>NC_134691.1:61832730-62522105 GCF_050947455.1 Rhinoderma darwinii
ATGAACTACATAAAAAAACATCAGCCAAAGTATATAAAAAAAAAACAATGGGGCTGCACGAACGTTAAGGCCTTGTTCACACAGTACAGATTTTGCATGTATTTTTAAGCCAAACCCAGTCATGGAACCTAAACCGAAGAAACATATGACGGAATGCCGTATATGTCTACTCTCCTGGATTTTATTCTGGTTTTGGCTTAAATTTTTTTTATTTATTTTTTTATTTGCAAAATCTGTATCCAATAGTTAATGTGTGAACAAGGCCTTAGGATGAATTTACACGCTGTGGAATCTGCGCAGCATATAAATCCCCACCTAAAGTTCCTGCCTTAAGGCTTTGACAAGGGCCAATGATCTGGGAAACGAGTGTTCATATGAGCGCTCCGTTCAAGATGATTTCCCTGTGTAAACAGGGCAACGATCAGCCGATGAACGAGCAAAGGCTAATTCATCAGCTGATCGTATTACTTATGGAGCCGAAAATATCATCGATGTATTGTAAACAGGTAGACGTGCTGCCGATGTGATAGAAATGTGTGGGTAAGAACGATCGGTGTAAGGCTGGGTTCACACAACCTATTTTCAGATGTATCGGAGGCATTTTACGCCTCGAATTACATCTGAAAAAACGCCTCAAATACGTCGGCAAACATCTGCCTATTACTTTCAATGGTTCTTACGATGTACTGTGCCGACGACCTGTCATTTTACGCGTCGCTGTCAAAAAACGGCTCGCAAAATTACAGCCTCGTCAAAAGAAGTGCAGGACACTTCTTGGGATGTTTTTGGAGCCGTTTTCTCAATGAAAACAGGTCTGAAAAACGCGAGTTGCTCAAAAAAACGTCTGAAAATCAGGGGCTGTTTTCCCTTGAAAACAGCTCCGTATTTTGAGACGTTTTTGACTCTGCGTGTGAACATACCCTTATGATCGCTCATCCCCATACATTACTGATCATGGTTCCTTGTGAAAGAAGCTGATCTTTGGCTGATCTTTTTTATGTAGTTCACATAGGACTATACATCTTCTCCCCAAAAAGAAAAAATATATACAGTGGCTTTCTCTACTGAGGTTCTCCAACAGAGGAGATGTAGAGCACATTTGTTATGGTTTTCATATCTTTTTTAATTTTTTTAGGAAGACTGCCTATAGGCATGGGCATCCAGTATCTATAGGTTACTCCATCTCCCTATACATTTCAGTAATAGATAGATTACACATAAGCACTGAATTTATAGTCTGTAAACACTGTCATTTTGGAATTCTTTCCACAATATATAGACGTCCTATACATTTATATGCCCTAGCAGTTTATACTCACAGAATCCGGTCTTTATATATGAAATTGTTTGCTTTCTTAACGCTTGCTTTTACTTGTTCTTATACAATATCCTCTACTAAATTGTACTTTTAAATCCTTAACAGCTGAAAGAAATGTTTCCTGGTTTCCGGCTTGCTCTTCCTCCTAAACGCTGGTTTAAGGACAATTACGACTATGATTTCCTTGAGGAAAGGCAGTTGGGCCTGCAGGCTTTCTTACAGAACTTGGTAGCCCACAAGGACATTGCAAACTGGTATGTCCGGCATTATTCCCACTTACTCCTTATTGCCCGTAATAACATTAGTTCTCTGCTCTTCATCTTGTGCACTTATCTGTTCCAAATGAAAGCAGACATGTCTGAAACTGGAGCAGTCACCTACTATAAGGGTATGTTCACACCCAAAATCATAAACCAAACTGTTTTCAAGGAAAAACTGCCTCTGATTTTTAGCAGTTTTTGGAGCTGTTTTTCCATTGAAAAAAAGGCCCTGTTTGAACTAGAGTTTTTCCCCATTGAATTCAATGGACAAATGTTTGTAGAGGTTTAGTGTTTTTCCAGGCGTATTTCGAGGCGTTAACGCCCCAAAATACGCCTGAAAACTCTGCGTGTGAACATACCCTAAATCCCCAAAGTCCATATAAGACTGGATTCCAGCATTTGTAGACTCCGTTTCCGTATAAGGAATTGCAGAATGCGCTAGTTTGCCTTCTATAGACACTTATGTTAGTTGACGATAGCATAGTCTTTATTCATGTTTACGGTTTTAATAGCCGAAAAATATACACCTGAATAAAAAGAAGGGTGCACTATTTTAACACTGGAAATAAATGTTGCATTATCTTAGCCAAATAGGGAAAAGTTGTGAACCTATAGTCTGATCCGTCGCCTTAGAGCAGGCAAATCTGGCGTGGTCTGGTCGAAAAACTAGCAGATACCTTCAGCCACTGAGAAGTCTTACATTTACGTAAAGCAAGATTTCTCTGCATCTTGGAAAGAGCAGGAATACATTAACCCCGGTCTACTTTCATGGCGGATACATAGGTATTTTACTGCAAAATCAGCTATACTATTCATACCAGAGGCTGAGGCGGGACAGACTGAGTTGTTATGCTCCTTGTTGATATAAAGGGAAGACTAGAACAGGTACTTCTACATAACAGATGACCAAATAACTTCCCTTTACACCTTGATGAAGGGTTAGGGACTTATTTTTGGGACAAGACTTGGCCTGATTGTCAATTTTGGGACCAATTAGTGAGCACAACCCCAAGTTCAGATTAACACATTAGTTGTCACCGCCCCTTCCCCGGCTCCACTGTAAACATTGACGCAATGATCAGCCGCACATGCGTGTTTATGACATGGGTGCCATGCACTTCTAGCCACTCTTATCTAACAGGAAACCGTTACATTATAAACTGGCATGCCCGATCCTTGCTTTCCTTGACCAAATGCATCCGGAGGGTCAAGCTGTGAACTCCGCATTTCTGAAGCTCCTGTTCCACATTTTGCAGATGGGGTTTAGAGTTTCCTTTAGCGCAACTTCTCTATCAAATAATATTGGGGCCCTGTCGATGAATCTTTTGCTCACTGTACCGGGGGAGAGATTGGTGCACCGTTTATATGCTGCGCTGATATTGATAACTCTTTTATAAACCTGGTTTGTTTTTTTCAAGTTCTGTTCACATCCTGTCCGAGCAATACATTGGAGGTATACGTTGGGCGGTTTCGATGTATGCCACTGTATAGCCATACAGTGGCATATGTCGCCCAATGGGCACAGTGTTAAAATATATACCATGCGGTATACACTTTTTTTTTATTTTTATTTTTTTTATTTTTATTTTTTTTATTTTTTCGTGGCACCCACTGTATAGGAAAGCACAGTTTGCCTCGACTTCCTTTACAGTAAAGAATAAAAAAAGTATTCTGACTTCTACCACCCCACTGGAGTCGAAAAGGACACGGTCATGCGAAAACAGCCATAGGCCCCATTCACCTATGCGCTGGGAGCGTTCCTGGTGCATATGACAAATGTGTTCACCTAACGTGATGTTAACAGAGGATAACTATTTTAACGGCGTATCACAACTGACTATTAGATATCCTGTTTCACCCTGGAGGAGTTGTTAGACCAGTTCTAATCTAGTTCAGAATAATAAGTACGGCTTGTCTAATACACACCTAACTGTGTAACTCAATCCACCCAGCCAAGGATTATTGCTTTTAACCATTGGTGGTCGCCTTTTTTTACCATTAGACTTTAAAGTATAATTTAGAAAGTTGTTAATTTGCGTGAAATAGCAATTATTAAAACCTCACTGTGTGAACCAGATGTTAAATTGGACCCCAACACGTGTAAAAGAGGGCTATAATTATTGGTTGTCCATAATCCTAAGGCTGGCCATACACGATAGATAGCTGTCGAACGAATGATCTTTTAGCTGACAGCTATCTCCCCCCCTGATATCTCCCATGCGTGCTCTGCTGAGTGTGCATATATTTTGAATGGGCAGTAAGTCGCTGTCCAACACCTGGCAGCGGGTTTTCTACCCTGAGAACAAAAGCATTGGGCATCTTGAAATACAACTCCCCAATCCTTCTCTACCCCGACATCTGACGTAAGCGTCGGGACGATCCCATACCCATTAGATGGTCGACTGAAATTGGCAGGTTTGGCCGACAATCTGTATATGGCCACCTTTGGGCTGGCCGCACACATTAGATCAAGATAAGCCAGCATGTGGCCGATAATGAACATGTCCAACTGAACTGGCAGACCTGGGATGAGGTGTCGTAAAAAACAAACAAAAATGCATGCACAAAGAAACATATAAAGTTGGTTGGATACTGGCCTCAAGAAATCCTTTTGGGCAGATATCGGTAAGACCTCTCGATCGTATGCTAAAAATATTAAAATGATTGTTGGGCAAAATTGTAGAAATCGGCCATGGCCGCAAACTTTCATCTGCACTTTACAGGGTCTGTACAGTTTCAACAACCAACTTTTCACAAGCCCTGAATGGAGAATAAAATTTGCACTGTTCTACGGAGTTAAAGGGTTGTGTAAAATTAGAAAATGGGTTTGAGGTAGGGCTGGGCGATTGAGCTAAATCAAAATCCCGATTAGTTGAACATGTAACCGATTACAATTAATGATGATTTAGGCCTCACCCTTTTTGCATACCATGCCCCCTATATGCATGCTACACTATTGAATTAATATTTTTCACTTGAGCCTGCTGTATATAATAACACCCTGATACTGCCCCCATAATGCTCCCCACACCGTATAATGCCCCTGTTCCTCTGCTCCTCTGGCCTATGTGGCTTAGACGGAGACCGTTGTGTTGAAAACACTACCTGTCTGCGCTGAGCCGTGAGCATCAGGCGATACATAGTGAATGGTAGAGCAGGGACCTCAGTGCTCCCTGCTCTACCATTGGATTCAACTGTATCTGCATCCTGAGGATGGACATACAGTTGAAACCGAGGGAAAAGAAACCAAAATGAGCAAAATAATGTCTGTTAATTGCGCTGAATTTCGGTTTCGGTGTTTTCACGATTAATTGCCCAGCTCTAGTTTGAGGTTATTTTATTTTTCCCCAAAAAAATTCACCTGTCTGGTATTGCGACTTGAACTCGAACGCACACACCTACCCACCATAGACACGAGGGGCGCTGTTCGTGGGGAATAAAACACAGACACGTATTTTTAATCCTGGACCACTTCTTTAAATACTCTCTGCTCTGCCTCTGACAGTAAATACTGAAATGTTTGTTGTTAGTGAACCAGGAAGATCAGTAGTGATATAAGCCCCATCCAGTCAGGTCAGTGTTTGAAATGGGGTACAGTGCATGGAAATGTGGGCAAACAGAAATCCGAAACCAGAATTAGATGTTTTTTTTTTTTTTTTTTTTAATCCTGATGATGATCAGTAGGTAATGCTGCGTCTGTAGCTACAATGTATAGGGCGGAGGGGGCTTGCATTGAGCACATAGTCTAATTTCATTGTTTTTCGCAGTCTTTCTAGCTGTGCTTGCATGGCAGAAATATTCATGTTTGGAGCATTGCCCCATCAGCAGAGGGTGAAGGAGGTCACTTGAGATTGTCTGGGAGGAGAACAATGTCGCACAGTGGTATAATGGAGCCTTATATTGGGGAAACAGAAGAATTGCTCATTCTCCTCTCCCGGCTGTTGTGACTACGTGGGCTAGCGGCCCGCTCATAACTGACTAGGAAGGATGTAGTACGCGTTTGGCGGCGTATGTTGTATAAAATGTCGATTTGTGTGGGAATCGCTCTCCCTGAACAATGTGTGTACAGTGTCCACTGTGTGCTGTGGATTCTCCCCATTAGGAAGCCTGGAGGTCTCCATAACTTGCAGTGGATGGAGACTTGAAAAGCAGCAATTGTTTTTCCTTCTGTGGTTTATTGGTTCATGTTTTTGTTTTTTATTTTTAGAATAGGAATCTGGAATTTTTATTGCTGGCACTACATAGGAAGTTTTTGTTTTAGCAGCAGTGGAAGCAGGTGTGGACGTCAGCGTGGTCAGACCCAGATATAGTGAAGGGTGCTGACATACCAAATGGAGCATGTGGCATTACTGAAGGGGCTCAGCTGTTGTAAAAGGGCGACGACTCCCAAGGAGAATTGAGTGGGAAATGTGTTAAATAATCCTGTTACGGTGAAGGCTGTTAATGCTAGTCAGAGGGCTCGTGCACAGTTCACTTAAAAAAAAAATAAAAAATAAAAAAAAATATATATATATATATATATATATATATATATATATATATATATATATATATATATATATATATAACATTCAGAAAAACACTGTGAACAGGCCTTAACCCCTTAAGGACGCAGCCTTGTTTTGGCCTTAAGGCTCAGAGCCCATTTTTCAAATCTGACATATTTCACTTTATGTGGTAATAACGTCGGAATGCTTAAACCTATCCAAGCGATTCTGAGATTGTTTTCTCGTGACACTTTGGGCTTCATGTTCGTGGTAAAATTTGGTCGATATATTCAGTCTTTATTTGTGAAAAATTGCAAAATTTAGAGAAAATTTACAAAAAATAGCATTTTTCAGAATTTAAATGCATCTGCTTGAAAAACAGATGGTTATACCACCCAAAATAGTTACTAGTTCACATTTCCCATATGTCTACTTTAGATTGGCATCGTTTTTTGAACATTATTTTATTTTTCTTGGACGTTACAAGGTTTAGAACATAAACAGCAATTTCTCATATTCTTAAGAAAATTTCAAAAGCCTTTTTTTGAAGGTGCCAGTTCAGTTCTGAAGTGGATTTGAGGGGCCTATGTATTAGAAACCCCCATAAAACACCCCATTTTAAAAACTAGACCCCTCAAAGTATTCAAAACAGCATATAGAAAGTTTTTTAACCCTTCAGGCATTTCACAGGAATTAAAGCAATGTGGAAATGAAATTTGCAAATTTCATTTTTTTTCTGCTGAATTTCAATTTTATTCAATTTTTTTTTAGTAACAGAGAAGGTTTTACCAGAGAAACACTACTAAATATGTATTGTCCAGATTCTGCAGTTTTTAGAAATGTCCCACATGTGGCTCTACTGCGCTCGTGGACTAAAACACAAGCCCTAGAAGCAAAGAAGCACCTAGTGCATTTTGAGGCCTCTTTTTTATTAGAATATATTTTAGGCAGCATGCCAGGTTTGAAGAGGCGTTGAGGTATCAAAACAATGGAAACCCACCAGAAGTGACCCCATTTTGGAAACTACACCCCTCAAGGAATTCATTTATGGTTTTTGTTATCATTTTGACCGCACAGTTTTTTCACAGCACCTATTTGAATTGGGCTGTGACATGAAAAAAATGATATTTTTTCCAATAAGATGTCATTTTTGATCAAAATTTCTTATTTTCACAAGGAACAACATACCCCATTTTGTTGCCCAATTTGTCCTTAGTGCGGCAATACCCCATTTGTGGTGATAAACTGCCGTTTGGGCCCATGGGAGGGCTCAGAAGAAAAGGACCACCATTTGGCCTACTGGAGCTTTTCTGGTGCTAAGTCATGTATGCAGAAGCCCCTGAGGTACCAGTACAGTTGAAACCCCCGAGAAGTGACCCCATTTTAAAAACTACACCCTTAAGACATTCATCTAGAGGTGTAGTGAGCATTTTGACCCCACAGGTACTGTGTAAAAGATAATGCGCAGCAGATGGTGCAGTGTGAGATTTGCAATTTTATATATGTATATGCCATTTCAGTGTCCAATATAGTGTGCCCAGCATGCGCCACCGGAGATATACACCCCTTAAATTGTAATGTGGGTTCTCCTGGGTACGACAATACCCTACATGTGGCTGTTATCAGCTGCCTGGGCATACGGCAGGGCTCAGAAGGGAAAGATGAGGGGGGTAAGCTGTGCGGAGTGCATCAGGGTAAATTAAAAATCAAGGGATGTATGATACATTTTAAAACAATCTTTTATACAGAGCCCTGGTTTTTCGGGACACGTGTCACATTGGTATATTGTGTTCTTCCTTATCCCCCTCTTATAGCAGACTCTGCACCTCTTTTGACTCTTTCCCTTTCCACCGGTTTGGGGAACTTCTCCTGGAAAGTGTTGCCCTGGTACGATGCGTGTGGCCTCGCTTCCAGAAGTACTGGGTGCCCCCCCTTCCTGGTCCCTAAAGATTAGATCTTGAAATTCCAGGAAAGTTCCCCTCTGGCCTGCACATCGACGTAGCACATACGAATTGTACAAAGCCATCTGTATGATGTGCCCGGCCAGCTTCTTATACCACACCGCATGGCGCTGTAGGGCTTCAGGACTTGATTTGACAAGTCCATCCCTCCCATGTACCTATTGTAGTCCAGGATGCAGTCTGGTTTGGGGGTGGCCTTTCCTTCATATATCCTAAACCTGTAGGTATACCCGGATGCACTCTCGCACAGCTTATACATCTTCACGCCATACCTTGCCCTCTTACCCGGCAGGTACTGGCGGAATTGAACCCTCCCTTTAAAATGTACCAGGGACTCATCAATAGAAAAACACTTCTCGGGGGTGTATGCTTGGGAAAACCGGGCACTGGAACGGTCTAATAGGGGTCTCCGTTTATACAAACGGTCAAAACTGGGGTCATCTCGGAGTGGGCACGGCTCATTATCAGTATAATGTAAGAAGCGAAGTATTGCCTCATTTATTTATTTTTTTAGGTTCCAGTTCAGTTCTGAAGTTGCTTTGAGGGGCCCATATATTAGAAACCCCTATCAAACACCCCATTTTAGAAACTAGACCCCTCAAAGTATTCACAACAGCATGTAGAAAGTTTATGAACCCTTTAGGTGTTTCACAGAAATTTAGAGCAAAGTAGAGGTGAAATTTACTCTTTTTATACCATTTTTTTTATAACACAAAAGGATTTATCAGAGAAACGCAACTCAATACGTATTGCCCAGATTCTGCAGTTTAGAGAAATATCCCACATGTTGCCCTCGGGCGGTAATGGACTGAAGCACCGGTCTCCGAAGCAAAGGAGCACCTAGCGGATTTTGAGCCCTCTTTTTTATTAGGCACCATGTCCGGTTTGAAGAGGTCTTGTGGTGCCAAAACATTGGAAACCCCCCAAAAGTGACCCCAATTTGGAAACTAGACCCCTTGAGGAATCCATTGTAGTTTTCTTGGGGTGCATGCGGCTTTTTGATCAGTTTTTATTCCATTTTTAGGTGGCGTGGTGACTAATAAACAGCAATTCTACTATTGTTTTTGTATACTTTTTTTTTTACAGCGTTCACCGTGCGCTATAAATGATATATTAACTTTATTCTGCGGGGCGATACGATTACGGCGATACCAGATGTTTATAGTTTTTTTTTATGTCTTATGGCGTTTGCACAATAAAATACGTTTTGTAAACAATCATTCACTTTTTGTGTTACCTTATTCTAAGAGCCAGAACGTTTTTATTTTTCAATCAATAAAGCCGTGCGAGGACTTATTTTTTGCGTAACGAACTGTAGTTTCGATCAGGACCATTTTTAGGTACATGCGACTTTTTGATCTCTTTTTATTCCATTTTTTGGGAGGTGAAGTGACCAAACAATTGTGATTGTGGTACGGTTTATTAATATTTTTTTTTACGGCGTTCACCGTGCGGGATAAATAACAAAATAATTTTGTAGTTCAGGCCGTTACGGACGCGGCGATACCAATTATGTATAGTTTATTTGTTTGTTTATATAGTTTTATTAATAATAAATGACTGATAAGGGAAAAAGGGTGATTTTACTTTTATTACTTTTAAAACTTTTATTTTCTTATTTTTACACATCTTTTTTTAACTTTTTTTTTTACTTTATTACTTTGTCCCACTAGGGGACATGAGGGCAGGAGGCCCTGATCGCTATTCTAATACACTGCACTACATGCGTAGTGCAGTGTATTAGAACTGTCAGCTACTCACTGACAGCAAGCATAGTGGGTCCTGACATTATCAGGACCCACTAGGCTTCCGTCTATGGCATAGCCGGACGCCATTGTTTGGTGTCCGGTTGCCATAGTCACCATCGCCGGCCGCTGTCGCGTAGCAGGCCGGCGATGGCAGCTTAACCCCTAAAAAGCCGCGATCTCTATAGAACGCGGCTTTTAAGGGGTTAATCAGCGGGGACACAGCGATCGGTCCCCGCTGTAGGAGCTGTGACAGCTGCTGAACAAGACAGCAGCGTCACAGCTCCTGTATGTGTCGGGAGGACGGCCGAAACGGCCGTTACTCCTGAGACGTACTATTACGGCATGGAGCGCGAACGATACAGCTGCCATGACGTAATAGTACGTCAAGGAGCGGGAAGGGGTTAAAGAGGCTCTGTCACCAGATTTTGCAACCCCTATCTCGTATTGCAGCAGATCGGCGCTGCAATGTAGATTACAGTAACATTTTTATTTTTAAAAAACGAGCATTTTTGGCCAAGTTATGACCATTTTCGTATTTATGCAAATGAGGCTTGCAAAAGTCCAAGTGGGTGTGTTGAAAAGTAAAAGTACAACTGGGCGTGTATTATGTGCGTACATCGGGGCGTTTTTACTACTTTTACTAGCTGGGCGTTCTGATGAGAAGTATCATCCACTTCTCTTCAGAACGCCCAGCTTCTGACAGTGCAGATCTGTGACGTCACTCACAGGTCCTGCATCGTGTCGGCACCAGAGGCTACAGTTGATTCTGCAGCAGCATCAGCATTTGCAGGTAAGTAGCTACATCGACTTACCTGCAAACGCTGATGCTGCTGCAGAATCATCTGTAGCCTCTGGTGCCGATGTGTCCTCGCTCGTCTGACACGATGCAGGACCTGTGAGTGACGACACAGCGTGATCTCTGGAGAACACGGCTGTGTCTGCACTGCCAGAAGCTGGGCGTTGTGAAGAGAAGTGGATGATACTTCTATACACAACGCCCAGCTAGTAATAGTAGTAAACACGCCCCGATGTACGCACATAATACACGCCCAGTTGTACTTTTACTTTTCAACACGCCCACTTGGACTTTTGCAAGCCTCATTTGCATAAATACGAAAATGGTCATAACTTGGCCAAAAATGCTCGTTTTTTAAAAATAAAAACGTTACTGTAATCTACATTGCAGCGCCGATCTGCTGCAATAGCAGATAGGGGTTGCAAAATCTGGTGACAGAGCCTCTTTAAATGGAATGTGTCATCAGAAAATGACCTATGGTTTCAATTAAAGTTTTTAAGAATTTGCGGATTTTTGTGTATGTGTGTGTGTATATATATATATATATATATAATTATTCTTGCAGTTTTCACTCTGACCAATGAGCCTCACAATAGCTTGACTCTTCCTGTCACTAGGTCCTACAAAATGAGTTAGTCTCCCCTAAGAGTCCAGCGGTGTTTGTCCTGAACTTGGGGGTCCCCCCTGTTGCTGAGCTGTGGAGCCCTCTTTGTTTAGCCACTAATATGGAAGTGAGCCGCTGGCTAGCCAAGTGGGTTTGGCCGCCAGCGATTCTTAATGGGCGGAGCTACCAATGAGCCTCTGACGCTGACTTATCACTTGAGTTGCTCGCCTGGATAATCCTGCTTCTATCTCTAGAACGGAGCCCCCAAAACCCCTACGCTGTTTTCTCCTTTAGGGTATGTTCACACGATGAAAAAAATACGTCTGAAAATACAGAGCTGTTTTCGAGGGAAAACAGCTCCTGATTTTCAGACGTTTTTTGAGCAACTCGCGTTTTTCACGGCCGTTTTTGGAGCTGTTTTCAATAGAGACTATGAGAAAACTGCTCCAAAAACGTCCCAAGAAGTGTCCTGCACTTCTTTTGACGAGCCGTCATTTTACGCGCCGTATTTTGACAGCGACACGTAAAATGACAGCTCGTCTGCACAGAACATCGTAACCCCCATTGCAAGCAATGGGCAGATGTTTGCCAACGTATTGGAGCCGTCTTTTCGAGGTGTAAAACGCCTCCATTACGTCTGAAAAGAGGTCGTGTGCACATACCCTAATAGTCTGGTATCAGACGCGTCGACCGTAACACACAGCGGTAGAACGGGGGCCCCATTCTAGAGATAGATCTATCGGACATTTATGGCAGGCAGTATTATCCAGGGGAGTACCTCCAGTGATGGGTATCGCTGTGTGTCAGCCTCATGCTGATAGGTCAGCGTCAGAGGCTCAGTGGTAGCTCCTCCCATTAAGTATTGCTGGCGGCCAAACCCACTTGGCTAGCCAGCGGCTCGTTTCCATATTAGTTGCTAATTAAAGAGGGGTATATAGCTCCGCAACGGAGGGGACCCCCAAGTACAGCACAAACACCGCTGGACTCTTAGACACAGCAGCTATTAGGTGCAACTAGTAACTCATTTTGTAGTATCTAGTGACAGGTCCTCTTTAAAGGGGTTGTCTTGGAGTGTGCACATATAAAACTGGGGCTGACAATGTGCTGAAGTCTATGGCATATGAAAAACAATATGTCCACAGTGAGAGAGAGGGAGACGAGCTGTAGTTATTATTGGTACCATTTTGGGGTACATGCGACTTTATGATCACCTTTTATCCTATTTTTTGGGAGGCCAGGTAAACAAAAAAAACGCAATTCTAGCATAGTTTTATGTAGTTTTTTTTTTATACAGCGTTCACCATGCGTTATAAATTACATGTTAACTTTATTCTGCGGGTCAGTACAATTCACGCGATACCTATTTTGTAAGACTTTTTTATGTTTTACAACTTTTTGCACAATAAAACTACTTTTGTAAAAATTTATTTTTTCTGTCGCCAAGTTGTGAGAACCATAACTTTTTTTCATTTTTTTTTTTGTCGACTGAACTGTATGAGGGCTTGTTTTTTTGCGAAACGAGCTATAGTTTTTATAGGTACCATTTTTGGTATACGTGCGACTTTTTGATCACTTTTTTTTTTATTCCTATATTCATAGGGCAAAGTGACCAAAAAACAAACTCTGGTATAGTGTTAAGTTTTGTTTTTTTTTTGTTTTTTTTTTTACGCTGTTCACCGCGTGCAATAAATAATATAATATTTTGATACCTCAGGTCGTTACGGTCGTGGCGATACCAAATACATATGGTTTATTATTTTTCAATAATAAAAGGACTTGATAAGAGTAAAAGGGATTGTGTTTTATTTTATTACTTGAAACGTTTATTGTTTTCAAACTTTTATTTTTTTCACTTTCTTTTTACACTTTTTTTCATACTTTTTTCACACTTTTTTTTTTTCTCAAGTCCCACTAGGGGACTTGAAGGTCCAGCTGTCAGATTTATTTTTTTCTAATACATTGCACTACCTACATAGTGCAATGTATTAGATCTGTCAGTTATTCACTGACCGCAAGCCGATTAGGCTTCACCTCCCGGCATTTCCTAATCGGCTTCCGTAATGGCAGAGCAGGAGACAATTGTGTCTCCTGTTGCCATAGCAGCAGTCGCCAGTCCTGATTGCCTGTCAGGGCTGGCGATCTGCTAGTAACCGATACGATGCAGCAATCGCTTTCGATTGCTGCATCGAAGGAGTTAATGGCAGGGATCGGAGCTAGCTCCGGTTCCTGCCGTTACAGGTGGATGTCAGCTGTAACATACAGCTGACTTCCACCGCTGATGATGCCGGATCAGCTTCTGAGCCGGCGCCATCTTGCCGGCGGCTACGGAAGCCGATCAGTCTCCGCCGCCAGGCGGATCTTGACCGGCTTCCGTGCTAGGCAGACCGGGAGGCCAGTATTAGGCCTGCGGTTGCCATTGCAGCCACCGGAACCCCAGCAATTTCATTGCTGGGGTTCCGATGAGCTGCAAACACCTTAAGTGCCGCACTCGCGTTTGAGCGCTGCACTTAAGGGGTTAATGGCGGGGATCGAAGCTAATTTCGGTCCCCGCCGTTACAGCCGGATGTCAGCTGTCAGATACAGCTGAAATCCGGCGATGATGGCACCGGCTGAGCATTTGGCGTATGGGTACGGCAATTTGCGGGAAGTCAATGCTTTCCATGACGTACCCATACGGCAAAAGTCGGGAAGGGGTTAAAACTATACGATCAGCTGATGAACAAGCTGTTTACACAGGGCAATTATCGGCAACGAGCGCTCTATGAACGCTTGTCTGCCCGATAATTGCGAAGTGTATAAGGGCCTTAAGCGTGTATTACTGGATCTTTCTATAGTGTTGAAAAAAATTAAAAAATATCTAGATTCAATTTTTGGGCAAAATCGCGCATATATATATATATATATATATATATATATATATATATATATATATATACACACACACACACACGAGACAGCACTCCAAATTCAGTGAAAAAAATCGGATCACTTTAATCACCACTTGCAAGTGGTGATTAAAGTGATCCGATTTTTTTCACTGAATTTGGAGTTCTGTCTCGTGTATTGGATATCGTTGGCTATTTGGGACACTGGTCGTGTGTCTGAACAGGAACCTGTGCACCTGATACTGCAGGAACGGTGCTGCTTTTGTGTGTGTTTTTTTTTTTATATATATATATTATATATATATATATATATATATATATATATATATATGTATATATATTTATTTATTTTTTATCTTTTTTTATTATAAAAGTTTTCAGAGATGAACATACAGTTTAAGAAGTTTATGTAAACTAGATTAAAGATCCTGCTTTGATTTCAGCGCCCATGTGAGGCTCTTTCTGTGCCTGGACGATCCGCCTGGTCCTTTTGATAGCCTGGAAGAAAGCAGAGTGAGTACATTTTAATAACCCTTTTTATATTTAGTTTTTTCCTTTTTGGGACATCTTGTCTCTTGGGTATCATCTACAATATGCTAGTCCAAGCGCATTATTTTTTTCTTTATTTTTCTTCTGTTTGCAAATTTTGACGGAGTGTATATGTGTCCAGGCTTTTTGCGAAACTTTAGAAGAAACAAATTACAGACTTCAAAGGGATCTTGCCGAGAAACAGAAGGAGCTTGAAGCCTTGAAGAAGCTGTTAAATGAAAAGCAATTGCACATTCAGTCACTTGAAAGCCGGATCCAGTGAGTATATCCTATTAACTCTGCGTGTGTTTTTGTTTTGTTTTTGGGTGGGGGGGGGGGGGTTATTCTTAAAGGTCTAGGCAACGCGTTGTTAGTTTCACATGCAGTTTTTCCCGGTGTGCTGCAGGGATTGGGGGATTATGTCATTTGGAAAATAAAAATGCAACCTCTCCTGGAAATGCCATTTTTGTTTCATCCGCAAGGTAAAACTGGATTTTGTAGGATTCCATTCTGCTGTAACACCAGGTAAAACAACCACACACACAGCCATAACGCCCGGGGTCATAAAATATCTAATGTAGATGTAAGTATGGCTTAAAAACTAGAATTATGGGGAGTCCCCAGCAAATTTAAGCAACAACTTTCTTATCAAGATGGCCATTAGAATTGAAACTTCATTTAATAAATGTTTGGTTAAGACAACCCCTATCCATTATTATGTCATATGGATGTAATAGAAGTTGGGACACCCATTCTGGGCCCAGCTAGAGTATAAGAGCCATTGCAAATAGCAGCACCCACTCCAGGGGTCTAGCGTTTCCATGCATTATACAGACCACCTACTGATTTTTACATTTCTATTAAATTCTTATAAAGGTTATCCGGGACTTTAAAATTGGTGAATTTCACATTTCCTGCAGCATCCCGGTTACCCATCAGCATGCTATACATTGTATTCGGCTGTCGGTAGGTCGTATCCTGTTTGTGAGTAACAGCCGACTATAGGGTTCTGGTCCGCACACAGGACAACGTCATGTAATTCTGAAGGTTCTGCTCTAGTTTTACTTCCTTTCAGATGCTACTGGCAGCAATTTTCATAAATAACGTTCTAGTGGTGTTCTTACAGTTCACTATTTTATGGAAACTACTAATAGTAGTAGTATATCTAGAGATCCTCTATTGCCTTGATCATCCTAAAAATGTCAGCCTATAACCACTTCTTGTTAGGGAATTGAGCACCGAGAATGGGAAGGCACGTAGACCTTCTGGAGAAGAGAGCGAGTGCAGTGGAGAGGTGGAGTCCTCGGCCATAGAAGCAGATCAGGTGGCTTCTGCAGACAATAGGTAAGATGTCGGTGCATAATAGAATTGACATTTGGAATTGCTGCTGTTTTTGTATTCCAGGCACTTGACCCCTAGAAAGAATCAGTAAAAACACTATGGAGCAGATTTACTAATTCTGTCTAACATTTAGACCGCATAAACTTAGACTAGACAGGCAGTAGATGATGCGCCAAATGCCTCAAAGTTCTGTACGATAAAGCGTTGTTCACACAGTGCAGATTTGCTGCCGATTTTTACATGCATTTTTTTTTTTTTTTTAAACCAGAATTGGATCCCAGAGAGCAGACCTATAAGGACTTACTCTATATATTTTTTCCTTTTAGGTTCCGTTCCTGGTTTTGGCTTCGAAAATACATGCAAATCTGCACGGTGTGGAAATGACCTTAATTTAGTGCATCTTGCTAGACATGTTGGGCCCTGCGCACTTCACGTATTTTGCCTACGTTTAACATAAACGTCAGGAATAAGCTCTCGACTAATCCATTAACAGCGGCATCCAACACTCATAGACTATAATGGTATCCATTTAACGGCTATGCCATGAAAAGGGTCAAGAGTTCATGACGTTTCCATTAAATGGGTACCATAATAGATTGAGTGACGGATGCCACTGTTAGGCTTCAGTCATTGGACTCCGTTTAACGTATGCGTCATAAAACTCCAGTTCTGTAACTGTCCATATTTGGGCAGTTATCACTGGAGCTTTCCGACACAGCAGAGGCCGCCCTGCCTGCAAACTCGGGCTGCCTGTCTTCCCATGATGTACCAATGTCTGGTCTGTGTGGTCCTCTGGGATTCACACAGACAGCCACCCATTAATACGGCGGCCCTATTGCACTTTCCTGGGCTACCACAGGTAAGCTCCAGTGACGTTGCTTCCCCGGGTCATGATAGCAGCCGGGGAACTCCGGCTGCTCAGAAGGTGCGATAGGACTGCCATGCGGGTGGAGAGTTCTATGTGTGGATCCAAGAGGATATATACGAACAGTTATGTCACTGGAGCCTCCTGACACATACGTTTATCGGAGGCCATACAGTGGCATCCGTCACCTTTTAGGCCCACATGTTAAAGTTTTTTTTGTGCTAAAATGTTCCTCCAAAACTGACACCCCAGGGAGAATTGCATGAAGTGATTGTAAATTCCTTATATCTCCTTTGCAGGCAAGTACGTTTAGTAATGGAAGGATAAGGTGTGGGGGGGTCTAACGCTTCTTAGTGTCATGACCTTTATCACCCCTGTTTTCTTATTGGATACAATTATATACGTTTTACGACTAGCAATACGATGTATCTCTGGAACCAAACCTACCTACAAGTTTAGAGGGTCTAAACTGCAACATTGTTCAATCCGTACCACTGAAAATTGTAATACTACATTGTTAATTTTGACCAAATAAATTTTTTATGAGGCTGAGCTACGGATTTCTTACGGTTCTGAGCAAAGGCATTGAATCTGCTGGCTTCTCGTTTTATTTAGAGATATTGAGACATCTGAGATGGTCCAGTTATAACTGGCCGACTATGGCTGGCTGTTACAGAGCTGCTATAACAAGTGCTGTGAAATGGTGGAGTTATGTGGGCCACTAAATGGTTTTGTTTTTTGTCTACATGGCAACATTTTAGGGACTTTTACAGCATTGTCTAAAGGGTCACTCGTTTTAAATGTATTTTCCCTATTTCATCTCAACATTGGCAGATAGCTTATTCCATAATTTAGTAAAATAACAAGTTCTGTCTCCTTACCCACTTTATTCCTCCCGGTTTCTCCCGTTGCCATGTGGCCTTTTGCTGCTAAACAAATATTCTGCTGTCCTTTGCCAAGAGAAATCAGTCTACCAAAGTGCTTTGCAGTGAATACGCACTTCAGCCCGTCCTTCAGCGTGCGTGCTCCTGCGGGTCTTCCAAAGTATTCTCTGAATCTGCCGAAGTACTGTCTGTAGGAGCAGACGACCCTCGTCTCTGTGCTGACGTCATCTGCTGTGGTAGAGGCTCAGTGCTGGCACCGGTTCTGTCCGCGCCCCCCGATTCGGCCGCTATAGATTATATGCCGTGAAGGCAACGGCGTCAGTGCTGCATGTACTGGCAACTGCAGAACAAGGTTCATGATTGTGAGAAGAGGTAACGGTGCGTGGGGAGGTTGAATTCCGCTAAAAACAGGGTCAAAACATAAATAAATAATGCATTGCGTTCCTTTAAATCGGATTGTTATGCTTTTATCGAGATAAATGGAGAAAAAAGGGATAAAATTCTCCAGCACTGTCCAAATGTGAAATTGAAGGATTCAATCCAAGACAAGAAGTTTTAATTAAGATATATGTTTAACGGATAAGAATGCTACGCGTTACGAGGTCGGACCGATCTCATCAGGCAAAGAAACCTACATTGTATGTTTCTTTGCCTGATGAAGAGATCGGTCCGACCTCGTAACGCGTAGCATTCTTATCCATTAAACCTATATCTTATTTAAAACTTCTTGTCTTGGATTGAATCCTTCAATTTCACATTTGGACAGCGCTGGAGAATTTTATCCCCTTTTTTTTTCTCCATTTTTCTCGATCTACTGAGGGAGCCTTGACAACCCCTGCATGGATTTACCAGCTGCAGTCCTTTGAGACCATACAGGCACTTCTCGGTGTTGTGCTCCTAGCACAATACCACAAGGTAAGCACAACCGCTTACCCCCGACCCTTTGTCACTTTAAACAAGCGATGATGTGCACCGGGTGTTTTTCGTTTTTTTGGGGGGGTTTTTTCTCGTCTATAGATGTTATGCTTTTATGGCACTTTTAAAAATTTCCTTTGCGAAATGATAGGTCCACTTTACGGATTGTATGTCCCTCAACAGCATTTTTATTTCGGCACTGTATGCCAGTATCCTTTGGAGACTGTATGGCACAAATGTATCCTATAAAAATGTTCCAGACCACAATGGAGGAGGTTGCTTTTTTAATGTTGCACCTAATGGCATTTTTTCCCCTATAAAATGCTTTGTCATATAATTGCAATGAATTCTTGAAACCTATGACTGTTGACCCCACCAGTGTTGTATATCTAACCCATGACCCCTTCTGTCACCCTGGTATCCAGTTCCTTTAAAGCGAGCCATGAGAACTGCTGGAATGAGTCCCTCCCAGAGATAGAAGTAGCCGAGGTGGCAGATCCCGATGAAGAAGTCTAATGTGCCTGTGATATGGGATGTGATCTGTGGATCCTCACATATGCTGAACCGTTGGCATATGTAGAAGTCTATAAGAGGACAACACTAGTAGTTTACACAAACAAGTTCTACAAAAGGATGTGCGGTCCTTGCTGCTATTTGACCAGCGTGATAGAAGGCGAAACAGTCCATGGCCCATCTAAGGACTCACATACTGTTAATATACCAGTAATGGCCTAGTGGTATCTGTCTGAATGTGGCACTGCTTCAAGCACTTTGGTAGAAATCCTCACTATTCTCATCAGTGCCACGAGGGCATGTTCTGCTGTGCCAAGACTTTTATTTCTGTATTTTTATACACAAAGAATCAATTGTTCACTGCCGTGGATGTTGCCAACCAAGTTATTTTTATCAACTGCAGCTCAGAAAGGAAAACTGTTCTAGTAACTGAGCAAAAGTATAGGTTGTTCTATTAGAATACAAGGATTCATGGAAGAAACGCCTGACGTCTGGCAACTCCCTGCCAAACTAATTGCCTAAACGGAGTGCGTGTGCCGCTGTCTGAATAAGCAGAATCTCTGCACAGAAGTGATAGGTAAGATGGCACAATCACCACCCGGCATATCTCCAAATAACACCTGCTTTTACTTAAGACTGACCTGTGTGAATTTCCAATATATTTTAGCAAAGCAATCGAAGACTAGATGTACCAAATGTAAAAGTAATGTATTTATAAATTGAGAGAAAGTGACTGGTCATGTATATTTTACACCATGGGGGGAGGGGAGCTAAATTTGGGAAAAATGAAAAATAAATTGTTTGCACTTGGATAAGATTATATGGATATTCCCATTTTATCCAACACAGTGGTCGGCTATTTTGATTGCAAGTATAAAACAATGGCTCACACTATTTAAACAATCTGCACCATATTTAGCTGGTCTTCTATGGTGTAGTTGCAGCTTCTGGTGCACATGTAGTTTTGTGTGTATGTACATTTATAGGGTATATAACTTTTTTTTTTTTTTTTTTTTTTTTTTTTTTTTTTTAAATTCTGTGCTTTTATTTCGGTAATAATGCCAGCCATGGTTTAACTCCCATAGTAAAAGGAGATGCCATCAGCATTTTGTCGATGGTGATCAGAATGCTGATGCTGCTACGCCTTTGTTTTAGGGTCGGGATGGGGGGGGGGGCAGTTGATAAAGTTCTTACACACTTAAAGGATGCATCACCGTCTGATTGGTGTGTGTGTGTCAGGCACCGAGGACGGAGAGGACCAATTTTTACAGATTTTTGGACCGATCATGTAAAGGAAGCGGAGCGGTTTTCCATCCAAAAAGTGCAAAAAAAAAAAACTGTCTCAGAGACCCCTTTGTCATCTGTACCTGTTTTTAGGCCTTTACCTTCAAGCTAAGTTATTTCACGTGTTTTACTTTGCCATGAAAATCTCCATAAATTGTTATCAGAATGTATCCTTATAATGATCATAAATGCTTCAATGCTACATTTCAGATTCAGGCTTTATTATCCATCCGGTTTTTCTTTATACATTTGTTATTCATTAAAAGCTTTGTATAATTAGAAATTATGGTTTTACTTGGCTACAATTTAGTCTGAATGCCGGGGTTAAAAGTGGTTGCTTTTGAATAATAACCATCGGTCCTGCATTATGATAAAACAGGTTACCACTCCACCACTGGTAGGGTTGCATGAGATTAGAAAAACATGGATGTTTTCTTTTAGAAACAGCGCCACCCTTGTCCATTTGGCTGTGTCTGGTATTGCAAGATTGTCCCTTTCACTTGAATGAGACTGAACTGCAATACCAAACGCAGTTTATGAGCAAGAGTATCTGGGAAAATAAATAATATCTTGTGCAACCACTTTAACGGTATCGCGTGTTCTCTGAGGGGCCGCAGTTGTTGGACAAGACAAGTTTATTCGCAACTTGGGGGACAAAAGTAATAGAATCCAGTGCATCATAACCCTGATCATCTCCTATTTTACTCTTATTTGAGTGCATAATTTGTACAGTATAATAAATCACAATCTATGTAATAATTCTGGATGAAAGATGATTGCATTTTTTTTAAGGTTCTTCTGACATAATGCCTGTGCATATGTCAATGTCATCAGTGTATATGCAGAATATAGGCTGCCGTGAATGAAGCATGTACTCTGTCAGTGATGGTGAATTTGATTTCCCCACATTGCTGCTGAATGATATTCTGATGAGGACCTGCAATTCTTTGCAGTGAATCTCCACATTTTATCATCATGTTGTTTGTAGGTCCAAAAATTCTGTGTTGAATAATTTCTTAATAGCTGTTTATAACGGTCAGAGCGCCGTACTTCTGATGCAGAGCTTCATATCCCCCACCTAGGCATACATGTCACATATCCTGCTGACTGACTGCCTGCCTGCCTGCCGTCGCCATTGTTGAGTTCAGTGTATAAGCAGTATGCAGTAAGCGCTGATACTCCCTCTAGTGGTGGCTGCAGGCAGCCAGAATGTGTTTTTAAATCTGGCATTTCAAACAGCACGGGTCCCCACCTTGTTAAGCCCCACAGAGTGAAATCAAAGAGCTGGCGTATATTTTCCGCAATAATTTATGCCGGCTTCTAGCATAAATTATAGTAGACTTGTTGGGCTGCGGATGACCAGGCCCCTTTCCACTAAGCCCCACCCACTTTTCCCAAAGTTATATGGTGTGGTCTCCTATAATATGATAGTTATTGCCTCTTCCTCTTCTAAGTGTCTTGTCTATGGCTCTGCTGTATTGTCATTAGTAAATCACATAACGTTCTGCATAGGACTCCATTAGGCTTGGAACTAATCCCTTGTGTCAGAATAAAAGGTAGTAGATCATTTGGGAGGAATGCGGCACAGAGAAGCCGCTCAACAGCTCACATCACAATTCTCAGATTTTATTACCATCTGGGAAATAGTTTTATGCTGTTAGCCAAGGGCAGCGCAGGTTCCAATGTCTGAAAAAGGAATATGTGCCGAATTCCCCGGTAGTAAATGAATGCTCTCTGGAGACCTGCAGATTCAGAGGCAGGAAAGAATCATTACGTTTTGATGTAGGAAATTTCACAAACTGTACACGGGTATACAGTAAATTTTACATCACTCCCTACTTATTTCTGACAGCCAGTGATGGTATCGTGTGCTGTTCTTTACAGTCCTATGAAAAGCTCAGATTTTTAGGCCCGGCACGGTTGCACTGTAACATTAAGAACCAATGCCTACAACTTTCTTTAATATGGGTAGGTGGTGGATTTTCCAATATTCTGGACTATGAAATGGTCTTTGAAAAGTATATAAAATTTCTAGATCTTGTCGATAGCGCAGCAGACTTTGCTGTTCTTGTCCTCAAAAACACCAAAACCCCTGATGGAAAAGAGGAAAACACCCAATCAGTAACTTGTTTTTTTTTAGAGAAAGTTATTGGTCTTCTGCTCTTGTTAAATTCTACATTCTAAAACTGTTCTGTACCGGATTATCAGATGAGATTTAAAGTGCTGTGCCGCTTTATTTCTGATCTACTTCTCTTAGAAAGCCAAGCAAGTGGTGTACGGCTCAATAGAAAGTCTGAGCGTCGCCCATCTAAACTTCTGACCTGTCACTATTAAAGTTTAGTTGCCCTTTAAAAACTACATCACAGCTAAACTGTGTGAACACGGCATAACGCTTTATACCACAGATTGTATATTTTTCTTTTCTATAGTGCCTTTATTTTACTATATTGGCTGTAACATAGGTTAGTGTTATTTGTTGTCTCCCGAAAGGTTTTTGTTTTTTAAAAAAAATTGATCTGGGCCATTTCGGAGTATAACTATGTTTATGATCACATTTTATATGCAGGTAAAAGTCCAAAAATAGGGTTGCACGGAAATTTTAATATATTTTCCACTGCAGTTGCTGTCTGTGGTGTGCACACCATGTGGCGGCTTGTAGTCAGAATAGAGACATCACTGGGGCCCATCCGCAGGTTGTGACTGTATCTGCCAGTGGTCCTGACTGGATTTAGTTAAGGCTGTCATACATATAATATTAGAGAGATTCTTTAAGATAATTTAATGCGCAAGCCAATGAGATTAGGGTCCAAGCACATGATATTGCTGTGGGCATGGACTCTGTATTGCGGCACTGGTATTGGCGAGAGGTCTGTATTTTGTGTGAACTGTATGGTTCCTTCCTGAGGCACCGCATACATTCCTAGAGGTAATGCTTCTGTATTATGGCATTTACCCCACCCTCTCCCTCCAACAGACTCCATGTAAAAAAAAAATCCAAAATATCATCATAGACACAAGGTCTATAGGCATTGTATTGCAGATTCATACCACGTGGATCTGTAATGCAGCCATGAGGCCTTAGTCTAATGACTTTCTCTGGACCTGTGGCTTTTCGGCTGTTGGTATGTTACAACTCCCCAGAATGCCTAAGGCTGGTACCAGATGCAGCTAATTTGCGGCGGATTTGAGTTGCCAATTCCGCACCGCAAATTTTGCAGTAATTCACAGTACAGCACAAGTACATGAGGTTTACAAATGTGCAGTGGAAGAAAATCCATGTGAAAATCTGAGCATGCGGCAGAATTTAAAAACCGCATCGTGCTCATTCATGTGCGGAACAGCCACAGACTTTCACAGCGGAATTCTCCCTTTGCAATGCGTAGGGTGAAATCAAGACACGATCTGCATTTAACACATGGGGATTTTCATGCAAATTCCTGTCATAATCCATGTTGGAGATTATCTGCCACATCTGGATTTAGGGTACTTTTCACTTGTGCTGAACGGCATCCGCTTTTTTGGCACACCCAGTTACCGAAACCAGTGCTTCCGTGATGTTTAACCTGTAGAAGCCGTGCGGCCAAAAAAACCAGACTGCGATACCGCAACAATTTATGGTAAAATGCGAGTGGTTTTCCTTAGTGGAAAACCGCATGGAAAAGACTGTGTAAAAGCACTCTTATCAGCCACAGGGTTTTTAGGGCATGCTGGGAGTTTATATGTGTATATTAACAACAATGATAGTCCCCTGCTCTACATTAAATCCAATGTATCATTTGGAAGGTGAGGACTTCTAGCCTGTTTTACATCTGTGTTGGAGGCTCCGCTGGAGCCTTCGTCGCAGATCGGGCTGAAAAAAAACGGAAACGGTAGTGTAGTACGCTGCACTATTATTTCCGCTAAAACCGCGCACACTCTCATGGAACCCATTGAAGTCAACGAGTTCCATTGGCCACCGATCGTGTCTTTCGTACAACAGTCAAAATGAAGGAGGAAATAACAGCACCAGAATAGTATAGGAATGCGGACTGCGAAGCCCAACAGGACTGGATCCAACCGTCCTAGTCACCAATGTAAACCGAAAAGATCCAAGCAGCACATGCCTGGATCTCTACTTTTTACATTGTCGTACAACAGAAACACAGCTTCCGGTATTTACGTTTTTCTGCCGCTCTGACAAAGCAGAAAAGAAAAACCAACACTGTTGTGAACAGGCCCTTATTTGATTGTCCAGTAGAACCCTTGTAATGTTCAATAGCGGCATTGAGGATATGGCTCTGACAAAATATTTTATGGTAAATATAAAAACACTGATCTCAGAATGGAGTTTGTGGTGGAATACTCGCCTTTACTTGGCGACACATCATGTAGAAGTTTTAGCGAGGTCTGATCAGGTGACGTCATGTGGATTTATTACATTCTCTGCCCATAAATCATTGAGTGCCTGTGATCTATTATTTCAGTAATGTGTATTTGTTTTCTATGTACTTCCTATTTATGCTAATTATATTCTCTTACACATCTGATAATCTTCCTGCACAATTTTACTTTTGTACGGTGCTGACCACTTAATCAATATTAATCTACCGCATAACCATTTTTCCAAAGTGCCTACAGTTAGCTATGTAAACTTTTACTAGCCATTTTTATTACTCCAGTGCACTTATAATAAAGAAAATGAAACAACTTTGTAAATAACTTTGATTAAAAACCTCCTGTATACAGCTCTAATGCGGATTTATGCCTCCACGGTAACACTGCAAACAAGCCCTATGGATCTGACTACACAATGTTTGTTTGTAGTCTGTAACCAGGGAGACTCATCGGGATAAATATATTGGGGGGGCAATAACAAATGGTTGCAATAGTGTACCCTTTAATTTCCAGATAAAATAGTGTTCAGTGTGACATCCGGTGTACATCACATAGGGACACTGAGTGTGGTTGAGAATTTCACAAACCATATAATCACAGAAAAGGGAAGGCGGGAAAAGTAAAGCTGTGAACTTCTGTTTAAATGGAAAACTCACGTCCCAATGTGCACGAAAGAGACTTGCACTTGTATTTTGCGTTTGTTATGGGGGGTTTTCTAGGTGAGCTTAATGAAGGAAAATTGCTGATAGTTGCTCCATCTGACTCCGTATGAATGAAGGTATTCTCAGGGAGAATATCTCTGTAGATATACTGTAGCAACCCACGGAGCCGGTATGGCGGTGCATGGAGGCCTTGTGTCTCCGTGCTAGGGTGTTGTATGACCTCGTACAGACTCCAGCTACCGCTCTGCCATGTGTATGAGCACTCGCCTATAGATTTTGCTCCTTCCTCCATGCTTTCTGAATGGGTGGGACCTTCCTGGTGCGATGTAAGAGCTGTGCCGTGTGCTCTGAACTAGATCCGATCCTGCAGACTGGGTACGAGGAGCTAAGCGGGAAGATTTAAGCCGATTTGAAATCTCCACAAATAATGTATACAACAAAGTTTCATACAGTCACTACTACCGGTTTATACCAAGAAAATGTTTACGTTCGGATCGGCTTGCAAAGTTTGCCGAACACCCTGAGCTCGAAGGGTAGGAATACACTGGGTGGATACGCTGCATAAAAGTACATAGCATATCCGCCCTCGAAGCCTCAGGCAATTTCAACTGAGGAACTGCACCAAATTGTGGTGCAGTTTTTAAGGGGTCATGTCCGCTGTGGAAACCCTGCACGGATAAAAAAAAAAAAAGTTTATATTTACCCCGGCTGTAGTCCTGGTGACACGTCTCTCACTTCTGAGCGTAGCCCGGCATCCTGTGATGACGCTGTAGTCCACGTGACTGCGGCAGCCTTTGATACATCATCCCAGGAGGCCAGGCTCAGAACATAGGATTGTGTCGCTAAGACAAGGGCCAGAGTAAGTAAGTTTTTTTTTTTTTTATTTTTTTTATTTCAAATAGAAAATAGTTTTTATTTTTGTCGGGTTTTTTTCTTCCCTCACTTGCAATTTTTTCGGTGGAATTGGAGAGAATCCGCTGTAAAAGTTGCAACATGTACATCTTTGTTGTGGGTTTTACTGCCCCACTGAATTTAATGGGGAAAGAAAAAAAGCAGCGATTCCACAGCATAAATTGACTTGGTGCGGCCTAAAAAAAAAACACACTGCAGGTCGATTTATGAATGGTTTTTCAGCAGATTTTTTAATTCAATGGGAAAACGTTTGTAGGCATTTAGCTAGCATTTTCCAGGTGTATTTCGAGGTGTTTACGTCCTAAAATACACCTGAAAACAGTGTGTGAACATACCCTTAGAGTAGGGACACACTAGGCGTAAATACTGTGGATTTTCTGCAACGAATTTGAGGAAAATCCGCAGCGTATTACAGTAGCAGCAGAGTGGATAACACTTGAATAAATCTCATTGAACTGTTTCAAAAAAAGGCGCATAAAAAAAACGCCCCATAAAAAGGGGCATGTGTCAATGAAAAAAAAACGCCTCAAAGGAACATTCTCGGCTACAAAAATGGCTGAAAATCAGAGGCTGTGTTCCCTTGAAACCAGCTCCGTCATTTTCAGCTGATTTTGCGTGTGAATGTACCCCCAAAGGTGCAAAAACCATCAATGGATCAGTAGGAACAATCCTCAAATTTGATCAGAGCATCTAACGTTGACCTATGGAGAACTTACGGTGCTGTTTTCAAGGTAAAACAGCCTCTGATTTTCAGCCATTTTTTAAGCAACTTGCGTTTTTAGCGGTGTTCTTTTACGGCCGTTTTTGGAGCTGTTTTTCTATTGAGTCAATGAAAAATGTGCAATTTAAAAAAAAAAAATGAGGCATAAAAAAAAGGCCCCATCGGAACAGAACGCCATATTTCCCCGTTTAAATCAATGGGCAGATGTTTGTAGGCGTTCTGCCGCCGCTTTTTCAACCGTTTTTCGGGACGTTTACAGCTCGAAAAACTGCTGAAAAGAGCCTGTGTGAACATACCCTTATAGAAAAAGGAAAACCACATAGGATGGATGCTTTTTTTTGGGAGGGGGGGGTGTGTTATTACTCTTTGATTTCTTCTAGATTGGGGGGTGGGGGAACGCAACACATATAAATGAAGCAGCCTGACACCAAACATCCAATGATTTTAAAGTCAAAATATATTGATGAGTCTGTATGTGCCATTATGTAAGATATGTCCTGTTCTTCATGGGGATGAAGGTCAGTTGTGTCTGACAATACATCGTGCACCACGTGCCTGAGATCTGTATTTCATCATGTCTGCTAATCTGTATTCATGAAACCAACCCTTCCCCAGCAAACATTGTCCAGGTAATCTGTGCAAACGCACTCTGATCAAGGTGTGAACGAATGCTATGTCTACGTAGCTGGTGGAGGGGATCACCTGGGCTTGTTTTATAATCCAGAATATTTTGCACTGTCTGTACAGAGAATTGTAACACTAATATTAAAGTGATTCTTCATTACCTGTCGTGTCTTTTATTCCCACTGTTGTACCGCAACTATTCATCATCTTCAGGCCGAAAACACAGAATCCTCCTCTTTTTAGGATTATTTACTCTTGTTTACATTCAGAGGTGGAAAACCCATCGATACCTAGTCCAGCTCTCCGTTGTATCCAGTCATGGTAATGGTCTGTGAGCTAAACAGCCTGGACTCTAGACAGATACATTGTAGCAAACTGAGATTTCTGCAGCTGCGGTTCAGTTATTAAAGGGGTCGTCCCGCGAAGGGTCCGACCGCTGGGACCCTCACCAATCATGAGAACGGGGTTCCCGTTTATCCGAATGAGAGGAGTGACCTGCTGCTTCATTCATTCGGAGAAACGACCCCCATTCTTCTGAGGGTCCCAGCGGTCTGACACCCAACGATCCACATGTTCTCACCTATCCTGTGGTTAGGGGGTAACCTTTTATCTCGGGACGACCCCTTTAAGTTCACAAAAGTTTTTTCTACAATTTGTATCCTCATTTAATCTGGAATAAACTGGCGAGACAGAATATTGGTCTTTACTGTACATTGTATATAGACCTTTTTCCTATATTAAAGTATTATTTTTACATTTTGTCAGTGGCATCTGTCACCCATAGACTATTATGGGATATGTTTAATGTATACAGCATGAAAAGCTTTCGAGAGTACATGACCTTAAACCAATGCCATAAAAGCCTATGGGTGACAGACATCATTGTTAGGGCATATTCACACAGCTTATTTTCAGGTGTATTTCGCATCATAAAACGCTTGTATTACGCTCTGAAATACGCCTGCGAACTTTCCTATGCGAACTTTCCTATTGATTTCAGTAAGAAAGACTGTAGTTCATGAGGTTTATTTTTACACTGCTGATGAATTTAAAAAAAAAAAAAAAAAAAAAAAAAAAGCCTCATAAAAATGTCACTTCTTGCAATGATTTTCCATTGACGCTATAAAAAAATAAATAAAATAAACAACATTCAATATCCGCTTAAAAAATGCCTGGATTCAGTCAGTTTTCTCTTGAAATCAGCCCTGGATTATTCTGACTCAAATATATACAGATGCCATGTGAACATAGCCTTAGGCATCCGTCACCCATAGACGTTTGTGGCTTCCGTATAACATATATACCATAAACAGCTCATGGCTTATACATTTAACAGATGCCTGTGACGTATGCCATACAGTAGCATCTGTCACCCATAGGCTCCAATGTTTAAAAAAAAAAAAAACGGACCACGCATATACATGCTTTTTGCAGGAACCCTTGTTATGGAATAGCATAGTCTACTATGTTATTCCATCCTCAAAAAAAAATTGTATAACTATGTGTACCAGCCCAATGAAGTCCAAAGGTCTTTTGGCCTCCGTCGGGATAATGGACACGTTGGGAGCTATCCTGGCGTACACGCTAAATGTACATCACATGTGAACAGGGCCTAGGGTTCTCCTGGACTTAATTGAGGGCTTATCTTTAGGATAGACCATCAATGTTTGATTGGGATTCCGATTTGGTAAAGGCGAAGATGCTCCTGCGATTGTTTACATAGGTACAGCGGCTCGTCCATTCACTTGAACCGGAACCAGATAACCCCTCGAGTGAGAGACTGTGCCTAGAAGGGCAAAAGGAATAAAAATGCAAACTAGGAGGCCAAGGAAATTCTGTTGAGTAGACATAGAAATTGTACAGTAAGACACAAAATCTGACCATTTGCAAAAAAGCAGCAGGTTCAGGAAAGATTGTGCATTGTATGTAATGGCCTGAGGTTGTTTGGGAGAGAACAAATGTTTACTGTATGTGCGATTCACACACAATGGTAGGTAACACTGCCATCTAGTGGTCACATAAGGTATGACATACAGGACAAGTGGTTTTTAGGGCCAATCTCACACTTGAATTTCATTTTGATGCATCCAAATATTCCATAAATTATAAATAAGTCTGCTTAAAATTTAAGGTTGCTGCATGTTGAAAAAATAAATAAATATATATATATTTAAATTCTGTTGTGCTTTTGTGGTGATTTTCTCTATTTATTGCAAAGCTATAGCAGTGAGTGGCTTAAAACACGTCTGAAAATCAGGAGCTGCTTTCCCTTGAAAACAGCTCTGTATCTTCAGACGTTTTTGATTTTGCGTGTGCACATACCCTAACTCCCAGCAAGCTGAACAGTCTCTGCTTTACATGAAAGCACAACACTTATCTGTAGGTACCAAACTGTAAGCACAATAGTATTTTTATTATGACAAACAAACAATAGAGGGCAGGAAACCCTACAACAAAATTAACAATTGTAGTGTGTATAAAATGTACATTACAGGGTTTACAGATTTTTATTACTTTACATCATAGAAAATATGATTCTTCCTGTTTTAAAAGGGGAAATAGCATTGACAATCGTGTGTGTTTGTGTGTTTTTTAGTTCCGGTCACATTTGTTATCCTTGAGCCACAGTAGAAAGGCACCAGTATTAATATAGAGAATGTTTATCACACCATTTACACATCTGTACAATATAATAAAGGAGAGGTCCCCAACCTGTACTAGCTTGAGTCACATTGTAATATAACAGGTCTGGATGAGCCACGTGATGTATTTAAAGGAAACAAAAATCAATGTATGACCGAAATCAAATAATTCTGTTTGCAATTTACATCCATATTACTGATAAGAACAAATGAAATAATGAACCAGAAAATTTCAGAGTGAAAACTTTGTTGGCGTAATGTCCAGTTTGTCAGTCCAGGCCGTAGTGACAAGCGCCCATAATATGATCCTGACCCGGAAGCCACGTGACACTGGTTCTTCGCATGGTGTCAACTGCCAGTTAAGGTGCAGATGCTGGTACATTAATAAAAGTTTCATTAACGCTCTGACATCCCTGGTGGCATTGATCCACAATATTACCTGCAGCTGTTAACAACTGGGGAGCCAAATGTGTGTGTGGGGGTGGGGGGGGGGGCAAATGTTGCTCCTGTGATACTGGTTTGGGAACGCTGGAATAAATAGTTCCTGATTAGTTAGCCCAGGCCGCCAGCATCTGCATGTCATCATCATCTTCCACCTTCTTCCTTGTGGATGCCGCTGACACAAAATGAATGGAATAAATTATTCGCAGAGAAATTCTTAGTATATACAGTTTTGTCATATTGGTGATTTGGGAGTACAGGAGATACAGAAAGCACATCTTAGGCCCTGTTCACATCACGTTTGTTGCCTATGCCAGGAAAGCTTCTGACGTACACGCTAAATTTGGACATAGGGCCCCATTAGATTTTACTAAATTTATCATACATAAAATACTAACATTTCTGTAGCAGACTGATTGCGATAAACATATAAATGACCCTAGCTAATCTTTGACCTGTCGAAACATAGGGTATATTCACACTTAGCGGTTGAGGTCCGGTCAAAAACCACATTGAAGGTGCATTTGACAAAACGGACATGATTTTAACGTGATATCCTGTGGTTTTGTGATGAAGTGATTGGATGCGTGGTTTTGATAGGTGAAACATAGAATAAATGTGTTTCCTTTGTAGAAAAAAAAGCATGGGCAATTACTGCACTGTAAAACCAAATGCATTTTTTCAGATGAGGTTTTGATGCGTTTTTAACCGCACATTAAAGGGGTTCTCCGACAACAGAAAATGTTCCTAATTGGTTAGGAAATTTAAAATTGAAACACTTGTTAATATACTTTCACTTTTGAACTTGCAAGAATGTCCTGATTTCCCTGTCCTATTATGTGGTCCCAAACGTGGAGCTTCTCCCTTAGCTGTGATGTGTAAGTCAGCTTCAGGCTACAGGGAACCCCCCTCTGTGTGTGTAGTGATGAAGGGGCTGGCTGCCTGGCTCTGTTTATTAGATAGGCCTGCCCCTTCTCTGTCACAGCTAAAACACAGTAGCTTTATGTCCAGTCTGCAAGTGTTCCTTTGCCTTCTGCTCTCATTATCTGTTAGCTCCCTTCCCCATCTTGACTGTCAGCACGGAGCTATCTGTTTTCACTGTGAGCCGTCTTCATTATTATTCCTGTGTACGGCTCACACTGAAAGCAGATAGCTTCATGCTGACAGTCAAGAGGGGCAAATGAGATAGCAAATAAGCAGAGCAGGTGGAAAAGGAACAATTGCAGACTGGACATAAAGCTACTGTGAATTAGCTGTGACACAGAAGGGCCTGGCCCAGTTCATTAGATAAGCCTTCATCACGTCAATGACACAAAGAGAAGGGGGGAAAGCTCCCTGCATCCTGAAGATGTGTTGGCGTGTCACAGCTAAGGGGAGAAGCTCCATTTCCAGGACCATATCACAGACCAGGGAAATCTGGACACCCTTGCAGTTTCAAAAGTGAAAGTATATTAGTAAGTGTCTCCATTTTACATTTCCTAACTAATTAGGTACATTTTCTGTAGCCGGATACCCACTGCTATGTGTGAATATGCCCTTATAGACCATGTTTTGCTTTTTATAATTAAAGGGGAACTCCTTTATTATAATTAGCCTGGTTTGGTTTGGGCTGTTGCTTAGCAACAGGCACTTCAGTGTATGGATGACAATGCCTGATCTCTATGCTCCTGTGCAAAGCAGCATTACCACACCCTATGCCCCAGAAGGTCTGTTGGTGCATATTGATGAATCGCCCCCAATGCTTTCTGACATCTGGCACCTGAAGGGGTAGATGGCTTTGATCCCCTAGTATGAGAACTAACTTAGCAAAAAAATATTTACTCAAGTGCTGTTTTTTTAACTGGTTTCCAATTTGAGACTATGATACAACTCTGTAAGATACCAAATATAAATATCTCCTAGGTCTAGTGGGGTGGGGAGAGTGATTTCTGCTCTTTGTACCTCCAATTTTACTATTTACTTTTATGTGAGGGAGAGGAGTAGCATCCCCTATAGATGGCCAAGATGAGACCCAGGAGAACCTACAGCAGAGGTCATTATCATACTGTACTAATTCATGGTGCAAATTGTGCAGCATTAAGGTGCAGTTACAAGTGGCATAAAAATACACCACAAAATACGCAACTGTAATTCTGGAACAGAGTTACTTTTGAGGATTTTGTGGGAAATTTTCTGTGTATTTTTGTTGCGTATTTTAGTGCAGAATTTCACATGACATTGAAGTCTGAAATCTGCAACACATACAAAAAACACTGCAGAAAGTATTTCTGCAGCGGGAAATTTTGCACAGAAATGTTATTTCCACCTATCGGTGGACTTTGTTTTTATTGGTTTTGCACATTTTGTTTCCACCCATATGAATACATTGTGTAAATTTCTGCAGCAGATTTTTATGCTACGGAACATTTCACTACTCGTGACTGCGCCCTCAAAGAGTAATTTATGGGAAACTACACAACCTAAGTATGACTCAAAAACAACAAAATGTAGTAACCAACTATAAAACAAAGGAGCGCGAAGATGGCTGGAGGGAAAGACTGCTTGAAACACAATTGACCGACGAGTACATGGCGAGATTTCTTGGTTTGAATACACAGCTTACACACGTATGTGTTATTTCCATCCCAGACACAACAAAGCTGGTTACCTGGTCTGGAGGGCAGTTTTGTGGATGGCACACTTGGTAAAGTGACATTGGCCATGTGTTTGTTGAGATCTTCTTGTTCCAATTCTTCTAATTCTGCCAGCAACTCATCCTGCAAAAGTCAAAGTTTTCAGTGGCATTCTCTAGGGCCCATTATGTACAGCAGATTGCGTATGTAAATCTAACCAAATCAAGCACCTCATATAAATGGTTATGTAATATGTAGAAATATATGAAGAACAATTTGTTTATTAGGTGTGACCAGTATCATAGGAATCAGGTAAACCTAACTGGCAGACTCGACCTCTACATCGTGGTATGTATAAATGTAAAATCACCATTTCATTTGGTATTTTATTTTTCTATGTAAACCTCCACCAATAAGTACAGGCTAGATCCCCTTTAGGTTGGGTTCCGACGTAGCGTAAACGCTGCGAAATTTCCGCAATGGAATTCTGTATGGATATTCTGCAGCTCTTACAATAGCACCAAAGTGAGAATAAGCAAATCTGAGGCACACGCTGCGGAAAAAAACCACAGAAAAGTAGTGCAGAAAGTGTTATAAGGTGCGACTTTCAATACCGCAGTATGTCAATTCTGTTGCAGGAAATCTGCAGTGTATCCTGCCTGTGGAAACATAGCCTTACGAAAGTCAAAATGCATTAACAGCGCCAGTACACGGTGACAGCATAGTTCTTACCTTCATGCACCCAATGATACAATTCTATCTGTCTGTAGCTGTGATTTGGGGGAGCTCAATACATACGTATTTTTACACCTATTATGGAAGAAGCAATGTAATTACATACACCATTAGCGCCCACTAGGGGCAGCTGCCAACAAGTCTTTTGTTAGAGACTTGCCTTCTCTGCCAGAAGTCTGGGGCTTCTACCTTGTTTCGAGAGAATTTTGGACAATGTAAAGTTGTATGGCATTGCTTTAAACACATAGGGGGTAATTTAATAAGACTGGTATTTTGTACGCCAGTCTTAATAAGAAATAAGATGCAACAAAAATAATTAGGAGGCGCTCATCTTTTTGTCGCATCTTTGGTTGTTGGTGCGCTACTGATTGAAATCGACACCAGCCAGTACTAAATACGTCGGGCCGCAGACGATCCTTCTCCCTCCATCTAAGCTCCGACAATCGCTTAAAAAAAACCAGTGCACAAACGGCTGAAAAGTCACAAATTTTGTGACTTTTGAGCCGTTGGAGACATTTCTAAGCCAGAGGCTTAGATTTACTAAAGGCTGCTAGAGTAAGATGCGAAAAATGTATTAAGAGATTTCCGCTATAATTTACGCTAGCTTCTAGCATAAATTTTAGTAAATCTGTCTGCCAGTCGGTAGAACTGCACTGCTAAGCCCTGCTCATTTTAAAAAAAAAATTAAAGTGTCGTGTGGGGCATAAAAGTCGCAAATTAGTGCGCAAATATGGTGTGTGCGGTAATTTGCAGCTTGTCAACGCCAGAAAACTTGCATAAATCCGTTCCTAAGTCCCCCAATATTATTGGTAAATGTATACCACCGTGATATCACAGTTGCTTGAGCATAAATAACTGTATTTCACATTGTGTTGTTTTTTTTAATGTACTGCAACACAACTGTACAGAACACTATATTGTATATAAAAGAAATCTGGTATCAAACAGACACAAATCTCAAACTTTGTCACCCGCAATTACCTCATCAAAATCTTCACCAAAACTAACGGGTCGAGAAATGGCATCTGAAATTTCTTGTGCAACACTTTGTTGTTCGTTGATGTCCTGCATCAAATCATCAATCTTATCCAGATCCCTGCAGGTAACAACATGTCACATATTATGAAAATATATAATGCTATAAAATATATAGAAAAGGAAACTTCAAGTCGCAGTTAGAGCTTCTACTGCTCTTGTCCGTTGAGAATGTGTCCTTAATTAAATTGTGAATCTGTCATTGGCCGGCTCCATGAATTATATTATCTTTACAGGTAAGAGGACAATAGAGAGCCTTTATTTCCCAGGCCTTAGAGTAGTGTTTGTATAATGGCACACAGGAATCAGTATTTTACACTTGCTGTGAGTTCTGTGCTATCTGTATTCTGCAGAATGATCAAAAAGAACAATGAACAAGTTAAAAGATATTTTATTGGATGACTCAGAGCAGATATATGAATATGCGACATAAAGTTCATAGCGCACACAAAGCAAATACATCACAATTGAAGCGCCAGTATGAAAAGATTAAAAACACTGCTTACATAGTTGGAAATTTCTACATAATGCTAAAGAATTGCCTTAGCAGCTTCTGCAGGGTTATTGAATATTATGGCCAAAAATGCAATTATACTTTTACGTCTAGGTTGGTGTCAATGAAGTAAAAGTCAGGATACAGACTAACTACTTCTAGTGTCTTCTGAACTACTGACTGTAAGGCTGGGTTCACACGACCTATTTTCAGACGTAAACGAGGCGTATTATGCCTCGATTTACACCTGAAAATACGGCTACAATTCGTCGGCAAACATCTGCCCATTCATTTGAATGGGTTTGCCGACGTACTGTGCCGACGACCAGTAATTTACGCCTCGTCGTTTGACAGCTGTCAAAAGACGACGCGTGAAATTACTGCCTCGTCAAAGAAGTGCAGGACACTTTGAAACGTAATTTGAGTCGTTTTTCATTGAAGTCAATGAAGAACAGCTCAAGATTACGGGCGTCGAAGACGCCTCGCAAAATGCGAGGAGGAGCATTTACGTCTGAAACGACGCAGCTGTTTTCTCCTGAAAACAGTCTGTCATTTCAGACGTAAAAGGCAGTTCTCGTGTGCACATACCCTTAGGTCTTTAGGCAAAAAAAATCAGCAGCCTCCTCTCTCCCCTATTGTGTGCTGCTATTGAGGCCTGAAGTGTGGCGTGCCAGACACCTGCAGTTATGAGACACCGGCTGCCATTGTTAGGCCATGTTCAGACGTGGCAGAAATTTTCCGCTGCAGATTTTGCCACAAATTTGCGACAATTTGCATATTTGACAGGTAACTCAATCGTTACGGATATCACAGCGGACTTTCCGCAGATTTCAGCCTTTGCATTGCAAAGGCTGAAATCCACAGTGAAAATCCTCTGCTTCCCCGCTGGCGGCCATGAATGCTGCAAAATGAAAATTCTGCATTACAGTCTATTTTCCACAACGACTTTTTTTGCAACATCTGCACTAAGTTTCCTAAAAGTCATAGAAAGTAATGGAAAAAAAAAAGTTTCCTGCGGATTTCCACTGCGGTCTGTCTGCAGCGGAATTCCACAGCAATTCTGCCATGTCTGAATGTGCCCCTTATGGGGACTAGTGTAAGTGACATTTTAAAAGACTGTGGCTGGCTCTGTTCATCATTTTTCACTATGTATGTATTGTGCCAAACACAAGATGAACTTAGGCAGAGGGAAGAAATTAAACCATTACTTTGGAAAAGGTTTTCACTTCTGGCAAAAAAAAACAAATTGTAATGGGGAACCACAAATACTACCATGTAAACAAATTCTATAGGTGTGCAGCTCTGGCTTAATGTGACGTGGGGCCCTGGGATGGAGTCAAGCCTGGATTTGAGGACCTATAATATAGCAGGTTGTGTACTATTCACTAAACAGTACCTGCCGCTTTTAGGACCCGTGAAGACGGGGTCAACTGTATTTAAGCTGAAAACATTTCAATATTTTTTGTAGACTTTCCATACATGCCCTGAAGCCGGTCAAATAAAACAGTGGTCACCATTACAGAACAGAAAACAGTTGTAACACTCCACAAAACGAAAAAGAATAATTGCTTAAAAAACTCCCTCCCTTATGTGTGGTTTAACTGTCCACTGGTTTTTAATTTTTGGAAAGCCACATTTACCCTTATTAGTTTCATAACATTTATCAAGATTACCCATCTACCGCACTAGCATTGTGCTTTATTGGATTTTCTGATATTCCAGCATCGATCCACCATGTAGTAGGTCATATCATCCTGGCCACTAGATTAATAATTGCCAGGTCATGGAAATCCTCAGTTTCTCCTCACAATAGAATTGATCAATCGGATAAAGTTTGACTACACGATGGAAAAAATGGTGGCAGTACGACTCAATTTAGTTGGCAAATTTTCAACCCAATGGTCTCTGTGGTCTGATTACATTACATTCGGGGCTTCCCCCCTCCCCCCATTTCTATCCCGCTCTGAGTGTACATTATTGTATCAGAAGTACTAATGTCTAGTAACTATTTTCATAAAATATAAATAGCCCTAACTATGTATCACAAATTTTGGGTCTGAATGCCTCTGGCTTTTCTCCTTTTATATCTATGTTATCTCCTTTGTGCCTATTAGGGATTATATCTTTTAACAACATATATACAAATTACCTTCTATATCTCAAAACGTATACTGATCTGCTTCCAAACATGGAAAGATGTTCGTTGTTATTTCCTTGTCATTTTATAACATTGCGTCTGAATTGTGATGCAGCATTTACTGTGTAACTTTTATATAGCCATGTAAGATATACTGTTTATTGTGTTTTATACACAACCTTTTGTAAAACAAAAAATCTCAATAAAAATTAAATAAAATAAAAAAGCCCCTCCCTTTAGCAATGAGGCTTCTGGAAAAGGACCTCACTTGTGGCAGTGTAGCAGAAGAGCTACTACTCTAGCTCTAGCCCTCGCCAGAATGTGGTTTTGGTATGGTTTTAATCTAAGAACTTTAGCTTTAAAACAATACCGGTATCGTGGCTCTAGCCAATATTTAGCCTGAGCTAGAGCAGGTTGCATTGGATGCTGCATATACTTGTATACTTCCTGCTCTCACTTCAAGGTGTGTGAAGGGAGGGCAGAGGGGGATATTCTGGCAGCATGCAGAGGCAGGAGGATGATCTGTAAACTCTCCTCCTGTCCCTGTATGACTTCAGATGAGGGGTAACATGGACTTTTGTTTATTATATCACCCTCCATATCAATCAGAGAGAATACTTGCTCTCGAGATGTCACATAAGGGGGTTCTGTTTTCTTTTTTTTTTTATCCATGACCCAACCATTTAACTCCTCAGATGCTGCTGTCAATGCTGTGTTAATACAAGTGGTTTTAAAGAAAGTAATGTAAAAAAAACAAAAAACAGCATCTTTTACCCTTGCACAATGCTTTATTATTAAAAATATAAAAAGTGTAAAAATCTACACATAATTCATACCACAATATCCATATTTATCCTGTAATGTAAATTCCATAAAAAAAACAATGCCAGAATAGCAACAGAAATAAAAGGTAATTAAAAAGTCATATGTACCCCAAAATTATACCAATGAAAACTATAGGTCATCCTGCAATAAAAAGAATAAAAATAAAAATGCTATGGGTCCTGAAATGCAGAGACACAAAATAAAAAAATTGTAAAAAAAATTATTATTGCAAAAGTAGTAAAACATAGCAAAAACTAAATTAATTTGGTGTTATAATCGTAACAACCTGTAGAATAAATTTAACACTACATTTATACCGCATGGCGAATGCCATTAAAATCAATTAAAAAAACAATGATGAAATTGCTGTTTTCCATCCTTCCCCAAAAATTCATAAACGTTGTTCAAAACATTATATGTACCCCAAAATGGTGCCTATAAAAACTCCTCCCAAAAATCTCAAGTTTCACTTGTGCACAGACTGGGAAAATGTTTTACTGGCCCTCAAGGGCTATGTACACCTTTAAACTCATTTTTTTAATAAAACAATGTTTAAGATGATTTTAAGCAGATATTTAATTGTTTTTATTTTTTAAAAAAAATACTTTTGGAGATACAGCTTCTATGTTTCCTGTATGCGTTCAAGCCCTATCCTCCCGTCAAAGCCAAATCCATCAGGTCAGCAGGACTGATGGCTCCGGTGAATGCTGGTCCTGTATCATACCTCCCAACTTTTGAATTCGGAAAAGAGGGCAATTTTAAGCCACGCCCCCTAACCACGCCCAATATCCCGCGTAAACACATCAAATCACGGCCAGATCCTTCTGCAAATAAAACGCGCACATTCTCAGTGCGGATCTCTAGACTATCTGGATATCACAGATATTATGGATCCAGTTATGTCGTCTTTATGTTACTTTTCCTAACTTGGGTATAAGATTTGCTCATCACGGCAGCAGCTGCAGGACAAACCAAACGACTGAGAACAATGAAAGTCAAGAGGGAGACTCTGTGGTTGATGACTTTTCAATTGACAGGTAGCAGAGTTACATGATGGGGATTTTTTTTCCCAGTTGTGTGACTCTGCTACCGGTCAATGGAAAAATCATCCACCAGAGCCCCCTTTTAGATCGCTCCATACACAGCCCCCCTGTAGATAGCGCTACACACAACCCCCTGTAGATAGCTCCACACACAACCCCCCTGTAGATAGCGCCAGACACAGCCCCCCTGTAGATAGCTCCAGACACAGCCCCCCTGTAGATAGCGCCACACACAGCCCCCCTGTAGATAGCTCCACACACAGCCCCCCTGTAGATAGCTCCACACACAGCCCTCTGTAGATAGCTCCACACACAGCCCCCCCTGTAGATAGCTCCACACACAGCCCCCTGTAAATAGCTCCACACACAGCCCCCCCTGTAGATAGCGCCAGACACAACCCCCCTGTAGATAGCGCCAGACACAGCCCCCCTATAGATAGCGCCAGAAACCGCCCCCTGTACATAGCTCCAAACACAGCCCCCTGTAGATAGCTACACACACAGCCCCCTGTACATAGCGCCAGATACAGCCTCCCTGTAGATTGCTCCACACAGCCCCCCTGTAGATAGCGACAGATGCAGCCCCCCTGTACATAGCTCCACACACAGTCCCCCTGTACGTAGCTCCATACACAGCCCCCTGTAGATTGCTCCACACACAGCCCCCCTGTAGATAGCTCCACACACAGCCTCCCTGTAGATAGCGCCAGACACAGCCCCCCTGTAGATAGCGCCAGAAACAGCCCACTGTACATAGCTCCACACACAGCCCCCTGTAGATAGCTCCACACACAGCCCCCTGTACATAGCGCCAGATACAGCCTCCCTGTAGATTGCGCCACACAGCCCCCCTGTAGATAGAGCCAGACACAACCCTCCTGTACATAGCTCCACACACAGCCCCCTGTACATTGCTCCACACACAGCCCCCCTGTAGATAGCTCCACACACAGCCCCCTGTAGATAGCTCCACACACAGCCCCCCAGTAGATAGCGCCACACACAGTCCCCCTGTAGATAGCTCCACACACAGCCCCCCTGTACATAGCGCCAGACACAGCCCCCCAGTAGATAGCGCCACACACAGCCCCCCAGTAGATAGTGCCACACACAGCCCCCCTGTAGATAGCTCCACACACAGCCCCCCAGTAGGTAGCACAACACAACCCCCTTATACTTTCTGCCACAATGCCGCCAGAGTGGAGAGCGGTAGAGGTAGCCAGCCCTACTGCTGCCACTTTCCGCTCTGCTTTGACGTCACTCACCGTCAGAAGAAGGAAGGAGTCTTGCAGCGGCGTTCTCACTGGTGTTGATTCCGGCCCGGGAGGGAACCAGTTCAGTCACCTGACCGGTGAGGTCAGATGACAGGTCAGGTGACTGTACTGGTCCACTCCCGGGCTGGCATCGATCCCAGTGAGAACACCGCCGCAAGACTCCTGCCTTCTTCTAATCGCTGATGCAGTCAGCAGCGATCAGCTGTTTTGATGCAGCACCCAGCAAGAGATTTTGCATAACGCCCGGGATGGCGGGACAGTGGTGAGAAACCAGGATGGTTGGGAGGTATGTCTGTATGTCTCTGACACGCAGGATCCGGCTAATAATGATCACATCTAAGTTTATGAACTTAGATCTGATCGTTATTATCTGGATCCTTATTAGCTGGATCCTGCGTGTCAGACACACATGACGAGCGTTCACGGAAGTCATCAGTCCAAGTGATCAAAAACAAAAAAATCAGCTGTTGGTCAGGGTTATGAAGCTGTACGAGATCCCAAATTTTCATTTAACTGAATGGTTCCGTTACTGAGATCCCCTACTGTCACCTATCTAAAGCCTCTGCCGGCCATAGCAATAGAGCAGTAATGTCCTGAGCCGAGAGTCAGTACAGCAAATATACCCCCCCAAAAAATCACATACTGTTACACTGATGACTACTCCCCTGCAGTATACTAATAGGACACCAGTGATGATGGGGCTTAGATAATGTTAAAATGTATAAGTCCCTCATGTTTTCTGTCAGTCAGGCTCCATGACGCATCGTTTTAACTGCTGGTTTCATTTTCATAGTTGCGAGCGCCTGCCTTCTTATATCTATGTAATGAGGGGTAATTAACAGGCAGCCGACTTATTGTCATGGAGTCATGGAGATAGCAGCCACTCAGTGATGCAATGTAGAAAATACGTAGTAGCAGCAAACAACAGGAAGTACAAAGACCGTACAATGTAAAAGTAAGGAATACATATAAACATAATGTCCTGGCTGATTTTTCATTTTTGACCGGAGTGTTGCTTTATGGCACCTGAGTTATGGGCCAAGTACAGTCTAGATCAGGGGTCTCAAACTCAAGCGGGTAAATGGGCCGCACATAGGAAAAAAATTACGTTGACGGGCCGCATTACTTTTAAATTTGATACAATAAAAAATTATTGTTAATCAATTCGTTATTTCAATATTACTCGATCTCGCTGCTCCATAGAGAACTCTTAGAGCAGCGACGCTGTGACAGCTGATAGCGGCAGTCTCGGTAGACTTAAAGAGACTCTGTCACCACATTATAAGTGCCCTGTCTCCTACATAAGGAAATCGGCGCTGTAATGTAGGTGACAGTAATGCTTTTTATTTAAAAAAACAATCTGTTTTCACCACTTTATTAGCGATTTTAGATTTATGCTAATGAGTTGCTTAATGCCCAAGTGGGCGTGTTTTTACTTTAGACCAAGTGGGCGTTGTACAGGGGAGTGTATGACGCTGACCAATCAGTGACCAATCAGCGTCATGCACTCCTCTCCATTCATTTAGGCAGCGCATAGGGATCCTTTTAGATCCCTATATGCTGTCTTATACTAACACATTAACAATACTGAAGTGTTTAGACAGTGAATAGACATTCCACGGGATGTCTATTCACAATCTCCGCACTTCGTTACTCTGTCTGTGGTAGTTACAGCAGAGGAAGCGTAATCTCGCGAGATTACGCGGTAAATGACAGGTTACAACGAGATTACGCGTCCTCTGCTGTAACTACCACAGACAGAGTAACGAAGTGCAGAGATTGTGAATAGACATCCCGTGGAATGTCTATTCACTGTCTAAACACTTCAGTATTGTTAATGTGTTAGTATAAGACAGCACATAGCGATCTAAAAGGATCCCTATGCGCTGCCTAAATGAATGGATAGGAGTGCATGACGCTGATTGGTCAGCGTCATACATTCCTCTGTACAACGCCCACTTGGTCATTAAGCAACTCATTAGCATAAATCTAAAATCACTAATAAAGTGGTGAAAATACATCGTTTTTTTAAATAAAAAGCATTACTGTCACCTACATTATAGCGCCCATCTCCTTATGTAGGAGATAGGGCACTTATAATGTGGTGACAGAGCCTCTTTAACCACGGACTGGGAGAGTGTAGCCTTTCTTGGTTTAGCACATTATAAACTGCCTGCTACTACCAGCAAGGTATGTCCATATGACTTTATAGACTGAGGTTCAATTCAAGCAACCGTGAGCGCGTTCAAACACTAAAGCTACTTAAATACAGCTTCAATGAGCACACCCTCCTTTTTCCCATTGATGTGTATGTAGCCATTCGTACAGGATGGTGTCCTTAATTAATGATTTGAAACACAGTAATACTAAATAATAAGAATAATAATACAAATATTATTAATAATAATAATAATAATAATAATAAATATCTAAATAAAACATAATAAATAATAAAAAATAAAAATAAACAGAATTGCCTTGTCAGTGCAACTTAAGGGGACATTGCACTGTACATTCCTTTTCCTATAACGGTCGGTATCAATATAAGCTACAATTGAAGGCGACATAACATTGATTACTCTTGCCCTACTTTCCTTCTTTTCCCATACCTATGAATTCTATAACAATACTACATTATTATAATAATACTACATTACTATAATAAATTAACAATACTACATTACTATAATAATACTACATTACTATAAAAACAATACTACATTACTATAAAAACAATACTACATTCCTATAATAATACAACATTACTCTAATACTACATTACTATAATACTACATTACTATAACAATACTACATTACTATAATACTACATTACTATAATACTACATTACATTATTATAATAACATACTACATTACTTTAACAATACTACATTATTATTATAATAACAATACTACGTTACTATAATAATACTACATTACTATAAAACTACATTACTATAATAATATCGCTAGGTTTAAACGTAACAGAAATTTGCGAGTTTACTCTACTTGCTTATTTTAACAATCCAGTTTTCCAGTTTAAGTGACGCTAAATGCAGTCTGGCGGCTCAGTTGGCAGTGTTGGCGGACACAAGATTGTAATTATTGGACAGACCCTTTTTAGATAATGCCACAGGGCCCTCTGTAGATAATGCCACAGTGCCCTCTGTAGATACTGCCACAGTGCCCTCTGTAAATAATGCCACAGTACCCTCTGTAGATACTGCCACAGTGCCCTCTGTAAATACTGCCACAGTACCCTCTGTAAATACTGCCACAGTACCCTCTGTAGATACTGCCACAGTACCCTCTGAAGATAATGCCACAGTACCCTCTGTAGATACTACCACAGTGCCCTCTGTAGATACTGCCACATTGCCCTCTGTAGATACTGCCACAGTACCCTCTGTAGATACTGCCACAGTGCCCTCTGTAGATAATGCCACAGTGCTCTCTGTAGATACTACCACAGTGCCCTCTGTAGATACTGCCACATTGCCCTCTGTAGATAATGCCACAGTACCCTCTGTAGATACTGCCACAGTGCCCTCTGTAGATAATGCCACAGTACCCTCTGTAGATAATGCCACAGTGCCCTCTGTAGATACTGCCACAGTGCCCTCTGTAGATACTGCCACAGTGCCCTCTGTATATAATGCCACAGTTCTCTCTGTAGATACTGCCACAGTGCCCTCCATAGATAATGCCACTGTGCCGTCTATAGATAATGCCACAATGCCTTCTGTAGATACTGTCACAGGGCCCTCTATAGATACTGCCACAGTGCCCTCTGTAGATACTGCCACAGTGCCCTCTGTAGATACTGCCACAGTACCCTCTGTAAATAATGCCACAGTACCCTCTGTAGATAATGCCACAGTACCCTCTGTAGATACTGCAACAGTGCCCTCTATAGATACTGCCACAGTGCCCTCTGTAAATAATGCCACAGTGCCCTCTGTAGATATTGCCACAGTGCCCGCTGTAGATACTGCCACAGTGCCCTTTGTAGATACTGTCACAGGGCCCTCTATAGATACTGCCACAGTACCCTCTGTAGATAATGCCACAGTACCCTCTGTAGATCTTACCACAGTGCCCTCTGTAGATAATGCCACAGTACCCTCTGTAGATAATGCCACAGTGCCCTCTGTAGATACTGCCACAGTGCCCTCTGTAGATACTGCCACAGTGCCCTCTGTAGATAATGCCACAGTGCTCTCTGTAGATACTGCCACAGTGCCCTCCATAGATAATGCCACTGTGCCGTCTATAGATAATGCCACAATGCCTTCTGTAGATACTGTCACAGGGCCCTCTATAGATACTGCCACAGTGCCCTCTGTAGATAATGTCACAGTGCCCTCTGTAGATACTACCACAGTACTCTCTGTAGATACTGCCACATTGCCCTCTGTAGATAATGCCACAGTACCCTCTGTAGATACTGCCACAGTGCCCTCTGTAGATACTGCCACAGTGCCCTCTGTAGATACTGCCACAGTGCCCTCTGTAGATACTGCCACAGTACCCTCTGTAAATAATGCCACAGTACCCTCTGTAGATAATGCCACAGTACCCTCTGTAGATACTGCAACAGTGCCCTCTGTAGATACTGCCACAGTGCCCTCTATAGATACTGCCACCGTGCCCTCTGTAGATAATGCCACAGTACCCTCTGTAGATACTGCCACAGTGCCCTCTGTAGATAATGCCACAGTACTCTCTGTAGATATTGCCACAGTACCCTCTGTAGATACTGCAACAGTGCCCTCTGTAGATACTGCCACAGTGCCCTCTATAGATACTGCCACCGTGCCCTCTGTAGATAATGCCACAGTACCCTCTGTAGATACTGCCACAGTGCCCTCTGTAGATAATGCCACAGTACTCTCTGTAGATAATGCCACAGTGCCCTCCATAGATAATGCCACAGTGCTCTCTGTAGATACTGCCACAGTGCCCTCCATAGATAATGCCACTGTGCCATCTATAGATAATGCCACAATGCCTTCTGTAGATACTGTCACAGGGCCCTCTATAGATACTGCCACAGTGCCCTCTGTAGATACTGCCACAGTGCCCTCTGTAGATACTGCCACAGTGCCCTCTGTAGATACTGCCACAGTGCCCTCTGTAGATACTGCTAAAGTACCCTCTGTAGATAATGCCACAGTACCCTCTGTAGATACTACCACAGTACTCTCTGTAGATACTGCCACATTGCCCTCTGTAGATAATGCCACAGTGCCCTCTGTAGATACTGCCACAGTGCCCTCTGTAGATACTGCCACAGTGCCCTCTGTAGATACTGCCACAGTGCCCTCTGTAGATACTGCCACAGTACCCTCTGTAGATAATGCCACAGTACCCTCTGTAGATAATGCCACAGTACCCTCTGTAGATACTGCAACAGTGCCCTCTGTAGATACTGCCACAGTGCCCTCTATAGATACTGCCACCGTGCCCTCTGTAGATAATGCCACAGTACCCTCTGTAGATACTGCCACAGTGCCCTCTGTAGATAATGCCACAGTACTCTCTGTAGATATTGCCACAGTGCCCTCCATAGATAATGCCACAGTGCTCTCTGTAGATACTGCCACAGTACCCTCTGTAGATACTGCCACAGTACCCTCTGAAGATAATGCCACAGTACCCTCTGTAGATACTACCACAGTGCCCTCTGTAGATACTGCCACATTGCCCTCTGTAGATACTGCCACAGTACCCTCTGTAGATACTGCCACAGTGCCCTCTGTAGATAATGCCACAGTGCTCTCTGTAGATACTACCACAGTGCCCTCTGTAGATACTGCCACATTGCCCTCTGTAGATAATGCCACAGTACCCTCTGTAGATACTGCCACAGTGCCCTCTGTAGATAATTCCACAGTACCCTCTGTAGATAATGCCACAGTGCCCTCTGTAGATACTGCCACAGTGCCCTCTGTAGATACTGCCACAGTGCCCTCTGTAGATAATGCCACAGTGCTCTCTGTAGATACTGCCACAGTGCCCTCCATAGATAATGCCACTGTGCCGTCTATAGATAATGCCACAATGCCTTCTGTAGATACTGTCACAGGGCCCTCTATAGATACTGCCACAGTGCCCTCTGTAGATACTGCCACAGTGCCCTCTGTAGATACTGCCACAGTACCCTCTGTAAATAATGCCACAGTACCCTCTGTAGATAATGCCACAGTACCCTCTGTAGATACTGCAACAGTGCCCTCTATAGATACTGCCACAGTGCCCTCTGTAAATAATGCCACAGTGCCCTCTGTAGATATTGCCACAGTGCCCGCCGTAGATACTGCCACAGTGCCCTTTGTAGATACTGTCACAGGGCCCTCTATAGATACTGCCACAGTACCCTCTGTAGATAATGCCACAGTACCCTCTGTAGATCTTACCACAGTGCCCTCTGTAGATAATGCCACAGTACCCTCTGTAGATAATGCCACAGTGCCCTCTGTAGATACTGCCACAGTGCCCTCTGTAGATACTGCCACAGTGCCCTCTGTAGATAATGCCACAGTGCTCTCTGTAGATACTGCCACAGTGCCCTCCATAGATAATGCCACTGTGCCGTCTATAGATAATGCCACAATGCCTTCTGTAGATACTGTCACAGGGCCCTCTATAGATACTGCCACAGTGCCCTCTGTAGATAATGTCACAGTGCCCTCTGTAGATACTACCACAGTACTCTCTGTAGATACTGCCACATTGCCCTCTGTAGATAATGCCACAGTACCCTCTGTAGATACTGCCACAGTGCCCTCTGTAGATACTGCCACAGTGCCCTCTGTAGATACTGCCACAGTGCCCTCTGTAGATACTGCCACAGTGCCCTCTGTAGATACTGCCACAGTGCCCTCTGTAAATAATGCCACAGTACCCTCTGTAGATAATGCCACAGTACCCTCTGTAGATACTGCAACAGTGCCCTCTGTAGATACTGCCACAGTGCCCTCTGTAGATACTGCCACCGTGCCCTCTGTAGATAATGCCACAGTACCCTCTGTAGATACTGCCACAGTGCCCTCTGTAGATAATGCCACAGTACTCTCTGTAGATATTGCCACAGTACCCTCTGTAGATACTGCAACAGTGCCCTCTGTAGATACTGCCACAGTGCCCTCTATAGATACTGCCACCGTGCCCTCTGTAGATAATGCCACAGTACCCTCTGTAGATACTGCCACAGTGCCCTCTGTAGATAATGCCACAGTACTCTCTGTAGATATTGCCACAGTGCCCTCCATAGATAATGCCACAGTGCTCTCTGTAGATACTGCCACAGTGCCCTCCATAGATAATGCCACTGTGCCATCTATAGATAATGCCACAATGCCTTCTGTAGATACTGTCACAGGGCCCTCTATAGATACTGCCACAGTGCCCTCTGTAGATAATGTCACAGTGCCCTCTGTAGATACTGCCACAGTGCCCTCTGTAGATACTGCCACAGTGCCCTCTGTAGATACTGCTAAAGTACCCTCTGTAGATAATGCCACAGTACCCTCTGTAGATACTACCACAGTACTCTCTGTAGATACTGCCACATTGCCCTCTGTAGATAATGCCACAGTACCCTCTGTAGATACTGCCACAGTGCCCTCTGTAGATACTGCCACAGTGCCCTCTGTAGATACTGCCACAGTGCCCTCTGTAGATACTGCCACAGTACCCTCTGTAGATAATGCCACAGTACCCTCTGTAGATAATGCCACAGTACCCTCTGTAGATACTGCAACTGTGCCCTCTGTAGATACTGCCACAGTGCCCTCTATAGATACTGCCACAGTACCCTCTGTAGATACTGCCACAGTGCCCTCTGTAGATAATGCCACAGTACTCTCTGTAGATATTGCCACAGTGCCCTCCATAGATAATGCCACAGTGCTCTCTGTAGATACTGCCACAGTGCCCTCCATAGATAATGCCACAGTGCTCTCTATAGCTACTGCCACAGAGCCCTCTGTAAATAATGCCACAGTGCCCTCTGTAGATATTGCCACAGTGCCCTCTGTAGATATTGCCACAGTGCCCGCTGTAGATACTGCCACAGTGCCCTCTGTAGATACTGTCACATGGCCCTCTATAGATAATGCCACAGTGCCCTCTGTAGATACTGTCACAGGGCCCTCTATAGATACTGCCACAGATCCCTCTGTAGACAATGCCACAGTACCCTCTGTAGATATTGCCACAGTGTCCTCTGTAGATAATCCCACAGTGCTCTCTGTAGATACTGCCACAGTGCCCTCTGTAGATAATGCTACAGTGCTGTCTATAGATAATGCCACAGTGCCCTCTGTAGATACTGTCATAGGGCCCTCTATAGATACTGCCACAGTGCCCTCTGTAGATAATGTCACAGTGCCCTCGGTAGATATTGCCACAGTGCCCTCTGTAGATACTGCCACAGTGCCCTCTGTAGATAATGCCACAGTGCCCTCTGTAGATAATGCCACAGTGCCCTCTGTAGATACTGTCACAGGGCCCTCTATAGATACTGCCACAGTGCCCTCTGTAGATAATGCCACAGTGCCCTCTGTAGATAATGCCACAGTGCTCTCTGTAGATACTGCCACAGTGCCCTATGTAGATAATGCTACAGTGCTCTCTCTAGATACTGCCACAGTGCCCTCTGTAGGTAATACCACAGTGCTCTCTGTAGATATTGCCACAGTGCCCTCTGTAGATACTGCCACAGTGCCCTCTGTAGATACTGCCACAGTGCCCTCTGTAGATACTGCTACAGTGCCCTCTGTAGATATTGCAACAGTTCCCTCTGTAGATACTGCCACAGTGCCCTCTGTAGATACTGTCACAGGTCTCTGTATAGATAGTATCTACAGAGGGCACTGTGGCATTATCTTTACAGAGACCTGTGTCAGTATGTACAGAGGGCACTGTGGCATTGTCACAGGTCTCTGTATAGATAATGCCACAGTGCCCTCTGTAGATACAGTCACAGGGCCCTCTATATATACTGCCACACAACCACTTTGAAGATGTTGCCGCACAACCCCTTTGTAGATGGTACCTCACAACCCAGGATATGCCATAAATGTCTGATAGATGCGTGACCATATATGGGACTCACACCTATCTGTAAAACAGGGCCCCCCTTGACGCCCGTCCTACCTTATCCAGTTTCCTCTCCTCCCTGGTCTCTGTTTGACAAGGTGTTCGACAGTACAGAAACAGTCGAGCTACAATGAGCTACGCTGTTTGCGTAACTGCCATAGAAGTGAATGGGAGTTACACAAACAGCGTAGCACGGTGAGCCGCGCTATTTTCGGTTCTACTTCCTAGTTTCACTTCTTAAGTATCTCCAGGTAACCATTTGTGAACCATTAGTGAAAGACGGAATGGAATGGATATCATACCTGAGGCGTCAATTTTTCACGCAGACCTATGGATTCTATGAGCCACTCCTGCATGAAAAAAGGACAAAAATAGAGCATGCTGCGATTCTCATTACGGGTGGATGGTCCATGAAACAAAAAACTGACTTCTAAATTGGCTCAACAACTATAAGGGTCAGTTTTCAGTCCGGGTGCTGTCAGTTCTACATTAGCACACCCATCATATCCCTACTCTACTAAAGTTACCATTATTGGGCTTACACAGACCTACAAGGTGGGGACATAATTCACCTTCAATTTCTAGCAAGAGTGCCCTTCTGTGTCTTTCTCACCCCAATGTTGAGCGTTGTCAGCCTACCCCTCTTCTCAGCCCTGGTTCTCCATAATCTACAGATGTATTATTAATAATAATCATCTTTATTTATATAGCGCCAACATATTATGCAGCACTTTACAATTTAGAGGGAGTATGAACAGACAATATTAGGAGTCTTCTGTCACTCAAAAAGCATACTGTATGGTGGCATTGGTTGAAAATAGCTTTATGATAAAAGGAACAAAAGAAACTGACACCATTTTCCGTGGACTTGTAGTTAGTCAACTGGTATTCCAGTTCAACTCAAGAAAATGGCAGCACTATCTTGTGGTTCCACGTCAGCTGCTGGCCTTTGTGATGCTGTTCTAGCTATTGTCATTCATGTGGATTTTCTCTATTTTTTTGGCAAATTTCTGCACCTATGGAATGTAGAAATCCATACACCTGATGCAGAAACAATCACATTCAGATGAATGAAACTGATATTCAGACGCAGAAATTTCTGCAACAAAATCTGCCGCATATGAATCCAACCTTAAAAATCTGCTTAAAGAGAACCTGTCACTTTTCCTGTCATGTCTTTTTTTTAGTAAATAATTGTATTTCTCATAAAAATAACCATTCTGGAACATATTTTCTTAGAACTCAACATTGTGCTGCTCCTCTGTTATTCTTCCTAGAAATGTATGAATAAATTGACAAGAGGATGTTACCATTTCTCTTGTCAATGGGGCGTATCACTACAGTCTCAGTCTGTCAGCACTGATTGGACAGGACACACTCCAAAAGGTAACACCTAGTTGTCAATTTATTCATAAATATCTAAGAGGAATAATAGAGGGACAGCACAATGTAAAGTTCTAAGAAAATATGCTGTAGTTTTGTTATTTCAAGTGTAATATTCTAAAAAGACAACATTTTTTGAAAAGGGTATAAAATGTACACAAACAATAAGCTGAATAAAACCTATAAATAAAAATATTAAAATTCGATAAACCCAAATTCAAGTCACTTCGTACCGGTCAAAAATGATATTACCTTGTATAACTACCTATTTTACATTGATATCTGCCATTAATCTACCATTCACCATATTGCCCATTTTGTCCTAACCCATATATTGGAATGGAAAGAACTGAATCTCTAGAACATACGTGTGTAAGGTCAGTTTGTACATCACTTACATGTTTTTGTGGACTGTTTTCATGGCTTTGGCAGCATAACCCATGTTTTTCAAAACCTCTGTGTTGGTGTGGGAATTCTCAAGAGCTTCTCTCTGGAACTCAATGGTGGACAGTGTCCCATCTATCTGTGTTAAATGCTGCTCCAATCTCTTCTTTCTCTTCAATGCTTGTAAAGCGGCTGAGGAGACAAAATACATTCCACCTATCAGATAAGACTTGACAGATATACAATAATTGTATACAATTGTAGGAAGAGAGCAAATATGTATTATGACAGCGCTGCAATCTGGTTGCAACATCACTGGATTAAACTTTACTAAGTATCTCTCGTGTAATAAGACGATGACATATAGCATTTTCATTTTTGTGATTCATCTGTTTACTATTACTATAGTCACGTGTTCTTTAGGCCATTTTGTATAAGTACGGTGAGGATATGTTCACACAGAGTGTTTTTGGCTGTTTTTCGGGCCGTAAACGCCTGAAAAACGGCCGAAAAGTCGAAAGCAGAACGCTTCCAAACATCTGCCCATTAAAATCAATGGGAAAAACGGCATTCTGTTCTGATGGGCCGTTTTTTTTATGCAGCCATTTTGAAAAACGACCGAGTAAAAAAACGCATTAGAAAAAGAAGTGCAGAACACTTCTTGGGACGTTTTTGGAGCTGTTTTTCATAGACTCTATTGAAAAAAGCTCCAAAAACAGCCGTAAAAAAACACTGCAAAAAACGCCGCGTAAATCACAAGAGGCTTCAAAAACGTCTGAAAATCAGGAGATGTTTTCCCTTGAAAACAGCTCCGTATTTTGAGACGTTTTTAGTCTAGTGTGTGAACATACCCGGGATAAAGAACAGCTATAGGCTTCCTCACCGCTCTCTGTGCCCCTTTTCTTTTTTTAAATGTTTAACTTCTACTTTAGGTATCACATTTGGTTAACCTTCACTTACATTATTAGGGTACCGAATTTATATCAATTTATATCAATTCCCTAATACATACGTACAGTACAATTTAGGTTACAGAGGAGCGCAGGCGTGAGGAAATTAAATTCTCCACTCAGGGTTTCACTATCCATGCAGCGCAGTGAGGCCTTTACCTCACAAGGCACCCTGCCCTGACTGCAGCGGGGTAACATTTTAGCAGCTATAAAGTCCGTGTGCTTTCTCCACCTCCACTTTATAAAGGGGTAGCGTATAAGCACCATGCATGGCGCATGGGGGGTGTATTTATAAAATTAACTGAGGACAATAAAAAAAATGGAGGAGATATCCTTCTAAAGCTGAGTTTCCAGCCCATCTTTTGGCATTGAGGATGTTGCATGTAAACAAGGGATAGCATGGATTATCTTGGGCGCATATGTCATGCTTTATAGGGAAAACAAGCAGAAATACTATGCCTACAAGCAGCTGATCAGCTTCTGGCCGAAAGCTTCCGACAGTCCTATATAGGGTTGTCCAAATGAGACAGACTACAAAGTATAGGCCAATGTAGCTGCAACTAGTAGTAGAAGTCTTTTTATTGTCTAATATAAAACATTACTTTTGCACTCATATATAGTACGATCATTTTCCTATAACTAATCTTAATGTTTTTTTGAAAGTAGACGGATTGGTCGTGTCTATATTATACAGACTCAGGGTGTGACTGCTGAGCTATTATACCTGGCCACAGTAATATTTCCCAGCACACTTTCTGGCAACACCTGCAACAACAACACCACCACAGTACAAGTCTCGTATGAAAGGTGTTCATAGGGGTTATTAATCAAACGCAGATAAAAAGATTGGACTTGAGACTCAGGGAAAAAAAACATTTATTGTGCAACTGTTCCACTCTTTCTTTGCACCAGTAATGATAAATATCCCTAATTATATTACATATACCGTGTTTCTCGGACTATAAGACTCAGTTTTAGCTAGAATAAATCTTGATAAAAAATCCCTGTGTCTTATATTCCACAGTCTGACCGCTTCATTACTTAACCCCTTCCCGACCCATGACGTGCCGGCACATCATGTAGGGGGGGTGATGTATGGAGCGGGCTCACGCGCTGAGCCCGCTCCATACACTGCAGGGGTCAGCTGTGTTTTACAGCGGACACGCTGCTCTAATGGCCAGGATCAGTGATTCTGTTCCTGGCCGTTTAAAAGTGTTGTGCCATAAAACACATGTATCCCCTATCCGTAGATAGGGATACATGTGATAAGGAGAACGGGTACCGAAAGTCACGAAGAGCGCTGCATGAGACGCTTCGACTTCTGCGTTCTGTGTCTGGCAGCTCCATAGAGATGAATGGGATTCTTCTGCGCATGCGCGAGCAGCTCTCCATTGATCTCTATGGAGCTGCAGAACAAATTAGCCGAACACAGAACCCAGAAGTCCAAGCTTCTCATGTAGTGCTCTGGGTGACTTTCGGTCCTCTGTTCTCCTTATCGCTGGGGGGGTCCCAGCGGTCGGACCCCCAGCTACCCCAATTGTAGCCACTATAATGTGTATAGGGGATAGATGTGTTTTATGGCAAACCCCTTTAAATAGTTAAATGCTGTGGTCAATAGTGACTGCGGCATTTATAGGGGTTTTTCTATGAAGTACATTTATGACATATCCACAGGATATGTTATAAATGTCAGGTAGATGCGGGTCCCACCTCTGGGACACGCACCTATCTCTAGAACGGGGCCCCCTAAACCCCATTCTAGCTTTCTGTTCTCTCCCGGCCACTTGATTACATGTGGAGTTACTGAAACAGCGTAACTTGCCGAGTTTAAAAATTGAAAACATCAAAATAGTTTTTTTGTCACCTTAGAGCTTAAAAAATGAAATAAAAAAAGTCGTATGTACCAATAAATGGTGCCAATAAAACTACAGCTTGTCCCGGCAAAAAATAATCCCTCACACCGCTCAATCGATTAAAATTTTATTATGGTTCTCAGAATGTGGTGAAACAAATAATTATTTTCCTATCTTCTGTCTTATGGTCAGGTGCGTCTTATAGTCCGAAAAATACGGTATATGGATTGCAGTGAAAATAAGTGTAGTTTTCTGATGGACAAGTCTTGGTTTGGCAAATGCCAGGAGAACGTTACCTGCCTGCCTGCATTATGCCAACTGTAACGTTTGGTGGTGGAGGAGGGATAATGTTATGGGGTTGATTTCAGGGGTTGGTCTAGTCCCCTTAGTCCCTGATCCTGAAGTAAATGGAAGAAAAGTAAATGATGATAGTGCAGAACGCCCTTGCAGGGGCTTGAAAAACCGTCAGAGGATGTGAAGCGTAAATTTTTTTTGAAGGTGACGGTCTCGCTGGCCATATATATTAACTTCAAAAGAATAATGGCGTCTACTTTTTATACAATCGGTGAGTCGTTTTTCTTCTTACCTAATCATGGATATTTATGAAAGCAAATTACATTTTATGAAGTAAGAGCAACAAATATGATTTCACTAGTTAAGTATTCTGTAAAATCGACTCAGATGATGACTTAACAGTATAGACATGTGAGTAAAGAACAATATTAAAAGGCAAATCTGCTGAGGAAATACATATATTCATTAAAAATGAGTAATTAACATAAAATACAGACTGCCCCTTAATGACTTTTTAATTGTCATAAAATTTGATAAAGCCTGGGATAGCTGTGCCCCACTAACTATCTGCAGTGAGGGCCATTCTGACTAGCTGTCCCTTTTATAACATTTCCCATACATAGGAGTAGTTTGCACAGCAGTGATGCAGATATATTAGCATTGTCGTCAGGGCTGGACTGAGTGATCTAGGCCCTCGGGTACTAAAGGTCATGGGCCTTGTACCGTCCACTATAACCATAGTACACTTGATTTGGACTAATGAAAAGTATTTGAGGAGCACTTATCACTTGCATTGCTTTTCTTTTTTCTGCAGACCCTGCACTTCCATTTTCATCTAATTGGCCAAGGGGTTGAAGGTCCCCACTAGACATTGACACCCATGCACTTCCTTAATGGTCAGTCCACCCTGGCTTGTGGTTCATATATGTGGCATTAGGCCTCCCGGCTGCCATAACAACCTTTGGCACCCCGTGATTGGGGGTGGGGGTGATGGGCTGTTAGTGGGGTTTCGCCCCACTCTTTCTAACAATTTAAATGCCAGGGTCGCTATTGGGTAATGGGTTAAGCGTCTCTGTGATATTTACAGCAAGGCAAGCGTAATCTCGCGAGATTACGATGTAACCTGTCATCTTACCGATAGCTAGAAAGGGGGACTCTAGGAACAGACAAGTGCAACACGACGACAACCCCTTTTACAACGACAACCTCTTTCACAAAGACAGCCCCTTTTCTGATTGAAGTCACCTCGGCGATCAGCACACCCTGGGCAACAGCTAATTTTGACTGGGGGAGCTGTCGGCTATATATTTAAATGTATTAGGGCATATGGACAGGGGGTGTCTTTGTACTTGAAGGTATATTCAGTGACTTGTGAAGTTTCGTGTATCCATTCCCTGACTGGCACTTTTTAATAACCTTCTCGTATTGTTACTTACAGTAGGTGTTTTTTTGTCTTCATGGTGTTTTTTGTAGGAAACTGTCTCATCTGCAGCTGGCTATTCCAGATGTAGAGGAATTCATACTCCAAATTATTGAGGCAGCTTGACTGCACAACTGATCTCCATTTTAATTAAAAGCCTCTAAAACCAATTGTCTCTTCCAGTAATTATGCCATAATAACGGGACAGAATAGTTCTGTATTCACTTATTTTGTTTTTATATGCATATGATCTGGAGTCCATGGAAACACAATCATAATGAAAATAAATTTTCAGGATTTTTATATAACACACATGCAGCTGCCCGTCCTGCTGTGTGCATGAGGCCTAAGTTTATTGCTTATAAATGAAGCCCTTTTTAAAGGGAGTCTGTCACCAGGACAGACATCCTCAACAAAAAAAGAGAGAAACAAGCCAACATGCAATCAATGATCGGCCCCTCAAAATCCTGTTCGGGGCACTGCTAAAAAGTGTACCCTGTATGATAATTGTACACATCCACTGCAGCTCGTAGACAACCGAAGTTAAAATGGGCACTTAAACCACAACATTTTTGCTGCGGGGGAATTTTATAGCTATAAGCGCCATCTCAGGAGGTAACCCCTTTAAAGAAACTTGCTAATGACTATCTGCATTCATCCATATCAGTCCTGCAGACTCAAAAACTGCCTCAAAAGGTCTCTAGTCTGAGGGCCCTTCATACAGCAGCCCACATCTCTGCATTCTGGACCTGCGGGAGTATGACTTAGGGGGAGGAGGGGACAATGAAATCACCTGCACCCAATCCTGAACTTTCGGGTTAGACGAGGCTGGACGCAGCCTGCAGGGCTTAGGAGGGAAGCCTCCATGACAGCCCTAGGAGGGAAAGGGTTAACTTCGTAGGGAAAGTTAGAGGTGGAGGAGGGACAGGGAGGAGTTAGGGGGCCGTTACGGAGCTTCCCGCTGTTTTTCGGCAGTGAGCCGGAAGCAGCGGGAGAAGTAACACTCACACAAGTAAGCTCCCGTTGCCCCGCTCTGTACTGCATGTCTGAGGCTGAGATTCTTGCGCGGCTGCGTGCCGCTGCTGTGCACCACGGTCCCGGTTGGTTGGAGGAGACCGTGGCTGCACTTACAATGATCCCCGACGCCGATTCGCCACGTCAGGCACGGCATATGAGGTCTGTTGCAGTGGGGGACAGGCTCCCCTCCCCCGGCCCCCTTCCTGGCAGTAATATGGCGGCGGGGGGGGAGTCTACAACACCCGCTCCTGCTCAGAGGAGGCAGAGAGCGTCGCCGGGGGTGACGGCGACTCAGGCCGGGTCTGCCCGTCGCTCCCGGCGGTCCCGACCTCCAGAACGCCTCAGCCCTGAGGTGGTCCCGCGGACACGGCGTCGCAGGGGGAGCCCTAATATGGACGCTGCAGGCCAGGCAGCTGGGAGGACCGTCCCTTCCCAGGCCCTGCGTCCTGGCAGGAATCCCAGGCCGCGACGGGGTCCGGCGGTTCTCAGGGAGTCGCAGGCCGGGCTCCCTGTCACCCCCCCCCCCCATCAGATGCAAGATCGGGAAGACTGGTTACGGCCGCCCCGCCTGGTGATGCTCCGGCCAGGGGGCAGGCTTCATCAGGATCGTCGAGACGGACGCCTAGACCTGCAGCGACGTCGAGGCAACAGGTCCGGTCGGAAGTTTGGATCCCAGCGGTCGGGCGGCAGGTTGCCGGCCCATCTGCCAGCGCGTCATCATCCCCGGTTCGGAGATGTCGGTGGGATGGCCAGTCGTCGGCGAGAGAGGAGCTGGAAGACGGTGAAATAGACGTGTATCGGCGAGGGCAGGATGGTCCGGCTGACGGGAACACAGCGCCTGTGCAGCCCGGTGAGTGCATAACTCCATCTTTGTCGTATCCAGCGATTTTTATGTCGGGTGTCGGCAGGGGGGCTGCTAGCGTCGCATCGGTGGCCGGTAGTGGCGCGGGCGGGCGCGACGGCGCGGGTCTAGCGGACTTGGTGGGTTGCTTGCGGGAGCTGGTCGGGCGTCTAGATAGGGCGGCGGCGCCAGTAGTTACGGAGGTGTCCCCGGCGGTAGTTTGGGAAGGCCCCAGGGAAGTGGGACTGTTACAGGCGCGTCCCGTAATGGCGGCTACGGAGGCGGTCGCGGTGTCGGTACAGACCGAGGCCCAAAAAGACGGCGATCGGGTGCGTATTGATGATCGTGCTCGCGGGGAGGTGTATGTTTGCTTTGAAGGTCCGTTGGGGGCGCACTTAAAGCAGGAGGTGCGTGAGCGTATTTGGAAGGACGAATACGTTGAGATTTTTTTCTCTTCTGCCGCTTGCTAAATTCAATTTGGATAGGAGCAAGCGGGATGAGAGCAAGAAGGACGAGGAGGAGCGTCGGCGGTATAGGCTTATCCCGCAGACGTTCGTTAATTGGTCGCAGGCGTTCGCCATCTTAGCCAGTGTAATAGGAGAAAAGGCGCCGGAAAATTGTTCGGCGTTGTTTTGTTATTTTGACGCCATTGGGGAGGCTCATCGGGTGTACGGGGGGCAGGCTTGGCTCAGATACGATGAGCAATTCCGTCAGCGAAAAGCGGTTCGGCCGGCGATTCAGTGGGACCAGAAGGATATTGCTCTCTGGTTAAGGGTCACGGCTCCGGTTAGGCAGCCCTTTCCCGGGAGCGTTGGCCAAGGGGGCCAGTCCAGTCAGGTCGGACAGGGCGGTGGGGCAAAGTTGGGATTCTGCTGGCAATTCAACGATGGCCAGTGTAAGTTTGGGGCCACGTGCAAGTTCAAGCACGTGTGTTCGGAGTGTAATGGTGCATCCCATGGGGCGGCAAAATGTATGCGAAAAAAGAGGTCAGGGAACCAGTCCTCCTCGGCTGGTCAAGGGGTTGTCACCGGTGAGGGTGGAAAGGATGGCCCCCTATCTAAATGAGTATCCGGATAGGGCTGCGGCGAAGTTGCTTTACGAAGGGTTTAGTGTTGGTTTTATTATTCCTCCGCCTCCTTATGAGGTCCCGGTTACGCGGAGGAACCTTAAATCGGCCTACTTGCATGCTGAGGTCGTGTCAAAAAAGTTGTTTAAAGAAGTTTCGTTAGGCCGCATGGCGGGGCCTTTTATTGATCCGCCAATAAAGGATTTAGTCGTGTCCCCATTGGGTATTGTTCCAAAGCGCGAGCCCCAAAAATTCCGGTTGATTCAGCACTTATCGTTTCCCAAGGGTTTGTCGGTAAATGACGGGATTGATCATGAGTTGTGCTCCGTAGTGTATACCTCATTCGATAAAGCGGTGGGGTTAGTTCGTGCTGCGGGTCCAGGCGCGCTGCTCGCAAAAACCGACATCGAGGCGGCGTTCAGGTTGTTGCCAGTTCATCCAGAAAGCCAACGGCTGTTGGGTTGTTTTTGGAATGGGGCTTTTTACGTGGATCGGTGCCTTCCGATGGGGTGTTCCCTTTCTTGCGCGTACTTCGAGGCTTTTAGTAGCTTCGTGGAGTGGGTGACGAAGGGTGTAGCCGGGGTCGATTCGTTGATACATTACTTAGACGATTTCTTGTGCGTCGGCCCGGGGGGTTTGCCCGTTTGCGGTAATCTGCTTCACGCACTGCAGAAGGTTGCGAGGGATTTTGGGATCCCTTTGGCGCCAGAAAAGACTGAGGGCCCGGTAACGACGATTTGTTTTTTGGGAATTGAGATAGATTCGGTGGCTATGGAGTGTCGTCTTCCGATGGATAAGTTGGGGGCTTTGAGTCAGGAGGTACGTCGGGCTTGCAAGTTAAAAAAAATTACGCTGCGGGAGATTCAGTCGTTGCTGGGGAAGTTGAATTTCGCCTGCCGGATTATGCCAATGGGGAGGGTGTTCGGTAGACGGTTGGCGGCGGCTACGGCGGGAGTGCGTGCGGCACATCACTTCGTACGGCTCAAGGAGGAGCATCGGGCTGATTTGCAGGTATGGGATGACTTCTTGGGCCAGTATAACGGTCGGTCGCTATGGATGGCTCCAGCGCAGGATACGAGTGATTTGAATATTTTTACGGATGCAGCTGGAGCGGGCGGTTTTGGAGCTTATGGGGGGGGTCCGTGGTGCGCGGGTCAATGGCCGGCTAGCTGGGTGTCCAGTGGACTCACGCGGAATCTGGCCCTGCTCGAGCTGTTCCCCATCGTGGTTGCGGCGACCATCTGGGGGGACAGGCTCAGGGATAAGAAGGTTCGTTTTTACTGCGACAACATGGGGGTGGTGCTGGCCATTAACAACATCACGGCGTCCTCTCCTCCGGTAATTCAGTTGTTGCGACATTTAGTGTTGGTGTGCTTGTCATTGAACGCGTGGGTGGTGGCGGTGCACGTGCCGGGGGTACGGAATTGTATCGCTGATGCTCTTTCTCGCTCGCAGTGGGACCGGTTTCGGCAATTGGCACCGGGAGCGGAACGTCTCGGTTTGGTCTGCCCGGAACATCTTTGGGATCTGGTCTCGGTCCCGTAGAACGATTGGTGAAAAGGTCTTTGGCGCGCTCAACGTGGAGTGCTTATTCTGCTTGCTGGAGGCAGTGGGAGGAGTGGGTAAGAGAGTTGGGTGATGTCAACACGGATAGAGACAGGTTGGTGGCACTTTTGTACTGGTTAGGGGACGCCTGGGAGGCGGGGTTTTCATTGGCAAAGGTTAACCGTTTCATGTCGGCGGTGGCGTTTGGTTTCAAGTTACGGGGCTTTAGGGATGTGTCTAAGGAATTCTTAGTGGGGCAGGCTTTGAAGGGTTTGCGCCGAGGTAGGGTCGAGGCGGATCGTAGAAGGCCTGTGTCGTTTTCTCTGCTGAGCTCTTTGGGCGGATCATTAGCATCGGTCTGTCGTTCTTCGGCCGAGATGAGGTTGTTTCGGTTAGCTTTTTCTTTGGCGTTCTTTGGGGCATTTAGAATCGGCGAGTTGGTTTCGCCGAGTACCAAGCAAGCTGGGGGGTTGAGACTGAGAGACGTGAGCCTATATACAGATCGGTTGGAGGTATGGTTGCGTCGGTCAAAGACTGACCAATTAGGAAAGGGGAAGCTGATAGTGTTGTTCGCTCTCCCGGGTTCGGCTATGTGCCCGGTGGCGTGCAGGCAGGGTTTTAAGCCACAAGTGGGGTCTCCGGAGTTGCCATTGCTATGTCACGAGGACGGGTTATTTTTGTCTAGATTTCAATTTAGAGCTGTATTCAAAAAATGCTTGGCGGCGGTCGGTGTTGCGGCGGACGCGTACTCATCTCATTCCTTCAGGATTGGCGCAGCAACGGAAGCAGGGCGCTGGGGGTTGGATGATGAGGGGGTGCGGCGCATCGGTCGTTGGGAGTCCAACAGATTTAGGTCTTATGTCCGCCCCCATCTGTTATGAGTTTTGCCGTTTGCACTTATAAGAATGTTTTGTGTGGTGGTATTTAACTTGCTTTTCCGTTTCAGATCCGCCTCCGTGTTTGGTGTGGTTGCTGGGCCACTCTTACGTGCATTGGGGGGCTTTGAGGGCGGACGTCCGCCCGGACGGTCGCCAGTTGCGCATTCCGCGACAGGATGCGGTTTTGCATTGGCTGGGATTTAGAGGTATGTCGTGGAGTAGGGTGTTAGCGGAATTCCAGACATATGCCCGGCTTGATAGGGTCCCGGAGATCTTGGTCTTGCACGTGGGTGGGAACGATTTGGGTGTCCGCCCTTTTCGTGAGTTGGTGCGGGATATTAAACACGATATGTTGTGTTTGTGGGTTTCTTATCCCAGGTTGGTAATTGTGTGGTCGGACATTGTCCCAAGAAAACATTGGCGGCTGGCTAGGTCAGTGGAAAGAGTCAATAAGGCTCGCATTAAGGTTAATCGCGCGGTGTCCCGATTTGTAGCCAAAAACGGGGGCATTTGTGTTCGGCACAGGGACTTGGAGTCAGGAGTGGGGAACTACTGGAGGAGCGATGGGGTTCATTTGACCGAGGTTGGGATTGATCTGTGGAGCTTGGCAATAGCAGAAGGAATTGAAAGGGCGGTGGTGGTGTGGCGGAACTCACAGGCTTAAGGTGGTCAAGGCCTGTTTCGCTGTGGCGGGGGGAGTCCTTGAGGCCAGTCAGTACAAAATTGGTGGGGGGGTCGCATCGGGGGTATGCGTCCCCCAAAAAAGGTACATGGTTGAAGACTTCATCGGGTGTTATCCCTTTGAAGTGGTCTTCTGGTGGAAGGTATATCACTCGAAGGCTTCATCGGGTGTTATCCCTTTGAAGTGGACTTCTAGTGGTCGGTATAGCACTTGAAGGCTTCATCGGGTGTTATCCCCTTGGAGTGGACTTCTGGTGGTTGGAGCCATCTGCAGAGGTCAGTGGTGCCTCCGAGCTGGTTTACGGCTGGAGGTAATTGGTGGTTTGCAGATGGCTAACTCGAGGTGTGTAAAAAAGGAATATCTAAAATGGCTTCAAGGACTGCCCCTGCTCGGTCTAATGTTAACGTTAAATTGTTATTTATGATTCTGACCCATGTTGGGTCATGTGAATTATTAGGAGGAATTCTCTGGTGGATTCCTAATTAGTTATCCGAATGTTTCGGATTTAATTTGGTTTTAAAACTGTGAAATTAATAAAACGGCTGCTGTGGCCATTTCACATCCAACCTCGGTGTCACGTGTCTTTTCCTAAAGGTGGGGGTGAAGGGATTGGTAGGGATAAGGGAAGGTGCACTAACACACGACTCTACTTAGGCAGGTCAAGACGAGGCTGGACGCAGCCTGCAGGGCTTAGGAGGGAAGCCTCCATGACAGCCCTAGGAGGGAAAGGGTTAACTTCGTAGGGAAAGTTAGAGGTGGAGGAGGGACAGGGAGGAGTTAGGGGGCCGTTACGGAGCTTCCCGCTGTTTTTCGGCAGTGAGCCGGAAGCAGCGGGAGAAGTAACACTCACACAAGTAAGCTCCCACCCTCCCTCCCATTTGGTGTTATCCCTTGTGGTCTTTATTAATTCTGTTTATGAGTGTGGCAATTTTATTGTGTGCTTATTTAACATGTTTTTTTTTTTTTTTTCTTTTCATTCGGAGTAGGTCCTGGTGTCATGGCAGCTGGCGGGGGGAGTCCTTGAGGCCAGTCAGTACAAAATTGGTGGGGGGGTCGCATCGGGGGTATGCGTCCCCCAAAAAAGGTACATGGTTGAAGACTTCATCGGGTGTTATCCCTTTGAAGTGGTCTTCTGGTGGAAGGTATATCACTCGAAGGCTTCATCGGGTGTTATCCCTTTGAAGTGGACTTCTAGTGGTCGGTATAGCACTTGAAGGCTTCATCGGGTGTTATCCCCTTGGAGTGGACTTCTGGTGGTTGGAGCCATCTGCAGAGGTCAGTGGTGCCTCCGAGCTGGTTTACGGCTGGAGGTAATTGGTGGTTTGCAGATGGCTAACTCGAGGTGTGTAAAAAAGGAATATCTAAAATGGCTTCAAGGACTGCCCCTGCTCGGTCTAATGTTAACGTTAAATTGTTATTTATGATTCTGACCCATGTTGGGTCATGTGAATTATTAGGAGGAATTCTCTGGTGGATTCCTAATTAGTTATCCGAATGTTTCGGATTTAATTTGGTTTTAAAACTGTGAAATTAATAAAACGGCTGCTGTGGCCATTTCACATCCAACCTCGGTGTCACGTGTCTTTTCCTAAAGGTGGGGGTGAAGGGATTGGTAGGGATAAGGGAAGGTGCACTAACACACGACTCTACTTAGGCAGGTCATGACTGGAGGTAAGCTTTACACCAATGAGTACAATGACAGGGATACCCTTTGCTCATCAGGATTAGTATCTTTCAGTGGTTTTGTGTTTCCACCTATCAAGACAAAACATCAGTTCTCTTACTCCAAGATACTATTTCACTTCCCAATTCTCTTCTATAGCAAATTACGTCCATCAATAATTCAGTAGAAGACATTCACAAATCGAACAACTTAGAAAATTGACATTGAAGGCCGGTGTTTCTCCCAGCAGAAATTATGAAGCGAAGCATTACTGTGATATGAATGTCTATAATCACATAGTCGTAATAGAAGGAAAACAAGTCACGCCTTTCCTGCTGGGGATAAGAATAGACCTGGATCGTTAGGGTATGTTCACATGCAAACTCAAAAACGTCTGAAAATACAGAGCGGTTTTCAAGCGAAAACAGCTCCTGATTTTCAGACATTTTTGTAACAACTTGCGTTTTTCGCGACGTATTTTACGGCCGTTATTGGAGCTGTTTTTCAATGGAGTCAATGAAAAACGGCTCCAAAAACGGCCCAAGAAGTGTCCGGCACTTCTTTTTCGCGAGCGTCTTTTTACGTGCCGTATTTTGACAGCGACTCGTAAAATTAAGCCTCGTGGGAACAGAATACCGTAAATCCCATTGCAAGCAATGGACAGATGTTTGGAGGCATAATGGAGCCGTTTTTTCAGGCGTAATTCAAGGCGCAAACGGCCCGAATTACGTCTGAAACCACTGCGTGTGAACATAACCTAAGACTGCTGTTTTCTGAGAAATCTTCTGGTATACTAAACCCTATGTTTTCATGAGGAACATTTCTATTATCTAATGGAACCGTATGAAAACTTCTGATATGAGTCCTCTTCGTTCAACTTTTTATAAAACACAGATGACAACCAACAAGGGCTGCCATTATAACACGGAAGAGTTATTACCCAACTTTCCCAGATTCCTGAATGGTCATTCCTAATTATGCAGTGATACATATCACAGTACATCTGCCTAACTAGGGATAACTAAATTAATAAATGTTATTCAGGAGTCCGTGAAAGCTTGGTAACAACCTTTGGGAGAATATAGCTGTATCAATATTTTAACATTTTTTTTTTATAGGTGAGAATTTTGTAAGTTCATATGTTGTTTTAGGAGGCATTGGCCTAGTTTTAAACACAATATAAACTATTGGACGAAAGAAAGTATAATTTGCTGAGGAGCTGTACTTGGAATGTATTGTTAGATTTCATGTAAAGAATAGAAGACTTTTTTATCTAAGTGTAAATTATTTATTAGCAGAGAAGAGTCCTCTGACACGTTAGGGTTCAGCAATGTCCTCACCACTTACCCCTCTTGTCCTTCGTTCCGTGTTTCCTTGCCGTAGCCAGCTCTAGTTCAATTTTCTTTTCCAAGTACTCTTGTTTTTTGGTTAACATTACCTCAGTTTCTCTGAGTCTGAAGAGGGCTTCCTGAGGACTCGGGCCCCCCTTATGACTTTTTGAAGAGGATCCAGAAGTCTTGAAAAGCTTGGTGATCTTACTCATTGTTGTATCTGATTTTCTGACTAGCGCTAGTTAGCAAAATCCATCCAGTGTTATACGATATCCTTTAAAAAGAGCTCGGAATTCAGAGAAAAAATAGAGATCTGATCTTGTATTCAGGCACCTGTCATATCCTGTCAAGTAAAACTCGAAAGGCAACTTCCAATAGTGTAACCTGGTATAATGGGTGGGGCAAGCTAGAACACAGTCAAGTGACATCTGACGTAGCTGAATACCTGCAGGTAATCTCACACGTTACTAATAGCATACACTGACTGACAGCAGAGAATGCCTTGCTCTAAGTTGAAAGCAAATAAAGTTAATATTTGACATTCACCTTTCTACGAGGCGTGCTTTATAATAGTATATGGTCTCACAACTCCCTGGTACATTATATATATACATTACACATGGCGTATATCCACATCATATCCGGGTAGGAGAAGTATGGAGCGGGCTTACAGGCCGAGTCCCCTCCATACAACACACGGTATCCCACTTGTTTGACCCTTTAGATGCTGTGGTCTATAGTGGCCGAGTTATCTAAAGCGTTAGAAAGAGGGGGCGTCCCCCTCTGACAGCCTATCAACTCCTCCGTGACGTGATCGCGGGGTGCCAATGTTTGGCATGGAAGCCTGAGTTTGCCATCTTTGTACTCTTATCAAGCTCTGCCGGAGGCCTGTCAGAAACTCGATATACTGCAAAACAATATTAAAAGTTCAAAAAACACACCTTTCCCCATTTTAACCCTATAAATCATTGTAATTAGAAAATAAACATAATTGGTATCACCGCGTCCGTAAAAGTCTGAACTATTACAATATAACATTATTTAACACGCATAGTGAAAGTCGTAAAAAAACAACCGCCAGAATCGCTATTTTTTGGTCACCTCATCTCACAAAATATTGAATAAAAAGTGACCAAAAACTTGCATGTTCCCCAAAATGGTATCATTAAAATCTATAGCTTGTCCCACAAACAATCAGCCCTCTTACCACTCAATTGACTGAAAAATAAAAAAGTTATGGCTCTCAGAATTTGGCGACACAAAATAAATTTTATTATTTACATTCAGTTTTGTCCTTATAATAAAGTTAACATATCGTTTTAATTGCACGGTAAGCAACATAAAAACTAAGTGCAAAAAACAATGAAGGAATCGCTGTTTTTCTAATTTTCCACCCCACAAAGAATATTATTCCCGTTACTTATTACATTATATGGTACAATAAATGGTGCCATGAAAAACGAACACTCCCGCAACAATCAAGCCCTCATAGAGCTATATAGACGGAAAAATAAAAAAGTTATGGGTTTTGGAATGTGGGGAGTAAAAAATGAAAATCTAAAAATTGGCTGCGGCGGGAAGGGGTTAAAGAGTTAAAGGCCCCCTACACTAAGGCTGGGTTCACACGACCTATTTTCAGACGTAAACGAGGCGTTTTACGAATTACGTCCGAAAAGACGGCTTCAATACGTCGGCAAACATCTGCCCATTGCTTTCAATGGGTTTGCCAACGTACTGTGCCGACGACCTTTAATTTTACGCGTCGCTGTCAAAAGATGACGCGTAAAATGACTGCCTCGGCAAAGAAGTGCAGGACACTTCTTGGGGCGTAATTTGAGCCGTTTTTCATTGAATCCAATGAAGAACAGCTCCAAATTACGCCCGTAATTGACGCCTCGCAAAACGCGAGTACGAGCAATTATGTCTGAAATGCAAGAGCTGTTTTCTCCTGAAAACAGCTCCTTTAATTTCAGACGTAATGGTCGTTATCGTGTGCACATACCCCAAGACTCATTTACCTCAGTGTATGTGCGACAATAACCTGATTCATTTTTTTCTCACTGGTGGTTTTTTGGTTTATTATGCTGTCTGTGCACTGACTTTCTGGTCGGCAGGGATCAGCAACCCATCTATCGCGATCTACCAGTAGATTGTGGATGGGCGCTGCAACATTGAACTAATGGATATCACACAGGGGTTTTAGGGTCTGAACAAGATCCACAGACAAAACTGTTCCAAAGCTGCCATGCGATGCGCCTGAGTTTGCCACCTAATAATCTATTCTTTTTCCTGGGGGATTGTGGCTGTCACAGTTATTTGGGTTCCTGTGGCCATGTTAGGCCGGGTTTACACGATCGTGTGCGTTTAGCAAAAAAACGCAGCGTTTTGCGTGCGCAAAAGGCACTTAACAGCTCCGTATGTCATCAGCGTATGATGTGCGGCTGCGTGATTTTCGCGCAGCCGCCATCATTAAGACACTCCGTTTGGATGTTTGTAAGCAGAAAAGCACGTGGTGCTTTTAAGTTTTCATTCATCCTTTCACTGCTGTTGCGCGAATCACGCTTGTCCCACGGAAGTGCTTCTGTGTGACATGCGTGGTTTTCACGCACCCATTGACTTCAATGGGTGCGTGATGCGCGAACAGCGCACAAATATAGAACAGGTCGTGAGTTTTTCGCAGTGGACTCACGCTGCGTGAAAATCACGCACCTGTCTGCACGGACCCATAGACTATTATAGGTCTGTGCGACGCACGTGAAAATCACGCGCGCTGCACGGACGTATAACACGCTCATGTAAACGAGCCCTAAAAATTATATCATTCACCCCTTAGTGACCAGCCTATTTTAGGCCCTAACGACCAAGCTATTTTCCGTTATTCTATAGTCACATTCAAAGAGCTATAACTTTTTCATTGTTTTCGTCTACATAGCTGTATGAGGACTTGTTTTTTTGCGGAATTAGTTGTAACTTTTAATGCCACCATTTTGGGGTACATATCATTTTTTGATTAACTTTTATTAACTTTTTTTAGGGGGGATAGAATAAAGTGAAATTCCGCCCTTTTCTATGCATTTTAAATTCACGCTGTTCAGTGTGCGGCGTAAATAAAATGTTACCTTTATTCTATAGGCCGGTACGATTATGGCGTTTCCACATATGTATAGTTTTTTTTATGTTTTACGACTTTTGCACATTAAAAACTCTTTTGAACTAAAATTATTTGTTTTTGCATTGCCGCATTCCAAGAGCCGTCATTATTTTATTTTTCCGTCAATGTAGTGATATGGGGGCCTGTTTTTTGCGGGACGAGACATAGTTTTGATTGGTACTGTTTTGGGGTACATAGGACTTATTGATTAACTTTTTTTGACTTTTTTGGGGGGACAATGGAAAAAAATAGCAATTTCGCCTTTGTATTTTGCATTTGTTTTACGCTATTCACCTTGCGGTTTAAATTACACGTTAGCTTTATTGTTTGGGTCATTACAGTCGCGACGATACCAAATGTGTACTTTTGTTTATGTTTTACACTTTTACTAAATAAAAAAACACTTTTTATGGCTAAAAAAATTTGTTTGGGTTTTTTACTGTAATCTTTATTAATATTTTTCAGTACCATTAAAGGACTTCACTATGCGATCTCTTGATCGCTGCTATAATGCTTTGTTATACTTAGTATACAAGAGCATTACTGCATGTCAGTATAAAACTGACAGGCAATCCATTAGGACGTGCCCCTGGCATGGCCTAATAGGCATATAGCGAGGGCAGGCCTGGGGGCCTTTAATAGGCCCCCGGCTGCCATGACACTCCATCGGAGGCCCGCAACTGCTTTTGTGGGTCACCGATGCGTGAGAGAGGGAGCTCCCTCCCTCTGTAAACAAGTTAAATGCCGCTGTCGCTATTGACCGCAGCTTTTAACAAGTAAACTTCGATCGCTACCGTTGGAGCTGGAGAACGGCTGTCATTAGACAACTGAGCACCCGCTCCAGCCTGTACGGGACACCCGTGCAGGACTTAGAGTAGGCTCCCATAAAAAAGGCAGCAGCCTAGCCTAAGGCCCCTTAGTGACAGCTGTGAAAAGGCATATTTGCGGTCACTAAGGGGTTAATGAGGGTACTGTGGTGGCACTGTTAGGGCATGGCCAGACGTGGCGGAATTGTTCTGGAATTCCGCTGCGGCCAGTCCGCTGCGGAAATCCGCAGCGGACATTTTCTCCATTACTTTCCATTGCTTTTTAGTTACGGAAAACTCCGCTGCGGACCATAGGCTGCGGTGCGGAATTTGGTGTCCACAGCTTACACTGGCTGTTGCGGACGAGCAGCGGACTTGTTGCGGATTCATTGCAGAATTTCTCCAATGACTTCAATGGAGATTCAAAATTCCAGAATGAAATACGCAGATGTTATGTGTGTTGCGTTGCGTATTAGTTTTACGAACATGATATTTCTTCATTCTGGCTCGACCTATGTATTTCTAGGTCTATAGCCAGACTGAGGCCCCATGCACACTAACATAAAAACGCACGTAATCACGGGCCGTTATTACGGCACGGGCAGACTCATAGAAGTCGATGGGGCTCCCGTAATTACGGGTGACTACGAGTGTGCACCCGTAATTACGGGAGTGTTGCTAGGTGACGTCAGGAGATAGTCCCTGTCCAGGGTGCTGAAAGAGTTAAACGATTGTCAGTAACTGTTTCAGCACCCTATAGATAAACGTGTTAAAAAAAATAGAAGTTCCTACTTACCGAGAACTCCCTGCTTCTTCCTCCAGTCCGGCCTCCTGGGATGACGTTTCAGTCCATGGGACGGCTGCAGCCAATCACAGGCCAATCACAGGCTGCAGCAGTCAAATGGACTGCCGCGTCATCCAGGGAGGTCGGGCTGGATGTCGAAAGAGGGATGCGTCACCAAGACAACGGCCGGTAAGTATGAATTTCTTTTACTAGGGAAAGGGCTGTCCCTTCTCTCTATCCTGCACTGATAGAGAGAAGGGAAGTAGTCTTCACCTGAATACGCAATGGCTAATCTGCATCAATTTAATGCACATTTTAGGCAGAGCCGCAACAGAATCTGCAACGCAGATTATGTGCGGCATTGATGCGGACAGTGTCTGCAGAAAGACGCCACGTCTGGCCATGCCCTTAAAGAGAAAGTTAAAAAAAAAAAAAACAGCGCTGCTGACATGATGGAAATGTATGGGGATGAACGTCCGTAGTAACGATTGCTCATCCTCATACATGACCAATTATTGCTCCTTGTGAAAGGAGCAAACGAGCACCAATCAACGAGCTGTCTCGTTGATTGGCGCTTGTTTTCAAGTCCATATTTGGCTTTGTAATAGGACCTTTAGTTTGCCTCTTTAAAAGGTCCATGTAAATAGCTCTGTTAAACACAACTCCCAAAGTAAATTTTTCATTAGGTCCAGCCCACACTTTTTTTTTTAGTTAAAACAGTGAAGTCTAAGGGCGGATTCACACGAACATGCTATACGTCCGTGCAACCCGCGTGGTTTTCACGCGGGTCGCACGGACCTATGCAAGTCTATGGGGCAGTGCAGACTGTCCGTGAGTTTTGCGCAGCGTGAGTCCGCTGCGTAAAACTCACGACATGTTCTATACTTCTGTGTTGATCACGCACCCATTGAAGTCAGTGGGTGCATGAAAATCATGCGCACCACACGGAAGCACTTCCGTGGGACGCACGTTATTCGCGCAACAGCAGTCAAAAGGATGAATGAAACATCCAAACGGAGTGTCATTAATGATGGTGGCTGCGTGAAAAGCACGCAGCCGCGCATCATATGAACATGCCACACGGAGCTGTTAAGTGCCTTTTGCACACGCAAAACGCCACGTTTTTTGCGTGCGCAAAACGCACACGCTCGTGTATATCCGCCCTTAGGCTGGGTTCACACTGAGTTTTTTGCAGGCAGAAAATCTGCCTCAAAATTCAGTTTGGAATTTTGAGGCAGATTTTGCTCTGCCTGCACGCCGAATTCCATGGCATTTTTTGCCCGCGGCCATTGAGCACCGCAGGCAAAAAACGCCACGAAATACGCTTTCTCTGCCTCCCATTGATGTCAATGGGAGGTCAGAGACGCATACGCCTGAAGATAGGGCATCTCGCTTCTTTTTCCCGGGAAACGTTTTCTCCGCTGGCGGGAAAAAAACGCCTCCACCTCCCATTGAAATCAATGGGAGGCATTTTTGGCCATTGTTTGGTGCATTTTCTGATGCGGTTTCCGCGTCAAAAAACTCAGTGTGAACTGACTCTTAAGATGTAGCCAAGACCCAAATCTGGATTTTGGGTAGGCATTTATTTTTTTATGTGTAGATTTTTTTAGTGTGATGGTTAGGAGGATTGGAGGACCAAGAGTATCTGCATCTTACTCCTGGAATTTTTCTTTAAAAAAAGGTGCCTGCTCACCTATCAGCAGGACAAACACTTGTGGTTTCGCATCTACACTCAAGTATCAATCGATACAACTGTTGTAACTGGTAACATGATGCATTCCTAACTGTACCGCAACACCAGTTTTGGGAGCAGTTCCAATTACGGGCAGAACTGGATGATGACAAGGCAAACAGTGGCTGTGATGTGCTCTGTTCCAGATAACAACATTAGAGCTTCTACAGAGATTGTCAACCATCTTCCTAGAATCCTGTCGGAATACCTACTTATCCAATGATACATCCTTCACTCCTGCCCTGCTGCAAAACCAGTTCCTCTGGGTTCTCGAATTTTTGATAGGAAGAATAGCTCTTCAGATCGGAATGAAGGAACCCAGAAAGGAGGCTCCTAACATGTGAAGTATGAACAGAGCCTTACAAGAAATAAGTTATTTTTTTAAACGTGCATTGAAATTGCAGAATAAATAGAAACCATTATAAAACTGGATTTGCATAGTGTCATGGAGATTCAGCAGAATCTTCCTTTCAACATTTTTTTCTGAGCTGAGACAAAGCCGATAGAACCACATTCCAAAAATTGTATTTCAGCCACAATTATGCAACGTCTATTTATTGTCTCAATACATTGTATCAGTGCGGCTGAACCTCGCTGCCATTCTAAATACATGCACTTCTGCATCAGCGTGAAGCCCCTTGTGTTCATTATACCGCATAATTTGCAGCAATTGTAATTTGATTCAGAAGGCATTTGTCTTTAGAGACAGTAATTTGATTTTCGAGTTGTTTTCATCCTCCTGCTCCCACTGAGTGCCTTATCTTCCTTTTGACAGCACTTAGGAATTTTACACTTTGTGAAACCCAATCCCCTGAGACGGTGACACTGCCAATGTTTTCTAGTAGGTTATTCATCCGATACCAGCTAACTTGAAACAAATAAGCTTTTGTTTATAACTGGTAAATAGCATGGCATGAATAGTAGAGAGAATGGAAAGCTGGAAATATAAATGCAAATTATTATACTTTGCGCGAAACAATGAATTCAATGGAAAAGACCCATTTACTTGCCAATGAGCGATCACCGGGTAGCAATATTGGTCCATTCTGTTTACACCTTAAGAGCGGGATCTTAACCCTTTCCCGCCGCAGCCGTTTTTCAGATTTTCATTTTCGTTTTTTCCTCCCCACCTTCCAAAAGCCATAACGTCTTTATTTTTCCGTCGATATAGTCCTATGAGGATGATTTTTGCAGGACGAGTTGTAGTTTTTTGTAGCACCATTTATTTTGCCGTATAATGTACTAGGAAACGGGAAAAAAATTATTTGTGGGGCAGAAAATGAAAAAAACAGCTATTTCTCCATGGTTTTTTTCGCGCCATTTTTACGGAATTCACTGTGCAATTAAAACAGCATGTTAACTTTATTCTCTGGGTCAATACGATTATGGCGATACCAAACATATATAGTTTTTTTCCCTATATTTTACTACTTTTACAAGTAAAACCCTAAGAGTAAAAAATAATTTATTTTGTGTCGCCAAATTCCGAGGGCCATAACTTATTTATTTTTCTGTCGATTAAGCGATATGAGGGCTTATTTTTTGCGGGATAAGCTGTAGTTTTTAATAATACCATTTTGGTGTATATGCGACGGTTTAATCACTTTTTATTTCATTTTTTGCGGGAGATTAGGTGACCAAAAAATAGAGATTCTGGCGTCTACAATTTTTTTTTTTTACGGCGTTCACCGTGCGGGTTAAATAATGATATATTGTAATAGTTCCGACTTTTACGGACGCGGCAATACCAATTATGTTTATTTATTTTTTTTTTTTATATTCTCTAGGGGGAAAAGGTTTTTTTTTGAACTTTCAATATATATATTTTTTTTCACAAAAAAAACTTTATTTAACTCATTTTTACTTTTTTTTATTAGTCCCCCTAGGGGACTTCAACCAGCGATCATTAGAATGCTTGCTCGATATACTGCGATATTGTATTGCAGTATATCGTGATTCTGACAGGCAACTATTAAGTCCTGCCGGAGGCAGGGCTTAATAGGTGCACAAAGATGGCGGACCTGGGGGCCTTCATTAGGCCCCCAGGCAGCCATAGTAACCATCACCACCCCGCGATTGCGTTTCGGGGGGCGCGCTGAGCTGTTAGAGGGGGTCGCCCCCTCTTTCTAACTATTTAAATGCTGCGGTCGCTATTGACTGCAGCATTTAACGAGTTAAACGAGCGGGATCGCGCGTTCGAGCGCAATGCCGCTCTTTACTCTGAAGTGTCGGCTATAACAAACAGCCGACACCCGCATCGTATGGAGCGGGTTCACTCCGTGAGCCCGCTCTATACTTCCCCTACCCGACTTTGGCGTATGGATACGTCAAATGTCGGGAAGGGGTTAAATTCCCACACATGCATAGATGAACATTCAGATTGTTATATATGATCAATCAATGATGAACAATATTTTTACAGTAATTCTGCCCATTAACATGGGTCATTTGTAGTTATGAAACAGTTTAATTGTTCAGATCTGAACAATAGTTGTTTCTTGTAAATGGCGAGTAAAAATTTAAGGTGTTGTAGATGTTACAATTAGCAGCAGGACTGCTGCTAATCAATGATTTCTGTTATCTCTGTGTTTGGGCTTTGTTAGGCAATGCCTTTTGTCTGAATCTGGAATTGGTTATCATTTAGCTTTTTAGTTACAAGCCATGAATAAGGACGCAGGAGGTGTCTGAAACGCGTAGGCTCTACATAGCATTGAAACCTCTCCTTGCACGCCAGGATATCATCCCTTGAATCCTATTTTAACAAGACTCAATAAAACTTGGAAAAAGTTTCCGTTGTACCAACACCAGCGCTGGATCCATTTCCTCTTCTCTCCTACCTTTTCATCGTGTGCTGACACGAGGACCCGTGCGCGGTGAACAGTATAAGTCCACATACAAGGTGAGCTGGAGGCTTCCTCTCTTTTCCATCATTTAGCTTTGCCTGGTTAATTGGGATGGAGTACTTTTCTTGGGCCTTTATATACTTCAGGCCTGGATCACTCTGGTGATGGTTATACTGTTTCTGGCATGTGCTAAACTCTTTCCAGATTCTAGTTGGTGACTTTGTTCTTGTCTTTCTGTTTGTTTGTACTGTTGGTCCTCTGAGAAATCTAGTTTTTGTATAGTAGTTTTATGTGTATCCTGAGATCAGTAGTTCCACTATTATGTTTGCCTTACCTGTGCATTTGGTTTGCTGCCAAGCTCTTGTCTCACCCTGCTCTGGGATATTATTCAGATAGGGCCAGTGAGTGTTGTTAAGTTTTTTTCCACAGTTTATTTATCTGTTTACTGCTTGCATACTAATCATCTGCCATCCACTCCATTTATGCTTCATCTCCATCGTCTGCTACCGTTAGTGTTCGGTTCCGCTCATACACTGGTGAGTTACTTGTACCTTTTGTTTTCTGTTAGTGTTGATGCATGCTTCACCCATGTAATAGATTATCTGGTCTAAAGTGGTGTAAAAATATAATCAGGATCACCGAAAGCACACATCAGGTCTGATGCTATTCCTGTATAGAATTTGACTGATCAGATTCAGACCTTGGGCTCTTTGATGCAGTGTGTTATAGCTCATTTGATTTCTCAGTAACAACTTGCTCATAATATGCAGGGGGGTGGTATTACTTTTTTTAATTTTTTTTTCTATTTATTCTTTTATGGCTTTGAAACAGGAAGACAGAGCACTTGAGGAATATTCAGCAGAATTTAGACGGAGGGTCACTATTAGTGATTAGAACGATGCCGCCCTCAGTAGTCAGTATCATTTGGGCCTTTCTGACCAGGTAAAGGATGCTATGGTAGAATTTCCTCTGTCTCTTAATATCCTTATGTCTTTAGCCATCAATATTGACAGGCGTATTAGGGATCGAAGGTCAGAGAGGGAGACTGCTTTGTCTCATCCTGTTGATGTCTCTTATTCTAGTGTGGCTGAGGAAGAACCAATGCAACTGGTTCCCCTGAGGCACTCTAAGGCAGAGAAGGATAGGAGGAGACACTTAGGTCTTTGTTTGTATTGCTGTAAGGCTGGGTTCACACGACCATGTTACGTCCGTAATGTACGGAACGTATTTCGGCCGGAAGACCCGGACCGAACTCAGTGCAAGGAGCCGGGCTCCTAGCATCATAGTTATGTACGACGCTAGGAGTCCCTGCCTCTGCGTGGAACTACTGTCCCGTACTGTAATCATGATTACAGTACGAGACAGTTGTCCTGCAGCGAGGCAGGGTCTCCTAGCATCGTACATAACTATGATGCTAGGAGCCCGGCCCCCTGCACTGTGTTCGGTCCGGGTCTTCTGGCCGAAATACGTTCCGTACATTACGGACGTAACATGGTCGTGTGAACCCAGCGTAAAGAGGGACATTTTGCCCTAAAGTGTCCCCTCAAATTGGGAAAACTTCAGAGCCTAGAAGTCAATGAGAAGGTTCTTCTGGGCATACTTAATTTTGCTCTTAAAAATATTGTGTTGCCCTCTAAGATGAAATTGGAGGGCATATCTTTGCATATGCAGGTCTTGGTTTATTCTGTTGCTGCAGCAGATTTTCTAAATTTTGATTTGGACAAAAAAATTGGGTTCTACCCCTGTACCTCTTGAGAAAACTGATTGACTTGTGGTCTTTGTGCGATACTCCTGTCTCTGAACGATCGGTAAGATACCGTACTCCTGGTCTTAAATTGTCAGTAGGAAGTATCCACTGTGAGACTGAAGTAAGGACGCCACATTCCATGATTGATCGATGTACTGGCAAGAGAGCTACATCGGAAGTAGGTAGAAATCCAAGGAACAAAGTTAGAGGTACAGCACACGATATGATATGCAAAAATACAAAACTGTTTTTTTTAGTCAAAATTAAAACAAGAAATTAAAAAATCCCGGGGTGAGAACGCCTACTTGTTTCGAACTTTTCAGTTCTCAATCATAGCTACTCTCTGGTATATAGAGTTTGCTTTTATGGATTATCTGATCCATAAAAGCAGGCTCCATATACCAGAGAGTAGCTATGATTAAGAACTGAAAAGTTCGAAACGCGTATGCGTTCTCTCCCCGGGATTTTTCAATTTCTTGTTTTAATTTTGACTGAAATAAACAAACAGTTTTGTATTTTTGCATATCATATAGTGTGCTCGACCTCTAACTTTGTTCCTTGGATTTCTACCTACTCCCGACGTACCTCTCTTGCCAGTGCACCGATCAATCATGGAATGTGGCATCCTTCAAATGAGTGGTGAGCGGACCAATTTTTCTTGTATATTTTCAAGTTGCCCAGATCCGGGAGGAGAGATACCCTTTGGGTTGTTGTAGACAGGTTCAGTAAAATGGCCCATTTTATACCCTTGTCTGGCTTGCCCTCGGCTGATCAACTGGCTACTCACTTTGTTCAACAAGCGGTGAGACTTTATGGTATTCCTGAATATATTGTATCTGACAGGGGTTCACAGTTTGTGGCTTGATTTTGGAAGGCCTTTTGTGCAAATTTAGGTATTGATTTGGGTTTCTCCACCGCCTATCATCCGCAGACCAATAGTCAGACTGAAAGAGTGAACCAGACATTAGAGCAATATCCCCGGTGTTATGTTTCAGAACTACATGATGAATGGGTCCAGTTTTTGCCGTGGGCAGAGTTTACATCCACTAATGTTTTTCCCTTATTATGGTTTTCACCCAAAGGTATCTTCATTTACTGGCAGTGTGGGTTTTGACATTCCACTGCTCAGTCTGAGGATTAAGATGTTGAAGTCAGTGTGGAGTAAGGTCTATGGAGCTTTGGGCTCAGCATCCCTTCGTGCAAAACGCAAGTTTGATGCCAAAGCAGGCAACATCAGTTCAAAGTAGTGAGAGATAGTGTGGTTGTCCACAAAAAACATCTGGTTAAGACAACCATGTGGCAAGTTGGGGCCTAGATTTATTGGTCTTTTTAACATTTTAAAACAAATGAATCCAGTTTCCTTTATGTTGGATTTACCACAAAGCATGAGAATACCCAGGATTTTTAGAAATATCCATGCTGATAGATTGATAAATCTTTCATGCAGCCAATCCAGATAAACCCAGGATTATTGTAGGGGAGGGGGGTAATGTTACGATTAGCAGCAGGCCTGCTGCTAATCAATGATTTCTCTTATCTCTGTGTTTGGGCGTTTGTAGGAAATTCCTTTGGTCTGAGTCTGCATTCGGTCATCATTTAGCTTTGCCTGGTTAATTAGGGCGGAATACTTTTCTTGGGCTTATATATACTTCAGGCCTGGATTACTGAGGTGCTGGTTATACGGTTCCTGGAATATGCTAAACTCTTTCCAGATTCTAGTCTGTTCTTGTCTTTGTGTCTTTGTGTTTGTTTGTACTGTGGGCCTGTTGGTCCTCTGAGAGTTCTAGTTTTTGTATAGTGGTTTTATGTGAATCCTGGGATCAGTATTTCCACTGGTTTGTTTGCCTTTCCTATGTGTTTGGTCTGCTGCCAATCTGTTGTTTTACCCTGCTGTGAAAAAGTATTCAGGTAGGGACAGTAAGTGGTGTTAAGTCTTGTCCACTGTCTGTCCATCATCTACTACCTTCAATGATGGTGTTCTGCTCAACCACTGGTGAGTGACTTGTGCCTTTTGTTTTCTGTCAGTGTTGATGTGTGCTTCACCCAAGTGATAGTGATTTCTGGTGTTGTGGTCTCGAGCACCACCAACAGCGTAAGGGTATGTTCACACGGCTTATTTTTGCCAATTTTTCAGGCCGTAAACGTCCGAAAGATGGCAAAAAAATTGGAAGCAAAACGCCTCCAAACATCTGCCCATTGATTTCAATGGGAAAAACGGCGTTCTGTTCCGACATGCCGGTTTTTAAAAACGTCCGCGTAAAAAAATGGCCGCAAAAAAGAAGTGCATGTCTTGTCTTGAGACGTTTTGGAGCCGTTTTCATAGACTCTATAGAAAAACAGCTCCAAAAACGTCCATTAAAAACGCTGCAAAAAAAGCGACTTTGAATGAAAAACGTCTATTTTCAGACGTTTTTAATTTTGTGTGTGCACATACCCTAACAGGAAACTTATATAATTTTTTTTAGGTCTGTATGGCGTTGTTTAAAGAGGACATGTCACCTCTCCGGACATGTCTACTTTAGTAATTACTTGTATTCCCCATAACATAAAAATTCTGGATCATCTTTTCTTCTAACTCAACATTGTGCCATTCCTCTGTTATTCCTCATAGATATGTATGACTAAATTGACAACTGGGTGTTACTATTCCCGTTGCCAAAGGGGTGTATTCCTATACAGTCTCACACTGTCAGCCCTGATTGGACATTGTCAGTCTGTGTAGAGACACCTGCAAAACTGGTAACACCCAGCTGTCATTTTATTCATACATTTCTAGAGGGAATAACAGAGGAAGGGCACTACGTAAAGAAAAGATGCTCCAGAATTGTTATTTCAAGGGGAATACAATTATTTACAAAAATGTCAGAAGAGGTGATAGGTCCTGAACAAAAGCATAGGTTGTTCTATTAGGGTATGTTCACACACAAACTCAAAAACTTCTGAAAATACGAAGCTGTTTTCAAGGGAAAACAGCTCCTGATTTTCAGACGTTTATTAAGCCAGTCACAATTTTCGCTGCGTTTTTTGCAGCGTTTTTTACGGCCATCTTTGGAGCTGTTTTCAATAGAGTCTATGAAAAACAGCCCCAACAGAACGCCGTTTTTCCCATTGCAATCAATGGGCAGATGTTTAGAGGTGTTCTGCTTCCGATTTTTCGTGGCAGCGCTGTCCAGGATGCCGGAGGTATAGGCTTATCCCGCAGACGTTCGTCAATTGGTCGCAAGCTTTTGCCATTTTGGCCAGCGTGATTGGAGAGAAGGCGCCTGAAAATTTCTCGGTGTTATTTTGTTATTTCGATGCCATCGGAGAGGCTCATAGGGTATATGGGGATCAGGCGTGGTTGCGGTACGATGAGCAATTTCGCCAGCGAAAGGCGGTTCGGCCGGAGATTCGGTGGGACCAGAAGGATATTGCGCTTTGGTTGAGGGTGACGGCTCCGGTTAAGCAGTCCTTTCCCGGGAGCTTTGGCCACGGAGGTCAGTCCAGCCAGGCCGGGCAAGGTTCAGGGTCAAAACTTGGTTTTTGCTGGCAATATAATGACGGCCAGTGTAAGTTCGGGGCTACATGTAAATTCAAGCACGTGTGTTCAGAATGTAACGGATCCTCACACGGGGCTGCCAAGTGTATGCGGAAAGGGAAGCGGTCAGGTAACAAGACCTCCTCAACTGGTCAAGGGGTTGTCGCCAGTGAGGGTGGAAAGGATGGCCCCGTATCTAAATAAATAACCAAATAGGGTTGCGGCTAAGTTAATTTATGAGGGGTTTTGTTTTGGTTTCGTTATTCCTCCTCCTCCTTATGAGGTTCCAGTTACTCGGCGCAATCTTAAGTCGGCTTACTTGCATTCGCAGGTCGTGTCGGAAAAACTTTTGAAGAAAGTTTCGTTGGGTCGCATGGCGGGGTCTTTCGTTGATCCGCCAATAAAAAATTTAGTGGTGTCCCCCTTGGGAATTGTGCCAAAGCGGGAGCCCCATAAATTTTGTTTGATTCAGCATTTATCTTTTCCCAGGGGCTCGTCGGTGAATGATGGGATTAATCATGATTTATGCTCGGTATTGTACACGTCCATTGACAAGGCAGTAGGGTTAGTTCGTGAGGCGGGGCCTGGCGCGTTGTTAGCAAAAACCGACATTGAGGCGGCTTTTCGTTTGTTGCCAGTTCATCTAGAGAGCCAGCGGCTGTTGGGTTGTTTCTGGAACGGGGCGTTTTATGTGGATAGGTGTCTTCTATGGGGTGTTCCCTTTCTTGCACATATTTCGAGGCATTTAGTAGCTTCGTAGAATGGGTGACGAAGGGCGTAGCCGGGGTTGATTCTTTGATACATTATCTTGATGATTTTTTGTGCATCGGCCCTGGGGGTTCGCCTGTTTGCGGTAATTTATTGTATTAGTTACAGAAAGTTACAAAGGACTTTGGTATTCCCCTAGCGCCGGGAAAGACTGAGGGCCCTGTCTCCACCATTTGTTTTTTAGGGCTTGAGATTGACTCGGTGGCGATGGAGTGTCGACTTCCCGAGGATAAATTAAGGTCATTGGGTCAGGAGGTGCGGCGGGTATGTCGATTGAAGAAGATCACGTTGCGCGATCTCCAGTCTCTGCTGGGGCAGTTGAACTTTGCCTGTCGGATTATGCCGATGGGTAGAGTTTTTAGTAGGCGATTGCCGGCAGCGACGGCGGGGGTTCGTGCACCACATCATTTTGTGCGGCTCAGGGAGGAGCATCGGGCTGATCTTCAGGTTTGGGATGATTTTCTCGGTCAGTATATGTAATGATGGGGGTAAGGAAACAGACAAGTGAGCCCTAATCTACCCGCCACTCAGTCCCTGCCTACTTGCAACGACCCGCCCTAGGCGACGGGGTACAACTGGGCGACGGTCCCTACGCTCAATAAGTGCACGACAGACAAACAGACAAGGGTACACAGAAGCAAGGGAAAAAGGGCAGTTGCCCACGGCAACACCGTGAGCAACAAGAGTGGTGAACGAGCCGAGTCAAACCAGGAGTGTACGAAGTACCAAACGCAGAGCAGAAGAGTAGTAAACAAGCCGAGTCCAACCAGGAGTGTACGAGGTACCAAACGCAGAGCAGGAGAGTAGTCAGTAAGCCAGGGTCAATATGAAGCAGGGTCAAATAGATCAAGAAGCTGCAGCAGGGCCAGGAAACCACACGAGAAGAATCACAAGCAAGGAGGAACAGGAAAGGCAGGTATAAATAGACAGAGGGCGGGAGCTAGCTCCGTCTGGCCAGGCTGTGATAGGCTCTCCCACTCCTAAGCCTGCCATCCTAAGTGGTGGAAGATGGAGTCAGTCTCACCGACATAGAAGCAGGTGCAGACTGATTACCTATGGGCGTAGATACAGAAGCTGTGCCTGGCAGATCCTTAACAGTACCCCCCCTTTTATGAGGGGCCACCGGACCCTTACTAGATGGACCTGGTTTATTGGGGAAACGAAGGTGGAACCTCCTGACCAATACCCCAGCGTGAACATCCCGGGCGGGTACCCAAGTCCTCTCCTCAGGCCCGTATCCTCTCCAATGGACCAGGTACTGGAGGGAGCCTTGGATCATCTTGCTGTCCACAATCTTGGCCACCTCGAATTCTACCCCCTCAGGGGTGAGAACAGGGACAGGAGGTTTCCTCGAGGGAGCCAAGGACGGGGAGCAGCGTTTAAGGAGGGAGGCATGAAACACGTCGTGTACTCGAAACGATGGGGGCAACTCCAGTCGGAAGGAGACAGGATTGAGGACTTCAATGACCTTGTACGGCCCTATAAACCGGGGAGCAAACTTCTTGGATGGGACTTTAAGGCGCAAGTTCTTAGACGATAGCCACACCAGATCCCCGACCATAAACAAGGGGTTAGCAGAACGTCTTCTATCTGCCTGAGTTTTTTGTATGCTCTGGGACGCCTCTAGGTTCTTCTGAACCTGGGCCCAGTTCCTGATGAACGACATCTACCTCGGGATTGTTGGAACTACCAGGTGAAACGGAGAATAACCGTGGATTAAAGCCAAAATTACAGAAAAAGGGGGAGACCCCCGACGAGTTACTGACCCGGTTATTAAGGGAAAATTTGGCGAGGGGAATGAATGAGACCCAATCATATTGACAGTAAGAGATAAAACACCTTAAATATTGTTCTAGAGACTGATTAGCCCTCTCAGTTTGGCCATTAGTTTCAGGATGGAAGGCAGAGGAGAAGGACAGATCAATCTCCAACTTTTTACAGAAGGCTCTTCAAAACAAAGAAACATATTGTACCCCTCTGTCAGAAACAATATTGACAGGGACCCCATGGAGACGCAGGATGTGTTTGACAAACAAGGTAGCTAACGTCTTAGCATTGGGTAGTTTTTTGAGGGGCACAAAGTGGCACATCTTACTGAAGCGGTCTACTACAACCCACACCACCGACTTGCCTTGAGATGGAGGCAAATCGGTGATAAAATCCATGGAGATATGGGTCCAAGGTCTCTGGGGAATGGGCAAAGAACGTAGTAAGCCCGCTGGTCGGGACCTGGGAGTCTTGGACCTAGCACAAATCTCACAAGCGGCGACATAGGCCTTAACGTCTTTAAGCAACCCAGGCCACCAATAGTTTCTGGCAATGAGGTGCTTGGTACCCAGGATGCCTGGATGACCAGATAGTGTGGAGTCATGATTTTCCCTAAGTACCCTTAGCCGGAATTGCAGGGGAACAAACAGCTTGTTCTCAGGAAGGTTCCCGGGAGCTGAACCTTGATCAGCAGCAATTTCAGAAACTAAATCAGAATCAATAGAGGAAATGATTATACCTGGAGGCAAAATACAAGCAGGATCTTCCTCCGAAGGAGGGCTGGCCATGAAGCTACGCGACAGTGCATCAGCCTTAATATTTTTAGACCCAGCCCTATAGGTAACCAAAAAGTTGAATCTGGTAAAAAATAACGCCCATCGAGCTTGTCTCGGGTTTAGCCTCCGGGCAGATTCTAGGTAAACCAGATTCTTGTGGTCGGTAAGGACCGTTACCTGGTGCCTAGCCCCCTCCAGGAAGTGGCGCCACTCTTCAAATGCCCATTTAATGGCTAAGAGTTCACGGTTGCCAATATCATAGTTACTCTCAGTGGGCGAAAACTTCCTGGAGAAGTAGGCACAGGGACGGAGATGGGTGAGGGACCTGGTACCCTGGGACAAGACAGCCCCCACTCCCACCTCGGACGCGTCAACCTCCACGATAAATGGCTCCATTTGGTTGGGCTGAACCAACACTGGGGCCGAGATAAAGCACTTCTTAAGGACCTCAAAAGCCTGGACAGCCTCAGGAGGCCAGCGGAGGAGATCAGCACCCTTGCGAGTGAGATTCGTAAGAGGCTTAGCGATGACCGAGAAGTTATCAATAAATCTCCTGTAATAATTAGCGGACCCCAAGAAGCACTGTAACGCCTTCAGGGAGGCAGGTTGGACCCATTCCGCCACAGCCTGGACCTTGGCGGGGTCCATGCGGAATTCATGAGGAGTGAGGATTTGACCCAAAAATGGTATCTCCTGCACCCCAAACACACATATTTCGGTCTTCGCAAACAGTTTGTTTTCCCGAAGGACCTGGAGGACCTTCCTGACATGCTCAATGTGGGAGGACCAGTCCTTGGAAAACACAAGTATGTCATCAAGGTACACTACAAGAAATACCCCCAGGTAATCTCTTAGAATCTCATTTATGAAATTCTGGAAGACCGCGGGAGCATTACACAACCCAAAGGGCATGACGAGGTATTCGAAATGACCTTCGGGCGTGTTAAACGCAGTCTTCCACTCATCCCCCTCTTTGATGCGGATTAGGTTATACGCCCCCCGTAGATCAAACTTAGAGAACCATTGGGCCCCCTGAACCTGATTAAAGAGATCAGGAATCAAAGGAAGGGGATACTGGTTCCTTACAGTGACCTTATTCAAGTTACGGTAGTCAATGCATGGCCTAAGACCACCATCCTTCTTCCCTACAAAGAAGAAGCCAGCACCTACCGGAGAAGTAGAGGGGCGAATGTAACCTTAGCCAGGCATTCCTGGATATACTCTCTCATGGCTTCACGTTCGGGACAAGAGAGATTAAATATCCTACCCTTAGGGAGCTTAGCTCCTGGTACCAAATCGATAGCTCAATCGTATTCTCTATGAGGAGGTAACACTTCGGAGGCCTCCTTAGAGAAAACATCAGCGAAGTCTTGAACAAACTCAGGTAGCGTGTTCACCTCTTCAGGGGGAGAAATAGAATTAACAGAAAAACATGACATCAAGCATTCATTACCCCATTTGGTAAGATCCCCAGTATTCCAGTCAAACGTGGGATTATGCAACTGCAACCAGGGAAGGCCTAAAACCAAATCGGACGATAATCCCTGCATCAACAGTACAGAGCACTGCTCCAAATGCATGGAGCCAACAAGGAGTTCAAAAACAGGGGTATGCTGTGTAAAATAACCATTAGCAAGAGGAGTGGAGTCGATACCCACTACCGGGACAGGTTTAGGCAAATCAATCAAAGGCATAGCTAGAGACATAGTAAATTCCACAGACATGATATTAGCAGACGACCCTGAATCCACGAAGGCACTGCCGGTAGCAGACCTACCACCAAAAGAGACCTGAAAGGGAAGCAAGACTTTATTACGTTTCATATTTACGGGAAATACCTGTGCGCCCAAGTGACCTCCCCGATGATCACTTAGGCGCGGAAGTTTTCCGGCTGCTTATTCTTTCGCCTAGGACAGGTGTTCACTTGATGCTTGTCATCCCCACAATAGAAGCAGAGACCATTCTTCCTGTGGAACTCTCTACGTAGTTGGGGGGACACGGAGGCCCCGAGTTGCATAGGTACCTCCGAGTCTTCCGTGGAAGAACGAAGCAACGGAACCTCGGGATGCATCATGGGGGAGTCAGAGGAGAAAACACAAAAATGTTCACGTTGTCGTTCCCTGAGACGTCGGTCAAGTCGTACCGCTAAAGCCATAACCTGGTCTAGGGAGTCAGAAGAGGGATAGCTAACTAGCAGGTCTTTCAGGGCGTTCGACAGACCCAACCTAAACTGGCACCTTAAGGCAGGGTCATTCCACCGAGAAGCTACGCACCACTTCCTAATGTCAGAGCAATACTCCTCCACAGGTCTCTTACCCTGACGTAAGGTCACCAGCTGACTCTCGGCAAAGGCAGTCCTGTCAGTCTTGTTATAAAGGAGTCCGAGAGCAGAAAAGAAAAGATCAATGGAGGAAAGTTCAGGGGCGTCAGGAGCCAAGGAGAAGGCCCATTCTTGGGGCTCTTCCTGGAGCCAGGACATAATTATACCCACCCGCTGACTCTCAGAACCTGAGGAGTGGGGCTTTAAGCGAAAATAGAGCTTACAACTCTCCCGAAAGGAGAGAAAAGTCTTCCGGTCCCCTGAGAACCGGTCAGGCAACTTGAGGTGGGGTTCAAGAGGTGAGGGGCACTACCATGGTAGCGTCAGGCTGGTTGACCCTCTGAGCCAGGGCCTGGACCTGTAAGGAGAGACCCTGCATTTGCTAAGCCAGGGTCTCAAGGGGGTCCATAGTAGTGTGAGGGACCAGGGTAGACTAGGTATAAGGGCTTGTGATTATGTAATGATGGGTGTAAGGAAACAGACAAGTGAGCCCTAATCTACCCGCCACTCAGTCCCTGCCTACTTGCAACGACCCGCCCTAGGCGACGGGGTACAACTGGACGACAGTCCCTACGCTCAATAAGTGCACGACAGACAAACAGAAAAGGGTACACAGAAGCAAGGGAAAAAGGGCAGTTGCCCATGGCAACACCATGAGCAACAAGAGTGGTGAACGAGGCGAGTCAAACCAGGAGTGTACGAAGTACCAAATGCAGAGCAGGAGAGTAGTGAACAAGTTGAGTCAAACCAGGAGTGTACGAGGTACCAAACGCAGAGCAGGAGAGTAGTCAGTAAGCCAGGGTCAATATGAAGCAGGGTCAAATAGATCAAGAAGCTGCAGCAGGGCCAGGAAACCACACGAGAAGAATCACAAGGAAGTAGGAACAGGAAAGGCAGGTATAAATAGACAGAGGGCGGGAGCTAGCTCCGTCTGGCCAGGCTGTGATAGGCTCTCCCACTCCTAAGCCTGCCATCCTGAGTGGTGGAAGATGGAGTCAGTCTCACCTACATAGAAGCAGGTGCAGACTGATTACCTATGGGCGTACCTATACGAGTGAGTTGGACATTTTTACGGACGCGGCTGGGGCAGGTGGTTTTGGCGCGTATGGTGGAGGTCCATGGTGTGCGGGTAACTGGCCGGCTAGCTGGGTGGTCAGTGGACTTACGCGGAATCTGGCCCTGCTCGAGCTGTTCTCTATCGTGCTTGCAGTGACCATTTGGGGGGATAGGTTCAGGGACAAGAAGGTTCGTTTCTACTGGGACAACATGGGGGTGGTGTTGGCCATTAATAACATGTCTGCAACTTCTCCTCCTGTGGTTCAGTTGTTGCGACACTTAGTTCTGGTGTGCTTGTCCTTAAACGCGTGGGTGGTTGCAGTGCATGTGCCGGGGGTTCGGAATTGTATCGCTGATGCTCTTTCTCGCTCAAAGTGGGATCGATTCCGTCAATTATCACCGGGAGTGGAGCTGCTCGGTTTGGCTTGTCCGGAACATCTCTGGGATCTGGTTTCGGTTCCGTAGAACGGTTGATTGAAAGGTCGTTGGCGAGTACGACATGGAGTGCTTATTCTGCTTGTTGGAGTCAGTGCAAAGAGTGGGTAAGAGGTTTGGGTAACGTCAGCACAGATCAAGACAGGTTGGTGGCACTTTTGTATTGGTTGGGGGACGCTTGGGAGGCGGGGTTTTCCCTGGCTAAGGTCAATCGTTTCGTCTCTGCATTGGCTTTTGGTTGTAAGTTGCTGGGTCTGCGGGATTTGTCTAAGGATTTTTTGGTAGGGCAAGCTTTGAAGGGTTTGCGTCGAGGCAGGGTCGAAGCAGATCGGAGGCGTCCCGTGTCTTTTACTCTCCTCGGTTCTTTGGGTTTATCGCTAGCATCTGTCTGTCGTTCGCCTTTTGAGGTTGAGTTATTTCAGTTAGCGTTTTCCTTAGCGTTTTTTTGTGCTCTTCGAATTGGTGAGTTGGTTTCGCCTAGTAACGAGCGGGCAGGGGGGTTGAGATTGGAGGATGTGGGTCTATATGGGGATAGACTTGAGTTGTTTTTGCGGCGGTCAAAAACTGACCAAATGGGAAAGGGAAGCGCATAGTTTTGTTTGCCCTCCCGGGATCGGCGATGTGTCCGGTCGCTTGTATGCTTGCTTTCAAGCCACGGGTGGAGGCGCCCGAGTTGCCATTGCTACGTCATGAAAATGGGTCGTTTTGTCCAGATATCAATTTGGCGCAGTATTTAAGAAATGTTTAGCAGCGGTCGGAGTCGGTTCGGGTCCTTACTCTTCTCACTCCTTTCAGATTGGCGTAGCGACTGAGGCTGGGCGTTAGGGGTTGGATGACGAGGGGGTGCGTCGCATTGGCCGTTGGGAGTCCAACAGGTTTCGGACATACGTGCGCCCTCATTTGTTATGAGTCGTGTTGTTGTTTGCTTGTTTGGTGTTAAAAGCGTGTGTGCTTGTCCTTTTTCGTTTCAGATAAGCGCCCTTGCCTGGTGTGGTTGTTAGGACACTCTTACGTGCATTGGGGGGCCTTGAGGGTGGACATCCGCCCTGACGGCCATCAGCTGCGCATTCCGCGGCATGATGCGGTTTTTGCATTGACTGGGATTCAGAGGTATGTTATGGAGCCGGGTTTTAGCCGAGTTTCAGACATACTCTCGGCTGGATAGAGTTCCGGAGGTTCTGGTATTGCACGTGGGGGGAAATGATTTGGGGGTGCGCCCCTTTCGGGAGTTGGCAAACACGATATGTTGTGTTTATGGGCATCTTATCCCTGCCTAGTGATAGTTTGGTCGGACATAGTTCCGAGGAGGTATTGGCGGCTGGCACGGTCTGTGGAGAGGGTTAACAAAGCCCGCATTAAAGTGAATCGGGCGGTGTCACGTTTTGTGGCCAAGAACGGGGGCATTTTTGTGCGGCACAGGGATTTGGAGTCAGGAGAGGGGAATTACTGGAGGAGTGATGGAGTGCATCTGACCGAGGTTGGGATTGATTTGTGGAGCCTAGCACTAGCAGAAGGAATTGAAAGAGCGGTGGTGGTTAGCCGGAACTCACAGGCTTAAGGTGGTCAAGGCCTGTTTCGCTGTGGCGGGGGGAGTCCTTGAGGTTGGTCAGTACGAAATGGTGGGGGGGTCGCATCGGGGGTATGCGTCCCCCAAAAAGGTACATTATTTGAAGACTTCATAGGGTGTTATCCCTTTGAAGTGGTCTTCTGGTGGTTGGAGCCATCTGCAGAGGTGAGCGGTGCCTCCGAGCTGGTTTACGGCTGGAGGTAAATAGTTGGTGGTGGTTGCAGATGGCTAACTCGAGGTAAACATATCGTAAAAATGGCTTCAAGGACTTCCCCTGCTCTGATTAGTGTTAATGTTGATTTGTTTTATTAATTCTGACCCATGTTGGGTCATGTGAATTATAGGAGGAATTCTCTGGTTGAATTCCTAAGTAGTTATCCGAATGTTTCGGATTAAATTGCATTTTATAAACAATGTAAATTAACCCCTTCCCGACATTTGCCGTACATGTACGTCATGGAAAGTACTGACTTCCCGCATCTTGCCGTACATGTACGCCAAATGTTTGGGACCGGCTCAGAAGCTGAGCCGGTCCCATCATCACCGGATCTCAGCTGTATCTTACAGCTGACATCCGACTGTAACGGCGGGGACCGAAATTAGCTTCGATCCCCGCCATTAACCCCTTAAGTGCAGCGCTCAAACGCGATCGCTGCACTTAAGGTGTTTGCAGCTCATCGGAACCCCAGTAATGAAATTGCCGGGGTTCCGGTGGCTGCAATGGCAACCGGAGGCCTAATACTGGCCTCCCGGTCTGCCTAGCACCGAAGCCGGTCAAGATCCGCCCGGCGGCGGAGCCTGATCGGCTTCCGTAGCTGTCGGCAAGATGGCGCCGGGTCAGGAGCTGATCCGGCGTCATCAGCGGTGGAAGTCAGCTGTACTGTACAGCTGACATCCACCTGTAACGGCAGGAACCGGAGCTAGCTCCGATCCCTGCCATTAACCCCTTCGATGCAGCAATCGAAAGCGATTGCTGCATCGTAGCGGTTACTAGCAGATCGCCAGCCCTGACAGGCAATCGGGACTGGCGACTGCTGTTATGGCAACAGGAGACACAATGGTCTCCTGCTCTGCCATTACGGAAGCCGATTTAGGCCCCGCCGGGAGGCGAAGCCTAATCGGCTTGCTGTCAGTGAATGACTGACAGATCTAATACATTGCACTACATAGGTAGTGCAATGTATTAGAAAAAAAAAAATCTGACCGTTGGAACTTCAAGTCCCCTAGTGGGACTTGAGAAAAAGTGTAAAAAAAGTATAAAAAAGTGTAAAAAAAAGTGCACAAAATAAAAGTTTGAAAACAGTAAAAGTTTCAAGTAATCAAATAAAACACAATCCCCCTTTTACTCTTATCAAGTCCTTTATTATTGAAAAATAATAATAAACCATATGTATTTGGTATCGCCACGACCGTAACGACCGGAGGTATCAAAATATTATATTATTTATTGCACGCGGTGAACAGCGTAAAAAAAACCGTAAAAAACGTTACCAGAGTTTCTGTTTTTTGGTCACTTTGCCCTACAAATATTAGAATAAAAAGTGATCAAAAAGTCGCACGTATCCAAAAATGGTACCTATAAAAACTATAGCTCGTCCCGCAAAAAACAAGCCCTCATACACCTCCGTCGACAAAAAAATTAAAAAGTTATGGTTCTCACAACTTGGCGACAGAAAAAATACATTCTTTTTACAAAAGTAATTTTATTGTGCAAAAAAGTTGTAAAACATGAAAAAGTTCTATAAATTAGGTATCGCCGGAATCGTACTGACCCGCAGAATAAAGTTAACATGTAATTTATAACGCATGGTGAACGCTGTATAAAAAAAACCCGAAAAAAGCTGTGCCAGAATTGCGTTTTTTTGTTTACCTGGCATCCCAAAAAATAGGATAAAAGGTGATCAAAAAGTCGCATGTACCCCAAAATGGTACCAATAATAACTACAGCTCATCCCGCAACAAACCAGCCCTCATACCGCTACGTCTATGAAAAATAAAATTAGTTATGGCTCCAATAAGTCAGGAAATAAAAAAATATGCAGTTGTGCCCGAGGGGAACATTTCTTCTGTTTGAAGAGGCGATTTTTCAAGGACCTAAAATTAGGGAACCAGGAAAGGGAGGGCCCAAACATATCCGCTGGAAGCGACGGTGCCCGTATTATACCAGGACAACACTTCCCAGCAAAATTCCCCAAACTACAAAGGCGCGGAGTGTGGACCAAAAGGGGGATAAGAAATGACACCATTTATCAGTGCGACACCGGCCTGTGCAGAAAGGATTGCTTCACAGCGTAACACACATCTATGGATTATTTTATTGTTTTTTTTTACCCCGTTATTATACCACCTGACTATGCCCCTTATATACTCCGCCCGGCTTACATATGCCCTACATTATAAACGGAAACACCAGTAAGACTCCAAACAAAACTACTACCAAGCAAAATCCACGCTCCAAAAGCCAAATGGCATTTCCTCCCATCTGAACCCTACAGCGTGCCCAAACAGCAGTTTCCTTCCACATATATGGCATCGTCATACCCGGGAGAACCCTTTTAGCAATTTTTGGGGTGTGTGTCTCCAGTGGCATATGCTGGGCACGACATATTTGCCACTGAATGGCATATCTAGGGAAAAATATAAATTTTTAATTTGCACCATCCACAGCGCATTCATTTATGGAAAAGATCTGTGGGGTGAAAATGCTCACTACACCCCTTAATAAATGCCTTGAGGGATGCAGTTTCCATAGTGGGGTCACTTCCCAGGGGTTTATTTTTATTATTTCACATCTGAGCCTCTGCAGTTGTGAACCAATACTTTGTAAATCGCCAAATTAGGCCTCAATTTTACATGGTACGCTTTCACTCCTGAGCCTGGTCGACTGTCCAGGCAAGAGATTAGGGCCACATGTAGGGTGTTTCTAAAACCAGGAAACCCAGCATAATAATTAGAGAGCTGTCTCGTTATGGTGGCACAAGCTGGGCACCACATATTGTCCACATATCTGTGGAAAAAATCCCATTTTCACTCTGCAACATCGAGTTCACACTAATTTCTACAAAACACCTGCAGGGTTAACATGCTCACTACACCCCTAGGTAAAAGCATTGAGGGGTGTAGTTTCCAAAATGGGGTCACTTCTGGGGGGTTTCCACTGTTTTGGGCCCACAGGCGCCCAGAAACCAATCCAGAAACATCTGCACTCCAAATGGCGGTCCTTCCCTTCTGAGCCCTGCCGTGTGCCCAAACAGCAGTTTATGACCACATATGGGGTATTGCCGTACTCGGTAGAAATTGCTTTACAAATGTTGGGTTCTTTTTTTTCCTTTATTTGTTGCGAAAATGAAAAAATTTGCGCTAAAGCTACGTCTTATTGAAGAAAAAGGATTGTTTTTATTTTCACTGCCCAATTCTAATAAATTCTATGAAACATCTGTGGGGTCAAAATGCTCACTACGCCCCTAGATGAATTCCTCAAGAGGTGTAGTTTCCTAAATGGTGTCACTTTTTGGGCGTTTTCATTGTTTTTTCCCCTCAGGGGCTTTGCAAATGTGACATGGCCGCCGCAAACCATTCCTGCTCAATGTGATCTCCAAAAGCCAAATAGCGCTCTTTCCCTTCTAAGCCAAGCCGTGTCTCCAAACAGCCGTTTATTACCACACGTGGGGTATTGTTTTACTCGGGAGAAATTGCTTTACAAATTTTGTGGTGCTTTTTCTCCTTCAGTCCTTGTGGAAATGAGTAAAAATAAGCTAAACCTACATTTTCTTTGAAAAAATGTTGATTTTTATTTTCAGGGCCTACTTCCAATAATTTCTGCAAAAAACATGTGGGGTCAAAAAGCTCACTATACCCCTAGATAATTTCCTCAATGGGTGTAGTCTCCAAAATGGGGTCACTTGTGGGGGGGTTTCCACTGTTTTGTCTCCTCAGGGACTTCGTAAATGTGACATGGCCTCCGTAAACCATTCCTGCTAAACTTGAGCTCCAAAAGCCAAATAGCGCTCTTTCCCTTCTCAGCCCTGCCGTGTCTCCAAACAACCGTTTATTACCACATGTGGGGCATTGTTTTACTCGGGAGAGATTGGTTTACAAATTTTACGGTGCTTTTTCTCCTTCAGTCCTTGTGGAAATGAGAAAAAATTAGCTAAACCTACATTTTCTTTGAAAAAATTTAGATTGTCATTTTCAGGGCCTATTTCCAATAATTTATGCAAAAAACCTGTTGGGTCAAAACGCTCACTATACCCCTAGATAATTTCCTCAATGGGCGTAGTTTCCGAAATGGGGTCACTTGTGGGGGGTTTCTACTGTTTTGTCCCCTCAGGGGCTTTGTAAATGTGACATGGCCTCCACAAACCATTCCTGCTAAACTTGAGCTCCAAAAGCCAAATAGCGCTCTTTCCCTTCTCAGCCTCGCCGTGTCTCCAAACAACCGGTTATTACCACATGTGGGGTATTGTTTTACTCGGGAGAGATTGGTTTACAAATTTTACGGTGCTTTTTCTCCTTTAGTCTTTGTGAAAATGAGAAAAAAAATCGCTAAACCTACATTTTCTTTGAAGAAATGTTGATTTTAATTTTCACGGCCTACTTCTAATAATTTCTGTAAAAAAGCTGTGCGGTCAAAATGCTCACTGTACCCCTAGATAATTTCCTTGAGGTGTGTAGTTTCCCAGATGGGGTCACTTTTGGGGGATTTTGACTGTTTTGGCACCGCAAGAGCCCTTCAAACCTGACATGGTGCCTAAAATTTATTCTAACAAAAATAAGGCCCCAAAATCCACCAGGTGCTCCTTTGCTTCTGAGGCCGGTGCTTCAGTCCAGTAGCACGCTACGGCCACATGTGGGATATTTCCTAAAACTGCAGAAACTGGGCAACAAATATTGAGTTGCATTTCTCTGGTAAAACCTTCTGTGTTATAAAAAAAATTGTACTAAAAATTTATTTCTGCAAAAAAATATGAAATTTGTAAAATTCACCTCTACATTGCTTTAATTCCTGTGACATGTGTAAAGGGTTAAGACATTTTCTAAATGCTGTTTTGAATACTTTGAGGGGTGAAGTTTTTAAAATGGGGTGACTTTTTGGGGGTTTCTAATATATAAGGCCCTCAAAGCCACTTCACAACTGAACTGGCCCCTGTAAAAATGGCCTTTTGAAATTTTCTTGAAAATGTGAGAAATTGCTGCTAAAGTTCTAAGCCTTGTGAGGTCATAGAAAAATAAAAGGATGTTCAAAAAACGATGCCAATCTAAAGTAGACATATGGGTGATGTTAATTAGAAACAATTTTGTGTGGTATAACTGCCTGTCTTACAAGCAGATACATTTAAATTGAGAAAAAATGCTAATTTTTGCAATTTTTCGCTAAATTTTGGTGTTTTTCACAATTAAATGCTGAACATATCGAGCAAATTTTGCCAGTAACATAAAGTCCAATGTGTCACGAGAAAACAATCTCAGAATCGCTTGGATAGGTGAAAGCATTCCGGAGTTATTACCACATAAAGTGACAGATGTCAGATTTGAAAAATGAGGCTCGGTCAGGAAGGTCAAAAGTGGCTAAAGAGGGAAGGGGTTAATAAACGGCTGCTGTGGCCATTTCACATCCAACCTTGGTTGCCACGTGTCTTTTTTCTCGGGCGAATGGGGGAAAAAGGGAGAAATAAAATGTTCAATAACACATGACTCTACTTAGGCAAGTCATGCTACTACCTTTTTGTTTTAGGAATTGGGGAGAGGGGCAGATTATCGAATTCTTACCATTCAGATGATGATGAAACATCCTTTAAGGATTTGTTCACATCGTAGTGTGTGTGTGTGTGTGTGTGTGTGTGTGTGTGTGTGTGTGTGTGTGTGTGTGTGTGTGTGTGTGTGTGTGTATTAAAAACAGGCACATGTGACATCAGAGGACCGAGAGGACCAATTTTTACAGCTTTTTGGACAGATCAAGTAGAATAAACTGTGCAAAAAACGGTCTCTGAGACTCCTTGCCCTTCTTTGTTACCTGTACCTGTTTGTCACAAAAGCCTTTACCTTCAAACTCACATAGTTATTTCACATGTTTTACTTTGCCATGAAAATCTTCATAAATTGTTAGCAAAATGTATCCTTATAATTATCATAAATGGTTAAATGCTACATTTCAGATTCAGGCTTTATCAACCATCCTTCGTTTTGGTTTTTTTTTATCCATTCATTATTCATTAAAAGCTTTGTATAATTGGAAATTATGGTTTTACTTGGCATCAATTTAGTCTGAATGCCGGGATTAAAAGTGGTTGCTTTTGAATAATGACCATCGTTCCCGCATTTTAAGAAAATATGTGACAAATTCATTGTAACTATGGGTAACAAAAGTAAAAGAATCTGGGACATCATAACCCTGATAATCTCGTATTTAACGCCTCTTATTTGGTGGAGTAACTTGTACAGTATAATAAATAACAATATACATAATAATTCTGAATGAAAGTTGATTGCATATTTTTAAGAATCTGTTGATACGATGCCTGTGTGCACATGTCTTTGTCAGCATTTTATTTGCAGAATACAGACTGCCATGAATGGAGCATGTACTCTGTCAGGGAATTTGAATTCCCCACATTGCTGCTGAATGATATTCTGATGGGGAATTGCAACTCCTTAAAGTGAATCTCCACCTGTTTATCATCCTGTCATTTGTAGGTCCACAATTCTGTGTTGGTTAATTTCTTAATATATGTTTATAGCGGTCAGAGCTCCGTACTTCTGATGCTCTGATACTCTCTCTAGTGGTGGCTGCAGGCAGCCAGAATGTGTTTTAAAGAGGCTCTGTCACCAGATTTTGAAACCCCTATCTGCTATTGCAGCAGATAGGCGCTGCAATGTAGATTACAGTAACGTTTTTATGCAGCAGCATCCGCGTTTGCAGGTAAGTCGATGTAGCTACTTACCTGCAAACGCTGATGCTGCTGCAGAATCAACTGTAGCCTCTGGTGCCGATGTGTCCTCGCTCGTCTGACACGATGCAGGACCTGTGAGTGACGTCACAGCGTGATCTCTCGAGAACACGGCTGTGTCTGCACTGCCAGAAGCTGGGCGTTCTGAAGAGAAGTGGATGATACTTCTCGTCAGAACGCCCAGCTAGTAAAAGTAGTAAAAACGCCCCGATGTACGCACATAATACACGCCCAGTTGTACTTTTACTTTTCAACACGCCCAGTTGTACTTTTTGCAAGCCTCATTTGCATAAATACAAAAATGGTCATAACTTGGCCAAAAATGCTCGTTTTTAAAAAATAAAAACGTTACTGTAATCTACATTGCAGCGCCGATCTGCTGCAATAGCAGATAGGGGTTGCAAAATCTGGTGACAGAGCCTCTTTAAATCTACAGTGGAAAATTTATTAAGACTGCTATTTAAGACAGTATGGATCTCTACCTATTACAGAGCGAAATCTAAGACAGCTAGGAGCTGGCATAGATTTATGCTATAGCTTACGCAAGCTTCTGGTGTAAATTATAGTAAATTTGTCAGGCGTAGGTGGCTCCACCCCATTCCGGTAAGTTCCACTCGCTCTTTCAAAAGTGCTGTAAACTGCATCAAAAGTCCCACATTTTTTTATTATTTCACGCTCTCTATCTTAAAAACAGAGCTCAGATTGCTAGAAAGATACAATAAAGCTGAGGCCTACACGTTGCATATTTTCATGTTACATGCTGATTTGCAGTGGATTTCACCCTACGCCATGTATGGGATGAAATCCGCTGTTAACTTCCACTACAAATCCGTAGCAGAATTGACATGCTGTGGATTAGAGCATTTATTTTGCTACATGTGAATGTGCTTTTGAAAACCCCATCCACATGTATTGACCTGTAAATTGCTGCAGACTTTCAGTGTGGAGTCTGCATCGAAAATCCATGGCAATTCCTCAGTGTGTGAATTCACCCAAATAAATTAATCAACATTAGGAATTTTGGCACATGGTATAAAAAGATGAACACTCAGTATAAAGTGGCTCCGAACTAGGGATTCACTTGAAATATTCACTACCCATTAGTTATGAACCTCCACCCCCTACCCAACCGATTGCATCCTCCTGAATGAATGACCGGCTAAATCTGAATTCCATGAGTTACATCCTGATGAGTTTTACATTTATCAGTATTAGATCATGTACAGGGTAGTTATATGGTGCGATCTCCTATAATATGATAGTTATTGACTCTTCCTCTTCTAAGTGTCTTGTCTATGGCTCAGCTGTATTGTCATTAGTAAATCACGTAACGTTCTGCATAGGATTCCATTAGGCTTCGAACTAATCCCTTGTGTCAGAATAAAAGGTAGTAGATCATTTGGGAGGAATGCGGCACAGAGAAGCCGCTCAACAGCTCACATCACAATTCTCTGATTTTATTACCATCTGGGAAATAGTTTTATGCTGTTAGCCAAGGGCAGCGCAGGTTCCAATGTCTGAAAAAGGAATATGCGCCGAATTCCCCGGTATTAAATGAATGCTCTCTGGAGACCTGCAGAGTCAGAGGCAGGAAAGAAACATTAAAAAATGTTGATGTAGAAAATTTCACAGTCAATTTTAGATCCCTCCCTTTTATTTGCACTATAAGCCTACTGACACTTTAATCCCCTAAAATAAAGAGGTGACAGTTTTGTACTGCAGAAAGGGTGACAGCTTTTAAAACGTGACCTACCTGCTGTCTCTTAGCAGCGGCCTGCAAAAATTAACAAACGCCATTAAAGGCAAAGGTACTAGGAAAACGGCTTTGGTAATAATAGCCTATATACTAGCTTAACCCCTTAAAGGGAATGTGTCGCTAGAAATTATTATATTTTTTTTTTTCAGTTAAACAATTAGTATTTAAGTGATTACACATTGTTTTAATATTTTAAATTTTTTCACAAGTCAGGAAATATTATAAATTAGATTCTAATTTATAACTTTTCCATTTGCTAGAGGGAGCAGTTCCCAAAATTGCAGCATGCTCACTGTGGTAAAGCAACCTCATTGATTTATGCTGCAAATTTGGGGTGGACACACTCTCCTCTAGTGTCCTCACACAATCCCCCCTCCCTTCTTCTGGCTAGTGCCAGGAAAAGGAAGGGTTTCAATGTCTTCAAACCTCCTACACTTTGTACTGCCATTTTCTGAGCGACTGCACAGTGTAGGAGGATTAGATACAGGGCTCAGCAGGCAGTATAACATGAACATACACGAACATAATACACACATCACATACACAAACATAAATTGTCTGCTTCTGCTGCCACCGCCTCCGCTGGTCTACGCTCCTACTCCTTGCGCCTTCGCTTCGTTGAATACGGCCGGAAGCCGCGGCCGGAAGTCGTCATCTTACTGTCCGGCAGCTGCTTCCGGTCCACATAAAAATGGTGCCAGATTTCGCTCTATGAACGAGCTTCATTTTAGTCTGTGTGGGAGCGGCGCATGCGCCGTCCCCACACAGATGGTGTACGCTTCTGAGAATGGAACGGCTCCCGTTCAGATTCTCTATGGGGTTGTATGTGCCATATTCCATCTGAGTATGTGCCGTTAATCGACACATACAGAGATGAAAAAAAAAATGGCAGCCCCCATAGAGAAGTAAAAGTAAAAATACATTAAAAAGTTAAAAATGAGAACACAAATAAAAATGTTGTTAATATTATATTAAAAGCAATATAATAAAAAAATAAAATAAAAATCATGACACCTTCCCTTTAAGGACGCAGCCTAGTTTGGACCTTAATGCTCAGAGCCCGTTTTTCAAATCTGACATATTTCAATTTGTGTGGTAATAACGTCGGAATACTTAAACCTATCCAAGCGATTCTGAGATTGTTTTCTCGTGAGACATTGGGCTTTATATTAGGGGTAAAATTTGGTCGATATATTCAGTGTTTATTTGTGAAAAATTGCAAAATGTAGAGAAAATTTTGAAAAAATAGCATTTTTCAGAATTTAAATGCATCTGCTTGTAAAACAGATGGTTATACCACCCAAAATAGTTACTAGTTCACATTTCCCATATGTCTACTTTAGATTGGCATAATTTTTTGAACATGCTTTTATTTTTCTTGGACGTTACAAGGCTTAGAACATAAACAGCAATTTCTCATATTTTTAAGAAAATTTCAAAAGCCTTTTTTTTAAGGTACAGTTCTGAAGTGGCTTTGAGGGGCCTACGTATTAGAAACCCACATAAAACACCCCATTTTAAAAACTAGACCCCTCAATGTATTCAAAACAGCATTTAGAAAGTTTTTTAACCCTTCAGGCATTTCACAGGAATGAAAGCAAAGTGGAGGTGAAATTTGCAAATGTCATTTTTCTTGCTGAATATCAATTTTATTCAATTTTTTTCTGTAACACAGAAGGTTTTACCAGAGAAACACTACTAAATATGCATTGTCTAGATTCTGCAGTTTTTAGAACTGTCCCACATGTGGCTCTAGTGTGCTCGTGGACTAAAACACAAGCCCCAGAAGCAAAGAAGCACCTAGTGCATTTTGAGGCCTCTTTTTTATTAGAATATATTTTAGGCAGCATGCCAGGTTTGAAGAGGTGTTGAGGTGTCAAAACAGTAGGAATCCCACAAAAGTGACCCCATTTCGGAAACTACACCCCTCAAAGAATTAATTTACCATTTTGACCCCACCGTTTTTACACGGCACGTATTTGAATTGGGCTGTGAAATTTTAAAAATTAAATTTTTTCCAATAAAATGTAATTTTTCATCAAAATTTCTTATTTTCACAGGAAACAAAATACCCCATTTTGTTGCCCAATTTGTCCTGAGTGTGGCAATACCTCAGAAGGAAAGGAGCGCTATGTGTTCTTTGGAATCCAGATTTTTCTGGATTGGTTTTCGGGTGCCATGTCGCATTTGCAGAGCCCCAGAGGTATCAAAGCAATGGAAACCCACCAGAAGTGACCCCATTTTGGAAACTACACCACTTAAGTCATTCATCTAGATCAGGGGTCTCAAACTCAGCTGGGTAAGTGGGCCGCATATAGAAAAAATGGGAAGTTGACGGGCCGCATTACTTTCAAATTTGATACAATACAAAATTATTGTTAATCAATTAGTTATTTGAACTACTATAACACTATATTACTAGAATAATAATACTACATTACTATAATAATAGCGCTAGGTTTAAAATTTGAGATATTTCTCCACGTGCTTATTTCAAAAATCCAGCTTTCCAGTTTAAGTGTCGCTAAATGCAGTCCGGCTGCTCAGTTAGCACACATGTCAAGATTGGGCAGCCCCTTTTTAGATAGTGCCGCAGTGCCCTCTGTGGATGCTGCCGCAGTGCCCTCTGTGGATGCTGCCACAGTGCCCTCTGTGGATAATGCAACACACCCCTAGATAAGGCCACACTGCCCTCTGTAGATAAGGCCACAGTGCCCTCTGTAGATAAGGCCACAGTGCCCTCTGTAGATAAGGCCACAGTGCCCTCTGTAGATAAGGCCACAGTGCCCTCTGTAGATAAGGCCACAGTGCCCTCTGTAGATAAGGCCACAGTGCCCTCTGTAGATAATGCAACACACCCCTAGATAATGCCAGTGTCCTCTTCAGATAACGCCACAGTGCCCTCTGTAGAGGCTGCCACAGTGCCCTCTGTAGAGGCTGCCACAGTGCCCTCTGTAGAGGCTGCCAAAGTGCCCTCTGTAGAGGCTGCCAAAGTGCCCTCTGTAGAGGCTGCCAAAGTGCCCTCTGTAGAGGCTGCCAAAGTGCCCTCTGTAGAGGCTGCCCCAGTGCCCTCTGTAGAGGCTGCCCCAGTGATGTCAGGGGCTTGCCCAGAGCTGGAGTCCCAGGCAGAGCGCTAGTAGGCTCTTCCTGGGACTCCAGCTGTGCTCCTGACATCACTGGGACTCCTGCTCTGGGGAAGCCCCTGACATCATTGTCGATGTATGGACAGCGATGTCAGAGGCTTCCCCAGAGTCCTGGAGCAGAGCCGATAATAGCGCTCTGCCCGGGACTCCGCTCTGGGGAAGACCCTGACACACTGTCCATATATGGGCAGCGATGTCAGGGAATTCCACAGAGTCCCAGAGCAGAGCCGACACCAGCGCTCTGCTCAGGACTCCGGCTCTGGGCAAGCCCCAGACATCGCTGTTCATATGTGGACAGCGATGTCAGGGAATTCCACAGAGTCCCTGAGCAGAGCCGACACCAGCGCTCTGCTCCGCTCTGGGCAAGACCCTGACACACTGTCCATATATGGGCAGCGATGTCAGGGAATTCCACAGAGTCCCGGAGCAGAGCCTGTACTAGCGCTCTGCCCGGGACTCCGGCTCTGGGGAAGCCCCAGACATCGCTGTTCATATGTGGACAGCGATGTCAGGGAATTCCACAGAGTCCCTGAGCAGAGCCGACACCAGCGCTCTGCTCGGGACTCCGGCTCTGGGGAAGCCCCAGACATCGCTGTTCATATGTGGACAGCGATGTCAGGGAATTCCAGAGTCTCGGAGCAGAGCCGATACTAGCGGCTCTGTGTCCCGCGGGCCGCAGATGACAGCCCCAGGGGCCGCATGCGGCCCGCGGGCCGCGTGCTTGAGACCCCTGATCTAGATGGTGTAGTGAGCATTTTGAGCCCACAGGTATTGTGTAAAAGGTATTGCACAGCAGATGGTGCAGTGTGAGATTTGCAATTTTATATATATATATATATATATGCCATTTCAGTGTCCAATATATTGTGCTCAGCATGGGCCACCGGAGATATACACCCCATAAATTGTAATGTGGGTTCTCCTGGGTACGGCAATACCCTACATGTGGCTGTTATCTGCTGCCTGGGCACACGGCAGGGCTTAGAGGGGAAGGACCACCATTTGGCCTACTGGAGATTTTCTGGTGCTAAGTCATGAATGCAGAAGCCCCTGAGGTACCAGTACATTTAAAACCCCCAACAAGTGACCCCATTTTAAAATCTGCACCCCTTAAGGCATTCATCTAGAGGTGTAGTGAGCATTTTGAGGCCACAGGTATTGTCTAAAAGGTATTGCGCAGCAGATGGTGCAGCGTGAGATTTGCAATTCTCTATATATATATATATATATATATATATATATATATATATATATATATATGCCATTTCAGTGTCCAATATATTGTGCCAGCATGCGCCACCGGAGATATACACCACATAAATTGTAGTTTGGGTTCTCCTGGGTAAGGCAATACCCTACATGTGTTATCAGCTGCCTGGGCACATGGCAGGGCTCAGAAGGGAAAGATGAGGGGGATAAGCTGTGCGGAGTGCATCAGGGTAAATAAAACTGGGGTAAATTAAAAATCAAGGGATGTATGATAAATTTTAAAACACTCTTCCATACAGAGCCCTGGCTTTTCGGGACACGTCACATTTGGTATATTGTGTCCTTCCTTATCCCCCTCTTTGAGCAGACTGCACCTCTTTTGATTCTTTCCCTTCTTGCCAGTTTGGGGAACTTCTCCTGGAAAGTGTTGCCCTGGTACGATGTGTGTGGCCTCGCTTTCAGAAGTACTGGGTACCCCCACTTCCTGGTCCCTAAAGATTAGGTTTTTGATAACCACCTCTTGAAATTCCAGGAAAGTTCCCGTCTGGCCTGTACATCGACGTACAATGCCATCTGTATGGTGTGCACGGCCAGCTTCTTATACCGCACCGCATGGCGCTGTAGCGATTCAGGCAGGGCCGCCATCAGGAATTTCAGGGCCCCCTACAGCTAAATTTTCTGGGCCCCCCTACCGTGGCACCGCCTGTTAACGGTACTCCGTCCAGCACTATATCATGGTACCCAGGGCCGCCATCAGGGGGGGTATTAGGGGTACTGATGTGAGAGGCCCGGCCAAACCGAATTGAAAGGGGGGCCCGGCAAACTGCCGCGACTTGCCTTTGGTAGAAAAAAAACAGGCCCCTGCAATGGGGCCCGTTTTTTTCACAAAAAGAATGTCATGAGCTGCGGGCCCCCCTTTCAATTAGGTTTGGCCGGGCCTCTCACATCAGTACCCCTAATACCCCCCCCTGATGGCGGCCCTGGGTAGCATGGGGGTCGTCATGGGGGCCGTCAAACACCGCCACCCGTGCGACCGATCGCGTGCACCCGCAAACTCCCGCGCACGCGCACCGGCGACCGCCTAGAACCGCGCACCGAATTTTGAGGCAGATTTTGACCTGCCCACACTATCTTGCCGCGTTTTTTGCCCGCAGCGATTGATGACAGCAGACAAAAAACGCAGGGAAAAATGCATTTTCTGCCTCCCATTGATTTAGATGGGAGGTCAGAGGCAGAACCGCGGCAAGAAAGGACGTGCTGCTTTTTCTTTTTTCCACGACTGGCTCCCATTGATTTCAGATTAAATCAATGGGAGGCGGTTTTGGAAGTTTTTTGGTGCTGATTCTGACGCAGTGTCCGAGTCAATATCAAGGCCCAAAAACTCTGTGAACTGGGCCTTATTGTTAGGGCTTATTCAGACGAACGTGTAATACATCCGTGCAACGCCCGTGATTTTCACGTGCCTCGCACGGACCTATGTTACTCTATGGGGCCGTGCGGACTGTCAGTGATTTTCATGCAGCGTGAGTCCGCTGCGTAAAACTCACGACATGTCCGATATTTGTGCATTGTTCGCGCATCACGCACCCATTGAAGTCAATGGGTGCGTGAAAATCACGCCCAGCACTTCCGCAGCAGTATAAACTATGAATGAAAACAGAAAAGCACCACGTGCTACAAACAGAGTATCATAATGATGGCGGCTGCGCGAAAATCACGCAGGCACGCATCATACGCTGCTGACACACGGAGCTGTTATGGACCTTTTGCATGCGCAAAACGCCACGTTTTTGCGCACGCAAAAAAGCACACGCTCGTGTAAATCCGGCCTTAGGGTAGGAACACACTAGGCATGAACACTGCAGATTTTATGCAACACATTTTATTGTGGACAATCCGCAGCGTATCACAGTGGCAGCAGAGTGGATGAGGTTTAAACACCGTTCACATCACCGTTCGCTTCCATTCCGGGGTTCCGTCTGAGGTTTCCGTCGGGTGAACCCCGCAACGGAAAGTGAAAGTGACAGCACAGCTTACATTTCCGTCACGATTAGCGCAGTCGACTACGCTATTGATTCCGTCCGAAAACCAGCCGGAATGGTGACGAACGGAAACCATTAGCGATGTTTCCGTCACCATTGAGATCAATGGTGACTGAAATGGACGCTGTGCTGTCACTTTCACTTTCCGTTGCGGGGTTCACCCGACGGAAACCTCAGACGGAACCCCGGAGCGGAAGCGAAAGGTGATGTGAACAGGCCCTAACACAAAAGTTTTGTATTTTTTTAAGCTGGTTCACAAAAAAAAATAATTCCAAATTCTACTGGACCAACTGCCTATTTAGAGACCAGCAGCAGCTCCAGGAGCGACATCATAAGGGACACACTAGGCGGATACGCTGAGTAAAACTACACAGCTTATCTGCCCCGGTAGCCGCAGGGAATTCCGACAGCAAAACCGCACCAAATAGTGGCGCAGGTTTCGTGAGGCGTGTCCGCTGCGGGAATCCTGAAGGGAAAAAAAGTTTAGACTTGCCCCGGCCGTAGTTTAGGTGACGCGTCTCTCTCTTCTGAACGTAGCCCTGCCTCCTGGGATGACGCTGTAGACCATGTGACTGCTGCAGCAGTCACATGGTATGAAACGTCATGACAGGAGGCCGGGCTGCGCTAAGAATAGAGGATCGCGTCACCAGGACTACGGCCGGGGTAAGTCTAAACTTTTTTTATAAATGTAAAAAAGTACCTTTTTTTTTTCTCTTTTGTGATTTTTGCGGCAGAACCGCAGCATTTCCGCAACAAAGGAGCAGCGACTCCACAGAATAAATTGACGTGCTGCGGCTTAAAAAGCCACACGGCAGGTCCATTTTTTTTGCAGCGTGTGGATGAGATTTGTTCAAACCTCATCCACTCTGCTGCCACTGTGATACGCTGCGGATTTTCCACAGTAAAATGTGTTGCATAAAATCCGCAGTGTTCATGCCTAGTGTGTTCCTACCCTAAGCCCGGATTTACACGAGCGTGTGCTTTTTGCATGCGCAAAAACGTGGCGTTTTGCGCATGCAAAATGTCCATAACAGCTCCGTGTGTCAGCAGCGTATGATGCACGGCTGTGTGATTTTCACGCAGCCGCCATCATTATGACACTCTGTTTGTATGTTTGTAGCACGTGGTGCATTTCTGTTTTCATTCATAGTTTATACTGCTGCGGAAGTGCTGGGCGTGATTTTCACGCACCCATTGACTTCAATGGGTGCGTGATGCGCGAACAATGCACAAATATCGGACATGTCGTGAATTTTACGCAGCGGACACACGGACACACGCTGCGTGAAAATCACTGACAGTCCGCACGGCCCCATAGACTAACATACGTCCGTGTAACGTGCGTGATTTTCAGGCGCCTCGCACGGACCTATTACACGTTCGTCTGAATAAGCCCTAACAATAAGGCCCAGTTCACAGAGTTTTTGGGCCTTGATATTGACTCGGACACTGCGTCAGAATCAGCACCAAACAACTTCCAAAACCGCCTCCCATTGATTTAATCTGAAATCAATGGGAGCCAGTCGCAGAAAAAAGAAAAAGTAGCACGTCCTTTCTTGCCACGGTTCTGCCTCTGACCTCCCATCGAAATCAATGGGAGGCAGAAAATGCATTTTTCCCTGCGTTTTTTGTCTGTTGTCCTCAATCGCCGCGGGCAAAAAACGCAGCAAAAAATGCGGCAAGATAGTGTGGGCAGGTCAAAATCTGCCTCAAAATTCTTTAAGGAATTTTGAGGCAGATTTTTTTGGCCTGCAAAATACTCTGTGTGAACAGGGCCATACATAAACAGCACTTTGAGACACTTTACTCACCGTGTCAGAAGAGCTGCTCCCACTCCAGTCCTCGTCAGGCGATGTCTTCGGTCCAGATGTCGTCCTTCACCTCCAGGCTCCAGAAAATGGCGGGGATCGTAGAACTGCCGCCGCGCAACAACTAGACTCCTCCCCCTCTCCTTACGCAGCCACGCTCTGGAGAAGGAGGCGGAGTCGGACGAGGAGGCGGAGTCGGAGGAGGACGAGGACGACGAGTCGGAGGCGGGCCAGCAGGTAAGTAGACTGCGACGCTGTCCAGTGTGGCTGTCCTTCCCCCTAGATCTTGTGTTGCGGGCGCACCACCTCCCTCTCGGCGGCGCGCCTGGTCGTTCGCGCGTGGGCGCACGCGCTTGCGGTCGTTCGCGCGCGGTCGCGCGCTCGCTCGTACGCGCGCAAGTGGGCGGTGTTTCGCGGCGGTGATGAGAGGGGGGCCCGCAGCTCACGGCGGTGTTTCACCAGAGGGGGGCCCGCAGCTCACGACATTGTTTTGGTGAAAAAAACAAGCCCCATTGCAGGGGCCTGTTTTTTTCTACCAAAGGCAAGTCGCGGCAGTTGCCGGGCCCCCCTTTCAATTAAGTTTGGCCGGGCCCCCTACAGGAGTACCCCTAATACCACCCTGATGGCGGCCCTGGATTCAGGACTTGATCTGACAAGTCAACCCCTCCCATGTACCTATTATAGTCAAGGATGCAATCTGGTTTGGGGGTCTCTGTACTGGTATCTCGTACAGGTACGTGAGTACTGGTGTGGCCATGTATTGTCAATACAAGGACATCTCTCTTGTCCTTGCACGTGACACACAATATGTTGCTGATAGATTGTGCCCTGCTCTCACCCCTTCTGAGTGTTTGCCCAAGCAGAGTATTAGGGAGGCTTCCCAGATTTCTTCTAGCAGTGCCGCAGTACTTCTGGAAGCGAGGCACTTGAAGAGTGGAACGCTGGTATAAAAATTATCCAGGTAGAGGAGGTAACCCTGGTCCAGCAGTGGATGCACCAAATCCCACACAATTTTTGCCTTAACTCCCAGTAAGGGGGACATTCTGGGGGCTGAATACTGGTGTCCTTCCCTTCAAATATTCAGAATTTGTAAGTATACCCTGATGCACAGCTTATACATCTTCACACCATACCTTGCCCTCTTACTCGGCAGGTACTGGCGGAATTGAAGCCTCCCTTTAAAATGTACCAAGGACTCATCAATAGAAATACACTTCTCGGGGGTGTATGCTTGGGAAAACCGGGCACTGAAATGGTCTAATAGGGGTCTCCATTTATACAAACGGTCAAAACTGGAGTCATCTCGGGGTGGGCACTGCTCATTATCAGCATAATGTAAGAAGCGAAGTATTGCCTCATAACGCATCCTGGACATGGCCATGTGGTACATCGGGGTGTGTTATAACAGGGCTGTGCTCCAGTAGGTCCTAATGGATGGCTTTTTCAGCAGCCCCATGTTCAAGTGAAGTCCCCAGAACTTGCGCAACTCTGCTGCGTCTACAGGGGTCCACCTGTGGGATTGGGAATAAAATGATGTGGGGTTCTTAGTAATATATTGTTGGGCATATGAATTTGTCTGGGAGACCATTAGCTCTATAAAGTCATCAGTGAAAAAGAACTTGAAAAAGTCCATCTCACTGAGCCCTGCCGTGTTAAATTTGATCCCCGGACTGCCCGTATACTCGGGGATTTGAGGCTCATAATTGTCTGGTGTGGTTGTCCATATGGGGTCACTTCTCTTGGGGGTTTCAACTGTGGTGGTGGTCCTGGGATGTCTCCTATGTGGTCCCTCCTCTTCATAACTAGATGAGCAGTTTGACAAATAAAAAAGTCTCACCATCCGACGAGTCTGTGTTGGAGGCAAGAAATGCAAAGGCCTCTTCGGCAGAAAATGACCTTTGGAACATATTTTATTATTTGTGTGACACGTGTAAATTGTGTGCTTAGACACGTGTAGTATTATGTATACAGCAAAAAATAAATAAATCCCTAAAAGCAATAGAATGCTACCCAAAACGTAATTTTTTTTTTTTTTAGAGAACAAGTGGACTTCCCTGACACTAAAGCTAACTAGGGCAAGGGTTCCTAACACTAAACCTAACTAGATTTTTTTTAACTTCCCTAACGCTAAGTCTAACTACAGCGACGAATCCCTGACACTAAAGCTAACTAGATTAGACTAAAGGGATATAAGTGAAACAGTCTGTCTTCTCCAAATAATTGACACAATAGACTGAGCGTGGGTATAAAGTGGGGGTAGGCCACAGCTTTATTATTTATAGCATGGAGGGAAAAAACCTTGTCCGCAGCTAAAACCGGAAGATCTTGATCTCGTTGACAATAACCGTCACCTCGCGTGCCACGCTGCCGCGGTGGGCACGTCCTAGTTGATACGGCAGGTGACTGTACTCCCGTCATCCCTAGCTTGACCGGACAAGGCCCCTCCACACCGCCACAGGAGTGAGGTGTACCCCTATACCGAGCTCCTACCCCCACCAGCCAAAAGGAAAAGCGCCCTATCAATGGCATCCTGAAGGCCTGACAGGAAGATGTCCAGCCCTATGTCATTTAAATGGACACCATCCTGTAACATCAACCCCTTGTTATCCCCCTCCAATTGTCGATGGCGTATAGCCACTCCTCCTATAGACCTAACATGCCGGGCCACCCGCATGTTGACCATACGCCTTGCCCTTTCAATGGCCGAATGGTTGCGAGCACCATTCCACAACACCCTTGGGACTATCTCGGACCATACTATAACCAATTCCGGAAAAAAGGTGGCAAAACGATTGAAATCAGCCCTAATGATAGAAATGAGTTCCGTCACCCTAACAGAACATAGGTCGTTTCCCCCCGCATGCACGACCACAACTGCTGGTCCATTTGTGACCTTGCTTAAATTAACCGCTTCAGGGAGAACCTGGAGCCATTTAAGGCCCCTAAAACCTTTCCAATGCACATCCGCTTGACGGAAGCCGTGACTGGTACCCCCGGGCCGATAAGAGGCTCGTTGTGCAGCCCAATAAATGTATGAGTGGCCCAGCAGCCACACCACAGGCCTCCTGAAACCTAGAAAGAAAGAAAATAGAAATAATTATCAAATCAACAAATGAGGGCGAACATAACGGCGGAAAGCATCTGACTTCCAATGCCCCAACCTTTTAACCTCCGCATCAGACATACCCCCAGCCTCCGCTACTGTCACAGCACCAATGCGGAACGAGTGAGTACCATATTTCGACGGATTTACCCCAGCTACGCCCAAACAACGCTTGAATACCCTCGTAAACTGGAATTTTGTTAAGGGGGTGCTATCGGCGTGTACCAAGAAACAAGGACCGGAGGGACGAACTGCAACATATCTCGTGATAACGTCTACCGGGCACAAGGATGAAGGAAGACTAAAAATTGACAACCACGCGCCCTGCCCATATAAGTCTGTTTTGGAACGACTAACCCTCAGCCTGATTGAATCGGGCAGCAAAACTACATCCTCTCTGAGGAGGCCCGCTACACGCATGCGCGAAGGGGAGACTAACTCACTTATGCGCAATGCGCCAAAGAATGCTAACATAAAAGCACACTGAAACAATAAACACTCGTACGCGGATACGCAGGTCTCCGCCGTGCTACCTACTAACCGCTGCAATAATGAGAAAGAAACAGGCCGGCGCATGTCAACAGTTGGCTTTTCCTTCTTCCAACCCCGCAAGATCAACGAGAAAACCGGACTTTTAGTGGCGTCCCGCAAACCCAACAACTTGAACGCAAAGGCTACCCCAGACAAACGCTTTTGAGCCACCCCGGCAGACACCCCTTTATCCCGCAACCAAGACAGGTAAGTAACAGTAATACCATGGCAATTCTGAGGAGAGAGGAGCACATCCTCCTCCGCGCAGGCTAACCACTCTCGCCACGCCTTACCATGCCCGCTCCATGTAGCAGGAGCAACCAAGGACTGCACCAATGGTATCAGATGTTCACCGGCAGATCCCAAAGGAAAGAGGGGCATGGGTAACCCTCCTGTTCCGCCAGCGGGTGCAGGTCCCTGAAACGATGCCACTGGAAACGAGATAAAGAGTCAGCAATCTCATTACATACACCAGGAACATGACGTGCCTTGACAACCATAAACAACAAACACAAGAAAACAAGATGACGTAACAAAGCCAGCACTGGCGGAGAACTCGAGGTAAGTTTGTTAATGGCTATGACAGTGCTCTCATTGTCTGACCAAAACAATATCCTCTTATTGCGCATGTCACCTCCCCATATTTCTAAGGCAACAACGATAGGGAATAACTCCAGCAGTGTCAAATTCCCAGTGAGACCCGCTGCAAACCAATCCTGGGGCCACTGATGGGCCGACCATTTGTTGCCAAAAATCACGCCATAACCCAAAGACCCTGCCGCATCGGTGAACAATTCGAAATCTGCATTGCAACACTCCCGTTCAGGAAAACAAGAGAGACCGTCGTAATCTGACAAGAATTTCAACCACATACGCAGGTCGTCCTTCAAGGCTGCCGGCAGCCGGATGAAGTGATGAGGTTGCTTAACACCCGCCGTAGCGAGTGATAGACGACGCGAAAAAACTCTACCCATGGGGAATATCCTACAAGCAAAAGCTAATTGGCCTAACAGGGATTGTAAGTCCTTCAACGTCACTTTCTTTACCTTAAGACACGAACCTATGCAGTCCTGCAGCCGGGCTAATTTGTCCTGTGGTAAACTAAGAATCATTTTTTCGGTGTCAATCATGATACCTAGAAAAGACAAGGACGTCGGGGGACCTTCCGTTTTGTCCTCTGCCAACGGGACCCCGAACAGGGACATGAAATAACGAAAACAGTCTAATGTAGAACGACAAACCGGCGAATCAACTGGGCCAACGAACAAGAAATCATCGAGATAATGCAATACCGCGGAATTACCCGATTCCGACCTCACCACCCATTCGAGAAAAGTGCTAAACATCTCGAAATAGTGGCAAGATATGGAACACCCCATTGGTAAACAAAGATCAACATAATATAGCCCATCCAATTGACAACCAAGCAGGTGAAAACAGTCAGGGTGTACTGGGAGGAGACGGAAAGCGGATTCAATTTCTGACTTGGCCAGCAGGGCACCCTGGCCCGCTTTTGATACTACTTGGACGGCCCAGTCAAAAGACATGTAAGACACAGCCGCCTCCTCCTTAGGTATACCATCATTGACCGAATCACCCTCAGGGAAAGACAAATGATGGATGAGTCTATATTTGCCGAGTTCTTTCTTGGGGACCACACCCAAAGGAGAAATCCGAAGATTCTCCAAAGGTGGGGAGGTGAAAGGGCCAGCGACGCGGCACAGGCTAACCTCTTTTTCCAACTTTTCCTGTACCACAGAGGGGAATTCCGTAACAGATTTTAAATTTGCGGCAAAAACAACCGCCGCTTGCTTAACGTGCGGAATATAAAAACCATGTGAAAAACCTTCAATTAACATTACGGCTTCCTCGGTCCTGTGATACCTGTCCAGCCATGGGCGCATCTTTGTGACGCTCACTGGTGTCCTCTGGCTTACCTGAAGGCACAAGTCTGGCAGGCATCTTTCCCTTTTTGAAACAGCGCAAGGCTGTATGCGAGCCACCGCAGAATGAACATTCGTGTTTAAATTTGCATGAGTTAAAGAACCTGCAATGACCCTCGTTAAAGAGCCAGCACGCTCCGGGACATCTCCCCACCGCTGCGGACTGTCCGGAATGTCCCGCAGCGGCGGATGACTGAAAGGAGTTAGACGGTTTTTGAGACAACATAAGTTGAATCCAAACATCCGTAGCCTTTGAAGACCAGCCGACCTCCGGCCTCAGCGCCAGACGTCGTCTGAATTCCTCATCGTATCTCCACCAAGCTGTACCACCATGCAATTTATAAGCAGAATATATTGTATCCAAATATGTAAACAACTCAAAACTTTTCTCCGGGTGCTTTTTGCTAAACACACTTGCTAAAACCGCAAAAGCTTGCACCCAATTCCCAAATGTTTTAGCCACTTTAGGCTTTTTATCCTCAGTTTTCTCAAACCGTCTCTCCTTATCCACAGTTAACTGTTCCGGGGACAATAATGTCCATATATCCACAAATTCACATTTCTCCACTTTTTCCTTTGTGTCCGAGGACAAATGCGTCCCCAAGGGGGCGACGCCACAAAAATAAGAATCCCGAAATAATAAACCCGGATTAGCCGGGGCCAACTCAGGCGGTGCGATTGGCGCCCCTGGAGAATGCACTGAGGGGCTAGGACCCTCCATTTTAGCCAACATAGATTTTTAAATAAACAACATTTCACCCCCGCCATTCAAGGCGGCCTTACCCCAAGCTGGAACGCAGGACAACTCACCAGTCATATGCGTCGAGGGAAGTGCATCAGGAGTTGACACGGTAGGCAGCGGAGGAACTACGGTAACCGCAGCAGCAGGTGCAGATGGATGTCTCTCCTGCCCTCGGTCGTGTGACCGCCTGCTCCGCCCATGTCTCCGGCTCCTATGCGAACACCTCGTAAAGCGACTGTCCCTACTGCTCACAGACGATGACGATGAATGGCGACCAGACCAGCCCCTGCGGGAACTGCGGGAACGTCTTCTACTATGCTTGCTCCTGGAATGGCGTCTATAACCGCTCCGGCGTTCCCCGCTACGAGAACGCCCAGGTGATCGACTGCGCCTCCTACGCCTATTATCTAAGCAGCGACTCGACCCAGCCACAGATGGGGAAATACTACGCCCACCACGGGGCCCATCTCTCTGGCATGATACACGGGCCCTGTGACGCTGTCCAGCAATGGGGACCTGAGCGCCATCCGTAGGCGTGCCTGGCACGCAATCAAAAAGCTCATCCGAGCTGTGAAAGGCCTGAGAGCCAAGCTCCTCTTGGGGAACTACATCACTATAGATTCTTCCCTGTTGAACCTGCAATTCCGCAGAACCGACACTAGGCGGCAGTGTTGCTGCATTTACTGTGGGAAGCTGTAGTGCAGGGGGAGGAGGAGCTGCTTTACGCCCGAACCATCGAGCTAAACGGCCTTGTGGCCTGTGAACCGACTCTGTGGTAGCTTCTAAAGCCTGTGGGGGGGCTATAATATGTGGACTAGCAGCAGGGGTACTTGCCCTAGCAATCCCCTGCTGCCCTGAACGCTGCTCTAGCTAGATGATAGTTTTCTAAACTAACTTTTTTTAATTTTAATAAATATTGTTTCGTTTTTTTTGTATTTTATAAAGAAAAAAAAAAGAAAAAAAATAATCCACAGGGACCCAGAAAATGTGGCCCTGAAGACTAATAAGTGGTCAGTGATAGGAGATCACTGACCAAATACGAGGGTGACAAGGGGAACACAAGGAGGAGGACAGGTGTGGGAAGTACAAAAAAGTAACTTTTAGTACGTTTTTTTCAAGTTTTCTCAGAACAATTCTCCGACACAACTGCTCCAACGCCAACAGAGACGTTCAGGGCGGGTGCGTCAGGATGTGGGGTCTGGGGCAGGAAATTATGTATGCGATCGCTGCTATTGGTTAGTAGTCACTAACTAACTAACCAATAGCAGCGATCGTTGGGGTGGGACCACTGCAATTGGTCCCGGGGTATTGAGCTGTGATAGCCTGCTGTCGGAAACATCAGTTATCACAGCTCAAACACGCGCCGGGATTAAATGGCGCTGTGTTTACTCAGGTCAGTACTATTACTGAGCTAAGTGCGAACGATGTGCTCAGCGCGACGTAATATTACTGAGCTAAGCGGGAAGGGGTTAAACACAAGACCCAGGACATAACGCAGCTCACCGACTGTCTCAAAGCTGCAGATTACAATATTTCACAAATACCACTAAAGGCAAATAAATTGGGGGTACAATTTTATGAGCAATGTCTTGTATACTGCTAATACACAAGTCGCAAGAGGTAGACATGAAATATTTACTCAATATATGAATAGAACAAAGAAATCTAAACATCTACATTTGCATTTCAACCTCTGGGTGATCCTTCATGGGTCATTTAAGACCTAAAATATTAATAATTAAGATATGAATCCCATAGACTGCATAAGTCAATATAACAGAGTATCATCTATATAACCTCTATATACAGCAACTAATACCACTGTATTCCCTAGAACCAAGTATGACTCGAGGCAAAAGAAACAAAGAACCACCAAAACGCCTAACAGACGTCTTAATGGATAAAGAAAAAAGGATAGTAGCACCAGATCCCGCCATAGAGACTTGGCAAATTCTTAAAGAACGGTATCTCCTAGCAATATTGATACACATAACATAGACCAAATCAACAATTCCGGAATGAGGAATAAAAATAATCCAAATACTGCTCTAGTTCAGGGTTGCCAACCTCCACTTCATTCATTTCTGGACAACTAAAGATCATGGACAGTCCAAAATTGTTACGAACACATTACAAAATCATTGCCAGTGCACTGTGCTAGGAGTGACTCACCAATCACCACCCCACGTGTAGCTTTCCCACACTAACTTAGTGCAGGAAAGCTGCAAGCGGGGTTGTGATTGGTGAGTCAGACTCACTCACCACTCACTTCTCTGATTAGAGTCGATCACTTTCCCTTTTTTTCTCCATCCAGCCTAGACCACTGTGACAAGTTATTCTAGCCATGACATGTCTCTGCAGAATTTGACACACAGACATGTTGGTTTCTCGCATTTACAGCACCCTCCCACCTATACCCCATCCTCTAAACAAACTCTTAATCCACAGTGTTCCAGATGGTAATAATTATCCCTCAATGCTCAACACAATAAAAGTAACCCATAAGTAACCGAGCCCCCTATTACATTGTGGCGCCACACTGTAATAGTGCCTCCTTTGTACCCCGTATAGTGCCACACACACAGCCCCCTTGTAGATAGTGCCACACAGCCCCCCTCACACAGACCCTCTTGTACAGAGTGCCACACAGCCCCCCTTGTAGATAGTGCCACACAGCCCCCCCTTGTACATAGTGCCACACAGACCCCCTTGTACATAGTGCCACACAGACCCCAGAATGGTAGCCTACCACTCTCTGCTCTGCCTGACGTCACTCACATTTAAGCGCAGAAGGGCGGATGGAGCCAAGTGAATGAAGCGGTGATGCGTCGTCAGTCTGAGTGAGGTCAGTGCTGGCCTGGTAGTGGACCAGTCCAGCCACCTGACCTGAGTCACCTGACCTCACGTCACTGATGTGAGGTCAGGTGACTCAGGTCAGAATTATAATATCAAATTGGCAAGAGGCAACAAAAGCCATTTTTTTCAACTACCTAATTGTATAGAAGTGTTCTATTTAAAATATATTCTTTATTATAATCTTTATTAGATAACCAAAACACGAACTACACAAGGGGGCTATTTGAATTTTAAACAAATGCAATTTCCTGGCAGCATTAGAAAATAGATAAAAAAATAGTGGACTGCAGCCGCTGACCTCGATTACTAGTAAGTATTTTGCTGCAACTCTGACAGCATAGTACTACTCAGGCACTGATTTTTCCACTTTCTCTGCCAGTTTGCTTTATACTTTTAACATGTGGGTGGTTTGTTTTTTAATCTAATAAAGATTATAATATAGAATATATTTTAAATATTGGCAATTTAATATTATAATTGTTCACTGTTGCCCGCCAATTATCAGGGTCTTCAAGCGTCTTAGTGACACTGGTCAGGTGACTGGACTGGTCCATCCCTGGCACATACCTCACTCAGACCGTCATTCACTTGGCAGCGGCCTACTCTTCCCTTGTTTGCACTGCGCATGTATATTTTGGTGCATGCGTAGTGCAATGTTTCGAGGGAATGAGAACAATCCCGGACAGTGTTTTTTTCTGCTGGACACTAGGGACGGCAGAGAAAAATACCAGCTTTTTGCGTAAATCCATAAATCTACGGACGGTTGGCAACTCTGCTCTAGTTCCAAATACAAACAACCATTTATGGAGGAAGATTCACTAGACTCCCCAACAATCAGGAATGCAGCAAAACAAAAACAGAGATTACAATCCCATCAGGAGTATGAATATGAAACAGAAGATATATCTGATGTCCACTTTACTCCAACCACAACGGTCTTTGCACATATCCCTTCATCTACAGGAACAAGTTCTGTAAATTTAATGAAAGACATGCCCACAGCTCTAAAAAGTTCCATTAAATCAGACATGGCTAAAATGGCACACAAAATGTCATCCCGCATAGATGACCTTGGAGAACAGGTTAACCATATGGAAGATAGAACTCATTAGTGGATGCTCATAACAATTTGGAAGAAGCAATTACTACACTACCTGTGAAATTGGAAGATACTGAAGATCGTCCACATAGCAACAATATAACATTCAGGCCGGATTCACACGAGCGTGTGCGTTTTGCGTGCGCAAAAAATGCAGCGTTTTGCACGCACAAAAGGTCCGCAAAAGCTACGTGTGTCATCAGCATATGATGCGTGGCTGCGTGATTTTCACGCAGCAGCCATCATTATGACACTGTTTTTATGTTTGTAAACAGAAAAGCACATGGTGCTTTTCTGTCTTTTTTCATTCGTTCATTTTACTACTGTTGCGCGAATCACGCGCAGCACCCGGAAGTGCATCCGTGTGCCGAGCGCGATTTGCACGCACCCAATGACTTCAATGGGTGCGTGCAGCGCGAAACACGGCCAAATATAGGACATGTCATGAGTTTCACGCAGCGCACATACGCTGCGTGAAATTCACTGACAGTCTGAACGGCCCCATTCATTTACATAGGTTCGTGCGACGTGCGTGAAAATCACGCGCGTTGCACGGATGTATTATACGTTTGTCAGAATAAGCCCTTAAAGGAATACCTGAATCAATCCCTCAAACAGAACTGATTCCATACTTCCAACAATTAATGATGACTCTACAACCAGACAAGTCTGATCTTACCATCAATAGAGCACACAGATTGCTTAAACGCAGGCCCGATTCTAGCTTCTCTGCTGCCCCCCAGATTTTGATTGACAACCCCCAGTATGTTCTACATCACTACCAGCCTCCTCCAACTCTTGCGGACGCGCCATTGCCTTGTACTCCCCTGGCATGCGTGGTGCAGCGATGAAGTCGAGCAGAGTATATCTCGCTGCACGGTGTGTGCCCATGTAGTACAAGGCAATGGCGCATCCGAGAAAGATGGAGGAGACTGGTAGTGATGTAGAAAAGCCAGGGGGATGTCAATCAAGCATGGAAAGGTGGGTTTGGAGGCAGGACTATGTGACTCTTCAGGATAGTGGCACCACCCCATGAACCTTTAATGAGTAATTAGCATATAGTGTGCGCTATTTTAAAAGTTGATTTTATAAATGTTGCTGCATCGGAAAAAAACATACAAGGGAATTTTTTGAAATATTGTCAGGTCATGTATTACTGCATGGTGGCGGTTCAAGGGTTTAAAACTATCTGACAGATTCCCATTAAATATACAATGAATTAAAAACAATTTCCTCTGCCCTGCAATTTTGTTTTTATAAATATATCCTATATAATTACAGCTTCAGAACCAAGCTCATATATATATATATATATATACACAGCACCAGAACCAAGCTCAGTACATGAATACAGAACTAGAAACAAGCTCAGTACATGAATACAGCACTAGAACCAAGCTCAGTACATGAATACAGCACTAGACCCAAGCTCAGTTTATATATACACTGTAACGTCCGTTGTCGCTGACCACGAACTCCTCCCATCCTGTAGACGCTCTTCTCTCCAGAGATGTCTGCACATGCGGCCGTCCTGTTCCGCAGTGACCACTAGGGTGCGCGTGCGAGCTCAGTCCAGCCTTAAGGAGCCAGAGCGCACACATGTGTGAGTCTGAGCTGATTGCTCCCACATCACCCTGGACTATAAAAAGGGCTCTGCCCCTCCCTACATTGCCTGAGCATGTTTGTATCTACCCGTATCTGTCTTTGCAAATGGTTCCTTGAGTGTTTTACAGTTCCAGTGTTCCCATTCCTGCTCCTATTGCCTCTGCTGTTCCTCCTACTACACCTCCTAGCAGTACGGATCCTCCGACTACACCTCCTGGCAGTGCTGACCCCCGATTTTCTCTGCCACTTCCTCATCACTATGATGGTGATGCGAGGACCTTAAGGGGATTTCTCAACCAGTGCCAGATCCACTTCAGCCTGTATGCCAAAGCATTTTCCACTGACGGCGCAAGGGTCACTTTCATCGTCTCTCTCTCTCCTCACTGGCAGGGTCCTAGCATGGGTGAACCCCATCTGGGAACGACAAGGACCAGAGACCCATGATTTCCAAGGGTTCCTACGGACATTTCGTATGGTATTTGAGGAACCTGGACGAGTTTCGTTGCCAGCCGCCCCCTTGCTGAACCTTCGCCAGGGAGACACTTCCGTGGGCGAGAACGCCATTCACTTCCGCACCCTAGTGGGAGAGTTGGTATGGAACAACGAGGCCTTGGTGGCAACATTTTGGGACTGTCCCCCGTGATTAACCCGTTCAGGACTGAGCCTGTTTTGGCCTTCAGGACGAAGCCGATTTTTTAAATCTGACATGTGTCATTTTATGTGGTAATAACTCCGGAATGCTTTTACCTATCCAAGTGATTCTGAGATTGTTTTCTCGTGACATATTGTACTTTATGTTAGGGAAAAAATTTGGTCGATAAATTCAATATTCAATATTTATTTGTAAAAAACACCAACATTTAGAGAAAATGAGCAAAAATTTGAATTTTTCTAAATTTAAATGTATTTGCTTGTAAGACAGATAGTAATACCACACAAAATACTTACAAGTTTATATTTCCCATATGTCTACTTTATGTTTGCATCATTTTTTGAACATTCTTTTCTTTTTCTAGGACGTTACAAGGCTTAGAACTTTAGCAGCAATTTCTCATATTTTCAAGAAAATTATCCCACATGTGGTCCTAGTGCGGTAATGGACTGAAACACAGGCCTCAGAAGCAAAGGAGCACCTAGAGGATTTTGGGGCCTCCTTTTTTTAGAATATATTTTAGGCACCATGTCAGGTTTGAATAGGTCTTGTGGTACCAAAACAGTAAAGACCCCCCAAAAGTGACCCCATTTTGGAAACTATACCCCTCAAGGAATTTATCTATGCGTATAGTTAGCATTTTGAACCCACAGTTTTTTTGCTAAATTTATTTGAATTAGTATGCAAAGATTAAAATTGACGTTTTTTCACAAAAAAAGTAGATTTTCAATTTTTACAAGGAATAAAAATAGAAAAACACCACAATATATGTAAAGCAATTTTTCCCGATTATAGCAATACCCCATATGTGGTAATAAACTGCTGTTTGGACCCACAGCAGGGCTCAGAAGGGAAGGAGCACCATTTGGATTTTGGATTTCTGATTTTGCTGTAATAGTTTTCAGTGCCGTGTCGCGTTTGCAATGCACTGGAGGGATGAAAACCGTGGAAACCCCCCAATAGTGACCGCAGTTTGGAAACTACACCCCTCAAGTAATTTTTCTAGGGGTAAAGTTAGCATTTTGACCCCACAGTTGTTTTGCTGAATTCATTGGAATTAGTCTGTAAAGGTAAAAATCTACTTTTTTTCTGTAAGAACTTAGACATTTTTTATTTTTACAAGGAATAAAGGAGAAAAAGCACCCCAACATTTGTAAAACAATTTCTCCTGATTACGTAAATACCCCATATGTGGTAATAAACTGCTGTTTGGACCCACACTGGGGCTTAGAAGTGAAGGAGCACTATTTGGCTTTTGGAGCTCAAATTTAGCTGGAATAGTTTTTGGGTGTCATGTCGAATCTGCAAAGCCACTGAGAGACCGAAACAGTGGAAGCACCCCAAAAGTAACCCCATTTTGGAAACTACACCACTTAAGGAATCTATCTAGGGGTATAGTGAGCATTTAGGCCCCACACGTCTTTTGCAGAATTTATTAGAATTAGGCCGTGAAAATTAATATCAACATTATTTCCACTAAAATGTTGAATTTTTTCAATTTCACAAAGGATAAAGGAGAAAATGCACCCCAACATTCGTAAAGCAATTTCTCCCGAGTACGGCTATACGCCACATGTGGTCATAAATGTTTTTTCATTAGAAAGTAATTAACCCTTTCCGAACTGATCCATGTTTTGCTTTTTCTTTTTCGTTTTTCCTCCCCGCTTTCCGAGAGCCACAACGTTTTTATTTTTCCGTCAATAGAGCGGTGTGAGGGCTTATTTTTTGCGGGACGAGCTGTAGTTTTTATTGGTACCATTTTTTGGTACATAAGACTTTTTGAGCACTTTTTATTAAATTTTTTGGTAGAGCCAAGGTGACCAAAAAACTGTGATTTTGCAGTTTAAAATTCTTTATTTTTAACGGTGTTCACCGTGTGAGTTCAATAATGGTATATTGTAATAGCTTGGACTTTTACGGATGCAGCGATACCAATTTTGTGTATTTTTTTTGTTTTTACATTACTTTAGAGAAAAAATGTGAAAATGGTTTCTTTTTGGACTTTAAATATTTATTAAATTTTTTCCACTAATAATAACTATTTACTTTTGTTTTTACGTATTTTATTAGTCCCCCTAGGAGAGTTGAACCAGCAATCGTTAGATCGCTGGTAGAATACACTGCAATTTTAATGTATTGCAGTATATTGTGATTTTTACAGGCTCCTGTAACAGCGCGATCGCTGTTTCTGTCCAGTAGTCCCGGGTATCAGCTGTAATACGTATGGTGCGGGCTCAGCGCGTGAGACGCTCCATATATCACCCCCCACACCACTACATGCTATTAAGTCATGGTGCGCAAAGGGTTTAATGCGCAGCGGATGGTGCAGAGTGAAAATTAAAATTTTCCCCTGATGTGCCATTTTAGTGCACTATATGTTGTGCCCAGTTTGTGCCACAAATACCTCATAAAATATTAACCGGGTTCTCCCGGGTATGGCGATGCCATATCGGTGGATATAAACGGCTGTTTGGGCACACTGTAGGGCTCACAAGGGAGGGAGCGGCATTTGGCTTTTGTAGCGCAGATTTAGCTTGGTAGTAGCTCTGGCGTTTTGCTGGTATTTCAGTTTATAATGTGGGGGCATATGTAAGCTGGGCAGAGTACATCAGGGGCATAATAAGAGGGTACAATCATGGGGTAAATAAATAATAATCCGCAGATATGTGGCCAGTGTGGCACTTATAAATGGCTTTTGGAACGCTCTGCACATTTTGCATCGCCATAATCTGGGAGCCGGAACTTTTTTTATTTTTTCACCACCGAAGCTGCGTGAGGGCTTATTTGTTGCGGGACAATCTGTAATTTTCATTGGTACCATTTTGGGGTACATGCGATTTTGTTGATCACTTTTTATTCAATTTTTCGACAAGCCAGGTGACCAAAAACCATAAATTCTGACAATGATTTTTATTTATTTTTTACGGCGTTTACCCTTGGCTATAAATGACCATTAAATTTTATTCTGCGGGTCGGTACGATTACGGCGATACCATATGTATATAGTTTTTTTTTTTGGTTTTGCAGAGTTTGCGCAATAAAATCACTTATTTAGAAAATAAATTATTTTTTGTGTCACCATATTCTGAGAGCCATAACTTTTTTTATTTTTCAGTCAAAAAAGCTGTGTAAGGGCTTGTTTTTTGCGGGACGGGTTGTAGTTTGTATCGGTACTATTTTGGCGTACATGCGACTTTTTGATCACTTTTTATTGTGTATTTTGGGAGGGGTGGGGACCAAAAAATAGTGTTTCTGGCATTGTTTTTCGTTTATTTATTTTTTGCGGTGTTCACCGTGCGGGAAAAATAACATTATAGTTTTATAGTTGGGGTCGTTACGAACGCGGTGATACCAAATATGTGTACTTTTTTTTTGCGTGTTCATTTTTTTCCTATAATAAAAGACTTATTATAGGAAAAAAAAGCAGTTCTTGTTTATGTCACTTATAACTTTTATTTTTACACTTTTTTTAAAACATTTTTATTCTTTTTTTTACTTTTTTCACTTGTCCCACTAGGGGACACTTAGACTTGCAGCTTTGATCGCTGCTAGAGTACATTACACTACCTACGTAGTGTAATGTATTCTAACTATCATTGTGACGTAACAGTCACACTGACAGGAAGCCTACGACGACCACCCTCCGGCTGGTCCTCATAGGCTTCTGTACATGGCAGCACGAAAGCCATTGTCTAGCGTCCGATTGCCATGGGTACCATCGCCAGCCCCAGTGATTTCACGTGGGGGATGCCGATTGGCGCTAACCACCATAACTGCGGTGTTCAAAATCGAACGCCGCAATTAAGGGGTTAACTGCCGAAATCAGCGGCGATGGGCCGCTGATCGGCAACGGGGAATGCAGGGTAGACACCCTGCACAGTTAACCGCCGTTGCGGTTTAGCGCCGAGCGGCGGTTAACTGTCAAAGCACAGACGTAACTGCACATCAAGGTGCGCGAACTTACTGCACACATCGACGTGCAGTTACGTCAAGGTGCGGGAAGGGGTTAAAGAAGAGCTTGCCGCCCGAGATCTGCCATCTATCCTGGACGATCTCATTCTTCTGGCCGCCCAGATTGACATAAGGATCCGAGAACAGTTCCGAGAGGCTCGTCGGGAGAGAGGACTCCCTAGTCCGACTCTAACATTTCTGCAACCCCTGCTGTCCTCATCTGCTGTTCCACCTAAGGAGTCTTTGAAGATGGACCATCTCAAACTTTCTATCCAGGAGAGACAACGCAGACACACCTCAGGACTCCGTCTGTATTGTGGCCTCGGAGGCCATCTTGTGCGTCTGTGCCTCCAAAAGCCCCAGAACCTAGGGTTGGTTGGAGAGACAACTCTGGGTGAGGAGGGACTTTCTTCCGGTCTACCATCTGCATCTCGACTGGCCAACCTCTTCATCCAACACATCTTTTGCCTGCACGGCCTACCTCTGCATATCGTGTCTGATCTGGGGTTCAGTTCACCTCAAAGTTCTGGAGGGCCCTCTGTAAACTCCTCGATATAAAGTTGGACTATTCCTCAGCCCACCACCCCCAGCCCAATGGCCAAGTTGAGAGGATCAATCAGATCATGGAGAACTACTTACGACACTTCATCTCCAGGCGGTATGATGACTGGGTGCAGCTTCTTCCTTGGGCCGAGTTCTCCTATAACAACCAAACAACTGAGTCCACCGTCTCCACACTGTTCTTAATAGTTTACGACCATCATCCACGTATTCCTCTCCCAGTGTCTGCTGCGTCCCAGGTGCCTGCAGCTGACTCTGCATTCTGGGACTTTTTACGGATTTGGCAGCAAACCCGGTCCTCTATTCTGCAGGCAGTCAACCACATGAAGCGAAAAGCAGATACGAGGAGAAGAGAGCCGCCACTGTTTCTTCCGGGTACCAAGGTCTGGCTGTCCTCAAGAAATATCCGACTGAGGGTGCCGTCACGCAAATTCGCTCCCAGGTTCCTCGGACCCTTTGAGATCCTGCAGCGGATCAACCGGTCTCTTATAAGAGTGCCCGCTACACTCCGGATCCCCGACTTCTTTCATGTTTCTCTCCTGAAACCTGTGGTTCTCAACCGTTACTCTAAAACTCTTAGCCCTGCAGTTGCTCCCAGCAGTTCTGCCGAGATGTTTGAGGTTAAGAAGATCCTGGACACCAAAAAAGTAAGAGGAAGAACCTTTTATTTAGTAGATTGGAGGGGGTTTGGTCCAGAAGAAAGGTCCTGGGAGCCAGAAGAGACTCTCAATGCTCCTACCCTCATTAAGAACTCATTCTCTCGTTCTGGTCGTAAGAGGGGGGATACTGTACAGTCCGTGGTCGCTGACCACGAACTTCTCCCATCCTGTCGACGCCCTTCTCTCCAGAGAACTCTGCACATGCGGCCGTCCTGTTCTGCAGTGACCACTAGGGTGCGCTCGCAAGCTCAGTCTAGCCTTAAGGAGCCAGAGCACACACATGTGTGAGATTGAGCTGATTGCTCCCACATCACCCTGGACTATAAGAAGGGCTCTGCCCCTCCCTGCATTGCCTGAGCGTGTTTGTATCTACCCGTGTCTGTCTTTGCAAATGGTTCCTTGAGTGTTTTCCAGTTCCATTGTTCCCGTTCCTACTACCTGTACCCCGTTTCCCATGCTACCGTGTTCCTGTGCCATACTGAGTTGGAGTTGTGTTTTGTCGCCTACTACACGCGCTGTGTTTCTCCGCACCTGTTGTCTGCCTGCTGCCAGAGTTCCATCCGAGCCCGTGACATATACAGATCACCAAAACCAAGCACATTACATATATACAGTACCAGAACAAAGCTCAGTACTTAAATACAGCACCAGAACCAAGCTCAGTACATACATACAGCACAAGCACAAATACAGCTCAATTTAGTGCAACCCCTGCTGTATAGGTTTGTACGGCGTAAAACTACATCTCCCAGCATTGCTTGAACAATTGTAAGGATATGCTGGGAGTTGCGGTTTCACAAAAAAAAGAAATCATACCACCCATTATCTCACCGCAGATCATACAGTGACTACAGTACTGATTAGAGGCAGAATAAACATTTACATTAAGTGACTGACAGGTGATGTCTTCTCAGATTTTACTTGCTCATTTACTCTTTTCTTCTCCATCTGGTCCAGACCTCTATGATGGCTTCTCCCGGCCACAGCCCATTTCTGCAGTTTGACGCCCAGATGTCTTCAGCTTCTCACTTTTCAAACATTTCTGCAACTATAAACAAAGATCAAATTCTCATGGTGCCTCACACTACGCCCCTAAATATAATAGCACCATACACTGCACCTCTAATTGTAATAGTGCCATACACATTATGAAAGCAAAATACACTGTCACACACACACACACAGTGCCCCCTGTAGATAGTGCCCCCATAGAGCCCCCTGTAGATAGTGCCCCCTTATAGAGCCCCCTGTAGACAGTGCCCCACATAGAGCACCCTGTAGACAGTGCCCCACATAAAGCCCCCTGTAGACATATATAGTGCCCCCTATAGAGCCTCCTGTAAATAGTGCCCATATAGAGCCACTGTAGCTAGTGCCACCCATAGAGCCCTCTGTAGATAGGGCCCCCAATTGAGCCCCCTGTAGACAATGCCCCCCATAGAGCCCCCTACAGATAGTGCCCTACATAGATCCTCTGTAGATAGTGGCCCCCATAGATCCCCCTGTAGATAGTAGCCCCTGTAGATAGTGCCCCAAATACCGGCCCCTTTAGATAGTGCCCCACATATAGCCCCCTGTAGATAGTGCCCCAAATATAGCCCCCCTGTAGATAGTGCCCCACATATAGCCCCCTGTAGATAGTGCCCTCTATATAGCCCCCCTGTAGTTAGTGCCCTACATATAGCCCCCTGTAGATAGTGCCCCACATATAGCCCGCCCTGTGGATCGTACTCCACATATAGCCCTCATGTAGATTGTGCCCCACATATAGCCCCTTATAGATAGCGCTCTACATATAACCCCCATGTAGATAGTGGCCCCTGTAGACAGAGCACTCCCTGTAGATAATGCCACACACTTTTAAGAGAAAAAAATAAATTTGCATACTCACCTGATCCTGTTCCCGCACCGTCCTCTTGCAATGCAGGCCTGCTTTCCTCTGAGCAGGTCTGCTGGGTCTGAACGACGCAAGCGGCACTATGATGTCATCGCTTCCCCTGCATTGTTAAAAGGTGCTGAATGGCAGGGCAAGTCATTCTGCCCTGCCAAACCGCATCTTTAAACAAAGCAAACGCAGGCGCTGATTGGCAGAGTGTCTTGCCATTCAATGACTCAGGTGGCGTGATGAAGTCATCGCGCCTCTTGCGTCATTGAAAGGCGCTGAATAGCAGGGCACGGAATATGCCTTGCCATTCAGCGCTTATGCAGTGCTTATGCATGTAATTGTATCTGTGTAATGACCGGGGGGTAGGGAAACGGACAAGTGAGCCCTAATCTACCCGCCACTCTGTCCCTGCCTACTTGCAACGACCCGCCCTAGGCGACGGGGTACAACTGGGCGGCGGTCCCTGCACTCCGTAAGTGCACGACAAACACGACAAACATACAAGGGAATACAAGCAAGGGAAAGGGGCAGTTGCCCACGGCAACACCGTGAGCAACCAGAGTGGTGAACGAGCCGAGTCAAGCCAGGAGTGTGCGAGGTACCAAACGAAGAGCAGAAGAGTAGTCAGTAAGCCAGGGTCAGTATGGAGCAGGAACAAAATCGAAGGAGCTGTAGCTGGGCCAGGAAACCACACGAAAAAGAATAACAAGCAAGGAGGAACAGGAAATGCAGGTATAAATAGACAGAGGGCGGGAGCTAGCTGAGTCTGGCCAGTCTGCGATAGGCTCTCCCACTCCTAAGCCTGCCAGCCTGAGTGGTGGAAGCTGGAGTCAGTCTCAGGGATGTAGATTCAGGTGCTGACTGATTAATTAAGGGAGTTAACCCCGAAGCTGTGCCTGGCAGATCCTTTACAGTACCCCCCCTTTTATGAGGGGCCACCGGACCCTTTCTAAGTGGACCTGGCTTACTGGGGAAACGCAGGTGGAACCTCCTGACCAATACCCCAGCGTGAACATCCCGGGCGGGTACCCAAGTCCTCTCCTCGGGCCCGTAACCTCTCCAATGGACCAGGTACTGGAGGGAGCCTTGGACCATCTTGCTGTCCACAATCCTGGCCACCTCGAATTCCACCCCCTCAGGGGTGAGGACGGGAACAGGAGGTCTCCTCGTGGGAGCCAAGGACGGGGAGCAGCGTTTAAGGAGGGAGGCATGAAACACGTCGTGTATACGAAAAGACGGGGGTAACTCCAGCCGGAAGGAGACAGGATTGAGGACCTCAATGACCTTATACGGCCCAATAAACCGGGGAGCAAACTTCTTGGACGGAACCTTGAGACGCAAGTTCCTAGACGACAACCACACCAGATCCCCGACCATAAACAGGGGGTTAGCAGAACGTTTTCTATCAGCCTGAGTTTTTTGTACGCTCTGGGACGCCTCTAGGTTCTTCTGAACCTGGGCCCAGACTGTGCACAGTTCCCGATGAACGACCTCTACCTCGGGATTGTTGGAACTACCAGGTGAAACGGAGGAGAACCGTGGATTAAACCCAAAATTACAGAAAAAGGGAGAGACCCCTGACGAGTTACTGACCCTGTTATTAAGGGAAAATTCGGCAAGGGGAATGAATGAGACCCAATCATATTGACAGTCAGAGACAAAACACCTTAAGTATTGTTCTAGAGATTGATTAGTCCTCTCCGTTTGACCATTGGTTTCAGGATGGAAGGCAGAGGAGAAGGACAGATCAATCCCCAACTTCATACAGAAGGCTCTCCAAAACAATGAAACAAATTGTACCCCTCTGTCCGAAACAATATTGACAGGGACCCCATGGAGACGCAGGATGTGTTTGACAAACAAGGTAGCCAACGTCTTGGCGTTGGGTAGTTTCTTGAGGGGCATAAAGTGGCACATCTTACTGAAGCGGTCTACCACCACCCACACCACCGACTTGCCTTGGGATGGAGGCAAATCGGTGATAAAATCCATGGAGATATGTGTCCAAGGTCTCTGGGGAATGGGCAACGAACGCAGTAAGCCCGCTGGTCGGGACCTGGGAGTCTTGGACCTACCACAAACCTCACAAGCGGCGACGTAGGCCTTAACGTCTTTAGGCAACCCAGGCCACCAATAATTTCTGGTAATGAGGTGTTTGGTACCCAGGATGCCTGGATGACCAGATAGTGCGGAGTCATGATTTTCCCTAAGTACCCTTAGCCGGAATTGCACGGGAACAAACAGCTTGTTCTCAGGAATGTTCCCGGCAGCTGAACCTTGATCAGCAGCAATTTCAGAGACTAAATCAGAATCGATCGAGGAAATGATTATACCTGGAGGCAAAATACAAGCAGGATCTTCCTCCGAAGGAGGGCTGGCCATGAAGCTACGCGACAGGGCATCAGCCTTAATATTTTTAGACCCAGCCCTATAGGTAACCAAAAAATTGAATCTGGTAAAAAATAACGCCCATCGAGCTTGTCTCGGGTTTAGCCTCCGGGCAGATTCTAGGAAAACCAGATTCTTGTGGTCGGTAAGGACCGTTACCTGGTGTCTAGCCCCCTCCAGGAAGTGGCGCCACTCTTCAAATGCCCATTTAATGGCTAAGAGTTCGCGGTTGCCAATATCATAGTTACTCTCAGTTGGCGAAAACTTCCTGGAGAAGTAGGCACAGGGGCGGAGATGGGTGAGGGACCTGGTACCCTGGGACAAGACAGCCCCCACTCCCACCTCAGATGCGTCAACTTCCACGATAAATGGCTCCATTTGGTTGGGCTGAACCAGCACCGGGGCTGAGATAAAGCACTTCTTAAGGACCTCAAAAGCCTGGACAGCCTCAGGAGGCCAGTGGAGGAGATCAGCACCTTTGCAAGTGAGGTCCGTAAGAGGCTTAGCGATGACCGAGAAATTAGCAATAAATCTCCTGTAATAATTAGCGAACCCCAAAAAACACTAACGCCTTCAGGGAGGCAGGTTGGACCCATTCCGCCACAGCCTGAACCTTGGCGGGGTCCATGCGGAATTCATGAGGAGTGAGGATTTGACCCAAAAATGGTATCTCCTGTACCCCAAACACATATTTTTCAGTTTTGGCAAACAGTTTGTTTTCCCGAAGGACCTGGAGCACCTTCCTGACATGCTCAATGTGGGAGGACCAGTCCTTGGAAAACACCAGTATGTCATCAAGGTACACTACAAGAAATATCCCCAGGTAATTTCTCAAAATCTCATTTATGAAATTCTGGAAGACCGCAGGGGCATTATACAACCCAAAGGGCATGACGAGGTATTCGAAATGGCCTTCGGGCGTGTTAAACGCAGTCTTCCACTCATCCCCCTCTTTGATGCGAATAAGGTTATACGCCCCCCGTAGATCCAATTTAGAGAACCATTGGGCCCCCTGAACCTGATTAAAGAGATCAGGAATCAAAGGAAGGGGATACTGGTTCCTTACCGTGACCTTATTCAGGCTACGGTAGTCAATGCATGGCCTAAGACCACCATCCTTCTTCCCCACGAAGAAGAAGCCAGCACCTACCGGAGAAGAAGAGGGACGAATGTAACCCTTGGCCAGGGATTCCTGGATATACTCTCTCATGGCTTCACGTTCGGGACAAGAAAGATTAAATATCCTACCCTTAGGAAGCTTAGCTCCTGGTACCAATTCGATAGCGCAATCGTATTCTCTATGAGGAGGTAACACTTCGGAGGCCTCCCTAGAGAAAACATCAGCGAAGTCCTGAGCAAACTCGGGTAGCGTATTCGCCTCCTCAGGGGGAGAAATAGAATTAACAGAAAAACATGACGTACAACATTCATTACCCCATTTGGTTAGCTCCCCGGTATTCCAGTCAAACGTGGGATTATGCAACTGCAACCAGGGAAGGCCTAGAACCAAATCGTACGATAATCCCTGCATCAACAGTACAGAGCATTGCTCCAAATGCATGGAGCCAACAAGGAGTTCAAAAACAGGGGTATGCTGTGTAAAATAACCATTAGCAAGAGGAGTGGAGTCGATACCCACTACCGGGACAAGTTTAGGCAAATCAATCAGAGGCATAGCAAGAGACATAGCAAATTCCACAGACATAATATTAGTAGAGGACCCTGAATCCACGAAGGCACTGCCGGTAGCAGACCTACCACCAAAAGAGACCTGAAAGGGAAGCAAGATCTTAGTACGTTTCCTATTTACTGGAAATACCTGTGCGCCCAAGTGACCTCCCCGATGATCACTTAGGCGCGGAAGTTCTCTGGCTGCATTCTTACGCTTAGGACAGTTGTTCACTTGATGCTTGTCATCCCCACAGTAGAAGCAGAGACCATTCTTCCTGCGGAATTCTCTACGTTGTTGGGGGGACACGGAGGCCCCGAGTTGCATAGGTATCTCTGTGTCTTTCGGGGAGGAACGAAGCAACGGAACTTCGGGAGGCATCATGGGGGAGTCGGAGGAGAAAACACATAAACGTTCATGTTGTCGTTCCCTGAGACGTCGGTCAAGTCGTACCGCTAAAGCCATAGCCTGGTCTAGGGAGTCAGAAGAGGGATAGCTAACTAGCAGGTCTTTCAGGGCATTCGACAGACCCAACCTAAACTGGCACCTTAAGGCAGGGTCATTCCACCGAGAAGCTACGCACCACTTCCTAAAGTCAGAGCAATACTCCTCAACAGGTCTCTTACCCTGACGTAAGGTCACCAGCTGACTCTCGGCAAAGGCAGTCCTGTCAGTCTCGTCATAAATAAGTCCGAGAGCAGAAAAGAAACAATCAACGGAGGAAAGTTCAGGGGCGTCAGGAGCCAAGGAGAAGGCCCACTCTTGGGGCCCTTCCTGGAGACGGGACATAATTATACCCACCCGCTGGCTCTCAGAACCTGAGGAATGAGGCTTTAAACGAAAGTAAAGCCTACAACTCTCCCGAAAGGAGAGAAAAGCCCTCCGGTCCCCTGAGAACCGGTCGGGCAACTTGAGGTGGGGTTCAAGAGGTGCGGTGAGGGGAACTACCAAGGTAGCATCAGGTTGGTTGACCCTCTGAGCCAGGGCCTGGACCTGTAGGGAGAGACCCTGCATTTGCTGAGCCAGGGTCTCACGGGGGTCCATAGTGGTGTCAGGGACCAGGGTAGACTAGGTATGGGCTTGTTATTATGTAATGACCGGGGGGTAGTGAAACGGACAAGTGAGCCCTAATCTACCCGCCACTCTGTCCCTGCCTACTTGCAACGACCCGCCCTAGGCGACGGGGTACAACTGGGCGGCGGTCCCTGCACTCTGTAAGTGCACGACAAACACGACAAACATACAAGGGAATACAAGCAAGGGAAAGGGGCAGTTGCCCACGGCAACACCGTGAGCAACCAGAGTGGTGAACGAGCCGAGTCAAGCCAGGAGTGTGCGAGGTACCAAACGAAGAGCAGAAGAGTAGTCAGTAAGCCAGGGTCAGTATGGAGCAGGAACAAAATCGAAGGAGCTGTAGCTGGGCCAGGAAACCACACGAAAAAGAATAACAAGCAAGGAGGAACAGGAAATGCAGGTATAAATAGACAGAGGGCGGGAGCTAGCTGAGTCTGGCCAGGCTGCGATAGGCTCTCCCACTCCTAAGCCTGCCAGCCTGAGTGGTGGAAGCTGGAGTCAGTCTCAGGGATGTAGATTCAGGTGCTGACTGATTAATTAAGGGAGTTAACCCCGAAGCTGTGCCTGGCAGATCCTTTACAATCTGCATATAGAGGCAAAAGGCCGCCGACTGATGCGCGAAACTGATCTCGCCTCATGGACGGTGCCCTGCCTAAACCCAAAGGGTTACCTGAAAAAATCCTGAGTTGTATCAGAAAGTATACACTGCTTTCATATTAAAGAGAAGATTTCAGTTTAGATTAATCGCAAAGTGGACAGGGCTAACCTGACTCGAGGGCAAGGTTTTGTTGCAGCTTGTAGGTATTCTACCAGGGTTTACCAATTGGAAAAAAAGACCTTGTAAGTTTGATTGATGTATAATGCAAGTGGTCAGTGCGTGGCTGGGCCGGACTGGGACATAAAATCAGCCCTGGCATTTTATAGCACACAGGTCCACGAGCTGTCCAATAAATATGTTTGCGCCTTTGCAAGCCCACTCTTCAGCTACTGTGCTACTCAGATATTTCATAAATCAGTAAGTTGCTGAAAAAAACTAAATGTGAGCAGCATGTGATGGGCTGAATGTACACACTGGTCACAACTCTCTTAGGCCCAGTTCACGCAGCATTTTTTGGCAGATTTCGACGCGAGGCCTTCTTTTTCCTGGAAAAAAAAAAGGGTCATGTTCTATCTTAGAGCGGTATCCGCCTTTTTAACCACCATTGAAATCAATGAGAGGAAAAAAAAAGGCGCCGTTCAATTGAGCGTTTTTGCATTTGCTTATTGTAAATAAAAGCCTAACATATGCCTAAAAAATGCCTCAAAAAAACGTAAAAGAAATGTTTGCATTTCAAAAACTGCCTCAAAAATCCTGAAGGAACTTTTAGGCCTAGGTTACACAGAGTTTTTTGGCGCAGTTTGTGACGTGGAAACCATGTCATATACCGTGCCAAAAAACGTCTGAAATCGCCTATCATAGATTTGAATGGGAGGCAGAAGCGTTTTTTCCCACGAGCAGATTTTTCTGCCTGCAAAAAACTCTGTTTGACCATACCCTAAGGCTATGTTCACACGGAGTATTTTGGGGGAGGAATATCTGCCTCAAAGTTCCAAACGGAATTTTGAGGCAGATATTCCTCCCCCAAAATACTCCGTGTGAACAGCAATTATCGCGCCGTTTTTCGCCCGCGGCCATTGAGCGCCGCGGGCATAAAACACGCTTTCTCCTGCCTCCCATTGAAGTCAATGGGAGGTCGGAGGCGGAAGCGCCCGAAGATAGGGCATGTCGCTTCTTTTTCCCGCGAGGCAGTTTTACTGCTCGCGGGAAAAAGACGCCGACGCCTCCCATTGAAATCAATGGGAGGCGTTCTCGGGCCGTTTCTGCCGAGTTTTGCGACGCGGTTTCCGCGTCAAAAAACTCGGCAAAAGACCCCGTGTGAACATAGCCTAAGGCAGTTTTTTTCTGCTTTTCAAAAAACACTATGTGCACATACCCTTACAGGAATAGTGTCTGATTACCCATTATAAATTTTTTGAGCAGCACAGGAGGAAGACAGCGAGAATGGGGATCTTATAAAGATGAGTGAATGGTGACGATACCCGGAAATGGACTCCGCCAGACGATGCTGAAGTTGGTTTCTTATTCAGCAGTTTCATATTCGCATTTTCAGTGTGTGTGGGGCACTATGGGGGCATTATACTGGAAGAGAGGTACTATGGGTGCATGATAATGTGTGGGGTGGCACTTTAGGGGCATTATACTATTAGGTTGGGTTCACACACCCTATTTACGGACGTAATTCGGGCGTTTAACCTCGATTTACGTCCGAAAATAGGGCTCCAATGCGTCGGCAAACATCTGCCCATTCATTTGAATGGGCTTTACGATGTTCTGTGCCGACGGTCATTTTTTTTACGCGCCGCTGACAAAAGACGGCACGTAAAAGACACCCGCGTCAAAGAAGTGCCTGTCACTTCTTGGGACGTAATTGGAGCCATTTTTCATTGACTCCATAGAAAAACAGCTCCAATTACGTCCGTAATGGACGCTGCGAAAAACGCCTGCACTTGCCTTTACGTCTGAAATTCCGGAGCTATTTTCTCCTGAAAACAGCTCCGTAATTTCAGGCGTATCGGACGTGTACGTGTGAACATACCCTAAGGCTGGGTTCACACTACCTATTTTCAGACGTAATGGAGGCGGTTTACGCCTCGAATTACGTCTGAAAAAACGGCTCCAATACGTCGGCAAACATCTGCCCATTACTTTCAATGGGCTTTACGATACTGTGCCGACGACCTGTCATTTTACGCGTCGCTGTCAAAAGACGGCTCGTAAAATTACAGCCTCGTCAAAAGAAGTGCAGGACACTTCTTGGGACGTTTTTTGAGCCGTTTTCTCATAGACTCCAATGAAAGCAGCTCCAAATTATGTCCGTAAAAAACGCAGTGAAAACTCAGCGAAAACGCAGCGAAAAACGCGAGTTGCTCAAAAAATGTCTGAAAATCAGGGGCTGTTTTCCCTTGAAAACAGCTCCGTATTTTGCGACGTTTTTGACTCTACGTGTGATACAACTTCTGATTTTGTTTGTACATGTACGCTTCAAAATGTAAAGTCTATGTTGACAGTTGACGCTATATATATAAAGACTAAGGCTGGGTTCACACAACCTATTTTCAGGCGTAATGGAGGCGTTTTACGTCTCGAATTACGCCTGAAAACCCGGCTCCAATACGTCGGCAAACATCTGCCCATTCATTTCAATGGGTTTGCCGACGACCTGTAATTTTACGCGTCGCTGTCAAAAGACGGCTCGTAAAATAACAGCCTCGTCAAAGAAGTGCAGGACACTTCTTGGGACGTAATTGGAGCCGTTTTTCATTGAAGCCAATAAAGAACAGCTCCAAATTACGTCCGTAATGGAGGCCCCGCAAAACGCGAGTTCGAGCAATTACGTCTGAAATTCAGGAGCTGTTTTCTCCTGAAAACAGCTCCGTAATTTCAGACGTAAATGCAGTTATCGTGTGCACATACCCTAATATTGCTGTTTTTCTCTCTGAATCTGTTCTGAAAGTATAAAAAAAACAGAAACGAGTACTGCAGCTCTGCAGAGAAGCTCCTGCTGTCACACTCAACGCCAGAATCCATTAGCTTACTGCATTCCACCTTCCTGCACAGCCGTCATCCAACCACCAGGGGGAACCCTACACCAACTAAAAAAAAAATAATCTGTTCTTCCTTTTCCTTCATCTGAAAGTGTCTATGGAGTTGATAGAGGTATCCTAAGATCGCCTTTTGATGACGTCATTAATAAGCGTCTCAGAATGACAAAAGGAAAACGAGCTAGCCTCTACCGATGATAGTATTTAGAAAATCGATTGTAGAATCAGCTTCCTATTCAGTGGCTTTATATGATAGTTACTAGTGGTTAAGATCGTCATGACGGAGCTGGAGATCGGGCAGCACTGTGATGTGGAGCACTGCTGTCAGCTGGGTAACTGATGTTTCTGTGATTGAATATATATATATATATATATATATATATATATATATATATAATTTGTTGACATTTGTTTAAGTCGTCTAATAAAAAAGAAATAAATTGCAGATGCAAGAATAATTTCACGTTGAAGGCAAAAAAAGTGGGAAGTGAAGGAGAGGGGAATGAATAGTGGACTGAGATATAAGAGCACAAAGATAAGAAGCAAATCATATACATGTAGAATGGACATGGATGGAAAAGCAACTGTATATTTACACTGCAGAAGGAAGTTTAGAATCTCATACAACAATGCTCAAATTTTGTAATATATGTATATAAAAATTCCCTAAATGTGGCTTCCAACATGTGACTCTTATGGGGTGGGACGACGACGACTGTTTTTGTTTACTTTGCAGCCGGTATAAAGCCACATTATACTTCTATATACTCATAGCGTCCATATAGACTGCTATATAGGTATTGCATATTTAACGCTGTATGAGCTTTTTTATATTTTCCTAGTCTCTAGAACCTTTCACCTCCCCATACTTGTGCAGCATGTAATGGGGAGGGCTGCACAAACCCTGGGGCACTTTAAAAAAAATTCTACCCTCCTCCGTTATTTAGATATCGGTGCCGTTATATTTTGCGCCCGATATTTAAATAACCCCCTGAACTGTCAATGGGGCGTGTAATGGCAAGGGGGTGTGTTACTATCACTGTAACACTGTCCAATGAGCTACGGACAGTGTCACAGCAAGAGCTGAGCTGGAGAGAGGAGAGCGTGTGCGAGAGATCACAGTCTTGTACTTGTCCGCCGAACTGGCAAGGGGGCGTGTCACTGCTGCGGACAGTGTAAGAGCTGGAGAGAGGAGAGCGCATACGCTCCCCTATCTCCAGCTCTTGCTGTAACACTGTCCGTAGCTGATTGGACAGTGTCACAGCCATAGTAACACGCCCCCTTGCCATTACACGCCCCGTTCACAGTTTGTGTGCAGTGCATGGAAATCACGCGCAGCACACGGACCCATTGATTTTCAATGGGGCCGTTCACACATGCAGGAGTTTTCACGCAGAGAGAGTCTGTTGCGTGAAACTCACTACATGTCCTATATTGGTGCGTTTTCACGCACCTACGCGCCCATTGTAGTCAATGAGTGCGTGAAAACCACGCACCGCACACTGATGAACATCCGTGTGCGGTGTGTGATTTGCGCATCAATTCAATTAAATTTTCACACGCGTGAGTCTGATATGCCCGTGTTAATGTAGCCTTAGGCCTTATTCACACGAGCGTATTTCACGTACGTGTTAAAACAAGGGACGTCACACGGACCTATGCAATTCAATGGGGCCATTCAGTCATTCAGTGTTTTCTGCGTGAAACCCACTGCATGTCCTATTCTTGTTCGTTTTTTGAGCATCACACACCCATTGAAGTCAATGGGTGCATGAAAATCAAGAACAGCACACGGATGTCATCCGTGCACTGTCCGTGATTCACGTAACAGTTGCTAAAGAAATGATGAGAAAAGAAAAACCACCTCCTTCAGTTTTTTTTGCTGACCTAAAAAACGTGTGTCATACGGATGACATACGCGCGTAAAAAACGCAGACTAGCACCCTACATGGATGTCACACCGAACTGCAACGCAAGAAAAATGCTGCGTTTTTTCATGCACGCAAAACGGACGTTCATGTGAATAAGGCCTAAGGGTAAGCAGAGCAGAGCTTTTAATGTCATGGCAGGGAGGGAGTCCAGGGTTTTCCGCTACACTCGGCCAAAAACATTGACCAGCTGCAGGTGACTGGGAATCCCGGAATTGCAAGTGGGCAGCTTCATTAAACGTGACCAGTCTTAGCCGATAAGCAGCTGTTCTTTGCGACTGTTATGAAGGTCCAAGTTCCCACGGCTTTGCGAGTGTTGAGTACGGACAAGTCTGACGGCAACAAAACACTAATTTACTTGGATTCAGCCCTTTCCCAACCCACAACCACTAGTGCAGCTTCTCTAGCCAAGTAAGAAATAAGTCAAGTAAGACATTTTTAGGTGGATTTACACGTTGTGTAATTTGACGCCACATATTTGTCCGCAGCGAATCAGCTGCAAGAACCTCATGCTTTACATATGGATTTTGTTGCAGATTTGCCAGGAATTGCTGTGGATTTTACCCTTTGCATTGTAAATAATGCAGATTTTGTAGCAGATTTGCTGCGGTCAAATCCGTGGTGCAAAATTACATCGCATGTATATCCACCCTTAGGGTACCCACACACAACGCAGATTTGTTGCGTCGTTTCCGTCAGAATTTTCAGGCAAGCAGGCTAGTGGATGAGATTTAACAAATCTCATCCAGATGCTGCTGAATATTTTCCACATGGAAATCCAGTGAAATTTTTGGCAATATCTACAATACATGCAGTTTTACTGCCGCGTGTGACACACCGCAAAGGGACCCACTAAGACTATCACCCAAGGGCCCACACAAACCTGGATCCGGCCCTAGATCTCTGGTGTCAGACCTGATTAAATCTAATCTTCTCATAGATCATAAATCTGTTAACACATGCAGCTACTACTGAGGTGGCTAATTCGGGTGTTCTCGATCTGTGTGCCATGAAAATTCTCGCAGCCATCATTAAATATTGTAACGAGTTAAAGGTGGCAAAACTTTAGCACCCAAATCGTATATAGTAGGATGTTCAGTAACCATGTAGCCCAATACCTTGCTATTCCGAAACCTATGAACCACATGGCATGACCACCAGCAGTGGTAGAAGACGCCCAAAACCTGGCAGTCCCTAAAACATCATGGTAAAACGTTCAAAACGTATAGTCAATAGTCAGCTCACCCAGGTGTAGGTAATAGTGCAAGGACGGCAGCTAGGGTACGCTGAGGCTCCGCAACGATCAAAAGGAGGATGTCCAGCACTTAGAAGAAAAAAACCACTATCCTGTAATGGTCCACAATGCAGAACAACATTCTAAACGCAGGTAGCATGGTTTACTGACGCGTTTCAGGATACACTAAACCTTATAGCATCATGCTGTCTTGCCAGCTACCCTGCTGATTGTAGTGCACTTTTCTTACCACTATTGGAGAGATACGATTATCCATATGGATGCAATAGAGAGGGGTCCACCTGGGTCAACCAGACTTAGTTGCATACGTCAGCGCATCAGTTTGGCAGCATCCGTCAAACGTTTGTCACACATGTGTCCCTTACATGTGTATCTTACACAGTTCAAACTGATCTGTTACATCTGATGATGAAGTTGAGATCAGCTGCTGTCTGTTTCCCATGGAAACCAGTAGAATCTTGAAAGTTTATCTAAATGTAAATGAATGGAGAAAACAGCATGAAATAAGTTCAAATTAATATAAAAAAAACAATAAAGCAAAGTATTTGTAAAGTTATCATGTAGATTTAATCTGTAAAACGTTGTTCAAAGTAAATTTATACTTTGATTGTTTTCAATGTGTTCATTTACAGATTTTCTTCCCTTTGTGTGTGATGGCTGCTCAAGAGTGTTTTGGTGAGTGGGTTTCCATATGAAAGCTTTAAGATCACTCTATAATACTATTTGTTTAGGAGCTATTAACCCCTTCCTGTTGCAACCAGTTTTTGTTTTTTCATCCTCGCCTTCCAAGAGCCATCGTTTTTATTTTTCCGTTTACCGGGCCTTTTTTACCGTGACGAGTTGCATTTTTTAATGGCGCCATTTAATATACCATATAATGTTGGAAATGAAAAAAACATCAAATGACATGTTAACTTTATTCTGCGGGTCAGTATGATTACGGTGATGCCGAATATATTCATTTTTTTTATGTTTTAGTACTTTTACAAAATGAAAACAATTTTGTTAAAAATTGTTTTGTGTCACCATATCCTGAGCTCCAAACGTCGATGGAGCTCTGTGAGGAATTGTTTTTTTGTGAGGCAAGCTGTAGTCTTTATTAGTACCATTCTGGGGGTACATATGACTTTTTGATTACTTTTGACTTCATTTTTTTGTGGAGGCACTCACTTCAATGGGAGAAGGCTGCAGTACCGTGAATCGCCACAAAATCGGTGTCGACGATTCACAGTGAGCAAGTAGAAATGAAGGGGAAGCAGCGCTTGTACAAGCGCTGCACCCCCTTCAAAACAACTGATCGGCGGGCATTCCGGTAGTCGGACCCCGAGCGATCAGCTATTGATGGCCTTTCCTGAGGACAGGCCATCGATTTTTAGGGACTGAATAGCTCCTTTAAAGAAGTTGTCCCATCAGGGCAAGCATGTCTAAATGCCCTATTAAGGTATATGGATGTCATAGAGGGGGTCCCCCGCTGGGAACCCCTATGTGCCAGAACGGAGAGCCACTGCTCTGGCGGACCCAGCACATCCTTGCATTACATGAATAGTCATTTATAATTCTAAATGTGTACCTAACCGCTGCTACCCCCAGCAATAACAGCTGAGCGCCGGGGGTGATAGAAGCCGGCTTCTTTTTGAAAAAGGGTTGTGTTCATGACACAAACCCTTTAAATGCTGAAGGAACCCACAACGATCACACTTGGATGGATATCCTAGGCTTTTGCTTTTGTTGCACGTTATTTACTGCCATAAGGTGTATATGTATAATAGTGTATTATTTTCTTCATACTTATTATTCCAAATATCTCGCATTTTACGCGTTCTGTTTCATAGCTGCATTGATTTGTATATAACAAAAAGTTCTAATATTTTTTTTTTTCTTTAAAGCCTCACACATAGAAAAAGGGATTGCCATGACTGTACTGCGGTAAGTGAAGATATTTTAACTAGAACACTAAAAATGTGGTGTTTTATTTTTTTTAATTAATAAAGAGAAGACCATTATAAAAATGGTTATTTGTCATTACTAATGAGTGCCAGGAACAATGAAAAGATCTGCATGTGCTATATTCTAGAAGTAATGCACTGCTCGCCCACCAGGGGGCAGTATTTGCCATCTAAAATGCTATACTACAGTATAACTATACATGTACAGTTATTCATAAAAGAGCATTTCATTATTAAATAGAAAAAAAATACTAGTTCCTTTGTGTTCAGCCATTTATTAGATGTGTTTGCATCTTAGCGGGGTCGCATTGTACAGATGGATATGATATGGCTGAATATAAGACTACGTGCACACGACCATTGTTTTCGTCAGTGTGCTATCTGTTTTTTTTAACGGATAGCACACGGACCCATTCATTTCTATGACCCCATGCACACTATCTTGTTTTTCATGGTTCCTTGTGGGGGCTGTGGGACCGGGCCGCAAAACTCAGAGCAGGTTCTATTCCTGTGTCTGTTTGCTCCTTCGTCTCACCCATTCAAGTGTATGGCGACGTGAAAACCACGGAAAGCACACGGATGCCATTCATGTGTTGTTCATATTTTAGGGATCCGTTGTTTATGGAACTCAAAATACAAATGGTCGTGTGCATATAGCCTAATTGTAACGGGGATGTACTGTATATATTTTAGGTGAAATGCCCTTTACAATGTAGGCTCAAATGTTATGTAATGTGTACCCCTAACCTTTAGTATCGGACTGGGGTTCCTTGGGCCCAACAGAGGAAATGATTCTGAGGGCCCACCCTCTATGTATACAAAACATGCATGTGTCCACTCTTCTGACCCGTAAGGACATTGTACTGCCATACTGGCCCGTGCATAGACCTCATGCTGATCGCGTGGACCCAGCTAGTGTGCCCGTGTGATCAGTAGCGGGGCAATGGCTATAATACACAGCCGCAGCCAAGCTCTAATGTCGTAGATAAAAGAAACCTCTGATCTCCGCTGCTAATCCCTTGAAAGGGAAAATGTGATGCGATCGAGGGATGTACCTTATATGAACAGACAGCCCAGGGTCCAGTGAAGGACCCCAGGGATATCTGACCATACTTGGGTATGCCCTAACAATTGCCTGTGTTCTATCAGTATATAGATCTATTCCAGTACGTTAAAGTTAAAAAATAAAAATCCCTCTTTGGGATTAAAAAACAAAAATAAAGTAAAATTAATAATAAAAAATAACTAATTTATGTTGATCAGTGTAAGCTGTAAAAAATTACAACTGCAGCAGAACTTTTTTACTACATTTTTGTCAAAATAAAACTTTTATAAATTAAACCATAATGTAAATGTACCAAAAAATTACACATACATAAAGAAGAACTCATCCCGCAAAAATCAAAGTCTCATACAGTTGAACAAAAAGTTATGAGTGGCAGAAAGCAAAACGGAAAAAAATAATGTTTTGTCATCCAGGCAAAAATTGCATCATAAGGCTGGGTTCACACTGAGTTTTTTGCAGGCGGAAAATATGCCCCAAAGTTCCGTTTGGAATTTTGCGGCAGATTTTCCTCTTCCTGCACGCTGATTTTCGCTGCGTATTTTGCACGTGGCCATTGAGCGCCGCGGGCCTAAATACACTTTCTCTGCCTCCCATTGATCTCAATGGGAGGTCAGAGGCGTAACCGCCCGAAGTTAGGGCATGTCCCTTCTTTTTCCCGCGATCCTGTTTTTCCGCTCGCGGGAAAAAAACGCCTCCGCCTCCCGTTGAAATCAATGGGAGGCATTTTAGGCCGTTTTTTGGCGCGTTTTCCGACGCGGTTTCTGTGTGAACTGGCCCTTAATGTTATCATTGCACACGCAAGACTTCTCATCAATAAGGGCTAATAGTTTATTTGTGAATCAACCCATGAGGTTGTGTTCACATCACCGTCGCTTTCCGCTGAGGGGTTCCGTTGGAGGTTTCCGTCTTGTTAACTCCTCAGCGCAAAGGCAGGGTGACAGGGTTCCGTTGTTCTTGACTGAACCAATAGCGCAGTCGACTGCGCTATTGATTCCGTCAAAACGACTGAACCATATCACAACGGTGACAGGCGGAAACCATTAGCTAGGTGTCCGTCGCCATTGAGTTCAATGGTGAGGGAAACAGAAGCTTAAGTTTCCGTTTTGCCTTTCCGTTGCGGGGTTAGCCCGACGGAAACCTCCAACGGAAGCCCTCAACGGAAGGGCAACGGTGATGTTAACAGGCCCTAAGAAAAATACCCTGGGGACCAGTGGTTAGCTCTAAATGGGGTTTTCTGCTGGACCTGTAGAGCCCATTATTGTGTCCGATGAGATGTGTTTGTGTTAATTCCGACTATCCATTTATTAGAAGCTGGCATTGTCTAAACAGTAACATATTATTGTGACCTACAGGTTGTATATTGGTGCCTGGACTGTGTGGTGATGGATACTGATACTGTCACGCACTCATTCCTTTAAATGTATTATTACAGGTGACTACAGGAAGCAGCAGAGCACAGTGTGAAGGCGGCATACAGTACACTTGTTCTTACACAGGCTGCAGCGGGAGGGAATTGGTGGAAGTTTTATGTCCTTTCTGCAAAAAACATTTCTGCTTGAGGTTTGTTTGGTCAGATACCAGGTACAGATAACGCTCCACGTACCTCGCTCTGCACTAGTCTGATTCCTATGTGGCGCCCTCTGTCTTTTCCAGGCATCGTCACCAGCCAGACCATAAATGTGAGAAACTGGAGGCTCCAAAGCCACGGATGTCTGCAACCCAGCAGCTGGTGAAAGAGATTGTGGGTATGTTGATGTTCTCTGGTATTATGTATTCATTTGTTTCAGTCATTTATATGGCAGCAGCGTATTCTGTAGTGCTGTACACATATTATATCCATGTAGTAGTGCCCGGAGGATAACCGCAGCACGGGGAGAATATATACAAACTGGACCGCAGTGCTGCAATACAACAGTTCTAACAATCCTACTGTTCTTTGTCTTGCTGTGGTGTTTAACAGTTTGTGAAGTTTTAATAAAAACCTTGTGGCAACACATCAAGATGTTTTTTCTCTTTAAACTTGTAATATTTAGACCCCATATATATCATGTTTTTAGCCCATGTTTAAGGTACACGTTGGGAAAAGCACCCAACTTATAAATTAAACGTAGGCTGTGACGGATGCCCAACAGTAGCATCTGTCACCCATACACTATCATATGACACGGTAAATATATACTATTCAAAAATGACGACAGCACTCTGCGAACACTAATGCCACCTAAACGCTATAAATAAATATAATTAGACGCAAAGTCTCACAGGACATAAGTATAAAGGTGGGAGACAAATCTCAACCACCCATGAACACAATTAGAGATAAAGACTCTAACAATATATAATAAACTAGAGAAAAAGAGTCCATATATATCCACATATGAAAAAATTACACATCTTTATTAGTAGCATCAAATACATAAAATTACAAGAACAGAGAATCTAAAATTAAATCCTTGACTAAGTCACAAGTACCTATATAGAACAGAGTATATTAAATTACATTTGAGTGTATAGACTTTATTAATGTTCAAAATTACTCCTACACAGGGTACATCTACATAAATAAGATGCAAATACAGAAAGTACAACAGACCAGACTGAGTAATATTAAAAAGTATATAGACCCGCGTTTGCCTAAAGAGACTAGTGTCCTTAGGAAAATAACATAGTGTCCATATGAGTCCAGCAAATGCACTTACCCATGTTTTGAGGAGAATCGTGTGACCCAGAGTATGGAAGTGCGCCCCGACGCGCGTTTCACTTATAGCTTTCTCAAGGGGTGCCGGTATTTTGATTGTGCCCAGTTTTAAATAGTAGTCTTCACAGTCCTTTAATCATTGTATGCCAATCAGGCGCCGGTATAAGTGGCGCCTAACTGTGACAGTGGTGACGCACAGGGATGACGCACAGGGATGCACTGCCGATGGACGTCACTATCTTACTGCGCATGCGCGAATCCCGGGACGCGTCACCAGGGAGACAGCACAGGCGCAGAGCCAGAAAGACAGCCCACGGGCAGGAATCGGCGCCCCATCTAATTATTATGTCCTATCCCGACTATCCCAGCAGAACAGTAAGTGTATATATATGAAAGCTCATGATGTATACATTTAATAGATTCCAGTGACGAATGCCATACAGTGGCATCATTCACTCATAGGCTCCAATGTTTTGATTTTTCTGTTGCAGGATCCCGTTGTATGGAATACTACACTATTCCATACCTGAGAAAAAAAAATGTATACTGACCTATATCATCCCTGTAAAGGCCAAAGGGAAACTCTTTAGGCCTCCGTCGGGCTAATGGAGCCCTGTAGACACGTTTATCATGTACGCTGGGAGATTTTCTGGAGTATATTCTAAATGTATATCACAAATGTGATGTGAACAGGGCCTTACTAAGATTATTGTTAAAGGATTACCCCAAGTACTACAGGATAGTAAACATTACCCAAAAAAGTACAATATGCCAAAAAGGTAACAGCCCACTTATTTTAAATTCAACTTAAAAGTTCAGTTTTAGAATTTGGGTCTGTTCGCCATTAGTGAAAGTTTTCATTGTTGAAGTAATTGATATTAATTAGGTGTTGATTAAAATCCCCTTTTTCTGTGGCAATGTAAATTTTATTAGTAAGATATTAATTGTCTGATTCTCCTGAACTGGCAGAGAAGCAGATGAATGTTCCACGTAAATCGCAGGATACTTCCTTATGGATGACATTTAATGTGATTTTCAGATTCCAAAAAGTTTGCTCCTCCAAAAAAAGTGCGTAGAGGGGCAAAAAATGCAGAGACTGCGGCAAAGGTGGCGTTAATGAAGCTGAAGTTACATGCACTCGGGGATAAAGCTTTACCTCAGGTGAGACATTGTCCATAATACGGTTTCTACCAGATCTGATTTTGAATGCATGTTGACCAATCCTGACAGTCTTCATTGACTGTAATGGGGTCTGTCGGGGTTTCAGTATTTTTGACTGCAAGAAAAGCTCTACAGACTATGCTAATCTTGCAGTCAGAAAATACTGGAAACCTTGGCAGACCCTAAAAATCTGATAGAGAAAAAGAATCCTGTTGAACACAAAGTGGTAGACTACAAAAATAGTCTGAAATAGCAAATTAATAGGTAATGCCATACTCCACAATACTTCACAATACTCCGCAATACTTCAATATGATGGTTTAGTGGGTTGCACTCTCTCTATAAATAGGAGCAATCAAATGTTATTACCTATTATATATATCCGCAACATTATCTACTATGGGATTGTGAAATGAGATAGAAAGGGGAGGGGTACATCAATATTCAAATATAGATACGCAGTCATAGTAGTGATTAACCCCTTCATGCCACAGCCAGTTTTCGTTTTTTCCACCCCCGCATTCCAAGAGCCATAACTTTTTTTGTTTTTCCACCGACCCCGACAATGTAAGGGCTTGTTTTTTGCAGGACCAGTTGTAGTTTTTAATGGTACATTTGTTGTACCATATAACGTACTGATAAACAATTCTTTGGGGGAATGGAAAAAAAATGCGATATCACCATTGTATTTTGGGTTTTGCTATCACGGTGTGCACCGTGCAGTAAAATGACATGTTCACTTTATTCTGCGGGTCGATACAATTATGGTGACGCTAAATTTGAATAGTTTTTTTATGTTTTATAACTTTTACAAAATAAAAACTATTTGTCGCCGTATTCTAAGACCCAAAACTTTTTACATTTCCAGTCGATGGAGCATTGTGAGGGCTTGTTAATTGCAGGGCGAGCTGTAGTTTTTAATGGTACCATTTTACGGTGTTTATAACTTTTTGATCACTTTTGGTTCCATTTTTTAGAGAGGTGAAGTGATATTATTTTTTTATTTATTTTTTCGCCGGAAACTTAAACAGTTTTTTCTCTATATTAGTAAAAACATATGTATTGCACTTTTAGCACTCTTTTTATTAAGCCCTGCCTCTGGTAGGGCTTAATAGGGGGACAAAGATGACAGCCTGGGGGCCTTCATTAGGCACCCAGGCTGCCATGACAACCATCAGCACTTTGCAGTCATGGTCATGTCATGGAAGGGGCCAATGGGCGACGAAGGTGCCCCCCCCCTCTTTCTAACGAGTTATTTGTGACAGTCGCTATTGACCGCGGCATTTAAGTGGTTAAACGGCCAGGATCTGAGTTGTCTACAATACTGACCATTACATTGAGGTGTCGGCTGTAATATGTGACTGTTGGGTATGGAGAGTAAGGGGTCTATGTTGAAGGAGAGAGCCCTTCCCAAACAAGCTTACAATCTGAAGCAGGGGTATACAAGTTTTTCTTATCCATGGGCCTCCATGTCAGATTGTACCACTTCCAGGGGTTGAAATAAAACTTTGAGGTGTATTCCCATAGGAGACATTTATGGCATATCCTATGTATTTGTTATAAATGTGTCAGATGGGAATACCCATTTTATAGGAAAATTTTTGGTAAAACTGATGAAAATACCAGCCTTGCACTTCCACCTTTCCGAACAGTTTTGCTTTTATTGCTCCTTCAATTTGCTTATAATAGAACTCATATCGCCCCACAGTGCCCACCATAACAGATCACTATGCCACACAGTGCTCCCTATTAGTGTCTGCCACACAGTGCTCCACATAACTGCAAGCCACACAGTACATTGCTAGTACTTACCTGTCCCTGCTCCTTTTCTTTTCGACATGGAAGACACTTGAGCTGCCACCAGATGGCGCTGTCCTGTATCTTCCAAGACTTGCTTTGATATGTATGACCTGTGAAGGGAACGGAGCTGCCATCCAATGACCGCACTCCATTTTCTGCAACAAAAGGATGCAGCTGTCTCTTGACCGCCATATATTTCTGAAACTATTGGAGCACAGACAAGTCTGTGTCCCGTTGGTTGGGTTATGCACAGAATGGCTTTGCATGGGATGCAGACTGAGGGGAGCTACCTCACTTACCAGCGTGCTTCACCATTTACCCATAGTGTATGAAAGAAATAAAATATGAGGAATGAGTACAACAGAGACTACTTGATGGAAAAAGTGGGGTAGGCCACCACTTTATTAATAAATCAAATATTTATGTTCTCATATTTTTTAAGTGGTCATATCGGCCGCCGCTTATTCGCGGTGGACATGTATGACTTGATGTTAGAATGAGATGACCCTTCTTTATAAACACTGCTCTCTCCGCTCCACCAATTATCAATAAACGTCATCTGTACAAAAAGATCAGAAAAACCGTAGGCCAACGTGCCTACTACCGAAATTGACATTGCACAATAATAAAGAAAATTAGGGGAAACTTCTAAAGAGAGGGTGGGAGGGCCGATTTTTACCAGGACACGCTGGGTGAGGAAAAATGAGTAGGTTTTAAACTTTTATTAACTTGGCTCCAACTCTTATTAAACAGTGGAACCAATGGCAAATTGCCAAAAGCCCGCTATTATGAAATAGCCCCCTCAGTCAGAAAGCGTCCTATCGTTAAACCCTCGGGTCCCTGCACTCCTGTTCTAAAGGGATTTAAGGATAGAGACCGTGGGTAGGGGTAGTACAGGCTGGGATATTGGTGGTATTCAGGTGAATCTTGTGGTGGATTATATACTTGTCTGAGGTAATCTCCATTTCTTCATTACACAGAGAAGCTGCCTCGTCCGATTTGCATTGACAATACAAGATGTAAAACACTCTCGTATTTGTAGATATTATTTGCAGGGCAACAATGGCGAGTGTAACATTTCCCGGACCCTACTCAGTAATTGTCAGGTGACTCACAATTGTAGAGGAATTTCCAGTAATGAAATATTAGGAGATTTCTCGTTATGCAATTGTTTAATATAATTCTTAAGGAGACCAATGCAGCAGCCATATTGTGGGCAGAGCAATATTTATTTCTAGATTTAGTTATTTAAAAGCCTGTTATATCACTGTCCTATATTATATCATTGTATTCTAGTGAATTCTCTGATGCCACAAGTTCTAGAGCAGGTCTGACCGGTCTTACATGTGTCTTTAGACATTCATTGGGTTTGTGTCAGATGTTAACACATCTTATACCTGTTGTTCATTGATGACACCTATTCTGTCTGCCCCATGGTTTACTTAAAGGGCTACTAAACCTAAAATATTACAAAACATAGAATAATTGCAGATCTGTGTGTAAAATTATTTTTCTCTGGACAGAACATCGAGTATTTCAGCCTGTGGAGAGGCCGGATGTTATGTCTTTTTCTAGATTTACCACAACTGAAGGCTGTAGGGACATTCCTGCCCTTCTCTACCTAATTTTATTTGAATTATGTTTAGCCCTGGAGCTTAAGAAAACTGTCAGTCTGTTAAAAGAAGAAGAACACACCTCACATGGATGATTCACAGGGCCGGTGTCAAAACCATGCAAACTTATGTAGATGCCAGGGCCCACTGGGTTTTGGGGGCCTATGGCAATCTGGGTAAATCCATTTTGTCAAGCCAAGGGTGGGTAGACAAGAGGGCCCAATTGTAGATTTGGACTTACATTTTTATAATTGACGAAACATTAAGTTATATACTATCCGGGTGGTTTGCCTTATTGTACAGTTAGAATGTGCATATTGTAGATCAGGTTGTCCGGTTTCAGCAAAATAAAGTTTTCTTTTTTGTATAATTAAAAGTTATACAATTTTCCAATATACTTTCTGTATTCATTCCTCAGGTTTTTCATTATCTCTGCTTGCTGTTGTTCAGAAGTAACATTCATTGTTTGATTCCACAGCTACAATTCTGTCCATGGTCACGTGATGGACACAAAGGTGCTGGGCTCGTTATATTTTGTGTATCAGAGCTGTGTCTTCTAAGGCCCTGTCCACACGCAGTATTTTGACGGAAACAGCTCCGCAAAACTCGTCAAAAACCGGCCGAAAATGCCTCCCATTAATTTAAATCGGAGGCGGTTTTCTCCCGCGAGCGGTAAAGCCGCCCTGCGGGAGAAAGAAGGGACATGCCCTATCTTTGCGAGGTTATGCCTCTGACCTCCCATTGACATCAATGGGAGGCAGAGAAAGCATATTTTGCCCGCAGCACTCAATGGGCGCGAGCGAAAATCGCGGCAAACGGCGTAAAGGAAGGTCAAAATCTGCCTCAAAACCCCAAACTGAATTTTGAGGCAGAATTTTCCTCCTGCAAAAAACTCCATGTGAACCCGGCCTAAAAATTGTACCAACTGGAAGTAAACAATAAATGTTCCTACTGAATAACAGCAAGCAGAGATCTTGAAACAGTAAAAAATTAATACAGAAAGTATATGGGAAAACCGTATAATTTAAATGACACATAAAAATAACATTGATTCGCTGTTACCCGACAATCCCTTTAAAGCCTTTTTGTATGTAACCATTATGGTTACAATTAGAACATTAATGGTAACAATATTTGCGCAATGTTAAAGGCATAAAACGACAACTACAAAGAATAAAAGTATGGTTTATCGTTGATGAAAATTGGTTGTCAGGGATCATAAATCTGTGTTGTATAAAACGGTAAATGTGTACATGGGCCTGTATCTGCTAGTACAATGTGTGGAGGATCGTCAATGCTGGTGGGCTTATATCCCAATAAACTGGTTGAGTTGTTGCTTTGAATGCAATTTCATCTCTTACATTTCTGTTCATTGCAGCCAGAAAGGATCTACTTTCAAGTGTACTTGCCTAAGGGTGAAAAGGACAAAAGTAAACCTATGTTCTTCTGCAAGAAGTGGAGTATTGGAAAAGTTGTGGACTATGCAGCTTCTATAGCAGGCCTGAAAAATGACAATAACAAAGCTGCTGCAAAGGTATATTCCTCGCTCCGTCCTCCGTGTCAGGTGTGCATGGCGCCGCTGTCTACCTGTATAAACTGCAGCGCTTCTGTCTACAGTTATGTCCAATTAATCTATAAAGAAAAGCCGCAAGTATTAATGACTGAGATGTGAGGTAATCTGCCCACGTGTTGTCTTCTGGCAGCTCCCACATCCTAGAAGTTACAGGGAAAGGGAATATCGGACATCAGCTTCATACCTAACACTGGCCGTCTGAAAAAAAAATCCCAGTTCTTTACCAAACCGAGGCAATGGAGGCAGTTAGAAGAAGAAAAGATTTTTATCACGCTAGACGGTGGCATGATAAATATTTACAGATGGAAGGTCGCTAAAAAAACGGATGAATTTTCGATTATTGGTAGGAGTTTTACGGTTTTGACTAATAGAGTAAAACTAAGGCCTCAAGCACACATCCGTTGCTATTTGTACTGACGTAAATCACGGACCGTTGAAACACGGACCGCACACTTGTCCTTGTGCGGACCATTGTTTCAACGTACCACATGAAAAGGTAGGCTGAGACTGATCTGTGAAAAATGGACAGGAGAAGGACTTGTTCTATTTTTCGTAGGATGGACGCACGGAAAATAATGGAAGTGTGCATGGCCACATAGAATACCGTAGTCGATTCCCCTATTCATTCCGTCAAAACGACTTAACCCTTAAACAACGGTGGCAAACGGAAACCATTTGCACCGGATCCATCACCATTGAAATCAATGGTGATGCAAACGGAAACCTATGGTTTCCGCTTGTTTGTTTGGATTCCGTCCATGGGTTTCCCTGACGGAAGCCATGAACGGAGTCCAGACGAAGACTATCATTCATAACAACCAGTAACTTTCTAATATACTTTGTGATTCACTTGCTCATCTTTTTTCAGATCCCTGCTTGCTCTCAGTGAATGGTAAAATTATTTTCTATAACAGTCATTCAAATTAGTGAGAACACAATAGCATATAATTTCCCTCTATACAACTAGTAATAATGTAGCAGGGGACCATAGAGGAATTAAAAGGTGTTTTTTGTTTTGTTTTTACTTAAATTAAATTAGTCCCTAATGATAATATATTCAGCTTTCTAATAAGTTTTGCATTTCCATTTCTCGCCATCTTACTTTGCTCTCATTGAATGGAAACTTCCTTGTTTACATCTAAAAGCTGAAAACCTGTCCTGCTTCTCTGTCAGATGGATATAATCAGGACAGGTTTTCAGCTTCTGAATACAAAAACAAAGTAAGGTTTTCAAGCAGGATGCATTTACACGGTGTGCCATATTTGTCTTACAGAAGCTGAGGGTTTGCCATGCGGAGACAGGAGCGGCTCTACCAATGGACAGTTCTGTGGAAATCTGTCTTTCTAGTGCAGAAAATCCTTTATACAACGGTGGAAATATTGTCATAGAGTATTTGGATAATGAGAGCAATGAAATTGTAGATACTAGTTTGTATTTATCATAGGCCATAATAATAAAATGATGATGTTTTATACATGTTCTCGTGTTCAGTACAATACATCTTTTTTTCTTCGTTTTTTTTTTACAACAATATTCTCCATCTAGGGCATGCCCAGTTAACTGGGGGCATACAAGATTTTGTACGCATTTTTTTTTAAGCCCCAACCAGAATTGGATCCAAAAGAGATGTCCGTTTAAAGGCTATGTACACTTTTGAAGGCAATTTTTTTCTTTAACCCCTTCCCGCTTTGGCCACTATTGACCTTCCTGACAGTGTCTTATTTTTCAAATCTGACATGTTTCACTTTATGTGGTAATAACTTTTTGGAATGCTTTTTACCTATCCAAGAGATTCTGAGATAGTTTTCCCGTCACACATTTGACTTTATGTTACTGTTAAAATTTGCTCGGTACATTTAGTATTTAATTGTGAAAATCATCAAAATTTTGTGAAAAATTGCAAAAATTAGCATTTTTCTAAACTTAACCCCTTAATGACCGGGCCTGAAAAGACCTTAATGACCAGCTAAATTTTTCTGTTTTTGCCTCTCTGCGTTTCAGCAGCCATAACTTTTTTATTTTTTCATTGACATGGCTGTATGAGGCCTTGTTTTATGCGAGAGAAATAGTATTTTATTTTTCCCACAGTTTGGGGGTAAAAATTTTTTTTTTTACGGCGTGAATATAGGAAAAAGCGATTCTCGGAATAGTTTTTTTTGTTTATTTTTTATCCCGTTCACGTTTCACTCTAAATAACCCATTAGATTAATTCTTCAGGTTATTACGGTCGTGTAGATACCTAATATGCGTAGGTTTTTTGTTTTTATTTAGTGTAGGGGCAATAAAATGTATTTAATGCAAAATAAAGACTCTTTTTGGGACTTTTTTTATTTATTTATTTGTTTTGTTACTTTTTTTTTTTTTTAATCCCATCAAGTGATAACTTTATTTGTAACTTTATTTTTTACTTGTAATGTATTAGCATACTTCTGTACGCTAATACATTACACTGTGTCACTATGACACAGGCTGCTGATCGGGCAGCACATAGTGTGCCCGAACAGCAGGCACACGGAACAGACAGCCCTGGGGTCCTTTGTAGGTCCCCAGGGCTGACTGCAGAGGGATTCCCCAGTGTTTTATCGCATCACTGGAATCCCGGTGGTGCGATCAAAGAGGGGAATTCCCTTTGATCATGCCGCGGTCACGGACCGCGGTAATCAAAGGGTTACACAGCTGGGGTCCGAATGTTTGCCGACTCCAACTGTGATCAGGAGCTGTAAGGCTGGGTTCACACGTGGCGGAATTTCACTTAAATTCCGCTGCGGACACTCCGCAGCGTTAATCCGCAGCGGAGCCGTTTCTGCATTGACTTCCACTTCTATTTAGAAGTGTTCGTTTAGACGATGCGTAACATTCCGCTGCGGAGCATAGGCTGCGGAGCGGAATTTGGTGTCCGCAGCATGCTCTGTCTGTTGCGGAGCAGTGGCGGACTCATGGCGGAATTTCTCCATTGACTTCAATGGAGATTCTAAGTTCCGCAATGAAGTCCGCAGCTGTCATGCACATGTTATGTGTGCTGCGGATGCGTCTTGCTTTTTTGCCATGACATTTCTTCATTCTGGCTGGACCTATGTATTTCTAGGTCTACAGCCAGACTGAGGAAGTCAATGGGGCTCCCGTAATGACGGGAGCGTTGCTAGGAGACGTCTGTAAATAGTCACTGTCCAGGGTGCTGAAAGAGTTAAGCGATCGGCAGTAACTGTTTCTGCACCCGGGACAGTGACTACCGATCCCAATATACAGCAACCTGTAAAAAAATATAAGTTCATACTTACCGAGAACTCCCTGCTTCTGTCTCCAGTCCGGCCTCCCAGGATGACGTTTCAGTCTAAGTAACGGCTGCAGCCAATCACAGGCCAAGCACAGGCTGCAGCGGTCACATGGACTGGCGCGTCATCCAGGGAGGTCGGGCTGGATGCCGAAAGAGGGACGCGTCACCAAGACAACGGCCGGTAAGTATGAATTTCTTTGACTTTCACAAGGGAAAGTGCTGTCCCTTCTCTCTATCCTGCACTGATAGGGAGAAGGGAAGCACTTTTCCCGCAGTCCGCAGCAGCTAGTCCGCATCAATTTTCTGCACATTTTGTGCAGATCCGCAGCCGTAATCCGCAACCCGGATTAGGTGCGGCATTGATGCGGACAGTTGCGGAGGAAATCCGCCACGTGTGGTCATGCCCTTAGTAACAGCTCCTGCTTAGAGGATGAGCGCTCACCCGAGCGCTCATCAGCCTGATCTGCAGCGACGCCAAAAGACGTCTCTGTAGATTAAGCACCCGCACCGCCTGACGTCAAAAGACAGTGGGCGGTCGGGAAGGTGTTAAATGTATCTGCTTGTAAGACAGGCAGTAATACCACACAAAATTGGTGCTAATTAACATCACCCATATGTCTACTTTAGATTGGCATAATTTTTTGAACGTCCTTTTATTTTTCTAGGACGTTACAAGGCTTAGAATTTTAGCAGCAATTTCTCACATTTTCAAGAAAATTTCAAAAGGCTATTTTTTCAGGGGCCAGTTCAGTTGTGAAGTGGCTTTGAGGGCCTTTCATATTAGAAACCCCCAAAAAGTCATCCCATTTTGAAAACTACACCCTTCAAAGTATTCAAAACAGCATTTATAAAGTTTCTTAACCCTTTTGATGTTTTACAGGAATTAAAGCAAAGTAGAGGTGAAATTGACAAATTTAATTTTAATTGCAGAAATTCATTTTTAATCCATTTTTTTTTGTAACACAAAGCTTTACCAGAGAAACGCAGCTCAATATTTATTGGCCAGGTTCTGCAGTTTTAGTAAATATCCCACATGTGGCGCACGTGTGGTAATGGACTGAAGCACATGCCTCAGAAGCAAAGGAACACCTAGAGGATTTTGGGCCTCCTTTTTATTAGAATATATTTTAGGCAGCATGTCGGGTTTGCAGGGCTCCTGCGGTGCCAAAACAGTGGAAATCCCCCAAAAGTGACCCCATTTGTAAAACTGCACCCCTCAGGGAAATTATCTAGGGGTGCAGTGAGCATTTTGACCCTACAGATTTATTGCAGAAATTATTGGAAGTAGGCCGTAAAAATTAAAATCTACATTCTTTCAAAGAAATTGTAGGTTTAGCTATTTTTTTCTCATTTCCACAAGGACTAAAGGAGAAAAAGCACTACAACATTTGTAAAGCAATTTCTCCCAAGTAAAACAATACCCCACCTGTGGTCATAAACGGCTGTTTAAACACACGGCAGGGCTTAGAAGGGAAAGTGCGCCATTTGGCTTTTGGAGCTCAAAGTTAGCAGGAAAGGTTTGCGGTGGCCATGTCACATTTGCAAAGCCCCTGAGGGGACAAAACAGTGGAAACCCCCCACAAGTGGCCCCATTTTGGAAACTACACCTTTTGAGGGAATTATCTAGGTGTATAGTGAGCAATTTGACCCCACAGTTTTTTTGCAGAAATTATTGGAAGTAGGCCGTGAAAATAAAAACAATCCTTTTTCTTCAATAAGACGTAGCTTTAGCTCAAATTTTTAATGTTCTCAACAAATAAAGGTAAAAAAGAACCCCAGCATTTGTAAAGCAACTTCTCTGGAGTACGGAAATACCCCATATGTGGTCATAAACTGCTGTTTGGGCACACGGAAAGGATCAGAAGAGAAGGAGCGCCATTTGGCTTTTGGATCCCATATTTTGCTGGATTGGTTTCTTGACACCATGTCGCTTTTGCAAAGCCCCTAACGTACCAGTATAGTGGAAACTCTTCAAACTCTCCATTTGGCATACTACACCCATTGAGGAATTAATCTAGGGGTCTAGTGAGCATTTTGACCCCACGGGTGTTTCATAGATTTTTTTTGAATTGGGCAGTGAAAATAAAAATTACTTTTTTTCCAATAAGATGTAGCTTTAGCTAAAAAATTTTCATTTTCTCAACAAATAAAGGAAAAAAATAACCCCAACATTTGGAAATCAATTTCTCCCGAGTACGGAAATACCCCATATGTGGTCATAAACTGCTGTTTGGGCACACCGCAGGGCTCAGAAGGGAAGGAGTGCTATTTGGCTTTTGGAGTGCAAATTTTGCTGGATTGGTTTCTGATCGCTATGTTGCATTTGCAAAGCCCCTGTGGGACAAAAACAGTGGAAACCCCCCAGAAATGACCCTATTTTGGAAACGACCCGCCTCATTGTATTCACCTAGGGCTGTAGTGAGCATGTTAACCCCGCAGGTGTTTGGCAGAAATTAGTGTACTCGATGTTGCAGAGTGAAAATGGGAGTTTTTTCCATAGATATGCCAATATGTGGTGCCCAGCTTGTGCCACCATAACAAGACAGCTCTCTAATTCTTATACTGTGTTTCCCGGTTTTAGAATCACCCTACATGGGGCACTAATCTTTTGTCTGGACATTCGACCAGGCTCAGGAGTGAAAGAGTACCATGTGAAGTTGAGGCCTAATTTGGCGACTTACAAAGTGCTGGTTCACAATTGCAGAGACTCTGATGTGAAATAATAAAAGAAACCCCTGTTAAGTGACCTTATTTTGGGAAAATTACACCCAATTTATTAAGGGGTGTAGTCAGCATTTTCACCCCACAGGTCTTTTCCATAAATGATTGCGGTGCAAAGTAGAAATGTAAATTTTCCCTAGATATGCCATTTCAGTGGCAAATATGTCATGCCCAGCTTATGCCACTGGAGACACACACCCCAAAAATTGTTAAAAGAGTTCTCCCGGGTATGGCGATGCCATATATGTGGAAGTAAACTGCTGTTTGGGAACACTGTATATTTGGCTTTTGAAGCGTAGATTTTGCTTGGTAGTAGTTTTGTTTGGAGTCTTACTGGTATTTCAGTTTATAATGTGGGGGTACATATAAGCTGGGCAGAGTAAATCAGGGGCATAGTCAGGTGGTATAATAATGGGGTATTTCCTGACTTATTGGAGAGGTAACTAATTTTATTTTTTCATAGACGTAGTGGTATGAGGGCTGTTTTTTTGTGGGACGAGATGTGGAAAATGTACCTGAAATTTTCATTTCCTGGAGTCCGTGGGCAGCACACTTAAGGTTAAGGTTATACTTCATCTGACCGGATAGAAGAGACCTATTACTCAGTAGTAATCAATTAAACAATTAGTTGGTCCCAGGTAACCTTAAATAGAGCCCAAATCCCTTCAGAAAGCGTAACGTATGCAGCAGTATATATATAGGGTGGGAAACTTGTGCTGCCTACGGGCTCCAGGAAATGAAAATTTCAGGTACATTTTCTACTTCCTGATCGTTCTATGGCAGCACACTTAAGGGACTTAAAGGGAATGTGTCGCTAGAAATTTTTTAATTTTTTTGTTTGTTTAATAGTTAGTATATACATGATTAGACATTGTCTTATTTTTTTTCACAAGTCAGGAAATATTATAAATTAGATTCTAATTTATAACATTTCCATGTGCTGGTCACTAGAGGAAGCAATTTCCAAAATTGCAGCATTGCAATGTGGTAAAGCAATCTCATTGCTTTATGCTGCAAATTTGGTGTAGGCACACACGCTCTAGTTTTTTGAGCGAATGCACAGTGTAGTAGACTTACATACAGTGGTAATCACATCGTAAAACACGAACATACACAAACATAACTTACCTGCTCCTGCCGCCGCTCCCTTCGCTCCGCTCCTAGTACTTGCTTCTAATCACATGTCCGGAAGCCGCGACCGGATGTAGTCATCTTACTGTCCGGCCGCGGCTTCCGGTCCACATGAAAATGGCGCCGGATGTCGCTCGGCCGAAGACTTTCCTTTTGGACTGTGTGGGAGCGGCGCATGTGCCGTTCCCACACAGACGGCGTACACCATAGTGAATGGATCGGCTCCCGTTCGCATTCTCTATGGGGATGTATGTGCCGTATTCCATCTCTGTATGTGTCGTTAATCGATACATACAGAGATGAAAAAAAAATGGCAGCCCCATAGTGAAGTAAAAGTTATAAAAAATTAAAAAGTAAAACACAAACACACAAATCAAATTTATTTTAATAACACACTAAAATCAAATTGATATAAAAAAATTTTTTTTCGCGACACCCGTCCTTTAACTAACAATGAGAATATGGGGGCTGGGGGTTTAGGCTTTGGATGCTCACACTAGTATTTTCCTGCCAAAGGCAGAACCTTCAGAAGAAAACCAGTCGAGCCTATAGTGTTTAATGAAGGTCGAGGAAGAAGCCCAAGTGGCTGCTTTGCAGACCTGGTCTAAGGGGACATGGCATCTTTCTGCCCACAATGTGGATGTGGACCTGGTTGAGTGGGCCTGAATATCTAAAGGGGATTCTAGGCCTTCCAAGGAGTAGCGGTCCCTGATGATTTATTTGAGCCATCTAGCTAGTGAGGCTTTGCTGGCTTTTTTCCCCTTATATGGCCCCTGAAATTGGAGAAACAGCCCTTCGGATTGTCTAAAAGGAGCCGTTATTTCTAGATCGGCAAGTAGGGCCCTCCTTACGTCTAAGAATTGTGAGTCAATAGGGGTATCAGAGGCTGAGTCTACTGATAGGACTGGCAAAACTATCTCTTGATTTAAGTTGGAGCTGGATGGTACCTTTTTGGTAAGAACCCCGACATTGTTCTAAAGATAACACACTCGGGTAAGATCCTAAGATAAGGCTCTTTACAGGACAGAGATTGCAACCCTCCTTGCGGAGGTAATAACTATCAAGAATAGGGTTTTATATGAGAGAAGCTTAAAGAGGCTCTGTCACCAGATTTTGCAGCCCCTATCTGCTATTGCAGCAGATAGGCGCTGCAATGTAGATTACAGTAACATTTTTATTTTTAAAAAACAAGCATTTTTGGCCAAGTTATGACCATTTTTGTAGTTATGCAAATGAGGCTTGCAAAAGTCCAAGTGGGCGTGTTTAAAAGTAAAAGTCCAACTGGGCGTGTATTATGTGCGTACATCGGGGCGTTTTTAATACTTTTACTAGCTGGGCGCTCTGACGAGAAGTATCATCCACTTCTCTTCAGAACGCCCAGCTTCTGGCAGTGCAGATCTGTGACGTCACTCACAGGTCCTGCATCGTGTCGGACACATCGGCACCAGAGGCTTCAGTTGATTCTGCAGCAGCATCGGCGTTAGCAGGTAAGTCGATGTAGCTACTTACCTGCAAACGCCAATGCTGCTGCAGAATCATCTGGTGCCGATGTGTCCCCGCTCGTCTGACACGATGCAGGACCTGTGAGTGACGACACAGCGTGATGTCTCGAGAACACGCTGTGTCTGCACTGCCAGAAGCTGGGCGTTCTGAAGAGAAGTGGATGATACTTCTCGTCAGAAAGCCCAGCTAGTAAAAGTATTAAAAACGCCCCGATGTACACACACAATACACGCCCACTTGGACTTTTACTTTTAAACACACCCACTTGGACTTTTGTAAGCCTCATTTGCATAACTACAAAAATGGTCATAACTTGGCCAAAAATGCTCGTTTTTTAAAAATAAAAACGTTACTGTAATCTACATTGCAGCGCCTATCTGCTGCAATAGGAGATAGGGTTTGCAAAATCTGGTGACAGAGGCTCTTTAAGGCTTATACTATGAAGCTGCTCAAATGGGGCAGGGCTGACGTGTTTCAAAACAATGGGCAATTCCCAAGAGGGTAGAGGATTGTGATAGTATGGCCTTAATTTTTTAACTGCTTTCAGGAATCTGGTTATCAGTGGATGATTGGAGAACCTCCCCTCTGTTTTGGCATTAATGGCCATCAAATGCACTTTTAATGTATTGGGCTTGAGGCCTTTCTGGTATCCCTCTTGCAGAAACTGCAATACTGTGAACACTGTATTTGGGGACCTGTCCTTGTCCTAACACCATTTTTAAAACATAAGCCATATTCGAGAATATATTTTCGTCGTACTGAGTTTCCTGGAGGCTAATAGGGTATTAACTACTTAATCACAGAAGCCCTTATTTTTTAGAGACTGTCGTTCAGTTTCTATGCCGTTAACTGTAACCTGTCTAACGTGGGATGAAACCATTCCTCCTGTAGCAGGAGATCTGGACGTAATGGGAGTTTCCAGAAGTTGCCATTCGAGAGTTCCAACAGGAGCGGACACCTTGTCCTTCTGGGCCAATGAGGAATGATCGCTATGGCCCTCACTTTCTCATCCCTTATTTTCCTCAACACCCGAGGAATTAGAGGCATGGGGGGGAAAGACATATAAGAAGGTCTTTTCCCAACTCAACGATAGACTGCATATGGGTGATCCGACCTGTTGAGGGAGCAAAACTTCCTTAATTTGGTATTCTTTGCGGTCGCCATGACTTCTAAAGATGGTTCGCCCGTCTTTCTGCTGATTTTGAGTAAGACTTCCGGATTCAAGCTCCACTCTCTTGGGTGAATCCGTTTCCCACTCAGCCAATCCGCTTTCAGATTCAACACTCCTCGAATGTGGACTGCGGAGACTGATCTCAGATTGCGTTCTGCCCACTGCATAATCTGACTGCATTCCTTTCTGAGGGAATTGCTTCTAGTGCCCCCCTGCTTGTTTACATAAAACACTGTGGGGAGGTTGTCCGATTGAATTTGTACATCGTGATGATGGAGTACAGCCTGAAAGTGTAATAGGGCTAGTTTGATCGTCCTGAGCTCCTACATGTTGGAAGAAAGGCAGCTGTCGTGTTTAGACCATTTCTTTTGCACCCATCATGTTCCCACATGTGCACCCCAGCCTGAGCCTGAGGCATCCGTACTGAGGAGTATCCGATGAACTGGTTTGAGATCTGCCTCGATCGAGATGGTAGGGTACCAGCCACCACTGGAGGTCCCTTTTCACATCCGGAGGCACTGATATTAAGGTGTCGAGTGACACTATTCTCTTCTCAACATTCGGATGTGTGCCCTTGCCCAGGGTACCGCCTCGATAGCCGATGTTAGAAGGCCTAACACTCTCATGGCCTGACGGATCGAGCAGTGACTCAATGAAGTTAGTCGCTTAACACCCTGACGGATAGAACATATCCGGTCACTGGACAAAGTCAGTGACATTTTCTGTGTGTCTATCTTGAAGTCTAAGTATTTTAACTTGGTGCATGGTGTTAGATGAGACTTCTGGAGGTTTATGATGAAACCGTGCGATCTGAGCATGTCTAGAGTGACCTTCAGGTGTTTTATGAGCATGTCTTCTGACGGGGCTCTCACCAGCCAATCCTTCCAGGTACGGACATACGAAGATCCTTTTCATGCGTAGTACTGCAGACAGTACCACCGCTACCTTCGTAAACACTCGGGGTGCTGATGTTATCCCAAAGGTTAGGCAGGTGAACTGAAGGTGTAGGACTTGATTATGAACAAGAACTGCTACCCGAAGAAACCTCCTGTGTTTCTTCAGGACTGGTATATGAAGGTATGCATCTTGCAGATCGATAGTGGCTAGAAATCTCCTTCTTGGATAATATTTATGACTGATTTGTATAGATTCCATTTTGAAGTTTTTCTTTACAAAGAACTGGTTGAGATATGTTAAATCTATCACCAACCGCCACTTGTCTTCTTTTTCTGGAACGGCAAAGATAGGGGAGTACACTCCCCGACCCCGCTGATTATACGGGACTTCCTCCAATTCTCCCTTCTGTAACGTCGGTGGTCGCTGACCACAAACTCCTTTCATCCAGTCGATGCCCTTTTTTCCAGAGATGTCTGAACATACGGCCGTCCTATTCCACAGTGACCACCAGGGTGCGCTCGCGAGCTCAGTCCAGACTTAAGAAGCCAAAGCACACGCAGGTGAGAGATTGAGCTGATTGCTCCCCGAGCACCCTGGGCTATAAGAAGGGCCCAGCCCCTTCCTCCCATGCCTGAGCATCGTTGTCATACCCAAAGTTTGTCTATGCAAATGGTCTCCTAGTGTCTTCCAGTTCCCAGTGTTTTCCGTACCTGTATCCTGTGCTATCTTGGTCAAGTGCCATGCTGAGCTGTAGTCATGCTGTGCTGCATACCACGCATGTCCTGCTACACCACGTCTGCCTGCTGCCTAGTCCCAGCCGAGCCTGCCTTGCTACTGTCCGAGCTGCCACAGGTACCCTATACAAACTATAGACTGTTACCCCGCCCTGTTGGCAAGCTGCCATACCGCCAAGGCAGTATAGCCCAGTGTGTCCACGAACCCAACTTGACACCTTCCTTATGAAGTCCTGAATAAGCCTGAGAACAATAGGATTTCTTCCTCTGTTTATACAGAATCTGTTCTTTCGAACAGTGTTTAGTTCCAGCGAGTAGCCATTCTAGATGGTGGATCCTGACCCAGACGTCTGTGGACGTTTTTAGCCATAGGTGAACAAATTTTTCAAGCCTTCCAACTACTGGACACTCCTCTCTTGGCGTCATAAGTTAGGATTTCTTTGAAGAGGTGATTTCTTCCTAACGGAGGGGTTACCCTCTTGCTTGCGTCTGAATCTACGCTGCCTGTCACCAACCCCCCTGAAAATATTTTTGACCCTTATGGGACCTTTTTAGAATGGTTTTGAAAGGTTTTCAAATGGCGGCCTCATTGGTGGACGTGGGAAGGAAACCCCTTTTTCATCATTAATTTAAGGATGTCTTCCAGTTGAGGGCCGAAGAGTGAAGAGGGATGGAATGGTAGGGAACAGAAATTATTTTTAGATGACACGTCCCCTGTCCATTGCTCGATCCAGAGGGTTCTACGCGCCATATTAGAGAAAGCCAGGGATCTGGAAGAAAACTTCAAGACATCCAGTGGCTCGTCACACAAAAATTCTGCAGCCGCTTTCATGAGAGGGATATTTTGCAAGATCTTCTCTCTCGGTACGCCTTCCTCCAGCTCTTGATAGAGCTGACTAAGCCATGTACGAAGGGCTCTGGCGACCGGGATGGAAGCTGATGCCACTTTACATGCTGCAGCAGACGATGAGTAGGCTTTTTTTTAATATAGAATCAGCTCTGCGATCCATTGAATCCTTTAAGAGTGAACACTCCTCTGAAGGAAACACAGATTTCTCTGACAATCTGGTGACAGCAAGATCAACTTCCGGAGAAACATCCCAGTTAGAACTGAAATTGGGATCTGTTTTGTAGCTGTGTTTAAACCTCGCCCCTTGATCGATGCTTCTCTCCGGCTTATCCCAATCTTTCTGAATCCAATCTGTAATAACAGGATGGGAGGGAAGGACTCTGTCTTTATTGACCGGAAAATAATAAAGTTGTTCCTTTTTGAGTTTATGAGACACATCTTTATCAGTCTCCATGGTCAGTTTGACTGCTTTCAGCAAGTGCGGGACCTTATCTTTATCTAACAGATAAATATTCTCTAAGGGTTCCCCATCAGAGTCCTCTGAATTCAGATTCTTCTCCGATATATCATATTCGGAAGGGGAATGCAGAGAGGGCGACCGCTTTCTAACTTTTAGATTTTTTCGGCATAGCAGCCGACTTAATCTCCTGAAAGGTATCTGTAAGCTGATCTTTAAACCAGGACAGAAACCCCACGGCTTCATTAACGAAGGATTGTTCCGGAGGTCTGCAAGATGAGCAGAAACTCTGGTCCCAATCCCCTGGCAATGGTTGCTGACAACCTTTACACATATTGTGCTTTGACTTCCTTTTACCTTTCCCTTGAGATGCAGGACTTGCCATCTGGGAAAAAAGGCATGCAAATGACAATCTCATCTGTAAGTGGCCTTAAGGAAGCAAAACCCTTCTCACATTACACAATGAAAGATTTGGGTACCTTAATCTCCCAGGGTCGAGCAACTGCACCAGCGCCGTAGCCCCGGATTCGCTGTCCTTTCTTGAACCGCAGGGATCCCGCAAGACTTCCGTTCTCGCGCATGCACAGACTGCACCGAAACCGGGAAAGTGCACAGCACATGCGCCGGAATCCAGTGTACACCTTACCGCGGCGGCCATCTTGGGACACCCGTCCGAAGGTCTATGGGATCCACGTCTAGGAGCCGAGGGACAGGTAAGACCTGCATGCCGCTCCAGACTGGAAGCATGGCTTCTCAATACCTCCTGGTAAGATTTTTAGAAGCCAGGCCGGGGGACCGAGGAAACCCCCAGTATACAGCCCCCCATGTCCTCATGGGTCGCAGCTTAGGGACAGAGAAACCCCTTCTGTATAAAGCATTTTGGTATAGATGTCTTCAACTATCCATGTTCATAGAAGAGAAAAAATACACTTTCTAAAGGGATTTGGGCTCTATTTAAGGTTACCTGGGACCTCCTAATTGTTTAATGGATTACTGCTGAGTAATATGTCTCTTCTATCTGGTCAGATGAAGTATCTTAACTTTTAAGTGTGCTGCCGTAGGACGATCAGGAAGTAGTCATTATTGGTAACATTTTGGGGTACATGCGACTTTTTGATCACTTTTTATCCTATTTTTTCAGGAGGCAAGGTGACCAAAAAACAGTAATTTTGGCGCAGTTTTTTATACAGAGTTCACCATGTTAACCCCTTCCCGCTCCTGGACGTACTATTAGGTCATGGCAGCTGTATCGTTCGCGCTCCATGACCTAATAGTACATCTCGGGAGTAACGGCCGTTTCGGCCGTCCTCCCGACACATACAGGAGATGTGACAGCTGCTGTCTCGTACAGCAGGTGTCACAGATCCTACAGCGGGGACCGATCGCTGTGTCCCCGCTGATTAACCCCTTAAAAGCCGCGTTCTATAGAGATCGCTGCTTTTTAGGGGTTAAGCTGCCATCGCCGGCCTGCTACACGATAGCGGCCGGCGATGGTGACTATGGCAACCGGACACCAAACAATGGCGTCCGGCTATGCCATAGATGGAAGCCTAGTGGGTCCTGACAAAGTCAGGACCCACTATGCTTGCTGTCAGTGAGTAGCTGACAGTTCTAATACACTGCACTACGCATGTAGTGCAGTGTATTAGAATTGCGATCAGGGCCTCCTGCCCTCATGTCCCCTAGTGGGACAAAGTAATAAAGTTAAAAAAAAGTAAAAAAAAGATGTGTAAAAATAAGAAAATAAAAGTTTTAAAAGTATTAAAAGTAAAAATCCCCCTTTTTCCCTTATCAGTCATTTATTATTAATAAAAATATATAAACAAACAAATAAACTATACATAATTGGTATCGCCGCGTCCGTAACGGCCTGAACTACAAAATTATTTCGTTATTTATCCCGCACGGTGAACGCCGTAAAAGAAAATAATAATAAACCGTACCACAATCACAATTGTTTGGTCACTTCACCTCCCAAAAAATGGAATAAAAAGAGATCAAAAAGTCGCATGTACCTAAAAATGGTACTGAACGAAACTACAGTTCGTTACGCAAAAAATAAGTCCTCGCACGGCTTTATTGATTGAAAAATAAAACAGTTCTGGCACTTAGAATAAGGTAACACAAAAAGTGAATGATTTTTTACAAAACGTATTTTATTGTGCAAACGCCATAAGACATAAAAAAAAACTATAAACATAGGGTATCGCCATAATCGTATCGCCCCGCAGAATAAAGTGAATATGTCATTTATAACGCACGGTGAACGCTGTAAAAAAAATAGAATAAAAAAACAATAGTAGAATTGCTGTTTTTTAGTCACCACGCCACCTAAAAATAGAATAAAAACTGATCAAAAAGCCGCATGCACCCCAAGAAAACTACAATGGATTCCTGAAGGGGTCTAGTTTCCAAATTGGGGTCACTTTTGGGGGGTTTCCAATGTTTTGGCACCACAAGACCTCTTCAAACCGGACATGGTGCCTAATAAAAAAGAGGCCTCCACTAGGTGCTCCTTTGCTTCAGAGGCCGGTGCTTCAGTCCATTACCGCACTAGGGTCACATGTGGGATATTTCTCAAAACTTCAGAATCTGGGCAATACGTATTAAGTTGCGTTTCTCTGATAAATCCTTTTTTGTTATAAAAAAAATGGTATAAAGAGGCTTTTCTGACAAAAAAAAAATGTAAATTTCACCTCTACTTTGCTCTAAATTTCTGTGAAACACCTAAAGGGTTCATAAACTTTCTAAATGCTGTTCTGAATACTTTGAGGGGTCTAGTTTCTAAAATGGGTTGTTTGATAGGGGTTTCTAATATATGGGCCCCTCAAAGCAACTTCAGAACTGAACTGTAACCTAAAAAAATAAATAAATTAGGCAATACTTCGCTTCTTACATTATACTGATAATGAGCAGTGCCCACCCCACGATGACCCCAGTTTTGACCGTTTGTATAAACGGAGACCCCTATTAGACCGTTTCAGTGCCCAGTTTTCCCAAGCATACACGCCAGAGAGATGTATTTCTATTGATGAGAGTCCCTGGTACATTTTAAAGGGAGGGTTCAATTCCGACGAAGGCGGAAGCCGAAACGCGTTGGGGCCGGTCGCCATTCTTTGAGTCTCAGCTACATGGGTTAGTACTCTGTTACCTATCGTTCGCTGTTATTGTTGCTCAATATATACTAATTACATTTAGCATTTACACATGTATGAGCAAAATTTTGGATGTAACACTTTCTATTGGTCCTGTTACAACTCTATTTCCAATGTATGTTACTAACATCCCTTCTATTTATTCTTAAACAGTAGAACAAATCATTTGTAGCCAGTATACTTTACCACATTCATACTATGCTATATGCATTTTTGTTTTGAGGTGTATTCTAACAAGTTCATATTTATATGACTCCTTTTGTTGAACATTTGACTCTTGTTTGGCGGCCATGCTTTTATTTGTGATTCATTTTTAGAAACTTATATTTGTAACCAGTATAATATTGTTGTGTAATAAAAAGATTATATATTTATATATTTTTTGACTTATAGACTCCATGGTCCTTTCTTTGTTTGGTTAAACCTCTAGATGAAAGCCTTAAGGGTGTAGTTTTTAAAACGGGGTCACTTCTTGCGGGTTTCAACTGTACTGTTACCTCAGAGGCTTCTGCATACATGACTTTGCACTAGAAAATCCCCAGTAGGCCAAATGGTGGTCCTTTCCTTCTGAGCCCTCCCTTGGCCTCAAACAGCAGTTTATCACCACAAATGGGGTATTGCGGCATTCAGGACAAATTGAGAAACAAAATGGAGTATTTTATTTCTTGTGAAAATAAGAATTTTTTAGCTAAAACGACATATTATTGGAAAAAATATTTTTTTTTTTATTCCCAGCCCAATTCAAATAAGTTCTGTGAAGAAACTATGGGGTCTAAATGGTCACATTACCCATAAATGAATTCCTTGAGGGGTGTAGTTTCCAAAATAGGGTCACTTCTGGTGGGTTTCCATTGCTTTGATACCTTTGGGGCTCTGCAAATGCGACACGGCACCCGAAAACCAAACCAGCAAAATCTGCACTCCAAAGAACACACAGTGCTCCTTCCTTTCTGAGGCCTCCCATGGGCCCAAACGGCAGTTTATCGCCACAAATGGGGTATTGCTGCACTCAGGAGAAATTGGGCAACAAAATGGGGTATTTTGTTCCCTGTGAAAATAACTAATTTTGATAAAAAATGACATCATATTGGAAAAAATGACATTTTTTTCATTTCACAGCCCAATTCAAATAGGTGCTGTGAAAAAACTGCGGTCAAAATTGTAACAACAACCATATTTGAATTCCTTGAGGGGTTTAGTTTCGAAAATGGTGTCACTATTGGGGGATTCCTACTGTTTTGGCACCTCAACACCTTTTCAAACCTGGCATGCTGCCTAAAATATATTCTAATAAAAAAAGAGGCCTCAAAATGCACTAGATGCTTCTTTGCTTCTGGGGCTTGTGTTTTATTCCACGAGCGCAGTAGAGCCACATGTGGGACATTTCTAAAAACTGCAGAATCTGGACAATACATATTTAGTAGTGTTTCTCTGGTAAAACCTTCTGGGTTACAGAAAAAAAATTGAATAAAATTTAAATTCAGCAAGAAAAATGAAATTTGCAAATTTCACCTCCACTTTGCTTTAATTCCTGTGAAATGCCTGAAGAGTTATAAAACTTTCTAAATGCTGTTTTGAATACTTTGAGGGGTCTAGTTTTTAAAATGGGGTGTTTTATTGGGGTTTCTAATACATAGGCCCCTCAAAGCCACTTCAGAACTGAAGAGGTACCTTAAAAAAAAAAAGGCTTTTGACATTTTCTTAAAAATTTGAGAAATTGCTGTTTATGTTCTAAACCTTGTAACGTCCAAGAAAAATAAAAGAATGTTCAAAAAACGATGCCAATCTAAAGTAGACATATGGGAAATGTGAACTAGTAACTATTTTGGGTGGTATAACCGTCTGTTTTACAAGCAGATGCATTAAAATTCTGAAAAATGCTATTTTTTCAAAATTTTCTCAAAATGTTGCAATTTTTCACAAATAAACACTGAATATATCGACCAAATTTTACCACGAAGGTGAAGCCCAATGTGTCACGAGAAAACTATCTCAGAATCGCTTGGATAGGTTTAAGCATTCCGACGTTCAAAGTGAAATATGTCAGATTTGAAAAGTGGGCTCTGAGCCTTAAGGCCAAAACTAGGCTGCGTCCTTAAGGGGTTAAAAGTAGAAAAGAAAAAAGTATACTGCACAGTAAATATTTTTTTTGTGGAATCCCTCAGGATGGAATAGCATGGTCTACTATGTTATTTCATCCTCCAAAGGTATACCAGCCCGACAGAGGCCAAAATGCCGTTCATTTGGCCTCTATCATGCTGTTGGAGCACTATGGACACATTTAGCGTGTACGTCTGGAGTTTTCCCGAAGGGCTAAAACCCTAACGAAGGGCTAAAATGTGATGTGAATAAGGCCTAAATGCTTGCATAGTGCTGCTTTATCTTTTTGTTTGTTTGTTTGTTTGTTTGTATACATACATATGTATATACATGCGAACTTGGTTTAGGGTTTATTTCATCATCCCTACTACAGAAAAATTCCTTTAATCCATACATCAAGTAGTCAGAGATTTTCATAATTTGGCACTTGCTTACAGCACCGAACTGCAAGATTCTTTAGAATCTCACAAGACCAGAAGCTGGAACAGAGATAACCAGTTATCAGACTTACCTGATTAACCCCTTGCCGCACCATAAAGAAAACGTACATCATGGGGCGGGGGGAGAAGTATGGAGCGGGCTCACCAACTGCAGCTGCCAGTTGTGTAGTACAACTGACACCTCGCACTAGCGGCCGGGATCAAAGCTAGCTCCGATACCGGATGTTTAACCACCTGGATGCCGAGGTTAAAAGCAGCTGTGGCATTTAAGTCTTCAAAAAGAGGGGGGAGGCCCTTCCGTCAGCACCTCGCCCCTCTCCGCAACGCAATTGTTGGGTACCAATGATTGTCATGGCAGCCTTGGGGCCCAATGATTCTGCTCAAACCATGGCGACCAGGTCTCCGGTATGATTCCTACTCCACAATCTTTAGTTGTGAACACTTCCTCCAAGTCCTTGGGTCTGGCTCAGCTACTCCTCCTACAGAAAGGTCTTTGCTTCTGTCCCACAGATACGATTTATTCCAACTTGACATGGACTTGAATCATTTCTACATGTCCTTACACCTCCGGATCCATTTCTCCAATATGGACGGGAACCCGGCGACGAGAAGAAAGGACATCATCTATAGTGACTCCTATGGTCACCTCCAAAAATTTGGGGTTGAGGAATAAGAGTTTGTTCTCTCCTCCAAAGAACTCACCTCCCCTCGAGACATTCATTAAATTGGTCCGCAGGTATGTGGACGTATTTTGCCATGATTTTGGATTGGGCTATTTGAAATGCCAGGCCAATCTAAACAATGTAGACAGGAAAGCTCTTCTCTCACTGGTTGGTGACAAGGCTCTGATCATCAAAGCAGCAAACAAGGGCGGAGCGATAGTGGTTATGGATAAGTCTGCATATATAGAGGAGATCATACAGATAAAAACAAGGGGACATATATGCACAAAGGACACAGACAGGTCAGAAACGCTGATGGAGGAGAGTGAGCAGGTGCATTAAATAATAATAGCCACTCCCACTAGCCTTGAGGGGAGTGGCGTGTGGTGCATAGGATGTGTAGTAAAAAATAATAAATGAATTGTGTATGTGCAAGTGATAATAATATGAGTGAAATATAGGGGGCAGTAATGAGTATAGTGCCTAAATAAAAATAAATGCATAGTGAGGTACAAGTGTGTGAAACATGGAGGGATAATGTGTAAGTCATGAGGTGCAGCGTGTATAGCCAGGTAGAAGCCTATTTGTAACGCCTTGATAATACTGTGTTTCCCCGATAGTAAGACACCCCCGATTGTAAGACGTATCGGGGGTTTCAGGGGGGTCGGCTAATATAAGCCGTACCCCGAAAGTAAGACATATGTCTTACTTTCGGGGAAACACGGGGGTATTGCCGCCTCCTGCCCACTTCCACTCCCACTTAACGCCGAAGGACGGATATATCCGTCCTCAGCAGCTGCTAGTTCGCGCAGGAGGACGGATATATCCGTCCTGTGATGGCGCGGGTACTGAGACTGTACCCACGCGATCAGTGGCAGGAGCACGGCTGTTATACACAGCCTGGCTCCTGCTGCAACTGCCGGAATCGAAGCGCGCGCCGATTCCGGCAGTTTAACCCATTAAATGCCGCTGTCAATAGTGACAGCGGCATTTAATGTGTTTGACAGAGGGGGGAGCTCCCTCTGTCACCCGATCGGCGCCCCCGCAAACAAATCGCGGGTCGCCGTCGGGTTTCCATGACAGCCGGGGGTCTAACAAAGACCCCCAGGTCTGCCTTCAGCATCTGCCTGTTAGGCGATGCCGGAGGCATGACCTAATAGGTTGCCTGTCAGTTTTACACTGACAGGCAATAATGCTTCGGTATACTAAGTATACCAAAGCATTATATATGCGATCGGCACATCGCATAGTGAAGTCCCCTGGTGGGACTAAAAAAAAAATGTAAAACAGTTAAATAAAGTTTGTGAAAAAAAAAAAAATATATATATTTTTTTCCAATATAAGACATACCCCGAAAGTAAGACATAGTGGCGCTTTTGGGGATAAAAAGAAAGTAAGACACTGTCTTACTTTCGGGGAAACACGGTACATAGAGCGGGCTACCCTGCTTGCTATGCCAAACAACAACACACCATACTCTCCCAGCATCAAAGATCCGGCTGTGTCCAAAAGAAGCAAATATAATGCAAGTAAGCATGAAAAATACCTGGGGTATTAGTAATCATTTTGGCCAAAAGGACGCAAGCTCGCAATCCACGACAAGGATCCCCAGATATATAGAGGAGATCCATAGACCGCTACAGTAACCGTTTGCTTACCTATTACCCTACCCACCAGATAGCACAAAAAAATCCAGAAGACCTTGAAAAAAGACACAGTTGAAGGTACCATAGACCAAGATATAGCCACTTTTTTGACCAACCGACATCCGGTCATACCGGTGTTTTGCATACTACCTAAAATACACAAGAGACTAGAGAAACCACCAGGTCACCCTATAGTGGCCTCAACAACAGATTCAATTTTTTTCCCTCTTATCCATCTTCATGATAAAACTGCTTACCCCTCTAGTCAAGAATACTAGATACTTCCTGCTAGACGCCTCTGCCTTCTTGACCGCTATCCGCACAATTAACCAGATACTATTTTAGTAACATTTGACGCAAGTAGCCACTACACTTCCATCCGCCATGGTAAGGGAATGAGTGCTGTACAGGAGATCCTAATCAACTCAGGCCAAGATCCAAAAGTTATAGACTTAAGTACAGATTTATTCTATATCATACTCCCAGAAAATTATTTCCTCTTTGAGGATGCCTTTTTCGTTCAACAAAAAGGGACAACAATGGGGTCTAACGTAGCACCGCATATGCGAATTCTATGTGACCTCTTTTGAGGAACATTTTGTCTACCCTAACACCATATTCAGAAACCACGCACTTAAGTGGAAAAGAAAGATCGATAATATCTTCTGCCTTTGGCATGGCCCAGTCAATACATGTCTCGATTTCTTCACATACCTCAACACCATATGGCCTGAGCTACAGTTCACCCTCAATCATAACACCAGAAAGATAAGTTTTCTTGACACACTACACCGCGTTCCAAATTATTATGCAAATGTTATTTTTCGCTGATCTTCCTAAATAGTCGATGCAAATGACAGTCCGTATAATCTTCAAGCCATCAACCGTTGGAGTATAATGCAAATTTTATGGAACAAATCTCCTAATGATAACAGATTTTTTTTTAGAAGTAAAATACTCAAAATGCACTGTTTCAAATTATTATGCACAACAGAGATCAAAACATTTTAAAGGTTGTAAAGAGAACTAAAATGGTAATTTGTTGAATTTGCAGCATCAGGAGGTCATATTTACAGAAATCAAAAGCTCTTTCAATCAAAAAAAAAACTTAACAGGCCAAGTTACATGTTAACATAGGACCCCTTCTTTGATATCACCTTCACAATTCTTGCATCCATTGAATTTGTGAGTATTTAGACAGTTTCTGCTTGAATATCTTTGCAGGATGTCAGAATAGCCTCCCAGAGCTTCTGTTTTGATGTGAACTGCCTCCCACCCTCATAGATATTTTGCTTGAGGATGCTGCAAAGGTTCTCAATAGGGTTGAGGTCAGGGGAACATGGGGGCCACACCATGAGTTTCTCTCCTTTTATGCCCATAGCAGCCAATGACACAGAGGTATTCTTTGCAGCATGAGATGGTGCATTGTCATGCATGAAGATAATTTTGCTACGGAAGGCACGGTTCTTCTTTTTGTATCACGGAAGAAAGTGGTCAGTCATAAACTCTACGTACTTTGCAGAGGTCATTTTCACACCGTCAGGGACCCTAAAGGGGCCTACCAACTCCCTCCCCATGATTCCAGCCAAAAACTTCGCAGCCTTGTTGGGACATGGTGGCCATTCACCAACCATCCTCTACTCCATCCATCTGGACCATCCAGGGTTGCACGGCACTCATCAGTAAACAACACGGTTTGAAAATTAGTCTTCATGTATTTCTGAGCCCACTGCAACCGTTTCTGCTGGTGAGCATTGTTTAGGGGTGGCCGAATAATAGCTTTATGCACACTTGCAAACCTCTGGAGGATCCTACACCTTGAGGTTCGCGGGACTCCAGAGGCACCAGCGGCTGCAAATACATGTTTGCTGCTTTGCAATGGCATTTTAGCAGCTGCTCTCCTAATCCTATTAATTTGTCTGGCAGAAACCTTCCTCATTATGCCTTTATCTGAACGAACGGGTCTGTGCTCTGAATCAGCCACAAATCTTTTCACAGTACGATGATCACGCCTAAGTTTTCTTGAAATATCCAATGTTTTCATACCTTGTCCAATGTATTGCACTATTTCACGCTTTTCGGCAGCAGAGAGATCCTTTTTCTTTCCCATATTGCTTGAAACCTGTGGCCTGCTTAATAATGTGGAACGTCCTTCTTAAGTAGTTTTCCTTTGATTGGGCACACCTGGCAAACTAATTATCACAGGTGTCTGAGATTGATTACAATGATCCAAAGAGCTCTAAGGCTGGGTTCACACGACCTATTTTCAGACGTAAACGAGGCGTATTATGCCTCATTTTACGTCTGAAAATAGGGCTACAATACGTCGGAAAACATCTGCCCACTCATTTGAATGGGTTTGCCGACGTACTGTGCAGACGACCTGTAATTTACGCGTCGTTGTTCGACATCTGTCAAACGACGACGCGTAAATTGACTGCCTCGGCAAAGAAGTGCAGGGCACTTCTTTGCAACGTAATTTGAGCCGTTCTTCATTGACGTCAATGAAGAGCAGCTCAAGATTACAGGCGTCAAAGACGCCTCGCATAATACGAGGAGCAGCATTTACGTCTGAAACTACGCAGCTGTTTTCTCCTGAAAACAGTCTGTCTTTTCAGACGTAAAAGTCTCTCATCGTGTGCACATACCCTAAGGGTATGTTCACACGTAGTCAACCAAAACGTCTGAAAATCCAGAGCTGTTTTCAAGGGAAAACAGACCCTGCTTTTCAGACGTTTTTTACCAACTCGCATTTTTACCAACTCATTTTTTTACCAACTCGTTTTTGGAGCTGTTTTCATTGGAGTCTATGGGAAAACAGCTCCAAAAACGTCTGAAAGAAGTGTCCTGCACTTCTTTTGACGAGGCTGTATTTTTACGAGTCGTCGTTTGACAGCTGTCAAACGACGACGCGTAAATAACAGGTCGTCTGCACAGTACGTCGGCAAACCCATTCAAATGAATGGGCAGATGTTTGCCGACGTATTGTAGCCATATTTTCAGACGTAAAACGAGGCATAATACGCCTCGTATACGTCTGAAATTTGGCCGTGTGAACATACCCTAAGACAAAAGACCATCCATGAGTTTAATTGAAAAACTAATAATTAAATGTTTATGACACTTTAATCCAATGTGCATAATAATTTGGAACACGGTGTAGAAATAAAGGATGAAGAGGGCAAACTCAGTACTGACCTGTTCACTAAAGAAACAGACAGAAATGGTCTACGCCACTACTCTAGTTGCCATCCTCTGGCAACTAAGAATTAATTGCCTAAACTGCAATATAATCGGGTTTTAAGGATAGTGGACGATGAAAGACTCAGGACAAATAGGATGGAGGAAATTACTAGGAAGTTTAGGGAAAGGGGCTATCCAGAAAATACACTACAGAGGGTGTAGAACACAGTTACTGAAAGAAAAATTCAAACGTGTTCCATTTGTACACACTTACCACCCCTGCTCTTACAAGATACACCATACAGTGAAGGAAATAAGTATTTGATCCCTTGCTGATTTTGTAAGTTTGCCCACTGTCAAAGACATGACCAGTCTAGAATTTTTAGGCTAGGTTAATTTTACCAGTGAGAGATAGATTATATTTAAAAAAAAACAGAAAATCACATTGTCAAAATTATATATATTTATTTGCATTGTGCACAGAGAAATAAGTATTTGATCCCTTTGGCAAACAAAACTTAATACTTGGTGGCAAAACCCTTGTTGGCAAGCACAGCAGTCAGACATTTTTTGTAGTTGATGATGAGGTTTGCACACATGTTAGATGGAATTTTGGCCCACTCCTCTTTGCAGATCATCTGTAAATCATTAAGATTTTGAGGCTGTCGCTTGGCGACTCAGATCTTCAGCTCCCTCCATAAGTTTTCGATGGGATTAAGGTCTGGAGACTGGCTAGGCCACTCCATGACCTTAATGTGCTTCTTTTTGAGCCACTCCTTTGTTGCCTTGGCTGTATGTTTCGGGTCGTTGTCGTACTGGAAGACCCAGCCACGAGCCATTTTTAATGTCCTGGTGGAGGGAAGGAGGTTGTCACTCAGGATTTGACGGTACATGGCTTCATCCATTCTCCCATTGATGCGGTGAAGTATTCCTGTGCCCTTAGCAGAGAAACACCCCCAAAACATAATGTTTCCACCTCCATGCTTGACAGTGGGGACGGTATTCTTTGGGTCATAGGCAGCATTTCTCTTCCTCCAAACACGGCGAGTTGAGTTAATGCCAAAGAGCTCAATTTTAGTCTCATCTGACCACAGCACCTTCTCCCAATCACTCTCAGAATCATCCAGATGTTCATTTGCAAACTTCAGACGGGCCTGTACATGTGCCTTCTTGAGCAGGGGGACCTTGCAGGCACTGCAGGATTTTAATCATTACGGCGTAATGTGTTACCAATGGTTTTCTTGGTGACTGTGGTCCCAGCTGCCTTGAGATCATTAACAAGCTCACCCCGTGTAGTTTTCGGCTGAGCTCTCACCTTCCTCAGGATCAAGGATACCCCACGAGGTGAGATTTTGCATGGAGCCCCAGATCGATGTCGATTGACAGTCATTTTGTATGTCTTCCATTTTCTTACTATTGCACCAACAGTTGTCTCCTTCTCACCCAGCGTCTTACTTATGGTTTTGTAGCCCATTCCAGCCTTGTGCAGGTCTATGATCTTGTCCCTGACATCCTTAGAAAGCTCTTTGGTCTTGCCCATGTTGTAGAGGTTAGAGTCAGACTGATTAATTGAGTCTGTGGACAGGAGTCTTTTATACAGGTGACCATGTAAGACAGCTGTCTTTAATGCAGGCACCAAGTTGATTTGGAGCGTGTAACTGGTCTGGAGGAGGCTGAACTCTTAATGGTTGGTATGGGATCAAATACTTATTTCTCTGTGCACAATACAAATAAATTTATATAATTTTGACTATGTGATTTTCTTTTTTTTTTTTTTTATATATAATCTATCTCTCACTGGTAAAATTAACCTAGCCTAAAAATTCTAGACTGTTCATGACTTTGACAGTGGGCAAACTTACAAAATCAGCAAGGGATCAAATACTTATTTCCTTCACTGTATAATCGGGAAACACTGGCCCCTACTCGAAGAAGCTTACCCTCAGATTGAGGAATTAAAATCCCCGTTCCTACCATTTACTAAGAAACCACAGAACCTCAGGGACAAACTTGTAAGAGCCGATGCCAGCTCATCAAGGAAAATATTGAGGCAAACCTTTCTAAACACCCGAACATTCTTACAATCCTCACACATCATTAAAGGGGACAAGATATACCATCCACACTCTGGCCAGGGCATACCCGTACACTAATATTTTACATGTGAAACCATGTATGTGGTCTATATGATTTAGATTCCCCTGTGGCCTAGAATATGTCGGGGAAACCACACAACGTATACTTGAACGCATTTGACAACACAAGTCAAACATACTCTGTAGTAAGACATTACGCCCCATCCCAGCACACTTCATTCAAAAACAGCACAACATCTCACAACTGATGTCTCAGGTCATCGAACACGTACCAGCCCCAAGGAGATGGGAGGCAGAATTCAAACCCTGAAATGTAGGGAGCCCTTCTGGATACATAAGCTGCAGACACTAGAACCAAGGGGTCTTAATAGACAGTACAAAATAGGCAGCTTTCTATAAATCACTGTTACTATAAGAACTGTGCAATGTTGATACATTTAGTGGTTACCATGACGACAATACAATGACCGGTGTACCGCAATGTTTTAACTAATTTTATGTTTTCTCCATTCCTAATTCCTCTATAGACTTGCTAATCTATGCCACGTCACGATGGGGACTACTTGCTGGCTCACTTAGACCAAATTGTATCTTTTCTCGTGGATGTTGTTAAATTGTTAAAACATTTTACAATAGGGATTTGCCCCCCCCCATTTAACCTTCCCCAATCACTTGCCCATTCATCTATCCATCTTCTAACCCCCAGCAGCTGATACACCTGCAAACCTTTTTCTAGTTTTTCTAACTAAACCCCATATCGCATGTCTAATTCCCATCACAACTACTGCTACAGTCTTCTAGCACACAATTACATTGACCACATCACACTGCTGACCACGCCTCCCTCTCGCTGTGTCTGTATTAGACACACGATATCAGGGCAGCGCCTCTGCTGATGCCGTCGTGATGCACACGCCTCCAATGTGTGTGGTGACGTCAGTTCTGATGACATCGCGCACCCATCTGACCCGCGTTAGGCTACGCAGCGGTGCTTAAAACTGAGACCATAGCAGGGACATGGGCAGCGCCAAGCATAGCGGCCAGCCGCCATTAGTTTATAGCGCCAAAAGGAACTACACAACAGATCCCCAGCATGGCCCAGGTAAGAGGCAACAGCCTAAACACGTGATGAACTATGTGATAATCCTATTTGTTTCCTCATGCATGTTGATGTTAGAATCTCAAGATATTGGGTATACCACCATTGGGATATGTATATTACATAGGGTACTGCTGTATAGATGTATAAAGACATAGTAATAAATATATACATACATATAGTTTTTATAGATTAGATCCTGACTTCTATCGATTAGAGGAGACTATGCGATCATTTCCTTATCTATTTCATCCAGATACTGTGACTATATATGGGTGGATTCTCCCCCAGTTGCGACACAAAAGGTGATATACTTATGGCATATCTATGACTTAGATATCAAAAACCATGTCAACACCACGCATGTGAGATAATGGTCATATACATATGATGCACATGTAGGAAATGAATATATATACTTTTACGATTTTTACATGATGATCATAGTCATCACTCCTGACACCACTGGCATAACTACCGCTGTAGCAGTCGTAGCGGCTGCAACGGGGCCCGCAGCATGAGGGAGCCTGCGCCGCCCGTCGGCACGGGCCCCCCACATGGCCGGAAGCTCCGCTAGAAGCCACTATGGCTGCTACAGCGCGACGCTACTGAAGGGTTTGTTCCTACAAAAGACATGCATCCCGGAGAGGGGATACATGTGTGATCGCTGGCAGCGATAAGGAGAACAGGGGACCGAAATTCCCCCAAAATTCTCCATGACCAACCTCGGACTTCCGAAATTAATTGTGCATCGGTCGTACCTGTGTGCATGCGTGACCAGCGCTCCTTGAAATTTTTATTGAACTGCGCAGACTCAGGAAGTCCGAGGTTTGTCATGGAGAACTTCGGGGGACTTTTGGTCCCCTGTTCTCCTTATCGTTGCCAGGGATCACACATGTATCCCCTATCTTGTACATCTCTTTTGTAGGATAAATTATAGGCCATTTTTTTTGGGGGGGGGCGGGGTTGGGGACTGTATGGCGTTACCTACAGGGGGGGGCTGTATGGCGTAATCTACAGGGGGGTGTTTGGGGCTGTATGGCGTTATCTACAGGGTCGCTGTATGGCGTTATCTACAGGGGCGCTGTATGGCGTTATCTACAGTTGGGCTGTATGGCGTTATATACAGGGGGGCTGTATGGTGCTATCTACAGGGGGCGCTGTGTGGCGGCATCTACAGGGAGGCACTATCTACAAGGGGGGGTTGTGTGATACCCAGGGGAGGGGGGGGGGGGCAGTCAAAAGTTTACTATGGGGGCCAGTCTTTCCTAGTTACGCCCCTGCCTGACACACTTTTCTATATATTACAATACTTGATATTATAATTTTGTCTGTATTCCACAAGATCATGTATATTATATATGACATTATAGAAATATGTATGGAGTTATTAATATATATCAACACTGCTTGAATGTATTTTTTCAGTGCCTGATGTAGGTAATTTTGACCAAAACGTCGCACTTAGCCACTGACAGGAAAGAAAAACAAAGAATATTTTATCTCCAATCTGTGGGCCGAATACGTCTTTACTGATTCAGAATTGGGTTGGGCCCCTATTCGTGCACCTACTTGAGCTAGTGCTATCTGAAGTTCCACATATCATTCTGCTCGTATTAAGCCCTGCCAGAGTAAAGGTTTAATAGGAGCCCGTAATTTGTACCAATAATTAAACAATCGCTTGTTCAAGTCCCCAAAGGGTACTAAAAAAAAAAGTAAACAACAGTTAAAAATTGGAAAAATGTACAAAAAAATATATTAAAAGTTCAAAACACCACTTTTTCCACTAAAGTAATGTAAAATATTTAAAAAAAAACACATAATTGGTATCACTACATCTTTAAAAGTCTGAACTATTAAAATATCACTGTATTTAAGCCCCCGGGTGAACACTGTAGGGAAAAAATCACAATGCCAGAATTGCTGTTTTTTTTTTTTCAATTTCACCACACAAAGAATAGTTGTTTTTTTTGTCTCCCAGTACATTATATGGTACTTTAAAGGGTAACATTAAAAACTACCACTTGTCCCACAAAAACAAAACTGTCATACATATATGACAAAGAATTTTGACAATTATATATAATATTCGCTCGTCTTAACTTTAATAATATTTTATTTTCCCAAACTTTCTCTTTGTAGTTGCATGTAAAAGGGAAAAAATGTTCCCTGTGTAAAAATCAAGTCCAGACCTCGATATGTTATGAAAAGAATGTATGCCTATAGCAGTATGATCATATTAAAGGCCGCAGAAAATTAAAATGCAGATTACATTGATTTAGTTATAATAATAATAATAATCATCATCATAATAACATTAACGTTACCTTTAGTTATATAAAACATTCAAGAAATTATCAGTACGTATCATTATAAATAACTTCTCATTATTATTACATAAATAAACCGATCAGCCATAAAATTAAAACCAGCCGCCTAATATTGTGCAGGTTCCCTCCTGCTGCCAAAACAGCTCTGACCAGTTGAGGTGTGGACTCCACAAGATCTGCCGTTTTGAATGTACTCTGACCTGGTCGTCTAGCCATGACAATTTGGCCTTTGTCAATTTGTTTAGAGTCTTATATTTGCCCATTTTTTCTAATTCCACCTCATCAACTTCAAGACCTTACTTCACGTGCTGTCTAATATATCCCACCACTTGTCAGGCGCCATTGTAACAAGTTATTCAATGTTATTCACTTCACCTGTCAGTGGTTTTACTGTTATGGCTGATCAGTGTACAGCCTCCCAATACTATTATATCTTATGATATATTTAATTAGCCTATGATGCTCAGTTTCTCTGTAATCAGGTTACAAGTGTAGGATTAAACCCCTAGTGGAGGGAGCAGCCGTCGGCATTTTGAGTAGTTCGTAGTGGAATGGTGTTCCATAGAAGATAAAGAATATGTAAATGACATGGCATCATAACACGGGATTAGTCCACAGCATTTTTTATTTTAAAACATTTTTAAACAGACCATGATGCATGTTAAAAAAAAAAGGCAACTAAACCCAAAAACGCCACAATAGCAACAAACCAAAAGAAGAATTTAAAGTGTAGCTAAACGTTTGACAAACTTCTGACATGTCACGGAGACCCCCACCAATCACTAGAACGAAGCAGCTGAAGCACTCGTGTGAGTGCTCAGCTGCTTCGTGTCTGTTCGGCTTTTTCCGGAAATAAATGTATCGGTGTACGGACTCAATACAAAGTCTATGAGCCCGTACTCCGATACATCGGCTTTCCGGACAAAGCCGAACAGACACGAAGCAGCTGAGCGCTTACACGAGTGCTTCAGCTGCTTCGTTCTAGTGATTGGTGGAGGGTCCCCGTGCTCGGACCCCCACCAATCCAAACTTCTGACACGTCTCTATGACATGTCATAAGTTTGTCGAACGTTTAGCTACACTTTAAATGTTCACTAATTTTACCTGCAAAGTGCAGCTGGGCTGGAAAAAAAGGAAACCCAGAGAGGACCAGTCACGCACCACCGCCGCGCTCCCGATGTGCGTTTCGCCATAGCTTCGTCGGGGAGCGCGGCGGTGGTGCGTGACTGGTCCTCTCTGGGTTTCCCTGTGTTCTAGCCCAGCTGCACTTTGCAGGTATTTGTTCCTATCAGGATTCATCTAAACCCTATCATTTATTGGGTGTCATGTGTGGTTACTTATCCCCATGTCTGATTACATAAATTTACTTATATTGCTATTGTGATTTGTTTGCTATCCTGGTGCACTGCGCTGGTTCCTTCCTCTTTCTATAATTATATGTTACCCACATTGGATTAAAATGACATTTAATTACGTATTGATTCTGTATAGGACCTTGACACAGTCTGTACTTTTGTGATGCCCACTACCTCTATTCTTTCTCTGTTTCATTGTGACCGTTTAATTTTTCTCTATCTGTACATGTTTGTATATTTTAGCTTGATTATTCCATAAAATATATATTTTTATTGTTTGCACAAGGTCGTGTTTTGTCCTCAATAGGTTCTATATATTTGTGTTACACGTACCATTATATCTAGGGTTGTTCTAGGTTTAGCTTCTAATAAGTGTTCTATCTCATCCAGGGGCGTAACTAGGAAAGACTGGGCCCCATAGCAAACTTTTGACTGGGGCCCCCCCTCCCCTGGGTGTCACACAACCCCCCCCTTGTAGATAGTGCCTTTTTTACAGCCCCCCCCTGTAGATAACGCTATACATCCCCCTGTAGATAGCGCCATACAGCCCCCTGTAGATAACACCATACAGCCCCCGTGCAGAGAACGCCATACAGCCCCCCCTGTAGAGAACGCCATACAGCCCCCCTGTAGGGAACGCCATACAGCTCCCCCCCTGTAGGGAACGCCATACAGCCACCCCCCCCCCCTGTAGGGAACTCCATACAGCATTCCCCCCCCTGTAGGGAACGCCATACAGCGTCCCCCCTCCCAAAAAAATGCGACCTTCAGTGTGTCCTACAAAATACATGTATCCGCTCTCCACAGGATAGGGGATACATGAGTGATCGCTGGCAGCGATAGGGAGAACGGGGGACTGAAAGTCTCCTGAACTTCTCCATGAAAAACCTCTGACTTCCGGCGTCTGCGCAGCTCAATAAAAATGAAAGGAGCGCTGGTCACGCTTGCGCACAAGCACGACCGGCGCTCCATTCATTTCTAAGGAGCTGCCGACACAGACCCCGGAAGTCCGAGGTTTGTGATGGAGAACTTCAGGGGACTTTCAGTCCCCCGTTCTCCCTATCGCTGCCAGCGATCACTCATGTATCCCCTGTCCTGTGTATATCCTGTGGAGAGGGGATACATGTCCTGTGGAGATCCTGTGGAGAGGGGATACATGTCCTGTGGAGGGGGGATACATGTCTTTTGCTCTATTTTGCGCTTTCAGGACCAGACACCGTTTAGCCATTTTTAGCACATGTTAGTTAAATGGCTATAACTTTTTTATTTGTTGGGCTAACGACGTGATTTTTGCGACGTTTTTTTCCGTAGACAATGCAGGTTTCATTTTTAATCGTTTTTATACACACCTTTTTTGCTATTTTAGAATTTTTATTCATAAAGTTTGAAAATAATAGTAAAAAAATAAGCTTTTTTACATTTCAGCTATTTATTTTTTTTTGGTAATAACATAGTTTTACCCTAAAATATACCTTTTATTTGTGATCGTCATTGTCTACCGTAAATTTTTATATATTACATGTCTATATTAGGGTAATTGGGTCAGCGCTAGCGTCACAACAATGATTGGCGGGGGGAACGTTTTTTTTTGGGGGTGGGTATTTTATGTGTATTTATTATTTTAATTTTTTTTGCACTTTACTTTATTCTTTTTTTATTACTATGGTCTGTCCCCTAAAGGTCAAAGAAGACCTTTGGGGAACTTTATATATTTTTTTTCTTTCTTTTACACCATGTTTTTCCACTGTAACTGGAGCTGCACAGCAGCCCCAGTTACAGGGGAAATCAGCCCTCTCATAGTGACGATTGTCACTAATAGGGCTGTGCTGGGTCTTGTTAGACCCAGCAGCAGTCTGCCACTAACGGCACACGGCGATCATGTGACCAGTAACATGATCACCGGGAGGAATATAGACACCGCCGCTGCTGCTGTCTCTATTCCTGTACACAGCGTTCATTGAGCGCTGTGTAAAAAGACATCGGAGAAGACAGAAGCAGCTAAAGACCCGACATTCAGCTGCCCGATCGCGCGGACAGCAAGTTAAAACCCGAGCCGTAGAAAGTCTATGGCTCGGGTTTTAAGGACCCTGACCACTGGCCGTAAAAATACAGCCAGCGGTCGGGAACCAGTTAATGGCAGAGCGGGGAGATACCTCCCTGCTCTGCCGTAGTGTTCAGTGGCGTCCCGCTGTAGCAGCCATAGCGGCTGCTAGCGGAGCCTCCGGCCAAGTTGGGGACCCGTGCCGGCGGGCGACACGGGCCCCCTCATGCCACGGGCCCCGTAGCAGCCGCTACTTCTGCTACGGCGGTAGTTACGCCACTGATTCTCATCCCAGTGTTGGATTCACAGCTACACTGCTCTTTACTTTTCTGTATAATCTCCACGTTGCTGCTATTTCTGAGGGTGCTACAAAGAGATTGGGGAGCAGGATGTTGTGCCAGTAACAGAAATCTCTGAGCAGTGTCAAAGTGGTTAAAACGCTTTATAGAGCACTTTCTTTGGAAATGTTTGGTGGTCGAAGGTCACAGACTTCACCAATGGGATCATCTCACATGCATCTGTGACATCAGAAAATCATTTAGGACTAGATTACACTATATATTACCCAATTTCTATAGATTTTTTTTTATTTTGTTTGAGTGGTAATAACATATACAGTTATTAAGATATAATTTACTGCAGTCGCTCCTTGTTTTTATCTTATAAACACAAGTGTTTGCCTTTGAGTTTACATCAGTAGGAAGGCCCTAATGATTTATGACGTCTGCACACCTACTGTTATATTATGTTTAATAGGGAAAATGCTTGAGAGTCTGGAAAGATGATCTGGGTGTGGATCAACTGTGAAATATACTAACAACCCCTTGGGGTCTTCTCTGTCTTGTCCATGTTTTCACAAGTCTCCTCTTAAGAAATCATACTACATTCCTTAAGGCTCTAGACAAAAAAAAAGGTATTTCTTGCAAGAAGTTTCTGGTCTGGGAAGGGGCTGTATCAACAACACGTCACCACTTGTTCAACCTGTTTCACTGCTCTTGTGCAATACGCATGCCCCTTTCCTAGAGTTTTATTCATTTACTCACCAGAGTGTCTACTAAGAACAGTAAAGGATGACGGCCTTCAAAGGAATATGGACGAGACCATTCTGGACCTCCATGGCAGGAGAATTCCTGGCAGTTTTTTTATTTCTGGTTGTAAGTTTGGGATCTACCGCAGGAATGAACGTGCCTGGACCTAGTGATACTCATATTGCCCTCTGCTTTGGACTGAGCATTGCTATACTGATTCATTGCTTTGGACATATATGTGAAGCTTTCTTAAACCCTGCTGTGGCAATAGCTATGATATGTACTAGAAAAATATCAGTGGCCAAAGGACTATTGTACATTGTCATCCAATGTGTGGGAGCTATTGCTGGTGCTGGAGTGATCGCACTCATTACACCACAAGAAAAATGGCCAGTTGGAATCACCAAGGTAAGTGTGATCAATCTAGAGTTCATTGGACAAATTTTGTAATTACAGAGAGAATAAGCTCATGTTTCTTGTCTGTGACTAAGTAAAATGATTATAAGTGATGACTATGGGAACTCTTTAAACCTGTGAGGCCAGCAGTACATCAATGCAAATTTCTATCTATCTATCTATCTATCTATCTATCTATCTATCTATCTATCTATCTATCTATCTATCTATCTATCTATCTATCTATCTATCTATCTATCTATCTATCTATCTATCTATCTATCTATCTCATATCTATCTATCTCATATCTATCTATCTATCTATCTATCTATCTATCTATCTATCTATCTATCTATCTATCTATCTATCTATCTATCTATCTATCTATCTATCTATCTATCTATCTATCGTTTCATGGTGGAACTGAAACGTCGCTTGGCTTTAACCATGGGCAAATAAAACCACAGATTTTTTTTACTGGACCTTGCTGGAGTCCTGCAACCTTTTTTTCTCATATGGTATTTTGATCTGTGGATTAAGCTCTAGCTGCTTTGCACCCTCTACTTTTTTTTCCTCCTGATACTCTTCCTCTGCCCTTTTTAGGGTTAATGGGTTTTTAATTAGGAAAAATAATTTGGGAAAGGTAAAATAAGCATATTACTGTGTACTGTATATAATATTTTTTTTCTAATTGTGTTGTAAATGTGAATGCGGCTGAGCTGCAATACCAGAAACAGACCATGAACAGAGGGGGGGGGGGGGGGGGCACTGTTTCTGGAATAAAAGTAGGCCATTTTTTTCTCACCTTAGACAATCCTTCTTATTAAAATTCTAATCTTTCATTTTTATTTTTAGGGAAACTCCATTTAAATGTTTGTATTGAAATCACTTTATAAGAATTATTTTTGACTCCCGTAACAATATTTTTTTGTTTGTTGCTTAGCAACAAAGGACACTTTGCACAGGTGACAACTCCAGACCTCTGTGCTTTTGAGGCTATCCATCATTGTCAATTACATTGCTATTTCTATGCACACCAGCACTGAATGCCGAGGAAAGGAATATAGTGGCCGGGGATCAGCACTGAATGGTGGATATCTCCTGAGTAAAGTTAATAAAGCCCCCCCAGTCATCTGTTAGTGGTGGATTAGCTGCCGTACTGACTACATTTGAACATATGAAAAGGGGTTGTCTAAACTATTTATTGTAGGGGATCAGAGAATTTATAGAACTGGGTGTGTTTATGTTCTTTACAAAGGTGAGAGCTAATCTACACTATGTAAAAGCACACAATGATAGTTGATTGCACATTATAAACACGTGGTCTAAAAGGCTGCATAATAATAAACTATTGAACATATAGTTTATAGAAAATCTTTAAACTAATCTTAGCACGCGTCCATGACCAATAATTTTATAGAAGATGGACTTTGCTTGGACGATAAAAAGATAAGAATAGTACAATATGGTTCTGTGTCTTGTCGTTTACAGGAAATTCAGTAATTTGTCATCCACAATAAATATACAGTATATGTTTAGCCCTGGAATCAAATAATGGAATAAAAAATAGAAACCATTGGTTACCTGACACAATCTATGACATACTCATATTACACTGTATACACTGTATGCTTTTTTGAACCATGTTTCAAATTACAGGAGCATGAGACTATTTCACATGGACAGGCCCTTCTGGTGGAAACCATTATTACTTTCCAACTGGTCTTCACAATTTTTGCCTCATGTGATAAGAAAAGAAGTGATATCAAAGTGCCCATTCCTCTCATCATTGGCTTATCTGTTACTATTGGACATCTCTTTGCAGTAAGTGTACACTTTCTTATCAAGACTCTCCTTTAGTGGACTATACATACATACATACATACATACATACACTCCTCAACATTGAAATTGCAACACTAAGAAGGAAAAGTTTTGTAATTGTAGAATTCACATCATCAATATACATCATAATTTATCCAGTATCGAGTATGAGCGCCACGCGCAGAAATACACGCACTTACGTGCCTTGGCTTGCTATCGATGAGGAAATTAATGGTTGTCTGAGGAGTGTTATGCCACGCTAAATGCACTTGGGCCCGCAAATTATTGAGGTTGGCTGCTGGCAGCTCCCTTTGCAATTGCTGACCAATGACGTCCCAGATGTGCTCGATTGGAGACAAGTCCGGAGACACTACAGACCATGGTAGCATGTTTAGGCCACGCAGGCTGCTATTAATTGACCTCAATGGGGGATGCAGAATTAAATCTCCAAATAGGCACCTAAATATCAGTGCCTATATGGTTTCCCAAGTTGGTCCCTGGGATCCTACATGGAGAGAAATGAAGAATACACCCTATTCTCCCAAATGTCATAATAATTATACTTTATAAGCAAAATATTTAATTTGGCCAAATTTATCAAGATGATGCATTCTACATAATACATTTTATAGACGCAATTTACTTGCTTATGCCAATGTCGTACTTGTACTTTTGACCATACAGTACCCAGACCTCATACTAAATTTGGTGCAACCATTGTGAGATTTTTACAATCTTTCTACATATCGCAGAACAAGATTTATAATAGCACACATCTTCCATAAAGTCTTTCTAAATGTGAATACGTAATATTGTCGTCGGAAACAGAATTCTACTTGTAGATAGGAGTTCAGCAGAAATGTAAACTGTAATGGCGCCAGACAAGTCACATGCTACATGCCTTACTAATGTTACCAGTTGTAGTCAACCTATAGTTGCTCTCATAAATGAGTAGTTCAGCCGTCCCTGAGTGTAGGCGGTAGATACAATTTAAGCTGTTGTCGTATAAGCAATTCCATGTCATTTTTTTGTAGACCTGAAGCCCTACAAGTAACCAGTTACACAAGCATGCAACACAAGATCTTTTCTTTCAGATTATATCATTTTCAGTAGATACTGGTATCGTTCCTCAAGTTAAGTTGAGTTTCTGTTAATATATCTGAGAGCAAAAATATTAAGACATTTTCTATTCAGCAGTGGCTTCTGTCTGCTCCCCTAATCAGCGAGGGCATAGCTAGGATCTTGATGAGTGGCACAATATCAAAGGCATAGGCTGCCCCCCCAAGAAAAAAAAAACCATATTGAATAGAGTATAGCTATTAAATAATATTTGGACAACATGACAGGCTTTACTTTATAATGAAAATAAGCATTGTGGGGCCTGGAACCTGTATCCTTAGATACATCAGTCCGAGCCCAACATAATTTGGCCCCTCATAAACACAATAGTATATAGTAGTATAACTATAAATAATTCATTCACTAAATAATAATAATACCTCCACACCATGACATATAACTACCGTAAATACCAATAAAACCAATAATATCACCATACAGTGCCCATAAAGTGGTAGATACCAGTTCTACACAGGCGCTCTGCAGACCACATAAGTGAATACACTAAGTTACATCCAGTGACTCACAAGGGACGCCTTCTTGGATTGGACTCAATCCATGGCAACTTCTCCTGAGTCATCCCTACTGAGTTTGCTGCCCAGATATCTTTGGCTCTTTGCTTTTCCAGCACATTCTATTCATCCTTCTGCCCCCTTTAACATTGCCCTCCTGCTATAAAAGTAATGCCACACATTGTTCCAACAAAAATAATAATGGCAAACTGATAGTACCCCAGATGATAATAGTGCCCCACTTAGTGCTCCCCTAATTGCCCCTTAGTGCCCTAAACAGTAATAGTGCCCACACACAGAAATAGTATCTCCCTTTGTGCTACAAATAGTAATAGTACTCCATTAGTTAACCCAACAGTAATAGTGCCTCCCTTTGTGCCCCACACAGTAATAATGTCCCCTTAGTGCCCCCACAATGTTAATAATGCCCCCCACTGTAATAGTGTTCCCCACACTGTAATAGTGCCCCCATTTTTCCCCACACAGTAATATTGTCCCCTAAGTTCCCCTACATTGTAATGGCACTCTTTGATCCCCCACACAGTAATAATGTGCTCTTAGTGCCCCTCACAGTAATGATGTCTCTTATTGTCCCCCCCCCCCCACAGTGACCCTCGACAATATTGATGTTTCCTTAATGCACCCCCACAGTATTGGTGCCACCCACAGTGTAATTATGCCCCCTCAGTGCCCCCACAGTATTGGTGCCTCCTTAATGCCCCCCATACAGTAATGATGCCCTTTTATTACTAAAATAAAACCTGTCTGCCGCGTCATCCCCAGGGCGAGATTGTTACAAATGTACACAGATTTCTCAGTTTATTTATTTTCTGAATATTTCATTGGCACTAATACGTTTCATAATATTGCTGCACAGCACGCATGTGACAACATATAATTATAAAGATTTTCTGAAATGTAAGAAAGCCGTTGTATCCTAATGTCTGCATTGAGTGTCTTAGACTATGTATGTTCAGAGGCATTTACTGCAGTTGTACTCCTGAACATCATCACTGTACATGCTGTCTCATTCAATAAATAGCATTATGTACACATACATTCACTGTGCTCATCATATCTTCTTTATTAGATTCAGTACACTGGAGCCAGCATGAACCCAGCCAGATCACTCGGTACCAGTGTTGTATTTGGCAAATGGGAAAATCATTGGGTAAGTTGCAGCATGGTGAGGATTTAAAGAGTTTTTCCGCTCTCTGTGTACACAAACTGGTTTCATTTGACCGTTATCAATAAATAAAAGTCTAGTTTATTATCACCTTTAAATTTGATTATTAAATGTGGAAGACAAATATGTGTGATACAAACTGACAGTTTGAAAACATTATATGCTGTAATAACCAGCGGGTTGTGGACCCACTCTGCTACTCAACCGGTTTGACTTTGGACCCCCTCCAAGAGCGTTGTCTAAGTAGCCTCCCCGGTATTCACCCTTTAACTACCGTATGGGATCTGGACTTCGCTGCGGGAAGACTACCAGGTCGCTACCTCTTGAGGTAGTACCAGTGTGAGTAACAGCTCGCCCAGCGGACTAGGAGACAACGGTGAAGTACACTGTGGGTACAGGCCCTGGCAGATGATCTTGTGGCAGTAAGGTGGAGATCTGAAGTAACAGTTCGTAGCAGGATACAGACTGGCAGCAAGTAGCAGAATACGAATCGGCATCAGGTAGCAGGATACAGACTGGTAGCTGATAGCGGGATACAGACTGGTAGTGGGTAGTGGGATGCAAACAGGATTCTTCGCAGGAACAAAGTTGCACCAAAGTTGTTCAGGCACCAGGTGATCCTAATTACGGAGCATCAGGGATTGGGTGGGGAGTGGTGTGTGTGTGTGTGTGTACAGAGAGGCAGCGAGCAGACATACGAGGAGGATGCGACCACGGGAGGCAGGAGAGGAGCGTCGGTGGACAGGGTGAATAGCCCGGCGGTGGCACTCGCCACCAGCGTTACATATGCATTGATTGAAAGAATAATTTAAATTAAAGGTTTTTTCTTTCTACATTTAGTTTAAAAAAATCTGATTAATATTGCATGCCTGAGACAGGGCATGGCATGATGTGGCTGATTCTAGTTTATTTTTTGCTTCTCTGCTGCCAGTGTGGTACCATTTCAGTTTTTTGCCGGACATATCAGTCATTGCAGAAAGTTGCTGAGCTATGTTCACACTGAGTTTTTTCAGATGTATTTCGGAGCCTAAAACGGTCACATTATGCTCCAAAATACACCTTGAAAAAGCCTGCAAACAGCTTCCCATTGTTGTCAATGGTTAAAAGCTGCGTTTTAAAACAGATTTTGACCATTTCCTAAGAAACACTTCAAAGGCAATTGGCAAATCTGCCTCAAAAATGCCTGGTTTATGAGATCTGTTTCTAGCCATATTTTGGGGCATGTTACGGAGCGTAAAATACGCCTGCAATACCCCCGTGTGAACATACACTTAGTGTTTTCACTGACGTTGTCAGGTAGCACATTCCTAGCAACCAGTCTATCTCAGATTACTCCATTTTTTAGATCAAGGAGCAAGGAGAGGAATTAAATACCACTTTATTTCTTCTACTGCCATATTAACCCAATAGTTTTGTGTCAATTTCGAACATGTATTATCTGGATTTCTATCTGAACTATTCCTGAAATTATCTGTCTCATGTTTGTTTTAATGAGAACTTGATTTTCTCAACAGATCTACTGGGTTGGTCCAATGATGGGCGGCATTCTTGCCAGTTTTATTTACGAATACTTATTCTGTCCAGATCCTGAACTTAAACTACGAATGCAGGCTAGTTTTAGGAGAAGCCCAAATGAAGATGAGTCTGTGCAGCTGACTGTGAGACCAGGAGGAGAATACAACAAATTGGAGACAGCTGCATAGCATTATAAGATTTGTATTTGGTATGCTAGTATGTGTGCATGTGTTATAGAATGAGAGAGGTTAGAAGTGGCCATTAACAGAGAGAAAACTTGGTGAAACGCCACTGGCTATTTATTCTGGAAAAGTGACCGGATACATAATGTGTTTTATTACTGCACAACTATTATTTAGTTAGTTCAAGAATTTTGATGTAAGTTATATTTTAAAATGTATAAAAAAAAATGAAACAGTGGGATAAGAGTTTAGTATATACTCTAAATGTATATTGATACGCCGCAAAAGCAATTAGCAGAAATGTTTCTATTGTTCAGTATTTACAATTATCAAAGTCTGGAATTCTCCACCTTAGTATATTTTTTATAAAAATCTTATTAATATGGCAAAGGAAAGAAGAAAATGGTTTTACCACTGCCAAGCCTTCCTGTTTGCTGCCCTAAGCTTAGTGCCAATTGTGCTCTGAGCTGAAGACCTGAGTAATCAGAGACAGATTTGCTGCTAAAAACGCGCTACCTGACAACTACATTGAAAGGGTTGAACTGTTAGGGAAAGTCCACACGTAGAGGAAAAATACTGCAGGTTTTCCGCAACGGATTTCATGGCGGAAAATCAGCAGCATAATACAGTAGCAGCAGAGTGGGATTAGATTTGAAGAAATGTCATTGACACCCTGCTTAAAAAATCCACCGAAAAAACATGCGTTTTTTTAATCTGCAACATGTCATTTCATACTTTGGAATCGCTGCTTTTCTGTTGCTGGTCTTCTCCATGGAACTCAAACACAAATGTTGTGTATTTTGCGTCCGAAAAGCTGTGATTCTGTCACGAAAATCGCATCTCAGAAATAAAAATAAAAAAAGTTAATACTTACCCAGATCTTTATACTTCTCCATCTAGTCCGGCCTGCTGGGATGACGTTCCATCTCATGTGATTGCTGCAGCCAATCACAGGCTGCAGCAGTCACATGGGATGAAACATCATCCTAGGAGGCCGGGCTGTGCAGATAACAGAGGGACTACGGAGACCGGGGTAAGTATAATCTTTTTTTTTTTTTTTTTTTTTTTTTAAAACAGTTTTCAGCAGCCGACATTCTGCCCGGGTACGCTGTGTACTTTTACGCAGCTAATCCACCCTGTGTGATCATGGCTTTATGGCTCTGTTCACCGTGTCATTCAGTAGCTCCATTGGTTGTTCCATTGGGGCTTTCATCAGTGTTGACAGCAAGAAAGTTGCAGCTTGCAGAGCTATTCTTTCCGTCAAGGAGATGGAATCCTCAACAGAACCCCCAACACCTACCTTATAAATAACGGATCCGGTACAGTTCCATGGCTCTCGTTGTAAATGGAAGCCATGGAGCCAGTGTGATTATAGGCTTAGTTTGAATCAGGCAATATTTTAATGTGTATGGGGGAAGCTCAACAGTCCCACCAACAAGAGGAAAGAAGGATCGGGCATGTTGAATTTCAACCATTTAGATTATTTGTTCCCAGAGTAGATACTTTCCTTTTAAATACGATGTACACATTCATGGAGAATCGGCAGGGATAGCTGTTGCTCAAAGTATCTACCGTGTAAGGCCAACTTAGTCTGTAAGGCAACCAGTCTGTGTCAAATGACTCTGTTGTTCACCTCAAAGCCAGGTTTGCACTATTCCGACAACAAAGAATGAGAACACAGCATTCAGGCCTTGCAATTTCCCATTTACGTCTCGACTAATAATTTGATTTTTGTAAATAGAAGTGCGTGTCTAAACTTTCAAATTCTATATAAAACAGCAATTTATTAAATTAAATTAAATTCTTTATTAATTATAAGATATTTTGAATATGAGGATTCAGAAACTCCTTATAGGAGCTACCAGTGAAGAAGGCAACCCTAGATATAAGACATATAACAATTATGTTGTGGTTTGTTAATAGAAGCAAAGTACAGTTGTTGATACGTTCTTTAATATTACAACCATGGTCAGGCAGTTATTGCCCTCCTCTAATAGTATTAATTTGAGTATTTTTATTAATTTACCTGAACTGTAACTTTAAATTGGGTTCTTCATATATCCTTTCTTTAAACTGCAATATTAGAGAGTTTCCAGTTTAATGTAAATACAGCTTAATTATTGTATATTGAAATATAACTTTCTACAATACATTTAGTAAAGCCTGCAGTAGTAAGATGCAACAAATTTATGAGGAGATGCCAGAAAGGGAAATCTATGCCAGCTACGAGCATAATTTACAGCAAAAAATGATAGTGAATTTGTCGGTCCGCGGTGGCTCTGCCCCTTCCTCTAAACCTTGTCCATTTTTTTAAAAAGTGAAGGGGCACCGTAAAACGTCAAAAAGTCACAAATTATTGTGCAAATATGGCAGGCACAAATAACACTGGCGTACAGCCTTCCTTAAGATTTAGCAAGACTGGCATTTGATATGGTAGTCTAAAGCTGGCCATACATTTAAAATAGCTATTGGCTGAACGATCGTTCGGCGCTCAGCTATTCCTCCTGACCCCCCATACACATGCATGCTCGGCTCAGCTGAGTGTGCATGCATTCTCCATAGGGAGAAGGAGTAAAGCTGCTGCCAAATTCCTCTGTCAGCGGCTTATCTCTTTGATCTCTTTGCAAACTAAAGGATCGGGTAAGTTGGAATTGAACATGCCTGACCTTTTTCTCCCCAGACATCTGCCGTCGGTGGAGAATCGGGACACCGCCACACACATTAGATAGTTGGCTGGGTTCGACTAACATTCATCTAATGTGTATGGCCACCTTTAGTTTGAAGCCCGCAGGATTCAGGTGCAACATATTTATTAAGAGACCTGACCCTTTTATTAAATTTGTTTATCTTGTGCTGTCTACATAGAAAAATCTCAGGTATGAGCTGGTGTAAATTTCCTCTAGAATTTCTGCCAGTTTCTGGTGTAAATTATAGCGAATTTGTTGGGCGATCGGTGGCCCTGCCTTCCCCCACTAGGCCCTAAAAAGTGAAGTGAGCAGCATAACATTGAAAAGGTCACCTTTTTTACCGCAAGTTGTGACTTTTTTACACCAGAAAACTGGCGTCGATCATTTGATAAATTCCTCCGTTTCAATTCCTTACCATTTGTTTTTTTTTGCAACAGCTGGAGAGACACAGGTTGGAGACTATTGGTCTTTGCTAAAAAAAAAATTGACCTATTGTAGCAAACAGATCAGAAAAGAGATTTGTGTTGCTTATATATTAAGCTCACAGAGTGGATACAATTGGAGCAAACAGGACATGTTCTAAGCAGGTTTACAGCCTCTGGATGTATACTAGAATGTTGCTCCTCACTCACAGAAATGGTGAAACTGTTGAAGAATTGAAACACAAAGTATATTACAACGTTGTAGAACTTCTCTCATCATACAATAAATAAATTCCATATAATTATGCCACCCATAATATGACACATATAGATGAGGATTGATAACAAATTGTTTACATCTATTTTACAGTTTACCCAAATGGAAATATGAACTTTTTATGGACTGAATAAGGTTGAGCAATAAATGAACTCCGTCGTTATCCAATGAATTCTTGGCTAAGCTTTTGCTATGTACAGAGCTGTAAACCTCTGCATTATTAGTCAATAATAAAGCTACAAAACTACAAAACTGAGATCTTAACGGCGATGCACACCTTTGAAGCAACATTTTTAAAAAAAATAAATTAATGTTTTAAGTGATTTTCAACAACTTTCAAAGTGACTTATTAAATTTTTTTTTTTTTACTTTTTAAGATACAGCTTCTATTTATCCTGAATACATAGATGTGTCCTTTCCGTGAAAGTTGATTCCCTCAGGTGAGCTGAACTGACGACTTGGCTGAAAGCTGGTCCTGCGTGTCTCTGACACCCAGGATCCAGCTAATAATGATCACATCTTTGGCTTCATTCACATCTCTGTCGAGACTCTGTTCATGGGTTTCGTCGGACCTTTCCGTCAGGGGAACCCATGAACGGAATCAAAACTGGAACAAACGGACACCAACGTTTTCCGTTTGCATCACCATTGATTTCAATGGTGAGGGATCCGGTGCAAATTGTTTCCGTTTGTCACCGCTGTGTAAGGGTTCCCTTGTTTTGATGGAATCAATACAGTAGTCGACTACGCTATTCATTCCGTCAGAACCCTTGCAAAATGGTAAGAAACGGAAAGCGTTTGCACCGGATCCATCACCGTTGAAATCAATGGTGATGCAAACGGAAACCTATGGAAAGCTCTGACGAAAACCATGAACGGAGTCCAGACGCAGATGTGAGCGAAGCCTTAGTTCATAACTTAAATGAGATTGTTATTAGCTGGATCCTGTATGTCAGAGACACGCAGGACCCACTCTCAGTCGAGCCGTCAGTTCAGTTTACCTTAGGGAATCGGCTTTGACGGAAGGACACAGCTTATTTTGTATACAGGATACATAGAAGCTGTATCTTAAAAGTAAAACTTTTTTTTTAAATAAAAGTCACTTTAAAAGTTGTTGCAAATCATAAAACATTGATTTATTAAAAAAAAAAAAAATTTGCTTCAAAGGTGTACATAGCCCTTAAAAAAAATTTTTATTCTATATATGTCCATTCATCTGGTAAGTCTTCATAACCTAACCTTACCTAACAACTTCCCACTGCCAAGTCTATTTGACTCCAAGCAGTCTTGAATATTATCATATATTAAGGGATGTTTCCCGCACCGATGTTTTGTACCCTTCATTTCCATCTGTGGGGACTTCAAAACCATTGGCCTTACGGCCCACCTGACTGTAATGGAGCATGCAGCATTCTCGTTGTGCCGATTGGACGGTTTGAAAGACTTCTGCTGTTAATGCTACTTTTGACACTTTTCTGGTAAATACCATTGAAAACATAGGATTAGTTGTGCCATCGGAGGCATCATTTAATATTTGTTGTGCAAAAATGTTTTTGTATCTATTTATTTACATATTGTATGTCATTTTTTAAAATATTATTAGAATTGTGACTAATTATATGTCAACACTAGTTTCTATGACATAAATGCATATTGTAGATTTACGATCAGTCTCCAATTCTGGAGAATCGATTTCTCTTGCAGGAGAAATGTAGTATTATATGGTGCCCATTCTTTTCAGAAGCTCTCCTCTCTGGTTCGTGGAGGGGAGTCCCAGTCAGGACTGTGATAATGGGATAACCCCTTTAAAGAGCTGGATGGTTGCTTTCTGTGAAAATAAATAGAATTTTAATTAATGTTATCTTTTCCTTAATTTTGCATTTGAGTTAATTTTAGCAATCAAATTACATTTTCTAACAATATTTCTTTTAAAACATAAAACTGACTTGTTTAAAATGGAAGTGGTTTGTATCATCTTTAATTCTTTAAACTATAAACCTTTGATTTAATTATTTTTTCTTATGAAATGAAATTGCCTTTGAAAATGCACAAATGTAATAAGTGTTGATTGATTTGCTGCACATCCAAAAGTATGTGGACACCTAAATATCAAATTCTTGTTGTTGCTTACTGAACACCTTGTTCCAAAACCATGGACATTAAAGAGATATTCCACTTTTTTTTTAAAATAAATATTGTCCTTTGTATAATAAAAAGTTATACAATTTTCCAATATAGTTAATGTTTTAATTCCTGACTGTTTTAAAGATCTCTGCTAGCTGTGATTCAAAAGGAACCTTCATTGTTCACTTCCAGATAAAATTATGTCCATGGTCATGGGATGGACACACAGGTGCACAGCTCGTTACAGTTACAGTATGTGTATCAGTTCTGTGTCTTCTAATAAGATAAGAACCTGTGCGTCCATCACATGTCTAGAAGAGACTTTTATCTCTAGGAGCAAACAATGAAAGTTCCTATTGAATGACAGCAACCAGAGGTCTTGAAAACCATACAGAATAGATACAGAAATTATAATGGATGGAAAATGAAATAACTTTTCATTATGCAAAGAATAACATTTATTTGCTGAAACCGGTCAACCCCTTTAATATCTTCTTTTAGAATTTACACCAGATTTTGGAACATGGCTATAGCTATTTACTTGAGATCATTTGTGAAGGCAAGTACTAATATTCAGCATCTCACAGTTGATTGTTACTTTTAGACATTTCCACTTAAAGAAGACTTCTAGTGGTAACAACTTTCCATGTCTGCATTCCCCACCTGACTGTATACCACACACTATACTTCTTTTATGTATATTGTACTTACTTTTCGAACTGCTGCCTTGTCTGTGCTTTAAAAAGCCTCCATCCTGATTCTTAGATTTCCCCAGCTTTCTCTTCCTCTCTGCTTTGCTATCAATCCCATGATACTTCACTACAGCATCACATGACCAGCTAAAGACCATATAATTTCTGCATTCTGGGGGACACTGTGATTATCATTCTCTCTATATTCTCCTAAACAAGCTAAGAAACCATAAGTATACAGACAGGGAGGCTGCACTATATACTTCTACAGGAACCTGTCTAAGAATTAGTGGCAGCTGATGATAGAAGTTTCTGTCGCCACCCCTTCCACTGTGCAAAACTAGTGTGGTACAGGAATTGCTGAAGCCTGTGATGTGTGACACATAGATCTCCATAGAATCAAGTAGAGAAAGGGTGTCACCGAGCCGAAGTCACACTGCTGCTAAGCAACCATCCCAGTCTGATATATAGAGATAGAAGCAACAATAAAAATAACAGGCGAGAGACTGACACAAGGAATACCATAATGGGGCACATGGGAAAGTTTCGTTTTTTCCAGCGTGTCCCTTTAACATTATAGCATCTGTCAGGGCAGAAAAGATGAATGATGAACTGCCTTGTTGGAGAGGTGACATCTTCTAGCCAATGGCGGATTATAATAATATGCGATTCGGGCGGTCGCCCGGGGCCCGAGGCTGCCAGGGGGCCCATCGCGACCCGAACCGCACACAAACTTAAAAAACTATGCAGCGCTACCCGCTTCCGACTGAATCTACGTCCGCAGGACGCAGATTCAGTTGGGTTGAATGCTGGAGCCTCGCCCCAGCATTCACTCTGCCGTGAGCGGCTCGGTGCAGGCAGGCGCGATGTAGTGACGTCATCGCGCCTGTCTGCACGGAGTCACTCACAGCACAGTGCAGAGGAGGAGAAGCATCCCCCACCGTCGTGGGAACCGGGATAGGTAAGTAATTATGTTTTCTTTTTTATTAGGTACGTACATATGGGGCATTATACTGTGTCAGCTATGGGGCATTATACTGTGTCGGCTATGGGGCATTATACTGTGTCGGCTATGGGGCATTATACTGTGTCGGCTATGGGGCATTATACTGTGTCAGCTACGGGGCATTATACTGTGTCGGCTATGGGGGCATTATACTGTGTCGGCTATGGGGGCATTATGCTGTGTCAGCTATGGGGCATTATGCTGTGTCTGCTATGGGGCATTATACTGTGTCGGCTATGGGGCATTATGCTGTGTCGGCTATGGGGCATTATGCTCTGTCGGCTATGGGGCATTATACTGTGTCAGCTATGGGGCATTATACTGTGTCACCTCTATGGGGCATTATACTGTGTCACCTCTATGGGGCATTATACTGTGTCACCTCTATGGGGCATTATACTGTGTCACCTCTATGGGGCATTATACTGTGTCACCTCTATGGGGCATTATACTGTGTCACCTCTATGGGGCATTATACTGTGTCAGCTATGGGGGCATTATACTGTGTCGGCTATGGGGGCATTATACTGTGTCACCTCTATGGGGCATTATACTGTGTCACCTCTATGGGGCATTATACTGTGTCACCTCTATGGGGCATTATACTGTGTCACCTCTATGGGGCATTATACTGTGTCGGCTATGGGGCATTATACTGTGTCGCTATGGGGCATTATACTGTGTCACCTCTATGGGGCATTATACTGTGTCAGCTATGGGGGCATTATACTGTGTAGGCTATGGGGTCATTATACTGTGTCTGCTATGGGGCATTATACTGTGTCGGCTATGGGGCATTATACAGTGTCGGCTATGGGGCATTATACTGTGTCGGCTATGGGGCATTATACTGTGTCGGCTATGGGGCATTATACTGTGTCGGCTATGGGGCATTATACTGTGTCACCTCTATGGGGCATTATACTGTGTCACCTCTATGGGGCATTATACTGTGTCACCTCTATGGGGCATTATACTGTGTCAGCTATGGGGCATTATACTGTGTCACCTCTATGGGGCATTTTACTGTGTCGGCTATGGGGCATTATACTGTGTCGGCTATGGGGCATTATACTGTGTCACCTCTATGGGGCATTATACTGTGTCACAGCTATGGGGGCATTATACTGTGTCGCAGCTATGGAGGCATTATACTGTGTCGCAGCTTTGGGGATATTATACTGTGTCGCAGCTATGGAGGCATTATACTGTGTCGCAGCTATGAAGGGCATTATACTGTGGGGGCAGCTATGGGTGGCAATATACTATGGGGGCAGCTACGTGGGACATTATACTGAGCAATTACAAGAGCTGCAGGTCCAAGGGGGAGACGCTGTGTAGCACAATATACAAGCGGGGATTGTTGTATAGGACTATATAGAAGGGAGCGCTGTGTATCACTATATTTAAGGGGGATTGCTGTGTAGCACTATATACAAGAGGGGGAGGGCTATGTGACGCTATTTACAGAGGGGGAGGACTGTGTAGCGCTATTTACAGGGGGCTGTGTGTGGTGCTATCTACAGTGTTTGATACAATTATATTCAGGGGCGCAGTCTATGGTGCTATAATATTTAGGGGCACAGTGTGTGGCACCATGATAATATTATCTTTGTTTATAGGTGTGGAAATGTTGGAAAAGTGAGGAGCCAAAGACATCTGAGTGGCAAGTTCTGCAGAAATGGGTCATGGCCGGGAAAAGTCGTCATGAAGTCTGGACTGGATGGAGAAGAGGAAAAAAACTACCTCGTCACCTGTGAGTCACTAGATTTATAGACAATCTGTCATCTCTACTGACATGTTTATTATAGGAAATCCTTGTATTTCACAAAGTCTTTGTGCAGTCCAGGACTGATAGACAAATAAGTGTTACTATTCCCCTTGACAGGAGAATGTGTCCCTACACGGCGCGATACTGTCAGCGATGGTTGGAGACTGTCAGTATGTGGGGACACAGCCTTTTGACAAGGGGAGTAGTAACACCCATTTGTTAATGTCTGGACAAAAAGGAAGTGTTAACAATAGTTACAGGGCGGCGGTTTAGAAGGGGGGCCCAACTATGGGTAACAGCCCAGGGCCTATGGTCTACTTAATCCGCCACTGCTTCTAGCCATGCCATGTTGAAGGTAAATGAGCTCTACATTATAATGCATTGTACTATGGTTTGTCTATGAAAAAAGCATGGTTGTATAATTGATTTAATGCAAAAAATATGGCTGAACACATCAATCTGGCGGGGTGTCCACATACTTTATTGCCCATGTAGTGTATATTGATTGTATATGCTGCTGCCTTGAAGCAATAAGGCAATATATGTTTTCTCTGTTTGTGTATGTACAATCTGGTATTATCTGACACTCCATGCTCCCACTAGGTATTGATACTTAAAAAAATATATATTTTTGTCTATAGCAGCCTATCAGATTTCAGGCTTCATTGTCTAAACTGCTCTGAAGGCTTCTATGGACAACAAGGATACTTTTTGATGTGAACCAGTGTACATGTGTCGGTGGGATGCTGTGTATTTGTTTGATTTCTACTTGGCAGGTAACCTCTATATAGTTTTGTTGCAGTAAATCAGTAAAAATAGTGTATAAGAGGATAATATGTGGGAATCCTAGTTAATGTTAAAGGGAATCACTCAGCAGTTTTGAGGCCTCAAAACTACTGACGGTGCTATATAGGGCAGGGGGAGAGCATTGTAGCCATTTTTTGTTGTCTTGGTCATGCAAGTTGCAAGACCGAGAAATAGACGTTTAATTGTCCCGGCACCATAGTCGCAAGTGCCACACTCTGCTTTGAGTGACGGCTCTAGTATTCAATCAGGAGACCGCTACAGCCGTCACTCAAAGTAGAGGGGAGGGGCTGGCAGCATTCTCTAAGCAGAAGCCAGGAGAATTTGCATATCAAGGGGCTGCAGTGCTGGGGGAATTGAACGTCGATTTCTTGGTCGTTCAACTTGCATGACCAAGATGACGGGTATCATTACAACCCCCCCCCCCCCCCGCCCTACAATATAGCACTGTCAGCAGTTTTGAGGCCCTCAAAACTGCTGACAGATTCCCTTTAACAAAACCATAACTGAGGCATTTCCCACACCTGGGAGTGTATTGACGACAGTGATGCTGTTGCAGAATACAGTAAATTTCACATTAAATGTCATGTAAAGGGCTAGGTATATTTATCATGTGGTTAAGGAAAAGGTGTGAGCAAAAAACAAACAAACACATGAATCACGTTCAGCATTTAATCTCCGATTTGTCAGCTAAACAATATCAATTTAATGTGAAGTTTTGGTTTGAAGACATTTTAAAGGGGAAATCCAATGAAAAGTGATCACATGGACTGAGTTTTGACCCTGATGACTTCTAAAACTGTAAAGCACCGGAAAATCGGAACTATCCATCCCTTACAAAATTCTACACAGGCTGTCATTACTACATTGTCGCCAGCACGATAACATATTTACGCATATACATTACACCACTCCATCTGACGCTTGGCGTCATTGCTTGTCCATGGAAACCCATTCCATGAAGCTCCCGGGGCACAGTTTTTGTGCTGATGTTAATGCCATAGGAGGTTTGGATATCTGCAGTTACTTAGTCAGCAGAGTGTTGGCGACTTTTATGCACTATGTGCCTCAGCACTCGGCGACCCCGCTCTGTAACTTTACGTAGTCTCACACTTTGTAACTGAGTTGTTGTGGTTCCTAAATGCTTTTACTTTGTAATAATACCACACACAATTGATTGTGGAAAGCATGGTTTCAGCTGCAAGTAGACGCTGCTACGAGGTACCGTACCCTATCTATCTATCTATCTATCTATCTATCTATCTATCTATCTATCTATCTATCTATCTATCTATCTATCTATCTATCTATCCTATCAAAGATGCTGTGTCATTAAATATACCGGTAATGACAGTCGGAGTATGCGTGTGCTCATATCAATATTCAGCATGAAAGCCTTTGCACTTTATCCCAACACCCATGAGGCAGCGTGTGCAGACATACCCAGTTCCGCCCGTCTCTAGATGACTATACATGACATCAGCAGTGCACATAGCTGATAGCTATAACTATAGGTTGAATACCATTCTCATGACACACAGTGAGTCAGTGAACCTAGTTTCCTCTTTTGGTTAAAATGACTATTACACATAGTCAGAAAAGGTTAAAGCAATAAAGAAATCTCTGTAACAGAAAATAGGGTCGATAGGGGTACAAGCACATTTATCAAAGCAAAACTATGCCATGTAGTGCACAAATCTTCATCTAGTTTCGAATTTCCTGACTTTTGCATGTTATTATGCAAAACATTTTTAGAATGCATTTATTGCCTATATCGAGTGGAAGCTGCCGCCATGTTGTTTATGAAACCAGCATTCACATTCTTAAATTCATTGAAACAGCTCTCTGCATGGTTTATTATGGGGAGTCCCAAAAGGGGGCCCTCACCACAGTTATTGTTTTATATGTACGATTGCTTTTAGAATACAGTGAAACCTCTTTGAGAGGGCCACCCAAAATTGCAGGGAAACATGCAGTCTTCTGGAAGCATAGTTCCTCCAAAGAAGAGGGCCAATATGATAGGGCCCGTGGAGATTCTATTACAGAGCCAGCAGAGGGTGGTGTGAACCCACTTTGTCACCAAGGGATTTGACATGGGGCTAAACAGGGGAGCGGAGTCTAAGGGAACACCTGGTGTTCACCCTTTAACCCCTGTACAAGGATCTGGACTTCGCTGCAGGGTAACCCAAGGTCGATACCCTCAGAGTAGTCACCTTTGGGAACGGCTAAAGTAACAGGTGTAGTGCCAATAAGCGTGGTCTGGTATAGCCAAAGGTCAGGGCAGGCAGCAAGGTTCGTAATGGGTTACATAGCAAATGGTCAGGGCAGGCAGCAGAGGTTTGTCACGGTCACTTAGCAAGAGGTCATGGCAGGCTGAAGTCAAAACACAGGAAATCAATAAACGAGATAGCTGAGGAATTCTAGGAATACTAGAAGAACCAAATTGTTCAAGCAAAGAGCATAGAAAGGGGAGGACCCTTTTTATACAAGAAAAAGGCTGAGAAAGAATTTTGGAACACGCTGGCCCTTTAAAAAGCACACTAAGACCCAGAGGAAAGCATCAGTGTCATGGGAGGCTGCCAGAAGAGAAGCAACGCCGGCCAGGAGGTACGTACACTACGAGGAACGGGCCTTACAGCCTATATACACAGAATATGAAGGCCATTAAAATATGTCATAGTATTAAAATACTGATGTTACTCAGTGTCAGACTGGGTTATGTTGTATCAGAGGAAATTATTCTAATTCTCCACCCTCTAGCTATACAGAGCTGGTTTATGTCCCGGTTTAATTACAGAATAAGTTCTGCTGCTATCCTACTGACCAAAGGGTTAATAGTAAAATAACCCGAAATTGTGCTGAACCCAATCAGCATTTAATCCAACTGCGGAATGGACAGTCCACGCCTAATCTCATAGACTCTTTGGTTGATCCCTATTATAGTGTCATAACCAAGGTCTGCAAGAGGATTCTCAGATAGACCAGTTCAACCCAGATGTTAGATAACAATATAATATAAGGCAGGACAAGTGTTCAAGAATTACCATTGACATAACTTGTTAAATAATAATGTAATTTATTTTATTAGTACAGCACAGTTTGCATGTCCTGCTGAAAGTTGCTTGGCTGTGACCCCATTACAAAATCAGTCCATCCCACTTTTTATGTCTGGTATATAACATAGAATATGATAGGAAGAGGCAGCTAAATGGCTAATCTGCAAAGAAATAAAGCATAACCAGGGAGATTTATCCTTCTGGGAGACTGGAAAAATTGGTGGCAAACCATATAGTATGTTATAATGGCTGCCATTTCCTGTTGTCACATATGGAAAGCACGGCTGTAAACCTACAGAGAAGAAAAAATTATAAATAAGGAACTGCTGAAAATAATTTTAAGAACTTAAGGTTGAAAGCTTAGTAAAACCTAGACCCAAGGACAAGGTGACTCCCTATCACAGCCACATATAGGAGAGGTGGCAGGCATGCAGCCCTCTATACTGACGTCTATGGGATTTATGGAGACTTCATCATCACTCCACAGCCTTGTTGAGTTTTGGTAGCAGCAGCACCACCAGCAGAAGACAATATTGTTCTACCATACGACCCAAGTTACTTGAGAGGAAAGCAGGGCCGGAATGGCACTTAAATTCAGCCCTGGCATTATAAAGCACACAGGTCCGCTTGCCACATTGTTCACTCAAAAATATTGGCTCGGTAAAAAAGGGAGTGTGATTTTGGGGACGTGGCTTCACATGGAGTATGATTTGCAACTTATATCTGGTATATTATTGTTGTCAAGACGAGTGTCCTCTCAGTTACTTTACATATGATGTCAGGGATAAATGGTTATATTTAGTCCTGGCATCCCATTTCAAAGAGTATTCCAATCTTTGACATTTATGGCCTATCCACAGGATAGGCCATATATGTCTGATAGATGCAGGTCCGAGTTCTGGGACACGCACCTATTACCCGAACGGAGGTCCCCCGACCCTGTCCCATCTGGTGAGGAGGTTACTGACTGCTGCGTCCCGGCAGAGAATCAGTGGTGGCCAGTAATTCCGGGTAGAACCAATCTTGCAGAACTATGCTGTTTGCCTAACAACAAGCTCCCTGTTTTGTGGACATAGACATACGCGCCGGACGGATGGACGGACGGGGGGGGGGGCGGGTCACAGTGTGTTGCGGTGTATCGCGCCATGGAAAATGATTCTAATAATCAAATAAAACAATTACAACATTCCAAATACACCCTATATTAAAGTGGACTCTAAATAAAGAATTTCCCTGTCCAGAATGTTTAACTGGACTGGACACTATGTATATAATTACATAAGCGTACATACCTGCCTACCTACCGACACTCATTATATTAAACTCCCCCATTACATATAGACCTATATTCGCACATTCAATATCCTAAGCGTGCTCAGCCCATTTAATTCCACTATGCTCTGTGAGAAGGGTGGCGGACAGTGCGACATGGGCAGTAAGCCGTGACAAATCTCCCGGCTAATGCACAGATACCGTACAATACCAAAACAAAGCACAGTACATAAATACAACACCAGAATAAAGCTCATACATATATACAGCACCAGAACCAAGCTTAGTACATACAGTTAGGTTCAGAATTATTTGGACAGTGACACAATCTTCATAATTTGGGCTCCTCATGCCCCCACATTGGATTTGAAATGAACCAACTGAGATGCAATTGAAGTGTAGACTTTCAGGTTTAATTCAAGGGGTTGAAAAAAATATCCTGTGAAACGTTTAGCAATTGCAACCATTTTTCTACACAGCCTCCTCATTTCAGGGGCTCAAAAGTAATTGGACAAATTAAAATGGTTTCTTTAATACTTTGTAGAGAATCCTTTGCAGGCAATGACTGCCTGAAGTCTGGAACCCATGGACATCATGAAATGCTGGGTTTCCTCCTTTGTGATGCTTTGCCCGGCCTTTACTGCTGCTGTCTTCAGTTGTTGCTTGTTTGTGGGTCTTTCTGCCTTAAGTTTTATCATATGCAAGTGAAATGCATGTTCGATCGGGTTGAGATCTGGTGATTGACTTGGCCATTGCAGAATATTCCACTTCTTTGCATTAAAAAACTCCTGGGTTGCTTTCGCAGTATGTTTTGACTCATTGTCCATCTGTACTATGAAGCGACATCCAATTAACCTTCCTGCATTTGGTTAAATCTGAGCAGAAAGTAAATCCCTGAACACTTCAGAATTCATCCGGCTGCTTCTATCTTCAGTCACATCATCAATAAACACTAGTGACCCAGTGCCTTTGGCAGCCATGCATGCCTATGCCATTACATTGCCTCCACCATGTTTTACAGAGGATGTGGTGTGCTTTGGATCATAACCCGTTCCAAGCCTTCTCCATACTTTCTTCCTCCCATCATTCTGGTACAGGTTGATCTTAGTTTCATGCTCTTTCAGAACTAGGCGGCTTCTTTATATGTTGTTTGGCAAAGTCTAATCTGGCCTTTCTATTTTTGAGGCTGATTAATGGTTTGCGCCTTGTGGTGAACCCTCTGTATTTGCTCTCATGAAGTCTTCTCTTTATGGTAGACTTAGATACTGATACACCTACTTCCAGGAGAGTGTTCTTCACTTGGGTAGATGTTGTGAAGGGGTTTTTCTTCACCATGGAAAGGATTCTGCGATCATCCACCACTGTTGTCTTCGTGGTCGTCCAGGCCTTTTGGAGTCCACGAGATCACCGGTGTGCTCTTTTTTTTCAAGTATGTACCAAACTGTTTATTTGGCCACCCCTAACATTTGTGCTATCTCTCTTCCTATTGATTTTCTTCATTTTTTTCAGCCTAACGATGGTCTGTTTCACTTGAATTGAGAGCTCCTTTGACCTCATGTTGTGAGTTCACAGCTTCCAAACGCAAAATGCCACACCTGGAATCCATTCCAGACCTTTTACCTGCTTAATTGATAATGGATTAACGAGGGAATAGCCCATGCAGCCCATTAAATAGCTTTTGAGATAACTGTCCAATTACCTTTGGTCCCTTGATAAAGAGGCAGCTACATATTAAAGAGCTGTAATTCCTAAACCCTTAAATCCTCAAATTAGGATGTGGATACCCTCAAAATAAAGCTAAGAATCTGCACTTTAAGCCCATATTGATTATATAGCTGTCACTGTCCAAGTAATTCTGCACCTAACTGTAAATACAATGCCGGAACCAAGCTCGGTACATAAATACACCAGAACCAAGCTCAGTACATAAACACAACACCAGAACCCAGCTCAATACATAAATACAACACCAGAACCAAACGCAATACATATATACAGCACCAGAACCAACCTGAGTAAATAAATACAGCACCAGAACCCAGCTCAGTAGATATATATATATATATATATATATATACACACCACCAGAACCAAGCTCAGTAGATAAATACACCAGAACAAAGCTCAATACATATATATAGATCATAACAACCAAGCTCACTACATATATATGCCAGAACCAAGCTCAGCATATAAATACAGCACCAAAACCAAGCTCAGTACATAGATACAGCAGCACAACAAAGCTTAGTACATAACTACAGCACCAAAACCAAGCTCAGTACATGTATATTTGTTTTGTGCTTGGTTGTTATGATGTACATAAGTACTGAGCTTGGTTTTGGTATTGTATTCATCTACTGAGATTGGTTCTGATGCTGTATATATGTACTAAGCTTTGTTGTGGTGCTGTATACATGTATTAACCCCTTAATGACCGGGCCATTTTGCACGTTAATGACCAAGGATTATTTTTTGTTTTTTCACGGTCGCATTCCAAGAGTCGTAACTCTTTTTTTATTCCGTCGACATAGCCGTATAAGGGCTTGTTTTTTGCGGGACGAGTTGTATTTTGTAATTGTACCATTTTTAGATGCTTATAACATATTGATTAACTTTTATTAACTTTATTTTAGGAGAGAATTGAAAATAAGCAGCTATTCCAGCATTAATTTTCACGTTATAAATTTACGCCGTTTACTATGCAGCGTAAATAACATGTTAACTTTATTCTATGTGTCGGCACGATTACAGGGATACCAAATGTGTAAAGGTTTTATATGTTTTTTCTACGTTTGCACAATAAAAACCCTTTTAGAAAAAAATTACTTGTTTTTGCATCGCCGCGTTCCAAGAGGCGTAATTTTTTTATTTTTCCGTCGATGTGGCCGTACGTGGGATTGATTTTTGCGGGACAATGTGTAGTTTTCATTAGTACTATTTTGGGGTACATAGGACTTATAGATGAACTTTTATTTTATTTTTTATGGGGGGAATGGGAGAAAAGAGAGCATTTTGCCATTGTTTTTTGCGTTTTCTTTGGACGCCGTTCATCCGGCGGTTTAATTAATGTGTTCATTTTATTGGTCAAGTTGTTACGATCGCGGGGATACCATATATGTGTATGTGTGATTTGTTTTGACCGTTTTATTAAATAAAACCACTTTTTGGGGCAAAAAAGTAGTTTTATTTGACTTTGACTGTAATTTTTTTTATTTTTTTTTTCACAAACTTTATTTAACGGTTTTACTTTTTTTTTTTTAGTCCCACCAGGGGACTTCACTATGCGATATGCCGATCGCATATATAATGCTTTGGTATACTTTGTATACCAAAGCATTATTGCCTGTCAGTGTAAAACTGACAGGCAACCTGTTAGGTCATGCCTCTGGCATCGCCTAACAGGCAGATGCTGAAGACAGACCTGGGGGTCTTTGTTAGACCCCCGGCTGTCATGGAAACCCGACGGCGACCCGCGATTTGTTTGCGGGGGCGCCGATCGGGAGACAGAGGGAGCTCCCCCCTCTGTCAAACACATTAAATGCCGCTGTCACTGTTGACAGCGGCATTTAATGGGTTAAACTGCCGGAATCGGCGCGTGCTTCGATTCCGGCAGTTGCAGCAGGAGCCAGGCTGTGTATAACAGCCGTGCTCCTGCCGCTGATCGCGTGGGTAAACTGTCAGTACCCGCGCGATCACAGGACGGATATATCCGTCCTCCTGCGCTAACTAGCAGCTGCTGAGGACGGATATATCCGTCCTTCGGCGTTAAGGGGTTAAGCTTGGTTCTGGTGCTGTATTTATATGCTGGAGTTGTATACTGAGCTTCTCTTTGGTGCTGTATATATGTGATGAGCTTGGTTGTTAAGATGTATATAACTCCAGAACCAAGCTCAGTACATATATACAGTGTCAGAACCAAGCTCAGTTCATATATACAGCACCAGAACCAAGCTCAGTACATAAATACATCACCAGAACAAAGCTCAGTACATAAATACAGAACCAGAACAAAGCTCATTATATATACAGACCCAGAACCAAGCTCAGTACAAAAATAGAGCACCAGAACCAAGCTCAGTACATGTATACAGCACAAGCACAAATACAGCTCAGTACAGAGATCATTTGAAAATTCAGTTTAACCCCTGCCGTATAAGTTTGTACGGCATAAAACAACAGCTCCCAGTATAGCCAGAACATTGGTAAGGATATGCTGGGAGTTGCTGTTTCACGAAAAAGAACAATACACCCATCATTTAGCTGCAGATCATACTGTGTTTACAGTACTGATCAGTCACAGGGAGAATAAACATTTACATTTAGTGATGATAAAATTCTCATTGTTCCACACTGAGCCCCTGAATATAATAGTACCATACACTGTGCCCATGAAGAAAATTGTGTGAAACACTGTAAAGTAATGCACCATACCCACACAGTGTCACTCACAATTCCCCCTGTAGATAGTGCCCCTCATAGAGCCCTCTGTAGATAGTGCTCCCAAAAGAGCCCTCTGTAGATAGTGCACCTCATAGAGTCCCCTGTAAATAGTGCCCCCGGTAGATAGTTCCCCCTGTAGAGTCTTCTGTAAGATAGAGCCCCCCAAAGAGTGCCCTGTAGATAGGTCCCCCTTTGTCCCCTGAAGATAGGGCCCCCTTATTCCTCTGTAGATAGGGCCCCCATAGAGTCCCATATAGATATGTCACCTGTAGATAGGGCCCCCTATAAAGTCCCCAGTAAATAGTGCCCCCTGTAGATAGTGACCCCTGTAGCGTCCCCTGTAGATCAGGCCCTGTGTAGCATCCCCATAGATAGGGCCCCCCTGTGGTGTTCGCAGTAGATAGGGCCCCCTGTAGCATTCCCTGTAGATTGGGCCCCCTGTAGCGTTCTCTGTAGATATGGCACCCTGTGGTGTTCCCTGTAGATAGTGCCCCCTGTAGATAGAGTCCCCTGTAGATAGTGCCCTCTGTTCATAGTGCCACCTGTATCGTCCCCTGTAGTTAGGGCCCCCTGTAGTGTTTCCTGTAGATAGGGCCCCCTGTAGTGTTCCTTGTAGATAGGGCTCCCTGTGGCGTTCCTGTAGATAGGGCCTCCTGTGGCATTCCCTGTAGATAGGGCTCCCTGTGGCGTTCCGTGTAGATAGGGCCCCCTGTAGCATTCACTGTAGATAGGGACCCCTGTAGTGTTCCCTGTAGATAGTGCCCCCTGTAGATAGGGCACCCTGTAGCGTTCCCTGTAGATAGGGCTCCCTGTGGCGTTCCGCGTAGATAGGGCCCTCTGTGACATTCCCTGTAGATAGGCCCTCCTGTGGTGTTCCCTGTAGATAGGGCCCCCTGTGGCGTTCCCTGTAGATAGAGCCCCCTGTGGCAATCCCTGTAGATTGGGTCCCCTGTAGCATTCATTGTAGATAGGGACCCCTGTAGTGTTCCCTGTAGATAGTGCCCCCTGTAGATAGGGCACCCTGTAGCGTTCCCTGTAGATAGTGCCCCATGTAGCGTTCCCTGTAGATAGTGCCCCTGTAGCATTCCCTGTACATAGTGCCCCCTGTGGTGTTCCATGTAGATCCCACCCCTGCATAGAAGTAAATAGGAGCTCCGGAAACAGTAATTATGAATAATTACATACTGGAATATTGAGATACTATAAGTCCCAGCATAACCTAGTAATGAATAAATATGCAGTGGAGTAATGAAGCACTATAATTCACAGAATAACCTAATAATAAATAAATAAATATACAGTGGCACAATGAGGAACTACATGTCCCAGCATATGATTGGACGACTGCACAAGTACTTAATGTAGATATCCACACCTACTCCCACTATGTGAGCAATAGCCCTGACCCTGTGGAGCAGACGCTTTTTCTAAAGGTCTTCCCTATCACCTCCCTTCCAAATGATCACATAATCAATTTCTGGTCCATATTATTCCCATAAAGCCAAATGCACTAAATATAATATACAGTTAAAAAAACAAACAAACAAACAAACAACACATTAGAGGCATTTATTTGTACATGTTAGAATAAAATGGTAACAAATGTAATGTACTGCAACCTAGCACATTTTATATACACTTTCTATAATGCAATAGCTCAGTTTTCCTCTATGCATGTAGACACATTTTCCAACACTAGGGGCACTGTGAAAAAGGATTCAGTGCCTAGGTTTCACTAGTGGTATCTGTTACCAGGACACATTATGATACATGGATATAGCCACCGTCCATGTGATTACCTTTCCCATGAGTAGAAATAGCAACTCTGTATCCAGCAGCGCAGCATGGGATTGCTGCTTACCTGTGAGCAGAAACCACAAACAGCCTGAGTTGTAGGTAAAGTCATGTAGTGCGAGAACCTTATAACAGGGTCATTTTGCTTATTGGTTCCAGTCTGCGACAAGGAACTCGGGATAGGCATTATAATGGTTTTCCACTCGAAATTTAACAATTAGATATATATTAGTAAATCAGAAGTTGGAATTCTCTATTAGGGCACGTCCAGACGTGGCAGAGTTTTTCCGCTGCAAATGTTGGTGCAGATTTTGGGCAATTACGCAACGAATCTGCACCAACATTTGCATATTTGACAGGTAATTCAGACGTTGCAGATATCACAGCGGACTTGCCACAGATTTCAGTTTTTGCATAGCAAAGGCTGAAATCCGCAGTGAAATTCCGCTTCTTCTCCGCAACAGACAGTGCATGAGGCGGAGGGAAAATTCCGCACTGCAGCCTATGGTCCGTAGCGGAGTTTTCCGCAACGTCTGAACTAACTTGCCTAAAAATGTATTGAAACAACTGTAAAGAACGGCTACTGGAGAATTCAACTGCGGACTGTCCGCAGCGGAATTCCACAGCTATTCTGCCACGTCTGGACGTGCTCTAAAGGTTTTGCCTCATGAAGACAAACCCCCATTTTAAATGGAAGCCGAACGCACCATCAGCCGATTGCTGTGAGGCCGGCTCCCCTAATCCTCAGCAATCACTTGTTATTAGTTACACAGTTAGTATGGTTGGAAACAGACATATGTCCATCGAGTTCAACCAAGGAAAGCCGTATTTGGCTATAAAAGAGCAATTGCATGGGGGTATCAAATATCTCATAGCTCTTCTATAAGGATTACAGGTGCCAGATATTAACACCTGTTGTGCAGAGCACTAACCATCGTAATGTGGCACCACACCATTGCTTCCAGTTCTCTCATATACAAGCTCTGTTGCTCTGCCATCTTCTGTTGCCTAGTATTGTATCCTGTAAAGAAGCATTTCACATATATGATAGTTAGATTAAATCCGCTTCCGTTAAATCATTAGGGGTAATTTTGAAATTTGTTGTACATACCTTACAGTCAGTCGTCTTCAAGGCCATTAAATGTTAAATGGAAGGGGAGTTGTACGACTATATAGACAAGGTATGGCATTCTCTAGGCACTGTTTGGCACTATATGGCTATGTGTAGGTACTATTTGTCAATATTTAAACACTGTATGGGCAAAGTATAGCAATTTATGGCACCATTTGGCACCATGTTGGTACTATTTTGCTGTATGTGTATTATTCTATGTGGATTTCTCTACCCTTATGATTTATGGTGACTTGCCTATACTATGACATGCATTGAATTAATTAGTTACGTAGATATTTATGATTCACCTGTCCAATTCGGAGGATTCTCTCAATTTATTCTTAAAAATATTTTTTTAGGAATTGTATGTTGATAAAAAATACAGCACCTAAGCCCCACCCACTTTTTGCTAAAGGGGTGTAAGTGACATAAATGCATCAAAAGTTTCATTGTTTTCTTTTGTGCAAATTGCGGCTTTCAATAGATTTCTGGGCTCGCAAGTAGCCAGTTAATGAATGCTATGCAAATATTGGGGTGTGGCCATGGGATCCATGTAATTTCCAGGATTGACAGGTATGCAGGGTTCATTGGCCCCGCTGCAAAAATTCTTCATGGGCCACCCCAACTTCTCTTTGCGGCCAACGGCCCTCAGCTTTGAGCTGCTTCGCTGGGTCTCTTAAGTGACCCATCAATGCAGCACTAGCAGCCAGGGGAGGTCTTAAAACATCAGGGGCACAAGTCTAAAGACATATGTCATTGTCAAGTTTTCATTAGTGTACAAAAAATAAAAAAATAATAAAAGTTTAAAAAAAACTTCAGATTTTTCCTCTAAAGTAATGTAAAAAATAAACAAAATTGGTATTGCCCCATCTGTAAACGTTCAAATTATTACAATATAACATTATTTTACTCACACGGTGAATACTGTATAAAATATAATTTAAGAATAGGACAGGAATAGGACATGTTCTATAAGTTTGCAGAACAGTCACACGGATCCAGAAAAAAAAAGGATGTGTGCATGGCCCCATAGAAACAAACGGCTCAGTATGCTATCCGAAAAAAAACACCAAATAGGACACTCAGAAAAACAACAGTCGTGTGCATGAGCCCTAATGGAAATAAGAAAAATATTTTCCGAATTTATTTATTATTTTTTCCTGTCTGATCCTGTTTTCTCTGAGACAAGCGGCACAACTCATGGCTGGAAGCCACTTATCTCCCCTTTCTCCAGACACCAATATCCATTGAAATCATTGGACATTCATTGATTTCAATAGGCACAGCTTAATTTTTTTTACTATTTTTTAGTTTTTGTTTATCTTTAGTGCATTGCTGCTGAATTTTCATTGTGGTTTACTTTTAGCTGATCAGCATTATTCCAGGGGACTTGGTGCCTGAAAAGAAGACTTGTTAACTGTACAACCCCTGTAACTGCAAGTTAAAGATCATCAAAAGCCCTTCCCCCTGCCAAACCACTTAAATGCTGCAGTCACAATTGACCCACCCATTTAAGGGTTAAAATGGTCGTTGCAACTGGAGACGGCTGTCAGTCACTGCCGGGCTCTCACAGTGATCACATGGGCACAGCCTCCTTACGATCACATGCATGCATGTACGTGATAACGTGTTAAGGGGTTAAGTAGTGTGAACCAAGCCTTAAAGGGGTTTTCTGAGATTTAAATATTTATGGCATCTTCTTAGACAATCATCAATTGAATATTGACTGGCTATCCTAACTCCAGGGACCCCCGTCTGTCAGCAGAATGAAGGGGCCAGTGAATGCTACATTCTCTTCAATGTTTGCACAGACACAGTGCTGTGAGTACAGTTGTGTCTGTGCCTGGTACTGCATCTCAGTCCTATTCACTTTATTCTGCTGATCAGCAAGGAAGTACCTGGAGTAGGATCCCCGCCGATCACATATTAATGGCCTATCCTAAGGATTATTAGTAATTATCAGCAGTTACATGTTTAGTGCGATGTTTGCTGTGCACAAGTGTTAAACCTAAATGATTTGTTTGACCCCCTAGATGCGTCCCAAAAGATCAACTCAAGAAAAAAAAGACATTGTGGCCGACCTCCCGAAAGAAGGAGCTGGAAGAAGAGTCACCCGGGAAGAGAGAACGAGGGCCAGATCCAGGTGTTGAGAAAAAATCCTGTAGAAATTAAAATGTTACACAAGCCTCACAAGAAGCACTAGATGTCTAATGCTGGGATCACGTGATACTACCACTCAAATCACAGAGCTCTTTTTAGAGAAAGCAGCCTCTGATTTTCAGCCGTTTTTGAAGCTGAAAACGTTTTTTTTAGGTATTTTTTCTAGACATTTTTGGAGCTGTTTTTCTATTGACACAATAAAAAACATCTCAAGAAGTGACATGCTCCTCCTTTTTACGGGGTGTTTTTTTACGTGCTGTTTTTAAAACAGCGGCGTAAAAAAACACCCCGTCTGAACGAAACGCTGTTTTTCATGTTGATTTCAATAGGCAGATGTTTGTAGGCGTTCAGCTACCGTTTTTTTCAGGCATATTTTGAGGCGTTTACACCCCGAAATACGCCTGAAAACTCTGCGTGTGAGCATACCCTCAAAAGTGAATTTTAGTACGCCAAAGAGAGCATGCACTCTTTATTAATTGGAGCATTTCCCTCCGCTGACTTGCCAAGAGAGATTGCCTGTTCCATGGCACCGCAACAAGAAAGGAGTCGTAGAGCAGGGCGCAATGATGAGAATCCAGGACAAGCTCTCTAATGTCACCCCCCAGGAGTTTGGGGTGCTATTCAATGGCACTCTATTGTTTACTTTTATTTGTACATCAATTAGATGCCCTAATGCAGGGAGGCACAACCTTATTTTGGTCTGAGGGCCAGATTATACTACCTAAGGCTACGTTAACACGGTTAGGGTATGTGCACACACAATAATTACGTCCGTAATTGACGGACGTATTTCGGCCGGAAGACCCGGACCGAACACAGTGCAGGGAGCCGGGCTCCTAGCATCATAGTGATGTACGATGCTAGGAGTCCCTGCCTCTGCGTGGAACTACTGTCCCGTACTGTAATCATGATTACAGTACGGGACAGTTGTCCTGCAGCGAGGCAGGGACTCCTAGCGTCGTACATAAGTATGATGCTAGGAGCCCGGCTCCCTGCACTGTGTTCGGTCCGGGACTTGCGGCCGAAATACGTCCGTCAATTACGGACGTAATTAGTGTGTGTGCACATACCCTTAGGATACGCTGCGGAAAAGTCTGCACCATATCCAACCCAAATTCATGAGAATAATCGCATCAAATGGTGCTTTCATTTGTTGCGTATATTCTGCCGGATTGACCGCTGTGGAGAAATTAAGTAAAGCCAATATTTATATAAATATATTGCCATAGTACCATACTGTCCCTGGATAAATAGTGCTGTACAGCGCCCAGATGAATAGTGCACACATTGCCAGCGGAGTGCTTTGCAACACCCAGAGGATCCCATACAGCAACCATTTACAGTATTAATTCCAAATAGAATTGAATGGCATTCCCTTCAAAATTTCTGTCTCTGAGATGTTTAGAGACAGAAGTTATACATTTCTCATGTTTGATAGGTGTATTTAAATGATTAACATCAAAGGTTACTACAATTACTACTAATCAGCCTCATACACTTCTCATTGTTCCAGCCCAGCACGATCCACAGCACAGTGTGATTGTGCAGTGAAAGAAGCTGGGCTGGAACAATGAGAAGTGTATGATGCCGATTAGTCACTGATTGGTCACTGATTGGTCAGCGTCATACACTTCTCTTTACAACACACACTTGGTCAAAAGTAAAAACACGCCCAGTTGGTCTTTAAGAAACTAATCTAAAATTTTTCATAACTTGCTCAAAAATGATCGTTTTTCAAAATAAAAACCACTGCTGTTATCTACACTACAGCGCCAATCAGATTATGTAGGAGACAGGGCACTTATAATCTGGGGACAGAGCCTCTTTAATGAGTGCATGATAGTTTTTTTCACAGTATGGCTGTAGTTTACAGAGCATTGTATATTATTGGTTTTTTTTTAGCATTCTGTGGCACTGTTATTTCAACACTATATGGTGGTTTTATCAGACAACTGAGCATTATAGAAGTGATATAGAAATTTAGGATATTTGGAGTCCTTTCACTGTTGCTGTATTTAGAATGAGGGACGGACCATATGTGCAACCTGTGCAGCTGCACAGGGGCCTTGCAGGCAAGGGGGCGACTGCTACCATACTGTCCTACTGTCATTTAGATAACAAGGAAGGGGCTACTCCCCTTCCTATCTATATATATATATATCACAATTACTTGTGGATTTTCTGGAGTGACATTAATTAAGTGCTTTATGGCTACCATACCATTGTCATCAAATTACCAGTTGGAAATTATTGGAAGAGCTCATATACTGTTGCACTGGGACCCTCTTTGTTGGTGTCTGACTTCAGTTAAGTTACAGTAATATGATCACAAAAGTGTTTCAGTCAGGTAAGCAGCCGTGACCTCACAAATGTCTTTCTGTTAGGTAAGCTGTAGTGACATCACAAGTAGGTTTTAATCAGGTGTGCTGCTGTATCATCACAAATCTTTTTCCATCAGCTGAACTTCTGTGACATTACAAGTAGGTTTCAGACAGGTAAACAGCTGTGACATCACAACTGTTTCATTTATGTAAGCTTCTGTGACATAAATGTTTGGCTTGATGAAGACATCAGTTCGATGTTGCAACGCGTAGCCTATCTACTAATAAAACATATTTATTTATTTATATACTTCGATGTTTTAAACTTCATCTTAGCAGCGCGATAGGTCCAATTTTGGTATTTTTCTCACTTATTCTGGCGGTAACAATCCCTGTTCCCGGATCGGACCTTGGCAGCAGCTATTTCCATATTAACCCATGCACGCATCAGAGTTGTGCCTGACCAAGCACAACTCTTATAGGTGAGCTTATACCTCACTTTTTGTTTTTTTCCTTTAAACATTATTTTATCTGCACTATGGTGGCGCCGTGCATTTTTTTCTTTTTTTTCCCCTACAGATTCTGTAACATCACAACTGTTTCATTTATGTAAGCTTCTGTGACATCACAACTGTTTCAGTCAGCTATTGGGACATTACTAGTGGGTTTTAGTCAGGTAAGCTGCTATGACATCATATAAAAAACTCAACAAGGTTCTAAAAAACAAAGGTCTGTAAGGTAAGCTGTTGTGATGTTAGTCAGCGCCGCCTAATAAATTATAATAAAAATATTTAATGGAGGAATAGCACCCGCCGGTTACTGCTGCATCTTTGCTTTTGTTTGCTATTTCATTGCAGTCACAGATTTACACCTGCACATTTTTTTACTTTGCTGGAAGTTGTTGACTAACCATGTTTTTTGCATTACATTTGAGAGTTGTGTCTGCCGACATTTCACTTGTGCACTTCTCCCACCTGTCCAAGGCTATTTTTAATTAGTATAAAATAAAGCTGGTTCCCACCTATCCTGAATACATTTTGTAGGCCGAAGTAGAATTGTAACCCCGGTCAGTAAATCACTAGCCCAGACGGTTTTTACATCAGAAGGCCGATGGCGGTAAAAGTCTTTCAATTGCAATTATTATCGCAAGTGAAAAACTTTTACTGGTATTGACCTTTTGATGTAAAAACTGCCTGGACTGGTGGTTTACCGTCCAGATGGCAGCCCTACTCTTGGGCCCAGACCTACAAAATGTTTTATAAATATGTATATAACATACTTGCAAAATGAATGACTGGCACCCTGACACTGACACGATGTCCCAACCTCAGCCGGTTATGCTAAGCCACGCCATAGGGTAGAACTGCCCATTTAGACCTGCCAGTGAGAGTAGCTAGTCTAAAAGGTCAACAGTCCCTGTCAATCTGTTCACTTCTGACTAGAAGGAGAGAAGTGCTGTTTGCCTGTTAATCCAAAGGGGAGGGATCTACAAAGGGATATACTTGTACAGGCATGCAGGGGTTCAGGTACGTTGGAGTTATGCTTCTCTCGGCAGAAGCTGTATGTAGTTCACAGACCGCTTCAGACAGTCAGGATGTTCCTCCTGTGCTACTATCTGTCTCTTAATGGATAGGGACATTATGGCTGGCACTGTATGGAGTGGCATGCTATGGCTGGCAAAATATTTAACCCCTTAATGACACAGTTTGTTTTGGCCTTAAGGTCACAGACAATTTTTTCAAATCTGACATGTGTCACTTTATGTGGTAATAACTTTGGTATGCCTTTATGTATCCAAGCGATCCTGAGACTGTTTTCTTGTGACACATTGTACTTTATGTTAGAGGTAAAATTTGGCCGATATATTCAGTGTTTATTTGTGAAAAACAGCAAAATTATGAGAAAATTTGCAAAAATTAGCATTTTTCTAAATTTAAATGTATTTGCTCGTAAGACAGATAGTAATACCACACAAAATAGTTACTAGTTAACATTTCCCATGTCTACTTTATGGTGGCATCATTTTTTAAAAGTCCTTTTATTTTTCTAGGACGTTACAAGGCAACTTTAGCTGGAATTTCTCACATTTTCAAGAAAATTCAGTTCAGTTCTGAAGTGGCTATGAGGGCCTTATATATTAGCAAGCCCCATAAATCTCCCCATTTTAAAAATTGCACCCTCAAAGTATTCAAAACAGCATTCAGAAAGTTTCTTAACCCCTTAGGCATTTCACAGGAATTAAAGCAAAGTAGAGGTGAAATTTAAAATGTTAGGGTTTTTTTGCCAAAATTTATTTGTCATAATTTTTTTTCTGTAATACAGAAGGTCTTGCCAGAGAAACGCAACTCAACATGTATTGCCCAGATTCTGCAGTTTTTAGAAATGTCCCACATGTGGACCTAGAGTCCTATTGGACTGAAACACAGGCCTCAGAAGCAAAGGAGTACCTGTTTACCAATTTATCTAGGGGTATATATTAGCATTTTGACCTCACAGGTTTTTTGGAATTAGTTTGTAAAAATTAAAATCAACTTTTCTTCTGTAAAACGTAGAAATTTTACATTTTTACAAGGAATAAAGGAGAAAAAGCACCCCAACATTTGTAAAGCAATTTCTCGCGATTACGGCAATACCCCATATGTGGTTTAAACTGCTGTATGGACCCACGGCAGGGCTCAGAAGGGAAGGAACGCCATTTGGATTTAGGAGCGCAGAATGGTTTTCAGTACCATGTCGTGTTTGCAACGCCCTGGAGAGATAGTAGAAACCCCCACCCCCAAAGGTGACCCCATTTTGGAAAACTACACCCATCAGGGAATTTTTCTAGGGGTATAGTTACCATTTTTACCCCACATGTTTTTTATTGGAATGAGGCTGTGAAATTGAAAATGTTAATTTTTTTTCTAATAAAATTTAGTTTTAGCTCAGATTTTTTCATTTTCACAATAGATAAAAGAGAAAAAGCACCCCAACATTTATAAACCAAACTCTTCTGGGCACAGCAATACCCCATATGTGGTAATAAAGTGCTGTTTGGAGACAGGACAGGGCTTAGAAAGGAAGGAGCACCATTTGACTTTTGGAGCTCAAGTTTTGCTCAAATGGTTTGCAGCGCCATGTCACATTGGCAAAGCCCCTGAGGGGCCAAAACAGTGCAAACCCCCAAAAGTGACCCCATTTGGGAAACAACACCCTCAAGAAATGTATCTAGCGGTATAGTGAGCATTTTGAACCCACTGTTTTTTTTTTTTGCTGCATTTATTGGAATTAGGGAGTGAAAATGAAAATCTACATTTCTTCCACTAAAATTTAGAATTTAGCACCCCAAAACTTGTAAAGCAATTTCTCCCGAGTACGGCAAAACCCCATATGTGGTCATAAACTGCTATTTGGACACACTACAGGGCTCAGAATGGCAGAAGTGCTACTTGGCATGCAGATTTTGCTTGATTGGTTTTTGCGTGCCATGTCGCATTTGCAGAGCCCCTGAGGTACCAGTACAGTAGAAACCCCTGAGAAGTGACTCCATTTTGTAAACTGCACCCCTCAAGGCATTTATCATTTGACTGCACATATGACAGGGCTTAGGAGTGAAAGAGCAAATGTGCATTTGAGGCCTATTTTGGTGATTTTCACAGCATTGGCCCACAATGGCAGGGGCCCTGGGGTCTAATAGTAAAACAAACCCCCGAGTAGTGACGCCCCCATTTTGGAAACTACACGATTTTCACAGCATTGGCCCACAATGGCAGGGCCCTGGGGTCTAATAGTAAAACAAACCCCCGAGTAGTGACGCCCCCATTTTGGAAACTACACCCTTTAAGGCAATTTTTAAGGGGTGTAGTGAGCATATTGACCCCACATGTTTTTTATTCGAAATGAACGCTCGTGGATGGTGCAAAGTGAAAATTGCAATTTTCCACTGATATGCCATTTTAATGCACAATATGTTGTGCCCAGTTGAGTGCCATTGAAGACAAATACCTTAAACTGTTAGGGTATGTTCACACGCCCTATTTACGGACGTAATTCAGGCGTTTTACGGCTCCAAAGCGTTGGCAAACATCTGCCCATTGAATTCAATGGGTCTTACGGTGTTCTGTGCAGACAGGCTTTTTTTTTACGCGCCGCTGTCAAAAGACGGCGCGTAAAAAGACGGTCGCCTCAAAGAAGTCCATGTCACATCTTGGGACGTAATTGGAGCCGTTTTTCATTGACTCCATTGAAAAACAGCTCCATTGAAAAAATTACGTCCATAATAGACGCCGCGAAAAATGCGACTACTTGCAATTACGTCTGAAATTCAGATGCTGTTTTCGCCTGAAAACAGCTCCGTAATTTCAGACGTAATTGGCGTTGCCGTGTGAACATACCCTAAAGCGGGTTCTCCCATGTATGGTAATGCCATATATGTGAACGTAAACGGCTGTTTGGGCAAGCTGTTGGGTTCAGTAGGGAGGAAGCGCCATTTGGCTTTTGGAGCGCAGATTTTGCTTGGTAATAATTCTGTTTATGTTTTGCTGGTATTTCAGTTTCTGATGTGGGGGGCGTATGTAATCTGTGCGGAGTACATCAGGGCATAATGAGAGGGTATAATAATGCGGTAAATAAATAATAATCCATAGATATGTGGCCAGTGTCACACTGATAAATGGTGCCCAATCTTATCCGCTTTTGGAACACTGCACATTTTGCATTGCCATATTCTGAGAGTCAGAAATGTTTTAATTTTTTCTCCACCAGAGCTGTGTGAGGGCTTATTTGTTGCGGGTCAATCTGCAGTTTTCATTGGTACCATTTTGGGGTACATGCGATCTTTTGATCACTTTTCATAAAAAATTTTGGCAAGCAAGGTGACCAAATACCAGCAATTCGGATGTTTTTTTTTTTTTTTTACGGCGTTCACCCTGGGCTATAAATGACAATTTTACCTTATTTTGCGGGTCGATACAATTACGGCGATATCATATGTATATCGTTTTTTTATATTTTACAGCGTTTGCACAATGAAATCACTTTTATCATAAACCTATGTCTCACAGGTCAAAATACAACATCGGCTAGGTGTTTCTAGTGATATGGCGCTACACCTCCAGAGCAAATATAGGTAACTAAAAATAGAAACTCCAAAAAGTCATATGCAAAAACAGGAGGACAAGGAGTCATACACTATTGAAAGTAGAAAAATCTTTATTATAGCAAAAAGCTAAAACACATATTTAAAATAGCGAAGATCCAAAAAAGATTAACTGTCTAAGGCTATACATTGCTAGTGTTAAAACTACACCACATGGTCTCAAACATTTATATATTGACCAAATGTGATACAGCTGATTAAACGCTAGGCAAACAACCATGATACTGCACATAATTGTATATTCAAAAAAGTAGGAATGATTCCACGAAGGAAAGAGGTATAAGGTCTAAGGGAAAGTCACCTATAAGTATTCTAGTGCAGTGAAACACCAAAACCCACATCAGTAAGATGCTGGGTCATAGGGAAAAGAAGCCCCACATTTGGGACAGTAAGCCGCACGTTTTTAACTCAATGAAGATGTCTTACCCTGAGCCGACCTTAGGGGTGTGCGACCTGTGCCATTGCACAGGGTGCATCACCCCAGCTGGTGGAAGGGGGCGCTGCGTTGACTCCCTTCCCCTGCTTGTTTCAGAAGCGCCCAGGCCGGCGACTCAGCAGTCGCCTTTCCGCCCAGGCGCTTCTTCACTCAGTCATGTCGCTATCGTTGTAGCAGCCATAGTGGCTGCTAGCGGCGACAACGGGCATGAGGGCACCCGTGCTGCGGCCCCCCCATGACCATTGGCACCGCTAGCAGCTGCTCCTATAGCAGTAGCGACGCCAGTATAGCAGAGCAGGGAGGTATCTCCCTGCTCTGCTATCTACTAGCGCCACTGTAGCTCCATGAAGGAGCGGAATCCCTGGACAGTGACATCAAGGGCAACTCCTGAAGCGGAATCCCCGTCCACAACGTTGCCGACGCTGTGATCAGGGAATCCACTCCAGGAGAAGCCAGTGATATCTCTGTCCACAAATGGACACAGACGATAGGGGCTTCTCCTGGAGTGGAATCCACAGTCACAGTGTCGGCAACGCTGTGGACGGGGATTCCACTTCAGGAGTTGCCCCTGATGTCACTGTCCATATATGTACAGAGACATCAAGCGGAGTGCTCCAGGAGCGGAATCCCCAGCTACAGGGGATCCTGCTCCTTCAGGGAGCTACAGTGGCGCTATCTACAGGAGGGGTGGGGTGCTATCTACAAGGAGGTAGTGGGCTGTGTGGCACTACCTACCAAGGGGCTGTGTGGCACTACCTACCAGGGGGCTGTGTGGCACTAACCAGTGGCGTAACTACCGCCGTAGCAACCATAGCGACTGCTACGGGGCCCGCGGCATGAGGGGGCCCGTGTCGCCCGCCGGCACGGGCCCCCACCATGACCGCAGGCTCCGCTAGCAGCCGCTATGGCTGCTACAGCGGGACGCCACTGAACACTACGGCAGAGCAGGGAGGTATCTCCCCGCTCTGCCATTAAACAAAAGACATGTATCCCCTATCCACAGGACAGGGGATACATGTGTGATCGCTGGCAGCGATAGGGAGAACGGGGGACTGAAAGTCCCCTGAAGTTCTCCATCACAAACCTCGGACTTCCGGGGTCTCTGTCGGCAGCTCCGTAGAAATTAATGGAGCGTCGGTCGCGCTTGTGCGCATGCGTGACCAGCGCTCCTTTCATTTTTATTGAGCTGCCGACACAGACGCCGAAAGTCAGAGGTTTGTCATGGAGAACTTGGGGGACTTTCGGTCCCCCGTTCTCCCTATCGCTGCCAGCGATCACACATGTATCCCCTATCCTGTGGATAGGGGATGCATGTTATTTGTAGGACACACTATAGGTCGCATTTTTTTGGGGGGGGCTGTATGGCGTTCCCTACAGGGGGGGCTGTATGGCGTTCCCTGCAGGGGGGCGCTGTATGGCGTTCCCTGCAGGGGGGGCGCTGTATGGCGTTCCCTGCAGGGGGGGTGCTGTATGGCGTTCCCTGCAGGGGGGGTGCTGTATGGCGTTCCCTGCAAGGGGGGGGGGCGCTGTATGGCGTTCCCTGCAGGGGGAGGCGCTGTATGGCGTTCCCTGCAGGGGGGGCGCTGTATGGCGTTCCCTACAGGGGGCGCTGTATGGCGTTCCCTACAAGGGGGGGCTGTATGGTGTTCCCTACAGGGGGGGGGCTGTATGGCGTTCTCTACAGGGGGGCTGTATGGCATTAGGCGCTGTGATTGGTCCCCTGCCGTATTACTGTGCGGATCAACTGTCATAAACAGTTGATGGCAAAGTTCTGTCACCTTGTCCTTTGTCAGGATGACAGTTGTTAGCCAGGACACACCAGTACGTCTCGGTGCCTTAAAGCATTGCAATACAAGATGTACTGGTGCGTTAAGGGGTTAATGTTTTAATATATATTGGCACACACAGGGTGCTGCTTAATCTCTGTGTTTGTTTGTTTTTTGTTTTTTGGTAGTTTTTAAATCCTTTATTTCAATAAGATGAATAACAGAAAAAACAATTATATCAATATACCGTAAGGTCACAAAGATACATATTCTCCGATCCCTGACCTAATTAGAATACATTGAACCCCCCTCCCCTTCCTTTTTTGCATGCACAGAAAAAAAAAAGAAACATATTGTGATTTTAATCAAAAAAATTATATATGTCTTGTTTATCAAATAAACACTACATCAGTTTTTCTAATGGTTTCCTCTGAACTCCTTCCCTCTGATAAAAATGTAGCCATTCTAATGTAGTGAAAAACTTTAAGAGATTTAAGAACTCGTTACAGGCAGGTTTGTGGGGTTTTAACCAAGCATTCAAAATAGTCTTTTTTGCTGTCAATAGTAATAGCATAATAATTCTCTGTATTTCTATTTCGTTTCACCCAACATTGAAGATGAGAGTCCACGGATTCATAACTAAGGACTTATCTACTACAGTATTAATAAATGAGACTACTTGGTTCCAAAAGATCTGAATGAAAACTTTCATAAAGAATGCCATGGTCCAGCTTTGAGAAATGAGCATTTTGGACATGCATCAGTTGGACTTTGTTGGTCTCAGGATTTTGACAGCTCAATTTTCTTGGGTTCGAACCCCACATTAAAAGCAGTATAAACTCTAAAGCGTATCTTCCATTGAAGTTCTCTTAATGTCTCAGATTTTACCGCTATATTGGTATTCTTCCAACCCTTATATATATTTTTTCCTGAATCTCAACTGGTGATATTTTAATATCTGGGAGAATTTCTTTTGCCCATTTTTCAAAACAATGAGAATTTAACTCTGTATAATTTATCCTACTGATATGTAATCTATGATAGATACGAGATATTGAGGTTTTACCTCCTGCATTTGGTATTATTTTATACAAATCTGATGGATTCCAGAGATTAGGACACATTAAGTGTCTCCACTGGTAATAATATAAATAGTCTTTATTTGAGATTGAAAATTCATCTAGCATTTCACGGAAAGTGTAAATCATTCAATTTTCTCAATGAATCACTTGAGTTATAGATTCAACCCACATTGTTACCATTTTAAAATGACTCTTTTGGGTATAATAGTCGTTAATGCGGTATGCTCTCCTATTATGGAAAACCTAGTAATATGGCTGAAATTCGAAATATAGAGGTACACTTGTGCCAAACTTTCCATGTATCACTGAATAACATTGTATTGCTCTGGGCTACTGGTATGTCAATATTTTGTGCCATAACAATTGAGCTCAGAGGAAACGGTGAGAAAAAAGCCTCCTCAAGCTCACTATCAACCGAATTTGAGCTCTTTCTAATCCACTCAATAGGATATCTCATGATACATGCCCAATTGTATTTGTTCAGGTTTGGGAAGGATGTGCCCCCTCCCTGCTGGGAAGCTTGGAGTCTACCTAGAGATATTTTATGTATTTTCCCTCTCCAAATAAATCAAAGAAAAGCCACTTCCAATTCTTTTACTTCTTTGTTTTTTATTCTGAAAGGTATCATTTGGAACATATATAGGATTTTCGGAAGTAGTACCATTTTAACCAGTGACATTCTTCGAAACAGAGACAGTGGCAAGTCCCTCCATATTCGTAAAGATTTTTCAGCATTGGGCAATAGTGTCTGTATATTGTTCTTGTAGATAAATTCTTTAGTTCGTCCCATCCTAACTCCTAAATATTTTATTTCTTGTTTGGCAATTTTTAATCCCAGTTCTAAAGTTCCGGATGTTCCCTAATATTCTGTGCTTCATCAAGAAACAATACCTCCGTTTTTTCATAGTTAATTTTAAAGCCTGATTCATAACTCTACGAAGGTCTTTATCTACATTAGGGTTGTCACGATACCAGAATACGGACTTCGATACCGATACTTCGTGTAGTATTGCGATTGCAACATCTATGGCCACGGCCCGTCGTTCTGACTTAAACCTTGATGGCCGTGGCCATGGACATCCTACCTCTGTGCAGCGTCATCCTCTTGTGAGGTGCTGGCACTCACTTCCGGACATCGAGACTGTCTCTGGAGGGCGGGCGCGCCCGCGCATGCACGGCCTTAAAGGGCCAGTGCGCGCATATTGCAGGAAGTCTGCAATCTAGCCCTGGATGCCCTGGGCTATAAAAAGGACTCTTGCCCTCTTGCTCTTTGCCAGAGCGTTGTTTGTTACCCGTAGTTTGTCGTGCTAATGGGCTAATGTTTATTGTAAAAAATGTGTGTGTGTTTTTTTTAAAATTTAACATTACTTATTGTTACCTTGTTGCTATTAATTTAGTATAGATTTTGATATCGGCATTGATGAGAGAGTTCGGGCGATAAGGTTTTCGAACTGAAAGGTCTTTATCTTTTTTTTTGTTTCAATTTTATATATGCCACATTCCCCGATTGCAGACATTTACCATACTGATACATACAGTTAAAAATATTTCATAAATCATCTTTTATATGTAGAATGAAAGATTTAAAGAATTAATTTGTGAATCCATCTGGTCCTGTACTTTTTTCATTGGCTAATCCAGAAATTGTTTCTCTAAGTTCTTTAACCCCTTCCCGCCCAATCACGTACAGTTACGTGATTAAAACTGGTGTCTTACCGCCTTTTCACGTAACTGTACGTGATGGAGATGACGCTGGCTCAGGAGCCGAGCCAGCGACATCACCGCCGGGTGACAGCTGTATGTTACAGCTGTCACCCTGAGGTATCGGCCAGGACCGGAGCTAGCATCCGATCCGGCCAATTAACCCCTCACATGCTGCGTTCAATAGAGATCGCAGCATGTGAGGAGTTTATAGCCACTGGCACCCCAGAAACGTGATCGCTGGGTTGCCGGTGGCTGCAAAGCCGATCGGAGGGCTAATGCTTACCTCCCGGTCCGCCGTCGTCGGCGGGGCCCAGGAGGCTTCCGATACCATCGGCAAGATGGCGCCGGCTCAGAAGCTGAGCCGGCGTCATCAGCAGTGGGTGTCCGCTGTATGTTACAGCGGACACCCCGATCTATCGCCAGGAACCGGAGCTAGCTCCGATTCCTGGCATTAACTCCTTCGATGCAGCGATCCATTGTGATCGCTGCATCCTAGAGGCTTGTAACAAATCGGCAGCCTTGCCACGCAATGGCAAGGCTGGCGACTGTTACTATGGCAACAGGAGCCCTAAAAATGGACTCCTGTCTGCCATTACGTAAGTTGATTAGGCCCCGCCCAGAGGCGGAGCCTGATCGGCTTGCTGTCAGTGAACAACCTACAGTTCCAATACATTGCACTACATAGGTAGTGCAATGTATTAGAACATCAAACAAACAAACAGTTGGACCTTCAAGTCCCCTAGTGGGACTAAAGAAAAGTGTAAAAAAAAAAGTGTAAAAAAAGTAAAAATAAAAGTTGTAAAACATACAATAAAAGTTTCAAGTAATAAAATAAAACACAATCGCCCTTTTTCCCTCATCAAGTAATTTATTCTTGAAAAAAATAATAAAGCCATACATATTTGGTATCGCTGTGACCGTAACGACCTAAACTATAAAAATATTATTTATCCAGCGCAGTGAACGCCGTAAAAAAAAACCCTCAAAAAGACTGCCATAATTACTGTTTTTCTGGTCACTGTCTTCCAAAAATTGAAATAAAAAGTGATCAAAAAGTCGCATGTATCCAAAAATGGTACCTATAAAATCTATACCTCGTCTCACAAAAAACAAACCCTCATACAGCTCCATCGACGAAAAAATTTAAAAGTTATGGCTCTCACAACATGGCGACAGAAAAAATACATTCTCTTTCCAAAAGTAATTTTATTGTGCAAAAAGTTATAAAAAAGTTCTATAAATTAGGTATCGCCGGAATCGTACTGACCCTCGGAATAAAGGTAACATGTAGTTTATAACGCATGGTGAACGCTGTATATTAAAAAAAATAACTAAAGAACTATGGCAGAATTGCTGTTTTTTTGTCACCTTGCCTCCCAAAAAAAGGATAACAAGTGATCAAAAAGTTGCATGTACCCCAATATGGTACCAATAAAATCTACAGCTCGTCCCGTAAAAAAAGAGCCCTCATACCACTACGTCTATGAAAAAATAAAATAAGTTAAGGCTCCAATAAGTCAGGAAAGAAAAATATCCAGTTGTGCCGGCCCGAGGGGAACATTTCTTCTGTTTCAAAAGGCGATGTATCAAGGCACTAAAATTAGGGAACCAGGAAGGGGAGGGCCCAAACATATCTGCTGGAAGCGAGGGCGCCCGTATTATACCAGGACAATGCAGTGTCCCGGCAAAATTCCCCAAACTGCAAAGGTGCGGAGTGTGGACCAAAAAGATAAGGAAGGACATTTATCAGTGCGACACCGGCCTGTGCAGAAAGGATCGATCACAGCGTAATATACATCTATGGATCATTTTATTATTTTTTTTACCCCATTATTATACCACCTGACTATGCCCCTGATGTACTCTGCCCAGCTCACATATGCCCCACATTATAAACAGAAACACCAGTAAGACTCCAAACAAAACTATTACCAAGCAAATTCCACGCTCCAAAAGCCAAATGGCGCTCCCACCCATCTGAGCCCTACAGTGTGCCCAAACAGCAGTTTACGTCCACATATATGGCATCGCCATACCCGGGAGAACCCTTTTAACAATTTTTGAGGTGTGTGTCCCCAGTGGCATAAGCTGGGTCACGACATATTTGACAATGAATTGGCATATCTAGGGAAAAATTTTAATTTGTACCTTCGGCAGCGCAATCATTTATGGAAAAGACACGTGGGGTGAAAATGCTCACTACACCCCTTAATAAATGCCTTGAGGAATGCAGTTTCCAAAATGGGGTCACTTCTCAGTGGTTTCTTTTATTTCACATCAAAGCCTCTGCAATTGTAAACCAATACTTTATATGTCGCCAAATTAGGCCTCAATTTTACATGGTACTCTTTCACTCCTGAGCCCTGTCGAATGTCCAGGCAAAAGATTAGGGCCACACACACGTAGGGTGTTTCTAAAACCGGGAAATGCCGCATAATAATTAGAGAGCTGTCTTGTTATGGTGGCACAAGCTGGGCACCTCATATTGGCATATCTATTGAAAAAAATCCCATTTTCACTCTGCAACATCGAGTGCACACTAATTTCTGCAAAACACCTGTGGGGTTAACATGCTCACTACACCCCTAGGTGAATACCTTGAGGGTGTTGTTTCCAAAATGGGGTCACTTCTGGGGGGTATCCACTGTTTTGGTTCCACAGGGACTTTGCAAATATAACATAGCGACCAGAAACCAAATGCAGCAAAATCTGTACACCAAAAGCAAATGGCACGCCTTCCCTTCTGAGCAATGCCGTGTGCCCAAACAGCAGTTTATGATCACGTGTGGGGTATTGCCGTACTCCAGAGAAGTTGCTTTACAAATGTTGGGGTTCTTTTTTTCCTTTATTTGTTGAGAAAATTAAAAATTTGGAGCTAAAGCTACGTCTTATTGAAGAAAAATAATTTTTTTTATTTTCACTGCCCAATTCTAATAAAATCTATGAAACACCTGTGGGGTCAAAATGCTCACTACACCCCTAGATGGATTCTTAAAGGGGTGTAGTTTTCTCAATGGAGTCACTTTTTTGGCGTTTTCACTGTTTTGGTCCCTTAGGGGCTTTGCAAATGCGACATGGCCTCCGTAAACCATTCCTGCTAAATGTGATCTCCAAAAGCCAAATAGCGCTCTTTCCATTCTAAGCCCTGCCGTGGGTCCAAATAGCCATTTATTACCACATGTGGGTATTGTTTTACTCGGGAGAAATTGCTTTACAAATGTTGCGGTGCTTTTTCTCCTTTAGTCCTTGTGGAAATTAGAAAAAATTAGCTAAACTTACATTTTCTTTGAAAGAATGTAGATTTTAACTTTCACGGCCTACTTCCAATAGTTTCTGCAAAAAACCTGCGGAGTCAAAATGCTCACTATACCTCTAGATAATTTCCTCAAGGGGTGTAGTTTCCCAAATGGGGTCACTTTTGGTGGATTTCCACTGTTTTGGCACCGAAAGAGCCCTGCAAATCTGACATGGTGCCTAAAATATTTTCTAATAAAAAGGAGGCCCAAAATCCACAATGTTCTCCATTGCTGCTGAGGCCTGTGCTTCAGTCCATTACCACACTAGGGCCACATGTGGGATATTTCTAAAAACGGCAAAATCTGGGCAATAAATATTGAGTTGCGTTTCTCTGGTAAAAACTTCGGTGTTACAGAAAAAATAGATTAAAAATGAATTTCTGCAAAAACAAAATGAAATTTGAAAATTTCACCTCTACGTTGATTTAATTCCTGTGAAACGTTTAGAGGGTTAAGAAACTTTCTAAATGCTGTTTTGAATACTTTGAGGGGTGAAGATTTTAAAATGGGGTGACTTTTTGGCGGTTTCTAATATATAAGGCCCTAAAAGCCGCTTCACAACTGTACTGCCCCCTGTAAAAATAGCCTTTTGAAATTTTCTTGGAAATCTGAGAAATTGCTGCTAAAGTTCTAAGCCTTGTGACATCATAGAAAAATAAAAGGACGTTCAAAAAACGATGCCAATCTAAAGTAGACATATGGGTGATGTTAATTAGCAACAATTTTGTGTGGTATAACTGCCTATCTTACAAGCAGATACATTTACATTTAGAAAAATGCTAATTTTTGCAATTTTTCACAAAATTTTGGAGTTTTTCACTGATAAATATTGAATTTATCGACCAAATTTTTCCACTATCATAAAGTCCAATGTCTCACGAGAAAACAATCTCAGAATCGCTTTGATAGGTAAAAGCATTCCGGAGTTATTACCACATAAAGTGAAATATCTCAGATTTGAAAAAATGGGTCTGGTCCTGAAGGCCAAAATTAGCTTGGTCCTGAAGGGGTTAAAGGTTATTGGTTTGTTTATACTTGACAATTGTTCATCATTGGGTTTAGGCAATTAAAGTGAGTCTAAAGTCCTAGATGCAAGTTTTAGATCGATATCTTCCCCTTTATATAATTCCGTATAGTATCTAGTCTGAGATTTTATGTATAGTGTGATGTACTGAACCATCTTTGTCTCTCAATAACTTAATAGGATTTGTTTTATGTACCCCTTTAGTTAAGTTAGAGAGATATTTACCCACTTTATTACCATATCTATACAATTCATAGCCTTTTTTGTTTTTGTAAATCGTGCCATCCTATGCAAATAATATTCATATAAAGCTTTTTTATCCAGCATTACAATTTTGTTTAAAGAGGCTCTGTCACCAGATTCTCAAACCCTATCTCCTATTGCATGTGATCGGCGCTGCAATGTAGATTACAGTAACGTTTTTGTTTTTTTTTAAAACGTTCATTTTTGGCCAAGTTATGAGCTATTTTATATATATGCAAATGAGGTTTGAAATGGACAACTGGGCATTTTTTTTTCGTTATGTCCAACTGGCGTGTATTTTGTTTATAACTGGGCGTGTTTACGTGTATGACGCTGACCAATCAGTGACCAGTCAGCATCATACACTCATCTCCATTGATTTACACAGCAGCGATGTGCAGCCACATAAACAGAGATTAACAGCATTGTGAGAGACTAGACATGGACCGCACAATCCACAATATATACGTTGATCTGAGCCGCTAGGCATAATTTAGAAACATTAACATAAGCTTCTTTGTAAACATTTTGATCAAACTGTATAAGCCCACTCGCCACTTCACGGCGACCTCTTTAAAGTGGGTCCCTACTCTATCGGCTGCAGCACAGCATGGCGGCCCCCGCCACCGCAGCACCGCTCCCGAAGAGGGAGCAACCCAGTGGTCCAAAAGCACCCATGCTAACAGACCGTGCCAAGCCTCCTTGGCTCTGGGCCACATCCCCCCACAAGTGCAGCACTACAGCCAGGGGCGTAACTAGGAAAGACTGGGCCCCATAGCAAACTTTTGACTGGGGCCCCCCCCCCCTCTGCTGGGTATCACACAACCCCCCCCCCCCCTTGTAGATAGTGCCTCCCTATAGATTCCACCACACAGCGCCCCCCTATAGATAGCACCATACACAGCCCCCTGTAAATAACGCCATACAGCCCCCTCTGTAGATAACGCCATACAGACCCCCTCTGTAGATAACGCCATACAGCCCCCTCTGTAGATTACGCCATACAGCCCCCCCCCCCAAAAAAAAAGCTGCCTATAGTTTGTCCTACAAAAGACATGCATCCCCTATCCACAGGATAGGGGATACATGTGTGATCGCTGGCAGCGATAAGGAGACCGAAAGTTCCCCGAAGTTCTCCATGACTAACCTCGGACTTCTGGCGTCTGCGCAGTTCAATAAAAATGAAAGGAGCGCTGGTCACGCATGCGCACAAGCACGACCGGTGCGCAAGTCATTTCCATGGAGCTGCAGACAGACTACGGAAGTCCGAGGTTTGCCATGGAGAACTTAGGGGGGACTTTTGATCCCCCGTTCTCCTCATCGCTTGGCGTCCCAGCGATCCCACATGTATCCCTATCCTGTGGTTAGGGGATGCATGTCTTTTGTAGGAACAACCCCTTCAGTGGCGTCGCGCTGTAGCAGCCATAGCGGCTGCTAGCGGAGCCTGCGGCCATGGGAGGGGCCGTGCCGGCGGGTGGCACGGGCCCCCTCATGCTGCAGGCCCCGTAGAAGTCGCTACGGCTGCTATAGCGGTAGTTACGCCACTGCGCATAGGTTTGTACGGCGTAAAACTACAGCTCCCAGCATGTCCGAAACAATGATAAGGATATGCTGGGAGATGCGGTTTCACAAAAAAAAATCATACCACCATCATCTCGCTGCAGATCATACAGTGACTACAATACTGATTAGAGGCAGAATAAACATTTACATTAAGTGACTCACCGGTGACGTCTCAGATTCTAGTTCTTTTCTTCTCACTCCGATTCAGACATCTATGATGGATTTCTCCCGGGCATGACCCATTTCTGGAGTTTTCCCGCTCAGATGTCTTCAGCTTCTCACTTTTAAAACATTTCTGCACCTGTAAACAAAGTTAAAATTCTCAACACCTCTAAATATAACTGTCACACACACACACACACACACACACACACACACACACACACACACACACACACACACCGTGCCCCCTGTAGATAGTGCCCCCTGTAGATAGTGACCTACATAGAAGCCCCTGTAGATAGTGCCCACATATGGACTCCAGAGCTGCAAGGCAATAGTGCTAACCACTGAGCCACCGTGCTGCCCTACATATAGCTTCCCCTATAGTTAGTGCTCCACGTATAGCCCACCTCTGTAGATATTGTCCCACATATAGCCCACCCCTGTAGACTGTGCACTACATATAGCCACCCTGTTGCTAGTGCCCCACAGGTAACCCACCCCTGTATATAGTGTCCCACACATAGCCCACCCCTATAGAAAGTACCCTAAAAAATAGCTCCCCTATAGATAGTGCTCTACATATAGCCCACCCCTGTATAGTGTCTCACATATACTGCCCCACATATAGACCCCCTGTAGATAGTGGCCCACATCCCCACATACAGACCTCCCCTGTAGCTAGTGCCCCACATATAGACCCCCCCCTGTATATAGTGGCCCACATATAGACCCCCCTGTATATAGTGGCCCCCACCCCCACATATAGACCCCCCTGTAGCTACTGCCCCACATATAGACCCCCCTGTAGCTACTGCCCCACATATAGACCCCCCTATATATAATAGCCCACATAAAGACGACCCCCCCCCTGTAGATAGACCCCCCCACTATAGATAATGCCATTCACATTTTTATGAGGAAAAAAATATATAAAGTTGACATACTCACATTCTCCGGTTCCCACGCTGTTCACTGGCGATGCAGACATGCTCTCTTCTGAGCATGTCTGCAGGAGCTGAACGAGCGTCCTCCAATGACGCTGATTGGCGGGGCAGAATGACTTGCCCCGCCAATCAGCACCTTCCAAGCATGGAAGCGGCGCGATGATGTCATCGCGCCGCTAGCCAATCAGTGTCATTGTAAGGCACTGGATGGTCAGGCACGGAACATGCCCGGCGATTCAGTGCTAATACATGTATTTGGCTGCCGCTAGCACCGGGGCCCCCTCCGGTGCTAGCGACACCTACAGGCATGAGAGTGCCTGTGTAAGGCTCGGTGGCGCGGGCCCCACAGTAGCGGTGCTACCCCTGTAGCAGCTATAACGGCTGCTAGCGGCGCCACCGGGCATTTGGGAGGGCGTGTCGGCTGGCGGCACGGGCCCCCTCAAGCCCCGGGCCCCGTAGCAGCCGCTACTGCTGCTACCGCGGTAGTTACGCCACTGACTACAGCAACAGACACCACCATACAGCACCACAACATGTGAACAGATGGAATGAGCTCATCTTGCCATGCGCCCCCAGTGGCCAACTGAGAGCACAAGCAAGAGCAGGAACACTTATGAGGTCATTCCTGAATTAAAATCATCTGGGTATTTTTTCAAATGCGTGGAGTGCTGGTACCAAGTAAAACAAAAGAAATGAGGATGATACACTATACAATATCCTTTGATTTACACAGCAGTGATGTGCAGCCACATAAACAGAGATTAACGTTAATCAAGTGTCCTGATAATGAATACACATGAAATCCAGCCTGGACGTCATGTGTACTCAGAATCCTGACACTTCTGAATCTTTTCTTTGAGATTTCCAATCTCGTTTACCTCCGTAATCTCGCGAGATTTTGCTTCCCTTGCCGGAGTCTCACAGAAAAGATTCAGAAGTGTCAGGATTCTGAATACACATGACGTCCAGGCTGGATTTCATGTGTATTCATTATCAGGACACTGCAGTAACGTTAATCTCTGGTTATGTGGCTGCACATCGCTGCTGTGTAAATAAATGTAGAGGAGTGTATGATGCTGACTGGTCACTGATTGGTCAGCGTCATACACGTAAACACGCCCAGTTGGACATAACGAAAAAAACACGCCCAGTTGTCCATTTCAAAGCTCATTTGCATATATATATATAAAATAGCTCATAACTTGGCCAAAAATTAAAGTTTAAAAAAAAAAAAACGTTACTGTTATCTACATTGCAGCGCCGATCACATAGGGATTTGAGAATCTGGTGACAGAGCCTCTTTAAGTTGTTGTGAGCCTTATGTTTCATATGCAGTATGATAGTTTTCACTGACTTTTGTCAATTCCTGCGTTATCTTTTTCGTTTTAAAGACTACATAAGAGATTATACTTCCCCTCATCACAGATTTAGCTGCTTCCCAAAACAATAGAGAGTCTCCTAAATTTTCCTTGTTATTTATAGAGTATTCTTTCCATGAGCCTTTAAGCATCTTGATACATTTTTGATCTTTAAGGAGCCCCAAGGGGCAACACTAGTGTCAACTTGTCAAAGTAGCTGTATAAATATTTAATATAAGACTAATTGGAGCACGGTCAGATATTATTATTTTGTGAATCTTTGTCGCTTCTGTTCTAAGTAGTAGATTTTTAATAATTAGGATATTATCAATTCTAGAAAGCGATTTGAATTGTGATGAGAAATAGGTATAATCCTTTTCCACTGGGTTCAACACTCCACATATATCAATTAGTAATGTATTATTAATAAGATAATTAAATACGACTTCTTCTGTAGTATGCGGGAGAGCTCCTACTAATCTATCCATATTGCGATCACCCACTGCATTGAAATCGCCTGCTATAATTTTTGTATTTGTTTCATTGTGCAATATCCATTCAGTTACATCCTTATAAAAAATGTGCTTCTCATTATTGACATTTGGGGCATAAATATTATAGATCATCACTTTGTCCTCTCCCATCTTCAGAAGAACTCTCATCCTTCTATCTGAATCATCATACTCGGTGTTAATTAATTCATATCTCAAATTTTTATTAATTAAAATAACACCTTTTTTTGTTTAATGTTCCCTTACCTATAGCTTCTCCCACCCATTTGCTTTCAAGTTTCTGAATTTCACTTGGACCTAGATATGTCTCTTGGAGTAGCGCTATATTGGTTTTCAAATCCTGGAGGTGTTTAAGTATTTTAGTTCTCTTTATAGGATTCATAATTCCCCTGACATTCCAACTAACGATATTAATCATGGTGGTTTATTTTGAACAATGTTTACTTTAGACCACAAGATAAAAATGAACCAAAAAATAAAAAACAAATAAATACAAAGAGATTATAACCCCATTTATTAATGAAAGAAAAAAAAAAAAGAAAAAAATTCTGTGCGCTCAAAATTCCACCCATTTACCCCTAACAACATTTTTTGGCTACATAGTACACAATGATGGGTTAAACTCAGCTAATAAAAGATTAGTATTCATGTGCCAATAATCCACCGCCAAGCAAAAAAAAACATTTAATAAAAATATACAATTATAAATATGCAATTAGCAGTTATCCCCACCCTCAAATTTACATGAAATTTGAGTGTAAACAAAGAAAAAAGAAAAGAAAAAAGAGGGAAGGGAAAAAAACAAACAAACACAAAGTCAGATTTGATATCTCTTCCTCGTTTCCTATGGATCTGTAAACGTAGATATAGCTCCACCTTCTTCAAAGATTTTTAAGATTGCTAGATAAACAATTCTGAATGATTCTTTAACCCGTTGCGTACCTGCTCCGCAATAGTATGGCACACGCCGCTTATTGAAATGGACCTGCGCCGTACTATTGCGGAAAAGGAATAAACTGTCACTATGTGAAATCACATAGTGATAACACAGCGACGGCAGCTGTCATTGACAGCTAACCGTCTCTGTTACCGGCCTGGGGATCAATCAGCAGAGCAGGCCCCCATGCCAGCGATTGCTGTGATTGGTCAGTCTTCAGAGACTGACCAATTACAGCCATCTGTGACGTCGTCTACAGGAGAGAGCGCCTGTCACTTTCTCTGATCTCCTCATTTCTGTGAGATCCGTGAGATCAGAGAAAGCTATGTAAAAAAAAACAAAAAACACAATTTTTATTAACCCCTTCTCAAAAATGGGCGTATAGTAATGCCCTGAGGATGAAGCGGGCACAGGAGCTGTGCGCGCTCCATCTTCATCGGGTGTCGGCTGTAATATACAGCCGACATCTCACTGTTCTCTCCGATCGCCGTCGTTCAACCACTTAAATGCTGCTGTCAATAGCGTCAGCGGCATTTAAGTGATTGATACAGAGGGAGGGGGCTCCCTCTGCACCCCGTTGCCCCCCCCCCAAAAAAAATCGCAGGGTTCTGATGGTTGCAATGGCAACCAGGAAGCTTAGCAATGGCTTCCTGGTTGCCAGGTACGGGAGCCAATTAGGTCCTGTAAAATGACAGTTACAATACACTGCACTACACAAGTACATACAGAAGTAGTGCAGTGTATTGTGCAGGGGATCAGAAGATCAGATCTTCCAGTCTCCTAGTATGTGTAAAAAAAAAGTGAAAAAAAGTTTTAGATAAATAAATAAATAAAAGTTTTACGTAATAAAAACAATAATCGCCATGTTTCCCTGATCAAGCCCTTTATAATTAGAAAAAAACAAACTAGACATAATAGGTATAGCCGCGTTCATATGGGCCTGACCTAAAAAAATATCATATTATTTATCCCGCACAGTGAACTCCGTAAATAAAAAAGGTCACGTTGTTTCCAAAAAAATGGAATAAAAAGTGATCAAAAAGTCGCACGTACCCAAACATGGTACCAATAAAAACTACAGTGTGTTATGCAAAAAACAAGCCCTCACACGGCTCCGTCAACCAAAAAATAAAAAAGTTATGGCTCTCAGGATATGGTGACACTAAAACATTATTTTATTTAGAAAAAGGTGTTTTTATTTTGCAACAGTAGTAAAACATAGAAAAACGATATAAATTTGGTATTGCCATAATCGTATCGAACCGCAGAATAAAGCAAACATGTTGTTTATACTGCACAGAGAACGCTGTTAAAAATTTATAAAGAAAACAGTGAGAGAATTTCTGTTTTTTGGTCTCCTCACATCCCAAAAAATGGAATAAAAACTGATCAAATTATCGCATGTACCCCAAAATGATGCTAATAAAATCTACAGCTCGTTCCATAAAAATCAAGCACTCACACAGCTCGTCAACGGAAAAATAAAAAGTTATGACTCTTTGAACGCAATAATGCAAAACGACGGCCCAGACTAATTTATATGTGCAGCAGTTCTTCACCTAAAACCCCACGTCATCATTTGCAGCCCATTTTGGGGTCTGTGCTACATATGGGGCTAGTGAAGAAGTCAAAGATTAGGCAATGCTGGAGTGCGGACAACACCGCAGACACCCTTTAGAAGTGCGACTCCTGCACCCAATAATCCGGCCTGTGCATAAAGGATTGGTTCAAAGCGTACGTCACTATCCATGGATAATTAATTTTATTATTCATTCACCCCATTATTACATCATCCTATTATGTATGACCTGTTGCACTCCGCCCAGCTTACATTTACCCTGATGTACTCCGCCCAGCTTACATATACCCCGATGTACTCCGTCCAGCTTACATTTACCCTGATGTACTCCACATAGCTTACATATACCCTGATGTACTCCGCACAGATTACATATATCCTGATGTACTCCGCACAGATTACATATACACTGATGTACTCCACATAGCTTACATATACCCTGATGTACTCCACATAGCTTACATATACGCTGATGTACTCCGCGCAGCTTACATATACCCTGATGTCCTCCTCGCAGCTAACATATACCCTGATGCACTCCGCCCAGCTTACATATACCCTGATACACTCCGCACAGCTTACATATACCCTGATACACTCCGCCCAGCTTACATATGCCCCCACATTATAAACTGAAACACCAGTAAAACACTAAACAAGACTACTACCAAGCAAAATCTGCGCTCCAAAAGACAAATAGCGGTCCTTCTGGGACTGGCAGTGTGCCCAAACAGCAGTTTATGACCGCATATGGGGTATTACCGTACTCTGGAGAACCGCTTAACAATTTATGGGGTGTGTGTCTACGGTGGTACAAGCTGGGCACAACACATTGGGCACTGAAATAGCATATCTGTGGAAAATGGCAATTTTCAATCTGCAACATCCACTGTGCACTAATTTCTGCAAAACTTTTGGGGTCAAAATGCTCACTACACTTCTAGATGAATTCCTGGAGGGGTGTAGTTTCCTAAATGGGGTCACTGTACTGGTACCTCAGCGCAATGCAACATGGCGTCAAAAACAAATTTAGTAAAATCTCCACTCCAAAAACGAAATTGCACTTTTTCCGTTTAGACCCTTGCCGTATGTCCAAATAGCAATTTACAACCACATATGCAGTATTTCCCTACTCAGGAGAAATTGTGTAACACATTTTGGGGTGCCTTTTCTCCTGTATTCCTTGTGGAAATGAAAAATTATGAGCTAAATCTACAGGTTATTGGAAAAAAAAATATTTTTTCATTTTCACGGCCCAATTCTAATAAAATCTATAAAACACCTGAGGGCTCAAAAGGCTCACTACACCTCTAATTTAATTCCTTCAGGGTTATAGTCTCCAAAGTGGGATCACACCTGGGGAATTTCTACTGTACTGGTACTTCAGGGGCTCTGCAAATGCCACATGGCCCCCAGAAACCAATTCAGCAAAATCTGCGCTGCAAAATCCAAATGGTGCTCCGTCCCTTCTGAACCCTGCCGTGGGTCCAAACAGCAGTTTATTACCACATATGGGGTATTGCCTTAATCAGGAGAAATTGCTTTACAAATGTTGAGGTGCTTTTTCTCCTTTATTCCTTATAAAAATTAGAAAATTCAGTTTTTTTCCAGAAAAAAAGTCTCTTTTTATCTTCACAGACTAATTCCAATAAATTCGGCAAAAAACCTGTGGGGTCAAAATGCTAACTATACCACTAGAAAAATTCTTTGAGGGGTATAGTTTCCAAAATGTGGTCACTTTTGGGAGGTCTCCACTGTTTAGGTCCCTCCAGGGCGTTGCAAACGTGACACGGCACCGAAAACCATTCCAGTAAAATCAGCGCTCCAAAATCCAAATGGCGCTCCTTCCCTTCTGATCACTGCTGTGGGTCCAAACAGCAGTTTATTACCACATATGGGGTATTTCCATAATCGGGAGAAATTGCTTTACAAATGTTGGGATGCTTTTCTTCCTTTATTCCTTGCAAAAATTCGAAATTTCTAAGTTTTTCCAGAAAAAAAGTCGATTTTCATTTTCACAGACTAACTCCAATAAATATAGCAAAACACCTGTGTGGTCAAAATGCTAACTATACCCCTAGATATATTCCCTGAGGGATGTAGTTTAAAAAATGGGGTCACTTTTGGGGTGTTTCCACTGTTTTGGCACCACAAGACCTCTTCAAACCTGACATGGTGCCTAAAATATATTCTAAAAAAAGGAGGCCCCAAAATCCTCTAGGTGCTCCTTTGCTTCGGGGGCCGGTGTTTCAGTCCATTAGCACACTAGGGCCACATGTGGGATATTTATAAAAACTGCAGAACCTGGGCAATAAGTATTGAGTTGCGTTTATCAGGTAAAACCTTCTGTGATACAGAATTTTTTTTATTATATATGAATTTTGTAAAAAAAAAATGAAATTTGAACATTTCAGCTCTACTTTCCTTCAATTCCTGTAAAATGCCTAAAGGGTTGAAACACTTTCTGAATGCTGTTTTGAATACCTTGAGGGGTGCAGTTTTCAAAATGGGGTGTTTTATGTGGGTTTCTAATATATAAGGCCCTCAAAACTACTTCAGAACTGAACTCGTCCCTGAAAAAAATAGGCTTTTGAAATTTTCTTAAAAATGTGAGAAATTGCTGCTAAAGTTCTAAGCCTTGTAACATCCTAGAAAAATAAAAGGATGTTCAAAAAACGATGCAAATATAAAGTAGACATATGGGAAATGTTAATTAGTAACTATTTTGTGTAGTATTACTATCTGTTTTACAAGCAGATACATTTCAAATTGGAAAAATCCAAATTTTTTCAAATTTTCTCAACATTTTGGTGTTTTTCACAAATAAGCAATGAATTTATCGACTAAATTTTTTCACTAACATAAAGTACAATATGTCACGAGAAAACAATCTCAGAATCAATTGGATAGGTAAAAGCATTCCGGAGTTATTACCACATAAAGTGACCCATATCAGATTTGAAAAAATAGGTCTGGTCCTCAAGGCCAAAATGAGCTTGGTCCTCAAGGGGTTAATTTCTGTTAGTCCCACACAGATTGGAACAAACTTTTTTGCTCAGCTGAAAAATCCTGAAACAATGATATGTGTGTCCCATTGATTTCATCTTCATGATTTCCGCTTTATCGTTATAATCAAGGATGTTTGCTATAACAGGACGTGGACGCCTATTATCTGAAGTGTCCATTATTCTGCCTATCCTGTGGGCTCTCTCCACCTTGATTGGATTTTGTATACCAAGTGCTAGAGGGATATTTTACATTATGAAATTACGAAGTTGTATAGGTGATATAACCTCTGGATTACCAATCAATCTTATGTTATTCCGTCCATTACGATTTTCTAGGTCGCTTAATTTTTCAGTGTTTTGTTTTCTCTTGTGAGAACTTTACATTTTATATGTATATCCTCTAATTCTTCTTTCATGGTAAGCAATTTATGTTCTTTCCGTATTAGTATTTCGCTGCTTCTTTATGTCTCCCAGACTATTAGTTATGGAGCTATTTATTATTTCCGTTAATTTTGGCAATATTTCCTTTACAACCATTTCAGCTACTTCTCTGGTATTGCATTGTGGCCATTGTGGAGTATCATTGTCAGAGGTGGAGGCATTGCTATTTCTTGTTGTATAAGAACACATGCCTGTTGAGATTAATTTGCCTGATTCTCTTCGTTACTCCAATACTGATACTGTTTTAGAGCCCCTCGAGTCTTGTCCACTTCTCGCCATTTTTATTTAGTTAGACGATGTGCACAGATAGCTTAAAGGAACAGTGTCACCACAAAAAAAATTTTCATGTCAGTTTTATGTTAGTGTTTTATTAAAAACGTTTTTATTTATTTGTGTGTTTGTGTGTTACTTTTTTCTATTTTTACACTTTTTCTTCCCTATGGGGGCTGCCATTTTTTTTCCCATTTCTGTATGTGTCGATTAACGACACATACAGACATGGAATACGGCAGCCACAGTCCCATAGGGACTGCGAATGGGGCCCGTCCCATCCACTTCTGTGTACGCCGTCTGTTTGGGAACGGCGCATGCGCCGCTCCCACACAGTCCAATTTGAAATGCGCGCCGTCCGGCACCATTTTCCTGTGGACCGGAAGTCGCGGCCGGACAGTAAGATTACTACTTCCGGTCGCGGCTTCCGGACTTGTGCACTTGGACCAGCGGCAGCAGACGGAGCGGACGGGCCAGAGGGAGCCGCGGCGGCAGGAGCAGGTAAGAGATTTCTATGTATGTTCGTGTTTGTGTGTGTTTACTACTGTATGTAAACCTACTACACTGTGTGTTAGCTCAAAAAATGGCGACACACAGTGTAGGAGGTTAGACCGTTCAATCCCCTCGTTTATCCCGGCACTAGCCAGGATAAAGGAGGGGGGGATTCTCAGAGCTCACTAGAGCGAGGGATTTTTTCCCAATTTTGCAGCAAAAAGCAATGTGGTTGCTTTACCACATGCAATGCTGCAATTTTGGGAATAGCTCCATCTAGTGACCAGCACTGGGAAATATTATAAATTAGAATCTAATTTATAATATTTCCTGACTCGTGAAAAAAATAAAAAAAATTTGAACAATGTTTAATCACCTACACACTATATGTTTAATTAAAAAAAAACAAACATGTTTTGCTGGCAACACATTCCCTTTAAATTGGCCCAGGAATACTTTTATTATACCCTATAGTTATGAATATGATTAACTTACGAACTATAAAGATATTATAGAGGAATTTAACTTCTCATGTGTCGTATCATATATCGTAATCCCAGCACTGATACAGAGAATAAAACATTTATGATAGTATAGACTTCATACGACCTGGTAATTCGATATATCCATTGTGAGACGTTTTCCAAGTTTGTTTGAAAATGAGCATCAGACTCGTATAATCCAAAAGTAACGTGTTTGTTAGCTTCTGTGACTTCATAGTAAGCTAAACCGCTGTGACATCATAAGCGGGTTTCAGACAGGTATCATACTATGACATCATAACTAGTTTTAGTTTATCATTAGAAAGTTTCAGTCAGGTTTAGTATAATCATATATATATTTGGCAAGGACGTGGTGTCTGAGGCACAGTTAGCTCTGCCCACAGCCCGACCTGCAAGAAGCCTGTGAGGAAGGAGATGTGAGTGTTCAGTCTGTCTGTTGTTTGTGCCTCTATTTGTCTCTGTCTCTGTGTTTATGTGTGTATGTGTGTATTTGTGTGTCTAAGTGCCTATATATGTATCTGTACTGCAGCGTAGCTATAGGGGTCGCAACGGTCGCAGTTGTGACCGGGCCCCCAATCCACACAGCGCTGACCGCACTTCCAACTGTACTTGCGTCCTCAGGAGGCAAATACAGTTCAGGGCAATGCTGGAGCCTTGCTCCAGCATTCAATGCACCGCAAGCGGCTCAGCACAGGCAGGCACGATGTAGTGACGTCATCGCGCCTATCTGGCCAAGTCACTCACAGCACAGACCGGAGGAGAAGGATCCTCCACCCGTCGTGGGAACGGGGATAGGTAAGTAATTATGTTATTATTTTTCTATTAGGTACGTACATATGGGGGCATTATACTGGGTATGGGAGGGGGCTCATATGGTAGCTGCTGAGGGGGCATTATACTATATGGGGGCATTATACTGTATAGGACAGCTGAGGGGGGCATTATACTGTATGGGGGTATTTTACTGTATGGTACAGCTATGGGAGGCATTATACAGTATGGGACAGCTATGGAGGCATTATACTGTATGGGGGCATTATACTGCATGGGACAGCTATGGGGGCATTATATTGCATGGGACAGATATGGGGGCATTATACTGTATGGGGGAGATTATACTGTATAGGACAGCTATGGGGGGCTTTATACTGTATGAGGGTGTTATACTGTATGGGACAGCTATGGTGGGCATTATACTGTGTGGAGCATTATACTGTATGGGAGAGCTATGGTAGGCATTATACTGTATGGGACAGCTATGGGGACATTATACTGAATGGGGGGCATTATACTGTATGGTGCAGCTATGGGGGCATTATACTCTATGGAACATTATAGTGTATGGCACAGCTATGAGGGGCATTATAATGTATGTGGCAGCTATGGGAGGCATTATACTGTATGGGGGCATTATATTGTATGGAGTGCATTATACTGTATGGGGGCACTATACTGCATGGGGCAGCTATGGGTGGCAATATACTGCGGGGGCAGCTATGGGGGGCATTATACTGTGGGGGCAGTTATGGGGGCATTATACTGTGTGGGGGTATCTATGGGGGCATTATGCAGTGTGGGTAGCTATGGAGGGCATTATACTGTGTGTGAGCAGCTATGGGAGGCATTATACTGTGTGTGAGCAGCTATGGGAGGCATTATACTGTGTGGGACAGCTATGGGGCATTATACTTTGGGGTCAGCTATGGGGAGCTATACTGTGGAGGCATTCATGGGGTCTGTCGGGCACGGTGGCTGGGCATAGGCGTGCGCAGGGGTCGGGTGCTGTTGGGAAGGGGTAGGGGGGCCCAAGTGGAATTCTTGCACCAGGGCCCATGAGACTTTAGGTGTTACATAGGACTGCAGGTAACATCTACTACATTATCTGTACTCAGAGAGTTATCACTGTGTCTTGTCTGTGGTGTTAAATAGGACTGCAGGTGACATCTTCTACAGTATCTGCAGTGGCGGATTAAGAAGACCATGGGCCCTGGGCTGTTACCCAAACTTGGGCCCCCCTTCTCCACCACCACCCTGCCGCGCCGTAACTATTGCTAACACTACCTAAACACTAGTACACAAAGTACGCACATTATGCACAAAGTACGCACATTATGCACAAAGTACACAAAGTAGGCACATTATGCACAAAGTACGCACAGTACACAAAGTACCACATTATGCACAAAGTACGCACATTATGCACAAAGTACGCACATTATGCACAAAGTACACAAAGTAGGCACATTATGCACAAAGTACGCACAGTACACAAAGTACCACATTATGCACAAAGTACGCACATTATGCACAAAGCACGCACAAAGTACGCACAGTACACAAAATACCACATTATGCACAAAGTACGCACAGTACACAAAGTACCACATTATGCACAAAGTACCACATTATGCACAAAGTACGCACAGTACACAAAGTACCACATTATGCACAAAGTACCACATTATGCACAAAGTACGCACATTATGCACAAAGTACGCACAAAGTACGCACAGTACACACATTATGCACAAAGTACGCACAGTACACAAAGTACCACATTATGCATAAAGTACGCACATTATGCACAAAGTACACAAAGTAGGCACATTATGCACAAAGTAGGCACATTATGCACAAAGTATGCACAGTACACAAAGTACCACATTATGCACAAAGTACGCACATTATGCACAAAGTACGCACATTATGCACAAAGTACGCACATTATGCACAAAGTACGCACATTATGCACAAAGTACGCACAGTACACACATTATGCACAAAGTACGCACAGTACAAAGTACGCACATTATGCACAAAGTACACAAAGTAGGCACATTATACACAAAGTATGCATAGTACACAAAGTACACACGAGTATGCACATTATACACACGAGTATGCACATTATACACAAAGTAGGCACATTATACACGAGTATGCACATTATACACAAAGTACACCTTGTAAACACATGAATATGGACATTAAACATACATGAATATGGATATTAAACACACATGAATATGGACATTAAACACACATGAATATGGATATTAAACACACATGAATATGGACATTAAACATACATGAATATGGATATTAAACACACATGAATATGGACATTAAACACAAATGCACTTACCTTTTATGTCTTCACCACAGCTCTTCTCCTGCTCACAGCACGACACAGAGCCCGCCGACAGTCTCCCCTCCCCCATGTCCCGACAGCTAGCAGCAGAGGAGAGATGTTTAGAGCAGGGAAGGGGGGCTGGAGGGGGAGCTTCTAAAGCAGCACAGACCACGGCTGCTAAGTAGAAGCGAAGCTCCCCTCGCCTGACAGGTGCGGTCCTGGCACCGGGGCTCCCTCCGGTGCTAGCGACGCCACTGGGCATGAGGGGGTTCGGGCGGTCATAGGCCCCCTGGGAGCCTTGGGCCCCCTGGCAGCCTTGGGCCCTGGGCGACCGCCCGAAACGCCCTAATGATAATCCGCCACTGAGTATCTGTACTCAGAGTTACCACTGTGTGTAGGGCTGGGCGATTTTGCAAAAAATGTAATCTACATTTTTCTCAACCCTATGGACGATTTTTGATTTGATTCACGATTTTCTTATTTCTAGGAGTAATTAAGGAATTACAGTGCATGCAATTCTCTTATCTCAAAAAAATACCAAGACACAATTCTTTTACATAACAGAATTGCAGGCATAGTTATCCAATAATATATATTGATTATCAGGATTGTCCCTTAGATGGTACGTGTGATCACGATCACTTATAAAATGGACAATGCTAATAATCCTCATATATATATATATATATATTTGGCTCAGTGAATAAAAAGAGCAACTATGAGTGCAGAGGAACGCCAGAACAACGAGAAACCAATTCCCAAAACATGGCCTTAAGAAGGCAAAACCCTGAATAAGACAAGCCTGTAATGAACAATGAGCACAATTATAAATACCGTATTTTTCTGACTATAAGGCCTGACTTACACAAGCATGTGCATTTTGTGCACGCAAAAAACGCGGCGTTTTGCGTGCGCGAAAGGCACTTAACAGCTGCGTGTGTCATCAGTGTATGATGCGCGGCTGCGTGATTTTCGCGCAGCCGCCATCATTATGACACTCCGTTTCAGAGTTTGGCAGTTGTTGCGCGAATCACGCAGTTCGCACGGAAGTGCTTCCGTGCGGCATACGTGATTTTCACGCACCCATTGACTTCAATGGCTGCGTGATGCGTGAAAAACGGCGAAATATAGAACGTCGTGAGTTTTACGCAGCGGACTGACGCTGCGCAAAACTCACGAACTGTCTGCACTGCCCCATAGACTTGTATAGGTCCGTGCGACCCGCGTGTAAAGCACGCGGGTCGCACGGACGTATATCACGCTCGTGTAAATCAGGCCTAAGACGCACCTGACTATAAGATGCACCCATGTTTTAGACAACAGAAAATAGGAAAAAAAATCATATTTTACTACAAAGACAAAACGATTGGTTAAAAAAAAAAAATTTGATTGGTTTCACCACATTCTCAGAGCCATCACTTTATATTTGTTCATCCTTTGAGCGGTGTGAGGGCTTATTTTTTGCGGGACGAGCTGTAGATTTTATTAGCAATAATTATTTGGTACATACGATTTTTTTTTATCACTTTTTATTTCATTCTTTTTAGCGCTATTGTGACCAAAAAAACAACGATTCTGGGGTTTTACATTTTTTGCTTTTACGCCTTTCACTTTTCAAGTCAAATAATGCTATATTGTAATGGTTCAGACTTCTACGGACGCAGGGATACCAATTTTTTTTATTTATTTTTTTACATTGTGCTTGGGGAAAAATGGGAAAAGTTTTTTTTTTTTTTAACATTTTAGTATTTTTTTTACACTCCTGAAAATGTATATAACTTCTTTTTTTTTTTTACACATTTTATTAGTTCCCCTAGAAAACTTGAACCTGTGATCGTGTAATAAATACATGGATGAGTTAAGGAAACAGCGTAACTCGCTGAGCTATGCTGTGTCCGTAACTCCCGTAGTAGTGAGTGGCAGTTAGAGAAGCAGCGTAGCATGCGAGCTACGCTGTTTCTGTAACTACTATTCAGTTTTATGGGAGATACGGAAACAGCGTACCTCAGCGAGTTACGCTGTTTTCATAACTCGACCATGTACACTGTTTTCGTAGCTACCGAGTTCCGGAAACAGCGTAGCTCGCGGTGCTATGCTGTATCCGTAATTCTCATTCACTTCTATGGGAGTCACGGAAACAGCGTAGCTCAGCGAACACTCGGCTGTTTCCGTAACTCCCGACCACCTAACCAGGAAGTGCCCGGGAGACAGTGGAGCCGAGTAAGCTAGAACGGGGTTTAGGGGGCCCCGTTCTAGAGATAGGTGCGGGTCCCAGAGGTGGGACCCGAATCTATCTAACATTTATGACATATCCTTTGGATATGTCATAAATGTCCTTCATGGGAAGATCCTTATAAATGCCGTGGTCGCTATTGTCCGCGGCATTTAACTAGTTAAACGGCCAGGAACAGCGCCATCGCTGTTTCTGCTCTAACGGCCAGCCATCGCTGTTCCTGGCTGTTAGAGCAGCGTGTCAGCTGTAAAACACAGCTGACACCTGCAGTGTATGGAGCGGGATCAACGCGTGAACCCGCTCCGCTCCAAACATCATCCCCTCTCGCTCCATGATGTGCCGGTACGTCATGAGTCGGGAAGGGGTTAAGTAAGAAGCGGTCAGGGGGCCCGGCGCTGCCAGGTCCCTTGACTGCCGACTATAAGACGCAGGGACTTATTAGCAAGATTTATTCTTGCTAAAATCTGCGTCTTATAGTCCGAAAAATACGGTACTTATCATTCCTTTTGCTAGCAAACCCATGTAATGAGTTTTCTATACTAGTATTGTATAATCATTGTTAACTATAGAGCCAAGGAGCCTCGCATGGGATGGGAAAGGAGGTGTGGCTAAATTATTTAAAGGTGGATCTAATGAGGGGTTCACATTTAAATCTTATAACATGCCTCTTCCAAAGAGCCCCAGGTATAATGAAATTCTATGAATGTCACAGTCTTTTGTCATTTGTGTTTTGCGTTGTTTTACATGAATCCACAGTTAGTTTCCTACCACCACCATCCTTGTCTTTGCTTCTGGAAAGTCTGCAGAGATACCATAATTATATCTCACATAGTCAAAGAGGGACACTTAGGGTATGTTCACACAGGGAGGATACTCTGCACAAAAGCACACCGCGTATCCGTCCTGGACCCTGCAGGGAAATCGGGCCGAAAAACCACACCAAATTCTGGTGCAGTTTTTCGGGTCTACTGCGGAAAACAGTAGTAAAAAAAGCTTATACTTACCTGTAGTCATGGCGACATTTATCAGAAGGACGTGTCGCTATGAGTAAGTATAAGCTTTTTCTTTTTCCTCAGTTGCGATTTTTGTGGCAGAGTTGCAGCTTTTTCGCCGCAAAAATCTTAATATCTGCTATTTGTTGCGGGTTTTACCTCCCTATTGAATTCAATGGGCAAAACCCACAATAGAAAACCAGTGATTCCATAGCATAAATTGACGTGCTGCAGAATAGAAAAAAAACGCACCGCAGGTCAATTTCTGAACGTTTTTTCAGGAGATTTTTTACGCAGCGTGTGGATGAGATTTGCTCAAATCTCATCCCACTCTGCTGCTGCTGTATTACGCTTTGGATTTTACGCAATTAAATATGTTGCAGAAAATCTGCAGTATTTACGCTACGTGTGGACATACCCTTAAAGGGGAACTTTTGAAAACTAGAGTTTTTTCTTGTGAGTTGATACCGAAAAGGCAGTGATGTGGTTAAAAAAACAAAACTGTTTTTGCAGGTATATAACATGTATTCCCTTAGTGGATAGACAAAAATAGAGATAGAGACCTCCAGCTCACCTTATATATATATATGACTCTGGTCTTCCTGCACGGATCCTCGTGTCGGCACACGATATATGGACAACAAAGAAAGGAAGGAGGGTTGGATCCAGCGTGGTTTGTAGAATAAAATGGAACGAAGTTCCAAGTTTAATGGACAAAAAGTATTTGATTAAAAATCAGGACTTAAGTAAAGAGTGTGAAATCCTGGTAGTGTGAGGAAAAAATATATCGGTGAAAAAAGCCTACGCGTTTCAGACGCTGCACGCGTCCTTAATCATGGCTGGTACTAAGTACTGGTACTTTTTGTCCATTAAACTTGGAACTTCGTTCCATTTTATTCTACAAACCACGCTGGATCCAACCCTCCTTCCTTTCTTTGTTATTCCCTTAGTGAACATGCATCTTATGGGTAAGTCATGCAGTTAGCAGGTATGTGGGTAGGGGGCGCACAATTATAATATTGCACTACAGCAATATGACAGGATTTCAGAAAGGAAAAAAATCAGGTTAGAATATCATTTACTGAAATAAGAAAAGACAAAAGGGGATGGGGTTTAGGTCTGGGAAGTTTTGTAGGAACACGTTGCTGGAATTTTTCTTTAAGGCTCATTACTCAACAGATTCATTTTTCCTTTGATGTCCATATTCTTCAGCAGTCTTTCATTTACAAATTCCAAAGCAAATCATGTGAATATACCAACCTATATGCACCAAGTAGAAATCATACTTGAGTGCAGGGGACAATTTAATTTGCAGCTATAAAACAGACAGATAATTTTTGTAGCCAAATTCTACATTTATTAAAAGTAAAAATCTATGGTTCCCTTGGAAAACAGGAACATTTAAGGAACAAAGAGGGACAGAGGGTTTAGAGTACCAAAAGCTACGTTTTTTCAGATTTTCTGAACGTCATAAATATTTATATGTGAAATACCAATTTGTGACTCTAGAGGGCAGCAAACCTTCACTCAATTTCAGATCTGCAGTGTCATTTTACTGCTTTTTCCTTCTGTAGCCAAAACCAATTATTATACCTAGTTTTAATTCGTTAGGTTGAGAAAGATGTTATTATATTGTTATATTCGTACTTTCATACAGCGCTGTTCTAGATATATGAGTATAATCTTCAAACATTTCTAAGAGTAAGTAACTGTAGGATAGATATACAATTTTGACTTTTCTCAGGTGATCAAGGCTCTGACCTGGAGTCAGATTGTGTCAAAATGTTACCCTAGGCAGTACAGAAGTTTTGGCGCTTCCATGCCCTCTGACCTAAGTTATCCTGTACTGATAGACCTAAGGAGCATAACAAAACTGTCCCTCAAAGGTACATACCTCATCTAGGTCCCTGATGCTTTTATACATGTATCATACCTCCCAACATTTTAGACAGAGAGGGACACTTATGGGTCATTGTGTGAAAGATCCATTTTTTATGTAACGCTTAATGCTTGAATAGTTTTTAATTTAAATGTTAGCCCAAAAATCATCGATATATAGACATTTTTAAGAACCAAATTGCACCAAATGATGAAATAATATACAAGTTTATATAGAATATATAGATAGGAATCAGACAGATTAATGCAAATCTATTTCCCCAGTCAAAAAGAGGGATATTTAAAGAGAACCTTTCACCTCCCCATACATGTACAGCATGTAATAGGCAGCGCTGCACAAACCCTGGGGAACTTTAAAAAAATGTCCAATCTGCCTCCGCTATTTAGATATCGGTGTCGTTATATTTGGCGCCCAATATTTAAATAACCCCTTGAACTGTCAATCGCTGTGACACTGTCCAATCAGTTACAGACAGTGTCACAGCGGGAGCTGGAGAGAGGGGAGCGTATGTGCGCACACGCGCAGTTCGGAGCTGTGCGCGCGCGCTCTCCCTGACTCTTCAGCTCTCGGCAGACAAGACTGTGTGATCTCTCGTGAGAGATCACACTAGTCTTGTATTCCTTGTCTGCCGAGGGCTGAAGAGTGGGTGAGAGCATGCGTGCGCACACACTCTCCACTCTCCAGCTCTTGCTGTGACACTGTCCATAGCTGATTTTTTTGCAGGTCAAAAGCACAAATGATTGAATGCTTGGAAAACCTTTCTAGAAATCTTGGCTTGAGGAATTATGAAAGACTTAGAGTACTTATTGTTCTCAATTCAAGTTGGAAACTGCAGGTTTTGTACTAACAAGAAAGTCTATACTGACTTGTAGTAATCACCTAGCTTTATAATAGGATTTCCACCAAAAACACTGCCTGCTCTGTTTAGGGACCAGACTGGGAAATACGTTTTTACGCTAGATTCTCCTATATGTACTAGTTTGTGTGTGTGTATATATATATATATTTAAAAATACTTAAGAATAGCTAAAAATGAGCTTGATGTGCAATTCTATTCAACACATGCGGTTTCAAAAATACTGTGCCATGTAGGCTAATGAGCAGATATGGTGGCTCCTCTACCATCTGCCAGCACTCTCTAATCTTCTAATCTTTCAGCAGTGGCAGGAGAACTCATATGTCATGGTTTCCCGCAGGGTTGGGATTCAAATTTTTAACAACAGGTTCTCTGTTATGGGGTCACGGTATTTCGCAGTGTATCGCGCCATGAAAAATTATTCTATTAATCAAATACAACAATATTACAAATACACCATATTTTAAAGTAGACTCTGAATAAAGAAATTCCCTGTACAGAATGTTTAACTGGATTTCCACACTATGTATATAATTATATAAGCATACATACCTATCTTATTAAATCACCCATTATGTATAGACCTATATGCACACATTCTAAATCCTAAGCGTGCTCAGCCCATTTAGTTAGGCTGTGCACTGTGAGAGGGGTGGAGGACAGTGTGCAGTAAGCTGCGACAAATCTCCTGGCTAATGCACAGATATGGTTCCAGAACCATGCACAGTACATAAATACAGCACCAGAACAAAACTCAGTACATATAAATAACACCAGAACCAAGCTTAGTACATATATACAGCACCAGAACAAAGCTTAGTACATATATACAGCACCAGAACAAAATTCAGTACATATATACAGCACCAGAACCAAGATCAGTACATATATACAGTGCCAGAACCAAACTCAGTGCATAAATACAGCACCAGAACAAGCTCAATACATATATACAACATCAGAACCAAGATCAGTACATATATACAGTGCCAGAAGCAAGCTCAGCACATAAATACAATACCAGAACCAAGCTCAGTACATAAATACAGCACCAGAACAAAGCTCAGTACATAAATACAGCACAAAATCAAACTCAACACGTATATACAGAACCAAAGAGAAGCTCAATACATATATACAACTCTAGAACCAAGTTCATCATATAAATACAGCACCAAACCCAAGCTCAGTACATGTATATATGTTTTGAGCTTGGTTGTTATGATGTTTATATGTACTGAGCTTGGTTTTGGTGCTGTATTTATGTTCTGAGCTTGGTTAAATTGTCCATTCATGCACACTATGGACACTAAGTCAGGTGACTGCCGCGGCCAATCACTGGCTAAACCGGCATAGGCCCTATAGACGAAATTTCACTGCTGAGTCCAGCTATTTGCCATAGTAGTCATCTGACTTGGTGTCCATAGTGTTCATAGATGGACAACAGGACATGAACAATAGTTTCACCATCATTCTTCATCCCCAACAATTTCAGTGTGGGTGTTTGTGGTTGCATTACATTGAACATATACAGTATTAATAAAATAAATCAGTATTGACGCACAAAAGACACAAACACAGGAAGTTTTCTGCTAAGCCAAGTCTTATCGAGGAAGAAAGAAGAGACAACCTCTTAACCTTTCCATTGTATTCCAACAATATTCTGCTTAAGCAATTAGGACAGAAGCCAATATTCAAAGTCTTCCTAACCAGCTGCATAAAGTAAAACCGTACAGTATATGCCCTAGGACTACAGGTAGCACAGAAACCACAAACATGTTTTACAAGTTTTCCTAATTTATAACTGAGAAATACTTAAACTTAATCATCTTAATAAATGTTATACTAATACTACTCCTAGCAAGTCCTGCAAAGGGTCATGCGATGCCTCTCATTCTGCTGCTTCATTCTAGCCCCCAATTTGAATTTTAATGGCTTGAGATGCAGTCACAGAAATTTAGCATTATTAGGTCATCTTAAAATTTTTAAAGGGGTTGTCCCCTTTGGACAACCTCTTTATGCCAAAAGGGTCCCCCACCTATAAATTGATCACAGGGTATCCCGCTGCTGCAACCAGGGGACGGCTTTAGGTTGGATGGTACACTGTGCAGAATTTTCTAAAGGACCAGCCTGTCATTAGAAAAAAGAGAAGCATGCTTGGCTGTTTCCTTAACTACATACTATAATGGTGAGAGCCAGCTGTCCTTACTTTATGACTCTTCCTATATACCCCCCTTGTTACTGTCCCCCAGAAGTGTCTCATTCTTTTGTATAATGACCTAACAGCTCAAGCCGCAGTGCCACAATGCATCTGCAAGACAAAAGCAATGTATATACAGTACAACACACCATTCTATCACATTAAGTGCCCTAACAGTCTATCTGCAGCCTTGCAGGTCTTCTTAAAGGAGTTGTCCAAGATTTCAATTTAAAGGGGTTTTCCCATCAGGGACATTTATGACATATCCACACTATATGTTATAAAAAATCAGATAGATTCAGGTCCCACCTCTGGGACCTGCACCTATCTCTAGAACAGGCCCCCCTAAAGCCCGTTCTACCTCCCTGTGCTCCGGCTGAAGCATGTGATACCCGTTCATGGAGAAGAAAACACTTTAGCTACGTTGTTTCCATAACTCCCATAGTAGTGAATGTCAGTTACGAAAGCAGTGTAACATGCAAGCTACACTGTTTCTGTAACTACCATTCAGTCCTATGGGACTTACGGAAACAGCGTAGCTCAGCGAGCTATGCTGTTTTCTTCTTCATGATCAGGAATCACACGTGTCAGCCGGAGCACAGAGAGGTAGAACAGGGTTTAGGGGGCCCCGTTCTGGAGATAAGTGCGGGTCCCAGAGGTGGGACCTGCATCTATCTGACATTTATGACATATCCTGTGGATATTGAGCCAAAAATAGGACATTTTTGAAGCAGCACAAGTCCCGAGTTCCTGGTGCAGTGCACGCTATCAAGCCAGGCAAACGTTCTCTGGCATAATGTAAATTCCAACAAAGCAGTAGGACAACAGCACACGTCTCCAAATCTTCAAAAAGGTTTTATTGTCAAAACATCTTGCGACAAACCGACAACGTTTCGACCCGCAGTGAGTGAAGGGTCTTTCTCAAGCTTGAGAAAGACCCTTCACTCACTGCGGGTCGAAACGTTTCCTGTTTGTCGCAAGATGTTTTGACAATAAAACCTTTTTGAAGATTTGGAGACGTGTGCTGTTGTCCTACTGCTTTGTTGGAATATCCTGTGGATATGTCATAAATGTCCTTGATGGGAAAACCCCTTTAAATTCCCCTGCCAGCTCTGGGGGTCCCCGCCAGTCATGCATTGATGACGTCATGTAAATCATTTACGGGACCACTACAGCCAATCACTGACCTCAACAGCGATGCCTGTATGTACGGCACTTGAGCGCTAAGGCCATAATTGGCTGCTACGGTCACATGAATCACGAGCAGACCGGCGGGAACCACTGAAGCATTAAATTAGGAGTAATCATTCTTTTTTATATATTTACTGCAATTTCTGAAATATTTACAAATCTTGGACAACCCCTTTAAAGCAACACGTAACTAATTTTGCTGTCAGAGACATTGAGAGCAGTGCTTGCCCCTCACTGTCTCTGACAGTCTGCATCTTTCTGAGTGCTGATCAGCTGTGTTGACAGCAGCGCTCCTTTCACAATGGGAGAGTCAAGGGCAAAATCCTTAAGGCCGTCCCTGGTTGCGACTCACTGCGATCAGCTGTAATGTGCATGGGAACCTAGCAAAAAGTGTTTAATTTCCCTGCAGCACTACCACTACCACAGGTAAATTAGGTTATACATGGTGCTCACTGAAATCAATTGTCTGTGTAATGCATGGAGGGGCTAGATCCTCCAGTGCGAGAGATGACCTTTGTAGCCAGTTTCTGCTCTGGCTAATAGATTCCTGAACAAATGAGCCAACTCTGTTAATTTAGATTCCCCAAATAGGGTATTTGAAAATAATTTTTCTAAACTGTACAACTGCTTTAAGGCGGGGAGCAGTAGTGACAGGTTCTATTTAAAGCGTATGTGCACTTTCAATAAACATTGATATGTCAATGAGACATATCAAAAGTTTAGATCGGTGGTGGTCCGGGTGCAGAAACTCACACTATCACTAAAACGAAGGTGCAGAAGCCCTCAGCTGTGATCAGCGCTCCCTGTCAGGTTGAAGACGGCTCACATGGAATGTCTATATGAGATGCCTTCAGGCTGACCAGAAGCGCTGACCATAGCCGAAGGTGCGCGGTGCTGGCCTGCATCTTCTGGCCATGACAATGGAGCAGTGATATCATCAGTAACTTGGGAGTGAGTATAGGAAATACTACAACTGTCAACTGTATCACCTGATGACAACACGTGAGCAGTGCTGACATGAGCTACCCCGGAGAATGTATAGGAAATACTCCAAATGACACTACCGGTGACCACATAAAATGAGGGGAATCTACCAACTTTTCAACGGCAATTTTTTGGCGTAGAAAATTCTCAAATTGCGCGAAAGTCACAACAATTTTGACTTTGTAGCCATTTCTGCTGCTCTTGCTACTTTTCTAATAAGTGTGCGGAGCTTAGTGGAAGAGGCCACCTGCAGCCCGACGTATTTACTAGAATTTATACCAGAAACTGGCATAAATAATAGTGGAAATCTTCGCCAGCTCGTGGTGCACGGACAGCCAAAGATTATTAAGGGCTGTGTGCCTCTTAATTATTTTGTTGCATCTTACTCCAGATTGTTTCCTACTAAGACTGGTGTATTAAATGCCAGTCTTAATAAATCCCCCCCCCCCCCTATGTGTCTATTTCAGTCTGATCACCGGCACGGGAAGTCACTGACATCTGAGAAGGATGGGATCTGAGGTGTAAATGCACAACAGCAGAGGCAAAATATTTTATTGTTATTAGATTGCAGAAAGTGAAATTTGACTATGCATTTTTTTAAGGGTTTTCACACTATAGACATTTCTGGTATATTGCTATTATATACTGTAACTTGTTGATAAGTGAGTGTCTGATTACTGGCAGTCCGACCAGATTTGTGAAGAGAACTTCAACACAGCACCATATTCTTACAGCATTACCTTGCACTTTAGTAACCTCAAGTAAACAAAGTCAAATTTGACAAGACTGAACATTGTTCTTGGAAGAGAATTTGCTAATATCAATTAAACTGACTGAACAAGTTACATGACCAACCGCAAAGAGACACACCCAGACTCTCGATAAGATTTCCAAGCCGATACATATCAAGATAGCCGCCCAATATTGTTACAGTGTCTAAGATATGGATTGTTAGAACGGAGAGTTTGTTATTATTATTTTAAGATTTCTTTGTATGCTAGAGTTGTAACATTTTAAAAATCGTATTTTCATTATTTTGACTTTTTCAGAGTTTTTGTGTTTCCTATGTATACTATTGAGAAAGTAAAGCTAAGGCCGGGTTCACACATAGTTTTTTGCAGGAGGAAAATCTGCCTCAAAATTCCGTTTGGAATTTTGAGGCAGATTTTCCTCTGCCTGCACGCCGATTTTCTCGCCATTTTTCGCCCACAGCCATTGAACGCCGCATGCATAAAACACCCCGAAATACACATTCTCTGACTCCCATTGATGTCAATGGGAGGTCAGAGGCGTAAACGCGAGCCGGTTTTTCCGCTCGCGGAAAAAAAACACTGTCTCCCATTGAAATTAATGGGAGGCATTTTCGGCCGTTTTTTTGGCGCATTTTACGACGCGGTTTCCGCGTCAAAGAGCGTGTCAGAGGACTCTGTGAACTGGCCCTAGAGTTGCACTAATCACACTGACTGACCTTTTTTTATATATATATTCTCGATAAGTTTGATGTGTCACATGACCCTCTTCCCATTGGAAAAACTAAAGTTGGATACAAAATGGCCGACTTAAAAATGGCCGCCATGGTCAACACCCAGCTTGAAAAGTTTCCCCCCCCCCCATATACTAATGTGCCACAAACAGGAAGTTAATATCACCAACCATTCCCATTTTATTTAGGTGTATCCATATAAATGGCCCACCCTGTATATATATATATATATATATATATATATATATATATATATATATATATATATACACCGTGTTCCAAATTATTATGCACATTGGATTTAAGTGTCATAAACATTTAATTATTAGTTTTTCAATGAAACTCATGGATGGTATTGTGTCTTAGGGCTCTTTGGATCATTGTAATCAATCTCAGGCACCTGTGATAATTACTTTGCCAGGTGTGCCCAATCAAAGGAAAACTAGTTAAGAAGGACGTTCCACATTATTAAGCAGGCCACAGGCTTCAAGCAATATGGGAAAGAAAAAGGATCTCTCTGCTGCCGAAAAGCGTGAAATAGTGCAATACCTTGGACAAGGTATGAAAACATTGGATATTTTAAGAAAACTTAAGCGTGATCATCGTACTGTGAAAAGATTTGTGGCTGATTCATAGCACAGACGGGTTCGTTCAGATAAAGGCATAATGAGGAAGGTTTCTGCCAGACAAATTAATAGGATTAGGAGAGCAGCTGCTAAAATACCATAGCAAAGCAGCAAACAGGTATTTGAAGCCGCTGGTGCCTCTGGAGTCCTGCAAACCTCAAGGTGTAGGATCCTCCAGAGGTTTGCAAGTGTGCATAAAGCTATTATTCGGCCACCCCTTAACAATGCTCACAAGCAGAAACGGTTGCAGTGGGCTCAGAAATACATGAAGACTAATTTTCAAACCGCGTTGTTTACTGATGAGTGCCGTGCAACCCTGGATGGTCCAGATGGATGGAGTAGTGGATGGTTGGTGAATGGCCACCATGACCCAACAAGGCTGAGACGTCAGCAAGGAGGTGGCGGAGTCATGTTTAGGGCTGGAATCATGGGGAGAGAGCTGGTAGGCCCCTTTAGGGTCCCTGACGGTGTGAAAATTACCTCTGCAAAGTACGTAGAGTTTATGACTGACCACTTTCTTCCGTGGTACAAAAAGAAGAACCGTGCCTTCCGTAGCAAAATTATCTTCATGCATCACAATGCACCATCTTATGCTGCAAAGAATACCTCTGTGTCATTGGCTGCTATGGGCATAAAAGGAAAGAAACTCATGGTGTGGCCCCCATGTTCCCTTGACCTCAACCCTATTGAGAACCTTTGGAGCATCCTCAAGCAAAATATCTATGAGGGTGGGAGGCAGTTCACATCAAAACAGAAGCTCTGGCAGGCTATTCTGACATCCTGCAAGATATTCAAGCAGAAACTGTCCAAATACTCACAAATTCAATGGATGCAAGAATTGTGAAGGTGATATCAAAGAAGGGGTTCTATGTTAACATGTAACTTGGCCTGTTAAGTTTTTTTTTTATTGAAAGAGCTTTAGATTTCTGTAAATATGACCTCCTGATGCTGCAAATTCAAAAAATTACCATTTTACTTCTCTTTACAACCTTTAAAATGTTTTGATCTCTGTTGTGCATAATAATTTGAAACAGTGGATTTTGAGTTTTTTACTTCTAAAAAAAAATCTGTTATCATTAGGAGATTTGTTCAATAAAATTCGCATTATACTCCAACGGTTGATGGCTTGAAGATTATACTGACTGTTATTTGCATCGATTATTTAGGAAAATCAGCTAAAAATAACATTTGCATAATAATTTGGAATGGGGTCTATATATATATGTATATATATATATATATATATGTTTCCTTTTTTTCTTGTTTCTTCTTTAAATACTGTGCAAAAAAATAATAAACTAAAAATATTGGACTTGAGTGTGGGCAAATCCTTCCACCACCATTATTGTTGTTATTATTATTATTATTATTATTATTATTTTATAGTGTTATTAACTTCCAGGGCGCTGTACATATGAGAAGAGGTTTAAATATATAACATGAATAATTAATAAAAACAAGCAAATGTAATAGATTTAATTTAATAGATTTAACATACATTTATAGTGGATTCATATGCCGTGTATTCATACATTATAGGTCACATTTAATTTGTGCAACATGTATCCAGAACATTATTTTTCTAGATTTTTTGGTCAAATTAGACAGCAAGATATTCACTCACAAGAGGGCCCTGCCCACGAGGGCTTACTAGCTATGAGGGAAAAGGGAAGGAGACAGTAGGTGAGGGTAGGAGCTGCTTATACATTCATCTAGTGGAGACAGGGTTATTGCAGGTTGCAAGTATGTCTGAAGAAGTGGATTTTCAGGCTGCTTTTCAAATTCTGATGTGCTGAGATAATGAGTTCCAGGGTATGGTGGGTGCAAGGAAGACATTTTGGAGATGATGATGTGAGCAGCAGAATAGAGAAGAGCAGAGAAGAAGGCCTTGCAAGAACCTCGGATTATGTGTGGGTAGGTATTGGGAGAATAGGGCAGAAATGTATGCAGGAGACAGGTTGTGGACTGCCTATGTCATTATCAGTATTTTGAAATGTATTCGCTGGGCAATGAGTTTCCAGTGAAGGGGCTGAGTCAGGATAGGAATGTGGAAAAAGGAATATTAGCTGGGAAGCTGAGTTAGAGATGAGTTGGTGGGGTGCAAAAGTGTTATGAAGAATCCACAGATAAGCATGTTGTAGCAATCTAGGGTTATGATGAGGGCACGTACAAGCATTTTGGTTGTCTCAAGTTTAGGAAGGAGTAAGAACTGTTTTTGAGCTGAAGGGGGCAGGAGGTGGTAAGGACTTAGAGTGGTCTGAAGAACGAGGCATAATCATAGGTTATCATGAGGCAGCAGACTTGTGAGACTTGTAAGAATGTGTGGAGGGGATTGATAGTTTAGGTAGGGGATGGAGGTTTGTACCCAGAGGGGCTACACCAAAAAATAGGAATCCAAGAATAGCATACCACAACTCAGTACAGAAGTTTAATGGTGAATACCTGAGAATCCCTTAGACTGCACTCAATGAAGAAGCCCCAATTCAAATCTGTTGACAACACTAAATTTGGGCAGGGTAAAAACATCTTCCAGATGATATATTTCGAGTTGATATCTACTCCCTGTTTCTTAATCAGTATTTGAAAGGTAAATAGGACAGAAGATGGATTTCCCCATAGTTTTAAAACCACAGAACTTAAGAGTCTAAATCTTGTTATTTCAACATAAGATAAGAGAATGATGTGAGTCGTGAACTTTGTAGAGCATGGTCAAGTCATATTGCCTCATTTCCCAACATCTGCATTTCTATTCTCAGACTATATAAGTGTCTAAAAATGATACTGAGAATGTACTAGACTGGGGCAAAGGTTTTGTCAGTACTGCCAGAGTGCTGGCGTTATTTAGTAGAAAACATTATCTTCTTCATTTCTTATAGTAAAATTAAAGCCAAAGTCTTATAACTCCCCTTAGGTGAAGAAACCTTAGAGGCCGTGATGTGCTGTGTTCTTCATGGCACAATATATTCGGGTCTGACAGGCCCTTAGCCATTTATTTAAATACTGGAGGGCACTGTGTAATATCATTGCTATGGGCCCAAACTAGTAATAAACTCTACACCATAACTAGTCACCTACATTATCTGCATCAATTTCTCCAAAAAAGAGGAAGAAGACCTTCATATAATATGACACTGATAATAATAATGGTAACCTACGTTCAAGTAGCTTCATAAGAGCAACCTCAGATTTGCCCCAATAAGGCTAAGGAACGTCCCAATCCATTAAAAAAAACACCTACGTTTGTGTTGGATGTCTCACGTTTCCTCGATCCTTGACAATGACTTGAAATGGCTTTAGAGTTAGGCTATGTTCACACGGAGTATTTTGGGGGAGGAATATCTGCCTCAAAATTCCGTTTGGAACTTTGAGGCAGATATTCCTCTCCCTGCACGCCGATTTTCGCGGCAATTATCGCGCCGTTTTTCGCCCGCGGCCATTGAGCGCCGCGGGCATAAAACAGCGAGATATACGCTTTCTCCTGCCTCCCATTGAAGTCAATGGGAGGTCGGAGGCGGAAGCGCCCGAAGATAGGGCATGTCGCTTCTTTTTCCCGCGAGGCAGTTTTACTGCTCGCGGGAAAAAGACGCCGACGCCTCCCATTGAAATCAATGGTGGCGTTCTCGGGCCGTTTCTGCCGAGTTTTGCGACGCGGTTTCCGCGTAAAAAAACTCGGCAAAATACCCCATGTAAACATAGCCTTAGAGTTAGGTATCTGTAATAGAATTGTTTGGTATTTCTAGGACAATAGCTGTATACTTTCCAATTAGACATATTAGATTGGTCTGACTCCATAATAAATTGTTGGACATCAGATGCCCCTTGGAAACCAATATGATACTGAGCGGTTTCTTTTGATCTTTTGAGCTGTTTTTATTGAATGCAATACATCTTTGACCTTCTAGTAAATAATTGCTGATAGTTTCAGCAACATCTTTCATCTCATTCCTGCTGTATTAAATGAAGCTGAAATCTAATAAGGTGCACAGTGAGTTTTTGTTTACCTTGTAGTATAAATGCATCTATATCTGGAAGGTCCACCAAACGACTTAAGAAGAACACCATTACAAGGTTATTAAAAAAGTACCATTTAGGGAATGGATTCAAGAAACAGTCAATGAATATCCCTCTGTGAACAGCTAAATGAACCATTAAAAATGGAAAGACTAATGCACAGTTATGATGGGCCTTCCACAGTTCTGAGTGGTCGTGCCACCAGGACATCTTCTGAACAACAAACTCTGGAAGCATTGTAAAGATAGAGAGATACAGCAAATACAGAAAAATGGTGTAAGAAAAATGAAATGGGTGCTGTCTGTCAGAGAACTGCGACTTGGGTGAAGTGCTATTTTCCAGTAATATAATGTCCCCAAAGGTAAAGCAGAAGCTACAAAGAAGTGACGAATAAACCACAATGTTAATATCCTGAGTGGTCAAGTCAAAGTCCAGACCTTAATCATTTAATGCCTGGGGCACTTTTGAGCCTTGGAGACGAGAGCAAACTTTTGGATTGCCATATTCTAAAGGTACATTTTTTATTTCTTTGGTTGCTCCAGTTTGTTTATTTTCAGGTTTTTTTTTTTGGGACAAAAAGGACTGTCTTATTGTACCATATTAGAGCCAGTATCTTTTTACTTATAGACTTATGAATATTGATGGTATAATTTTGACGTCCATCACCCAGATTTAGACTTTGCAGTCCTACATATTATATAATTATGAAAAAAAGAGATATATCCGGAGTTTTTATATATAAAATAACTTTTACTGTGCTTTCTTTTTTTTTAAAAATAGAAAAATACTAACATACATTTATAATGGATTCATATGCCGTGTATTCATACATTATAGGTCACATTTAATTTGTGCAACATGTATCCAGAACATTATTTTTCTAGATTTTTTTGGTCAAATTAGACAGCAAGATATTCACTCAGTAAAGTGTTATTAACACATATTGTTGCTTTTTAGAAGAGAGTTTCACAGACAGTTAATTTTATGTTCCCTTTATACAATTAGCAGTTATTGTCATGGAATATGGGGGTCAATGCCCCCTACCCGTTTAGATGCTGGATACTTTCCACTGTTTGCTCAGTACAAGGGGATCGGGGAACCTCTCTCCATATAAAAATCCTCCCGACGCGTTTCCTCTCGGCCATACGATTCCTCAGGGGAGATGGGCCAAAACCAGCTTTACCCGGATTCCATAGGTGGTGGAAAGGGTTATTATCAGGGCCGGCCTTAGGGGTGTGCGACCTGTGCCTTTGCACAGGGCGCATCACTCTAGCAGGTGGAAGGGGGCGCTGCGCTGGCTCCCTTCCCCTGCTTGTTTCAGACAAGGTATCTCCTTGCTCTGCTATCTACTAGAGCCATTGTAGCTCCCTGAAGGAGCAGAACCCCCGTGTGGCCGGGGATTCTGCTCCTGGAGCGCTCCGCTTGATTTCTCTGTCCATATATGGACAGTGACATCAGGGGAAGCTCCTGAAGCAGAATCCCCGCCCACAGCGATGCAAACGCTGTGACCGGGGATTCCACTCCAGAAGAAGCCAATGACGTCACTGTCCATAAATGGACACAGACGACAGGAGCTTCTCCTGGAGTGGAATCCCCGGTCACGGCGTTTGCATTGCTGTGGATGGGGATTCCGCTTCAGGAGTTTCCCCTGATGTCACTGTCCATATATGGACAGAGGAATCAAGCAGAGCGCTCCAGGAGCAGAATCCCCGGCCACACGGGGATTCCGCTCCTTCAGGGAGCTACAGTGGTGCTATCTACAGGAAGGGGGGTGCTATCTACAAGAGGGCTGTGTGGCACTACCTACAAGGGGGCTGTGGGCTGTGCAGCACTACCTACAAGGGGGCTGTGGGCTGTGTGGCACTACCTACAAGGAGGCTCTGTGGCACTACCTACAAGGGGGCTGTGTGGCGCAATCTACAAGGGGGCTGTGTGGCGCTATCTACAAGGGGGCTGTGTGGCGCTATCTACAAGGGGGCTATGTGGCACTATCTATAAGGGGGCTGTGTGGCACTACCTACTAGGGGGCTGTGTGGCACTACCTACAAGGGGACTGTGTGGCACTACCTACAAGAGGCAGTTTGGCAGTACCTACAAGGGGCTATGTGGCCCTACCTACAAGGGGGCTGTGTGGCAGTATCTACAAGGGGGCTGTGTGGCACTATCTACAGGGGGAATCTGTAAGTGGGGGATTGATGGTCATTTTACTGTGAGTGGGGGGCTGATGTTCATTTTACTGTGAGTGGGGGGCTGATGGTCATTTTACTGTGAGTGTCGGACTGACGGTTATTTTACTGTGAGTGGGGGGCTGATGGTCATTTTACTGTGAGTGGGGGGCTGATGGACATTTTACTGTGAGTGAGGGGCTGATGGTCATTTTACTGTGAGTGGGGGGCTGATGGTCATTTTACTGTGAGTGGGGAGCTGATGGTCTTTTTACTGTGAGTAGGGGACTGATGGTTGTTTTACTGTGAGTGGGGGGCTGATGGTCAATTTACTGTGAGTGAGTGGCTGATGGTTGTTTCACTGTGAGTGGGTGGGCTGATGGTCATGTTACTGTGAGTGGGGGGTTGCTGATGGTCATTTTACTGTGAGTGGGGGGCTGATAATCATTACTGTGAGTGGGGGGCTGATGGTCTTCAAGTGGTTTCCACCTCTGAGCTCAAATTGATATTAATAGGAGGCAGAAAATACCTGCGGCACCCATTTGAAGCTTTTTTGCCTGCTTTTTTTGCATCAGCTTCAACGGTTTAAGAAAAAACGCAAACAATTCCAGAAGGAATTTTAAGGCAGATTTTTTCTGCCTTACAAAAACCGCTGTGTAAACATACCCTACGAGTGAAGAGCTTGTTTTTAGTAGTTTTTTGTCTTTCTCTAAACACTTTTTGGTAGGGGTGCCCTGAGGAAATTGTATTTTTCCAGTGCTGCCTCGAGTCCGAAAAGGTTGGGAAACTCTGTACAAGGCTACAGCATCACGCCACCCTACGCAAAGATCCTGTTGGGGAGCAGCTCAGTTCGTCGTGGGAACGGGGCCTAGGTGAGTACAATTTTTGTTTTTGTTTGGGGGCACTGTCTACAAGGGGGAGATGGGGGGGCTGTATGGCACGATCTATAAGGAGGAGGTGGGGGATTATGGCACTGTCTTTAGGGAGGCTGTATGGCAAAATCTACAGGGGGGCATTATACTGTGTGCGGGCCACTAAGCGGACATTATACTGTTTAGGTGTACTACAGGGGGCATAATACTGTGGGCACAATTAGAGAACAAAATACTGTGTCCTTGAAGGGGTTGTAATATATTATATTATTAAATATTATTATTATACTGTATGGGGGCACTAAAGGGGCATTATACATTTTTTATGGGGCTTTTTTTCTTAATGATGGGAGTGGGGCGCCGAAAGATCATTTTGCACAGTGCACGATCTATCCTAAGGCCAGCCCTGGTTATTATGGCTGCCTTTTCAAAGAGAGCATGCTTGCAGTGGCAAGGAATCAATCACCCATAGTGTTTGGGTTTCAAATATTGGCGCCTATTCCTGGCGTCTGACGTCATGGCAACAAATAGGTTTTCCTACAAAGATCAGGAGAACAAAAGAAAGTTCACCTCTGAGTGGCTGAAAAGAAACAAGCTTAAAGAGGCTCTGTCACCAGATTATAAGTGCCCTATCTCCTACATATTCTGATCGGCGCTGTAATGTAGCTAACAACAGTGGTTTTTATTTTGAAAAATGATAATTTTTGACCATGTTATGAAAATTTTAGATTTATGCTAATTAGTTTCTAAATAGACAACTGAGCGTTTTCTAGCGAGATCACACTGTGCTGTCACGTACTCCCACAGTAACTTTACCAAAGTGCCTTGAGAGGGAATAGACATTGCCTCCAGCCAGGATGCGATGTCTATTCACACTCCCGACACTTCGGTAACGTTTCTGTGGGACTTACTCACAGCACAGAGTGATCTCGCGAGATCATGCTGTGCAGTGAATGAAGCTGGGCTGGAACGATGAGATGTGTTTGATGCTGATTGGTCACTGATTGGTCAGCGTCATACACTTCTCTTCACAATGCCCAGTTGGTAAAAATGAAAAAACTCCCAGTTGTCTATTTAGAAACTAATTAGCATAAATCTAAAATTGTTCATAATTTGGTAAAAAATTATCGTTTTTCAAAATAAAAACCACTGTTGTTATCTACATTACAGCGTCGATCATATTATATAGGGGACAGGGCACTTATAATCTGGTGACAGAGCCTCTTTAAGGTCCTCGAGTAGCGGAGTCAAAGTGCTGACTTAAAACCCATTGAGATGCTGTCGCAGGACCTTAATCCGCAGCTCATGCTGGAAGGTCTGCCAATTTAGATGAATGAAAGCAATCCTGCAGAAAAGAATGGACGCTATACTATGTATATTAGCAAATTTTGTGTTGACATTACATTTTTAGATGCTTTTTTGAAGTTTCTCTACTCTTACAAATGCATTTTATATACATTCCAATAATACAGAATATTTGATAATCTGGCATCTATCTGGTTCCATTGTTGACGGATGAAAATTATTTTGCTGTATATATATCCAGATCTGAAAAAACGTGATAACTTTCTATGAACCAAAGAAAATTTTAAGCTGGGGCTCCGTGGCTGCATTTGATCACCCACGAATAACTGTAAAACTGTGGCCCTATAGCAACTCTCGAGTGACCTCAATGTTTTCCTATAGGGAACAAAATCATGAGACAATTGCAAGAATTCCCTCATTGTCAAATTATCTCTGTCGTTCCATGAGATTTTCCCTCGTAGGGAGGTTTTGTTTAAGTCGTGATAAGGCGGTGATTTCACAGTAATTCTCGGACGACCAAATGTGGCTGTTGAGCTCTAGCCTTACGCGTTCTATGGTGTTCTAAATTCAGTTTTATTAAACTGCAGGAGGTCCGTTTGTTGCAGTCGTAATACAGACCCAAAAATGTGCCCGTATTATGCCAACTGCTCAGGTTGAGATATGGAAAATATTTTCATTTCATTTAATGAAATACTTTACTTTATGAAATCTATTATAGAAGGTAATATAGAAAGGAATGTTTTCTGATCATTCTTCTCCAAATGAAAGAAATATTAAAAGGCTTTTGAAATCAGTAAGCCGCAGTAAATCTCAATGACAACATCACCTTTCCCCCACTTCCTTAACAATGCAAATACCACAATCACAAACTAATGAGCATTACTTCCAAGCCCTGAACAATAGATTTACTGGGCGTAAAGGTGACAACCCCAGTGCAGCTGTGGTGGTGTTAAGCTGCGGAACTGTTGGGACTGGCCCTCAATTGCTTTATGTTCAAGGAAGTTAAAGAAGTGGGAGACAATTTCCCAACAGGACACATGTTGCCTGTCATGTCCGCTAACTATTGCACATCTAAGGTATCTTGTAATGACAATGTTATGTGTCTTATAGCTTGAAATAGCATAGTATTATCTTCCTATTTTGCTGACTGCTGTTACATTACTCGAGCTGTTTAGCAAATGAAAGAGTTATGTGGGGTGATGACAAGGCTAGTTTGTGAATGGAGCAACCAGGCCGAGTATGATTATCGCACTGTCTAACACTGGTAGTAGGACTGTGTGCAGAATAAAGAGCTTTGCTTTATTGGTTAGTAGAAAATGTCAGAAACTGACGGGTTGAAAATAAATGCTGATGCCTGCTGTGGAGCGCAGCCAATTCAGTATCTAAATTCACAGAATTTATCAATAATACCAGAAGGTTTAACAAAACTGTCCTAATTTATATAATCAAAGCTTAAAGGGGTTATCACCATAACAGAAAGCAGTGGCTCCTAAGTAGCGTCCTGTGTATTCCACATACTGCATCTTTATTAAATATTATCAATGGTGGAATTATTAAAGGGTTATTTCCATCCCGGAAAGTGATGGCATTTCTCTTGGATATGTCAGCACTTTGTGATCCTGAGATTGAAGGGGCCGTAGCACTGCTTTAGCTGGCCAAGAAAGACATCCAGGCCCCTCTTGAACTCTTTTAGTAAATTCACCATGGAAGCTTCCTCTGGCAGAGAGTTCCATAGTCTCACTGCTCTTACAGTAAAGAATCCTAGAAACCTTCCTTCCTGTAGATGTAGAGTATGCCCCCTTGTTATAGTTACATTCCTGGGTATAAATACTGTAGATCATTAGAAAGATCTCTATATTGACCTTTGATGTATTTATACAGTTATAAGGTCACCCCTCAACTGTCTTTTTTTCTAAACTAAATAACCCTAATTTTTATAATCTTTCTGGGTGCTGTAGTCCACCCATTCCATTTATTACTTTAGCTGCCCGACTTTAAAACCGCTCAAGCTCTAATATGTCTTGTTTGTGCACTGATGTCCAAAACTATACAAAATATTCCATGTGCGGTCTTACTAGAAAAGTAAAACGGTAGAACTTTGTTCTCGTCATGTGCATCTATGCCCCTTCTGATACTGTAAACCACATGATCTTATTTGCCTTGGTAGCATCTGCCGGACTCTGGTTGTTGCAGGTAAAGAGTCTCTGGCACCAGTTTAATACTTCTCTATCTCCTACCTTATCTAATAAGCACTTTGATTTAGATAACTACTGTTTTGTTTTTGTTTTTTTAAAAAGGGTTATTAGTGACAAAGTTCTCATCATTTTTACATTTATGTAAATTTTTAGTAATTTTTTTTTGTCTTTCAGCAAATGGGCAGTATAAAGAAAAGTGTATGACGCTGACCACTCAGCATCATACACTTCTCATCATTCATGCCCAGCTTTATTCACAGCACAGCGCGATCTCGCGAGATCACACTGTAGCGTCACTCACTCCTGCAGTTCCTTCACTGGTGCGACGGGAGAATGACAATACATCGCCTCCACCCGTGCCAGGATGAGTATCCTCCTCAGCAGCAGTCCTGGCACGGCTGGAGGCGATGTCTGGTCATTCTCCCGTCGCTCCGGTGAAGGAACTGCAGGAGTAAGTGACGTCACAGCGTGATCTCGTGAGATCACGCTGTGCTATTAATAAAGCTGAGCATGAATGAAGAGAAGTGTATGACGCTGATTGGTCAGCGTCATACACTTTTCTCTGCAACGCCCACTTAGAACAAAACCGCCCAGTTGGGCTTTTACAAGAAATATGCATAAATGTAAAAATGATCAGAACTTTGTCACTAATAAATGTTTTACAAACAAAACAAAACAGTAGTTATCTACAACACAGCGCCTATTAGATTAGGTAGGAGATAGGGAAGTATTAAACTGGTGACAGAGCCTTTTTAAGTTTACTGTCAAGTAAAAATTCCCTTTCCATGTCAATTTTACCCATTGTTTTGCCATTTAGTATATAATGGTGACATTTATTTTTCCTTCCTAAGTGCATAACCTTACATTTATCAGTGTTAGACCTCATTTGCCACTTCTCTGCCCAATCTTACAACTTCTTTAGATCCGTTTGTAGGATATACTGTCCTCCTTTGTGTTTATTAAAATCACACCGTTCAATATCATTTGCAAAAATTGAAATTTTACTGTGCAATCCTTTACAAAGTCATTAGTAAATGTATTGAACAGCATAGAGTCCTATACTGACCCCTGCAGTACCCCACTAGTAACGTTGACCCTATGTGAGTATGTACCGTTAATAGCCACACATTGTTTTCTATCTCTGAGTCAGTTATTTACCCACTTACATACATTTTCCACCAGTCCCAGCATTCTTATTTTATGTACCAAACTTTTTTGTGCCACAATATGACATGCGTTGGAAAAATAGAAATATATTATATTCAACGACCAGTCTAGAAGTTACCTCCTCATAGAAGCTAATCAGATTAGTTTGACAGGACTGATCCCTCATAAACCCATGCTGATAAGGAGTTATACATTTATTCTCATAAATATACTCCAAGATAGCTCCTCTTAGAAAAACTTCAAACATTTTACCCACAATAGAGGCCTATAGTTGACGGTCTCATTTTTTGACCCCTTTTTGAATATTGCCACCGCATTTGCCATGCGCCAATACATTTGCTATGGTGAAACAAACCCTGTCACTATAGCATTCTTAGGTGCTAGAAATAAGGGACTATCTATCAGACATTCATGTGAATGGGGCCATGCTGCAGATTCCTGCACCGCGGGTGGCCAGAAGAGCCACTGTGCAGGGAAAAACAGTGAAGGAGCTACCATAAAGATGTGTGGAGTTCGCTAGACACTACTTAGGCCTTATTCAGATGGGCCTATTGTACAGAGTCATCTTCGGATCGGCCACCGCTCCTAGAAGCTGAAGCTTTCCCAGAGAAAGACGGAGATGAGTGGTGGGTCGTCGCCCCAGTATCTGACACCCCTGTCCATCCGAAGGCAGAATGAGGGCAGGAAGAATCTACAGCCATAGGTGAGACAGAAATAGGAGAGTCGTCTGGCTATCCACACCGGGAAAACAGGTACCATTTCAGCCTGATACAGGGGCTTTGAACTATAGTGCTAGGGACTTGCCTATTTCTAGAGTGGAGGTGTGTAGGAGGGTGAACCTCTTGTACTTTTTCATGTTGTAAGCCTCTTGCAATTGTTTGGTTTTCCCTATGTATGGCATCGGGTGGGTAGAAGCAGTAGGTTGCACCAGAGTAGTGAAGGCAGGGTTGCCATTACAACAGCGTCTAACATAGTGGAACAGAAGAGGCCCTTTCCTCTGACGTGTTGAAAGGCTGTCCTGGCATGGAGCTGTCCTGATAGCGTTGTTGCCTGTGCAGGAGTGAGGGAACGGTTGGGGAGGAAATAAATCGGAGTATGTTGGTGGGAACAGGAGTCTGGTGTGAGAGTGCTTAGTATGGAGAAAGAGCCTGTCGTCCAGTTTAAAAAGGCCTGGGGACTTTGGCCTACTTCCACCAGTTGGGACAGAGAGCTTGATAGTGCTGCTATTGGTCTATATGCTAGTGAAGGAGGAAGGGTACTCGTTATATCCGTTACTCCCCGAGAAGTGTAGTTGTTACTGTAGTTTACTCTTTGCTGTCTGCTTGCCCTACCAAATGTATAAAACAAATGCTATATGATATGGGAACTGTATTGTTGTAGTTTGTATAACTGCTGAAAGGGTGCTGCAGAGAATGAGTGGTCTTAAAGGGTCAGTTGCTACCAATTTAAACTTTCATAGAATTAACCTGGAATGACGTTGCCCTATTTCGTTGTGGAATGCTAGGTGGCTGAGTTATCTGGGCCACCACTATAGTGAGAGGTGTGCAATGCTTCTAGCTGCCACTGCAAGTGGTGATTCATTCCTGATCCCGTGTCACAGCCAAAGGTTGAGGGGCTTAGCTTCCGCTTTTAGGGATTCTGTGAATGGCGCTTGGTCATTCGTGCCTTGCGAAAGGGACCTGTGTGGACCTGTCGTGCCAGATCGAGTGGGAAAATTAGGCACAACCGCCTCTGGTGAGGAACCCTCCCTCAGTTGAGGACGCCCTGCAGCACTGAGTAGAATTTTTTATTATTTGCCGTTGTCAAGTTACTGGTAAATGCACCAGGTTAGCAGAAGCCACAGTGGTGTCAGCTTGTCCTAAGTCCCTTTAACAGGCAGATAGGCTTTGTGGTTATAGTTACAGTCCTAAAAAGAGAACCCATTATTATAATTGTTTCTTAAAGGAATTAACTATTAATAGATTCAGTTCAGTGTATTTTGTGGTCATTACACAAGTCAGAAGCATTTTTGAATGGACTTTAAACCCAAATCATAACTTGTCCTGCCAATACATGGCTGCTGATGAATAAAATACAGGAACACACTGAGCTGTCACCGGCGCGTCTTTGATCAGCTCACCAGCCTTGTTATGAATTAGTGTAATGACGTGCTGCCCATTTTCTTACTGTTACATCTGTGAAGGTAAAGGGGATCTGTGTTTATTTTCCCAGCCTTCATTGGCCTTACATTCCTTTCCCACTGCGAGCATCTCTGTCTGGCGCACTAATCACTATGGGAATGCAGGGCTTAAATAGCACTCATTAGAGCATAGAAATCAAACTCCAAAGTCATCATAATGTCATTGTGTCAATGCCAGATCCACTGCGGAATTCTAACTAATGAACAAGTTTAGAACATTCTATATAAAAGCAGCAATTATACAAATTACACTCATTACTACGGCTTGTGTGCAGTAATCATCGGAGCCTGCAAGAGTGGGGCCATACTTATATGCATTTACAGGGATGGGACAAGGGGTAGGCTGAACAGGCAGCTGTTTAGAATGCCATTAAAGGGGCAGGTGTAATTTATGGATTGCCAAAAAAACACAAAAAAAACCAATGCTCTGCCTTTAATTCTTTCTACATTCAATTGGATGCTGTGTCTGTGCGTCTGTAGTTACTGGGGTACAATGAGCACCTCCCATTAGTGTATTGGTGAGGGAACGGTCACCATGACACAGGAATCGACTGTCAAGGTATAACAAGCACTGTCTGTAATCAGACAGCACTTCCCTCTAGAGAGAAGCGGTAATCTAAGAGAGAGAGTATATATAACAAATAAGACAGGTGAGTGATGGAGATGGCATAACCTTCTACATATACATGGTAGGGTAGCCATCTGGCCTTGCATTGAGAACTGTAAATGTGTGGAGTTGATGTGAATGGAGACAAATGGTGAGTGCATATTATAAATAAGAAAGCTAGGAATTTGAGGTGAGGTTGGGGGGGGGGGGGTAACAGGGAGGTTATCTAATGAATGACTGTCCTGACAGCTATCTTGCTGAACCGTAGGAACCAAGAGTGGAAAAGGAGAGATACATTCTTAAACTCCTGCGATTAAGTTACCTTGTCCTTCCCCTGAATATATCCTGCCACAAACAATGAATATTTACATGTATTCACTAACTTTGTAGACATCTTCTATGAACTAGCTCCTTGTAAACACAATTCCTTTTGCAGCTGTGGACCCAGAGATAAGCTCTTAGTTGGCACAGTTTTTGTTCGTTTTCCCGCTGTGGTTGTACTATGGCATCCTGCCACTCCACTATGTTACTGTTGTGCATTTACGTTTATGTATTAGAATGTTGTAGAACATGCCAAAGCCAAATAAATAGAATCTAATCAATTAATAGAATATATACAGATTGTTTCATAAAGTTGAATCTGTTACAAGCCTAATTTTTTTTATTTGGAATTTTTTTTGTCTAAGTTGCAGGCTCACCACCTTACAACTGGACGAGAGCCATCAATTTCATTTATCTTCTTAACAAAATAGCAGCTCACATGGTTGTGTCCTAGCCCAAACAATTTACTTTTAGCTTTTTGTGCTATTTATTATGGTAGTAGAATGAGTAGATGCATCCACATGGATCTGTTTTGATGGCCTTCACAAAAAGTTCACACTGTGAACACAGAATGAAGAATAACATTTTTCATTGCTGAGACTATCCAGAAATAAAAGCATTCCAAGACTTCAGTATATATCTTCTTATAAATAATAACCACTATTATTCTGGTTAACAGTTAACAGTTTAGTACTCCATGGTTTTACGTTACACGTTATGTCACTTATAGATTAACCTTTATTAGTAAGATTATATTTTAAGAAATTATTAAGTCAGCAGGTATTCTTAGGTTTGTGCATTACTGAAGGGGACACCACATGCCCTAATGACCTGGGCGCCAAGTGCTTGCACTTAATGCCACGCTTGGTTCACAGGTTCACTTGGTTTATTGATTTGGCAATGTTAGGCCTTCTTCACATCGGGTTTTGGTCTTCCCTTGGAGGAATACGTCGGGAAGCCTCCTGACGTATAACTTACATGGAAGGCTGCAACGTATCCCACTGTATGGCATACAGTGGGATTCCTTGCCCAGGAACTCTTGCAATGGGGAACCTCCTGATGTTACTGTCCATATATGGACAGGGACATCAGGAGCTTTCCTAGGGCTGGTGTCCCTGGGCAGAGAATCAGCTAGTGCTCTGCCCGAGGATGCCGGCCCTGAAGGAAGCACCTGACGTCACTGTCCATATATAGACTTTGAAGTCAGGAGCTTTCCCAGAGCCGGTGTCCCCGAGCAGTGGAAGCATCAAAAATATTTCTGTCTGGAAAATACGGCCCTGGGGAAGCTCCTGACGTCACTGTCCATATTTGGACATATACCAGCCCATCGGAGGCCAAAAGGACACTCTTTTGGCCTCCGTCAGGCTCATGGAGCCCTATGGACATGTTTATCGTATACATCGGGAGCTTTCCCAACGTACACTATAAACGTAGTTCATAAAAGTGAAGAGTGCCTTACTTGTGGTGGCATCTGTCTGGCGGTGTTATTTGGACACTATGTGATTCTATTATTTGGGCCCTACATGTTACACCATAAAGGAAGGGGGCATTAATAAAGGGTACTGAACTGGGCACCTTTAAACCTAAGGCCAGCATTTGCTGTCAGAAACTTTTGATCTATGATGTCCTAGCTGTGATCTTCCCTTTCCAGTCAATTCCTCAATGGTCCCAAAAACTGGGAGGACCATTAAGAGTTGGAAAACAGCAGTTCGGTACAACTAATATTGTCATGAGACATTACTAGTTTAACAAGATGCAGCCAGTAGTAGGCAGCATTACTCTTAGTGCATAGTACAGGAGATTTCAGACTCCGCTTTAGGCAGTTGTGACATGCTCTGTAATGGAGGCCTCTATGTCTAACTACATTGTGGAGATATTGGGCAATGTATGCACTATTTAAATGCAGTAACTATGGCATTATCGGGGCAATGCATATTCTATCTATCAAAGTATTTACGGTATGTACTATTTGAGCACTATGTAGCATTATCTGGGTATTGTATAGTAACATATGCATGCTGCCCTACCGATCTGGTCACTTTGTGGAACTATCTAGGCAATGCAAGTAATATATATCTGGGCACTGCATCTACTTTTGCCATTTAGTGTGTTTCAAATTGGTACCTGAGCGGAGTTTCTTGGGATTGCTAGTTGCAGTATGAGTATAAGTATTGCTCGGTCACTTGTTGAATTTGCTTGGCTGAGATACATGTACATATTTTTCCCTGTGTCTAGATAAGCATGTTTCCAGTATATGGAAGCCGACATTCTGCAGAAATTACCCTGACAAGGAATATCAAAACTATATATACATTTACACTACCCCTGTCCTTAAACTGTGGGAAATGGAATGGGATGTTTTCCCTACCAGCTGAACAACTACGAGAGAGGAAGTAGTAAAACAGAAAGACTTCACACATGGTCTTCAAAAATTAAATTTTTTTATATTAATATCTTTAGAAAAAAAACATATTGATTTACTTGTACCTTCATAAATATGCTTCTACAGTATCTACCCATGTATGTTTAATTTTTTGTTCCCAGTCTTTTTTTCATACCTTCATAAATTATTCCTAATTACAGACTACACCCCTAGCACAAATTATTTCCTTCCTTCCCTTCCATACTTACATGCAAGATTGGATTATCTGGCACAGTATTCACATGTTCACAATAGGGGAAAATAAATCAGGGCTGTTTCATGGTCCTCTAAAACCAGTATGATGACTTCATAGAAATATCAGCAATCCAACAAAGCCAGAACGCTTCCTTGGAAGTAAAATGGAGACAGTTTTTCAAAGTCAGGTCACATTGTCAGCCATAATTTTCTCAATTTGGACAAACTAGCTTGCCGGCATAGGGAAAAGATTTAGGCCTCATGCACACGACCGTAAAAACTCCCGTTATTACGGGTCGTAATTACGACCCGTAATAACGGGCTCATAGACTTCTATTGGCGACGGGTGCCTTCCCGTTTTCTCACGGGAAGGTGCCCGTGCCGTTGAAAAAGATAGAACATGTCCTATTTCAGGCCGTAATAACGGCACGGACAGTCCATAGAAGTCTATGGAGCTCTCGTAATGACGGGTGGCTACATGTGTGCACCCGTCATTACGGCAGCGTTGCTAAGCGACGTCAGTAAATAGTCACTGTCCAGGGAGCTGAAAGAGTTAGCTGATCGGCAGTAACTCTTTCAGCACCCTGGACAGTGACTACCGATCAGTATAAACCTGTAAAAAATAAAAATAAAAGACGTTCATACTTACCGAGAACTTCCTGCTTCCTCCAGTCCGGTCTCCCGCCCGTTGCCTTGGTGACGCGTCCCTCTCGACATCCGGCCCGACGTCCTGGATGACGTTTCAGGCCATGTGACCGCTGCAGCCAATCACAGGTCAATCACAGGCTGCAGCGGTCACATGGACTGCCGCATCATCCAGGGATGTCGGGCTGGATGTGAAGAGAGGGACGCGTCACCAAGACAACGGCCGGGTAAGTATGAATTTCTTTAACTTTTATTACAGAAAGGGCTGTCCCTTCTCTCTATCCTGCACTGATAGAGAGAAGGGGCTGCCGATTAGTGCAGTGCTATTTTGCCGCCAAAAACGTGCCCGTAAATACGGGTGGAATACGGGTGACACCGGACCCATATTTACGGGCACGGGTTCGTAAATACTGGTGCAAAACGGGTCGAATACGTGTGACACCGGACCCGTATTTACGCCAGTATTTACGGGTGGGAAAAAATACGGTCGTGTGCATGAGGCCTAAGTTGGTACTTATAAGCAAAATAATTTCTGATAAACCAGACCAGAATGTACTCCTTACTGCAGCTTAAAAAGTCATAGATAGTTATACAATTCAGTGCATTTCTAAAAACATCAGAGTATATTATTCGCACGTAGCAGATTGGTTACAGAAATTTCTATGACTGTCGTGTTCTTCTGAACGGAGCTTGGAGAAATCCATTCATATGCTGCAGAAACATCTCCATTTAGATGTATTGAATTCAATTTTCAGTCGCAGAATATAACCTTAAATGTTGCCTTGGTCAACCCTGCTCATACTAAACATTTACAATTGACTAAACACTAGGAGTGAAGCCCTCAAAGTACATTAAAGAAAATGTAATTCCCAACTTAAAAGCAAATGTTCTATCAGACAGTCACATTACAAATTATGTCTGGGGTAAATAGAGATGAACTTGTGTTAAGCCACCAGAACAATGACAGTGGTAGCTTTGACAAGCGTTTAGTTATATGAGGGTCTAAAACAACTGTCCAGTTGCTTTAATATCTTATACACAAGATATTTTAATACAAAGTCTGAATATTAAGACATATGCACATTGTTTGTGACGTGGTTATACAATCTTCCTATTCTTTTACCTTTATTGATATTGATGAGTGCACAGAGAGTTGGAGCTTGTTCTATAACATTTGTTTAACAATATAACTATGTCAATTGCAGAAAAGTGTCATGTATACAGATGGGCTTTTATTTGTACTTTGTAGACAAAGCTTCATTTGGAGCAGAGCCACAACACCAGTCCACATTGTACGCAGCTTGTTCTAGGTTTTACAGAATGATTATCTGGTGTAACACTGGTCAATTATCCTCTGTGGTCAATGTGGACTGTGACTTGCATAGATGTAAGGTGTGCCCGGAGGGGACTGTCGTGGATGGCCATCACTGTGTTTCATTTGTTGCAATGTTAAATATAAAATGTCTTTTGCAGGAAAAGAGGAGATCAAGTTGGAGTTCCAACTTTCTGTATAATAGTTGATGTTTATTTGGTAACTGTGTTTGACAGTTCACTGTTAGGTTGGCAGTTACGTTGGCAGTTAATAGGTGGTTGGCAACAGGGCGGCAGGGAAGTTACCGCCCTCGTGCACCATGTTGCTCTGTGTAGAAACAGCTAGTTTAGGAAACCCTGTAGACCTCAGACAGGTTGGCATCTTTTTTGCGCCATCACGTAAGTGGGAGGGGCTGCTGAATCAATAAACATGTGTTGTTGTGAGCTTGAATGTTACTCCAACTACCATTGGAGTTGAAGATGTCAGCTGTACTAGTTGGGACCCTTGCTGGGCCACGACCACAAGGAATGTGCCACACAGTGGCATAGCTATGGGGGTCGCAGTGGTTGCAATTGCGACTGGGCCTCGAAGCCAGGGGGGCCAACGGCCCCCTGCACCACGTCTATTAAAATATACTATAGTAACTGGGGCCTATGTAATAAACTGCGTGGGCCCCTGTTACTATAGTAACAGTATACTTACCCTCCTCATTCCCGAGAACAGAACGCACAACGTCGCAACTTTGGAGGGTGTCAGGACCTCTTCTACGCCCGGAGCCAAGGAGGGTAAGTTTAAGATTACTGTCGTCTAGGGCCCTGTATCTAAGCCTACCTAAGCCCTTCAGACTGGATCACACATGGGCCCTGTATGTAAGCCTAGCACGTTTTTCTAATGTTTTTTTTTTGTGTGTTTGTGCTTTTTTTACAGGTTCGGTCGTTGGACTACGTTTTTTTTATTTTCAGTATAATGGTTAACAAGGGTTGTGTGTGTTTTTTTTATTTCAATAAAATATTTTTTCTATGTCTTTGTATTTTTTTAAACTTTATTACTATCGCCTCAGTAATGGCCGCTGGCTGATTGCCAGCATCCATTACTAAGGCGAGGCTTAGCGATAGTCGATGTAGGGGCTTACACTAACCTTCATTCTTACCCCGGTAACCCCCGCCGCCAGGGCTTCCGGGAAGAGCTGTGTGCGATCCAGTATCCGACCGTCTATAGTGATGGTTGGCCACTGGGGCAGCCGCAGGCTGGTATTATTAGGCTGGGAAAGACCAAAAACTGTGGCCCCTCCCACCCTGTTAATGCTAGCCTTCTGCTTCTGTGTTGTATCTGGCTGGTTATGAAAAATGGGGGGGGGGGAACGATGTGGGGTCCCATAACCAGACAGATATAACATAGCAGCAGCAGGCTCAGTGACAAATCTCAGTGTCAAATCACAAATTTAAAAAAAAAAAAGGTGTACAATAAAAATGTTTTTTTCCATGAACTAGCTGCGATTTGTGCTTACGGTCTCTTTGGATGTAGGACAAATTGCTACGGTATAGTATTAATATGTTCACCAGGGTAAAGGATCTTATGTACACTCCTATTTATTCACTTGTATATGTTAGAAACAACCTTTCTTTATTGTCTCTTAGGCATTTCCAGTAACTGTATTTTCTGCTTCATAAACTATTTTTAAGACTCACGAGCCTAGCTCACTGCTCGTCTATCCTGCAAGTGTCCTGTGATAACTCATTCATATAGTGCTCAGCAGATTACATGGATTGTGCTTAAAAGATAGATTTTACTCCATTCAGCCTCCCTACATGTTTTGCCCATGGGTAGTTCCGCGTCTCCTTTGAAAACCTCTCATCTGTCCATCACAGCATTACTTTATCCTAATTGTCCATGGCTAGCCTAATGCTTTATTCAACGTATCATCAAGATTGGAACTAACTTAGGCGATATAACCTCATCCACTATAGTTGGACTAGTTTGAATCACTGGGCATGCAGCACTAGCGTCCTTACAGATCCTTGTGGTATGGATCCATAATATGTAGCCCATAGAATTTTTGTGGGCCCATACTGTACCTCCGTGTGCCTCAAATTTGATCTGATTTTATATTCATGTGAATGGGGCTGTGCCACTATGTGAAAGGTGCTAAGCCAGTGCCGTGGTCTCTTAATTTTCATGATCGGTGGGGGTCCCAGCAGTCAGACCTCCACCAATCAGAAAGTGATGGCATATCCTAGCAATAGATCATCACTTGCTATGATGTGAAAACCTCTTTGAACTATACATTTTTACCATTTGGGCTATAATGTCAATCATATACTTGATCTAGAATCTCACTCAAAGTTTGAGTGACTTAATAAATGTGATACTAAGAGATGTAACAAACATACAAAAATGTGCAATACAAAATACGTAATAGATATCTACAGTACCTAATGGAACAGGTGAGTGGGGAGAGGTAGGTCCCATGTGTTCACTCAATGACTTTCACCCAAGTTACCAGGCAACATTAATCGTCACGGTTCCCTGCATTGTGGTTTTAATAAACAACTAAATAAAAAATATTTGCCACAATTTGGTGAATACCAGAGAACTTCTTTGAGTTTCCCATTTTACATAGAAAATATGTCCGTAGGTAACTTCAATTATTCTTTCTAGAGGAGATCTGATTGGAAAACCCAAAAAATATAGACTGTTTTTTGAAGCCGGGTCTGCTTACCATTTCTCTGTATTTTCTATTGTTTATTGGCATGCCTGATATGTTGGGGTGCCTTTACCTTTTTTTAATTTATTGTTACTTTTGAATTAACTTGTTGCAGTTTTACTTGTTATCTGTTAACTCTTTGATTATTGCTGAGCTACAATTACTGGATTTGAGGGAAATATATTTTGAAAGTGTGCGTAATACCTATTCTATTCATTCAAGTATAATCCCTAGAATTACCATTTAAGAAAAATATGAGAACTGACTTTATACTTAAACTGTGTAAGAAAAAGGAATTTCTAACCCGAAGATCTTATAAGCTGATTTAATTACTCCTGGAAGAGACTGTGGGCTTAAACTTGACCACGTGTACATGGAGAATTATGTCTGTATAAACCCTTCCCCCATGCTTTGCCCATCCTCCAGACCCCTACGGTCACTACAGGACAAATTTCCAATGCATTCCACACATAACTTTTTTTCTTTATATATGATTCACAATAAAGAGTCTAGAAAAGTAGTTTTTCATTTTAAAATGATTCCAGATGTTTTAAATGAAAAAGAAAAACTCCTCTGCCAATATGTATAAACAAAATATTCAATCACCTTTCTAGTACTAGTTCAGAGAACTGGCTAAATTCTTCATGGAAGGGTTTAACAAGGTGCTAAAAAAAAATTAATACATTGTGGCCTGGGTTTACCTGATAGCATCATGCAGTTGCTGCAGATTTGTCAGCCGAATATTCATGCTGTGGTGGACTAGTGGATTGACATCTGATGACCATTGGAGTACACTAGACTCATTGGCATGTTCTTGGCTCTATTTTCATTTGACGTGTACTTTGTGACAAGATGCATTATCCTGTTTGTAGAAGATGGCTAGACTGTGGCCATAAAGGGATGCACAAGACGGCTGTAAGGAGGGTCAACTACAGTAAGTACCCCCCATTCACAGCCTATACCCGGGGGAGGCTGCAGTGGGGCCTAGTGAGGGGACTAGAGAGATCCCTGAATTAGTGGGCCTGTGAGAAGGTTACAATGAGGACTGGTTGTAGTCCTGGGAATGTCTGGACTGCTGGCGTAGTCATTGGGAAAGGTAGAGGTTGGTAACCATTGAGAGTCTAAGTGAGAAGACTACCTTGACCCTGTGGTGACTTGGATTATAGGAGGAGGCTTGAGATGGGGCCTTGTGAAAGTGCCTGTAGGGCGTGATTGTTGGTAGAACATTGGGGAGCAGCGCCCTCGAAGCACTAAACCCTTGAAAATCAGGGAGCGGTGATAAAAAGGGAACACTACACTGTTGCAAGAGGTTTAACCCTTAAGAGAGTGTCCTAGAGTAGGAGCAATAGAGAAGAGAGGCGTTGGTTAGCGGTGAGAGAGAGACTACTCTGATTTGGGATCTATAGCTGGGTCGATGTGGGCTGTGGAAGTACTAGCTCTGAGTTAAAGAGAGTGACCAGAGATTAGTGAGTGATTGTATGTCCTGAGGTCTATTGAGAGGCCTGTCCATCTAAGTCCTGCTTAGTGACTGGACCGATAAAGTTTAGAGGGACAGTGTTGAGCCCACAGGGTTCTTAGGAGATAAGCAAAGTGGTAGGGAGTAATCCCTCTTCTTGCAAAAAGTGAAGTCCAAGAGTTGCACTCTATTCTGCAAGCAAGTTGACGTGTGTGACTTACTGCTGTTATCACTGCCATTATTGTTGCTTTCACAAGTCAGATCGAACGGTCCTTAAAGAGACAGTACACCTTTCTAACAAGAACTTGGACTGAGACTGTGTTGGCCACATGGTGGCCTGGGACCGTACTCTATTGTACTCCTGTTGCGTAGCGTGTTGTGTGACATGCATGTTCACAGCCATGGGTGTTCAGGCAATCCATGAAAGGCAGCGGGAGGCGTTGGGCAATGCTTATATTAAGTGTCTGTAGCGACCTTGCATGTTGCGTGTAGGTGGGGCAGTTTGTGGTATGGTATAGCCTCCCAGAGACCCATAGCGTCATGGTTGGATGTGCGAAAGCAGTCATAATGTTTGCAACCAACTTTGGTGGACCTGTTGGAGTATGTCACAGTCTCTGGCCCCGGAAAGGACCGCACTAAAATATAAACCTGAGAATCTACTTTTGAATAAAGTTGTGTCGTCCTGGAAAACATCTATTACATGCCATCATTTTAAAGCAGGATTGTTTGAATAAACTAGACAAGTCTGGCCATTATCCTCTGACCTCTCCTATTACCCATTGATGATATTTGATGTAGGGTTATGTTGTAGCTGGCAAGGAGAAATATGGAGCAAGTGTTGGATATATGCTACAACTGTCATTCCCTGCAATGTGCTTATTTAAACCTTCAGATGCTCATTTAACCCCTCAGAAAAAATTTGCTGCGGATTAACACTGTGGTCTGTCCGCACTTGAATTAGTCTCCAAATCTGCCACGTCTGGCAGGTAGGTACCCACACAGCATAAACAATGCGTATACACTGATGGTTTATGTAACTTGTACACAGTGGCGTAACTACCGCCGTAGCAGCAATAGCGGGGCCCGTACCGCTCGCCAGCACGGCCCTCCATGCCCGGTGGCACCATTGGCAGCCGCTATGGCTGCTGCAGTGGTAGCAACACCAGATTCAATAATATCTACGTCCTTAGGAGGCGATGTCCGGTCATTCTCCCGTCGCTTGTGTGAAGGAACTACGGGAGTAAGTGACATCACAGCGTGATCTCGCGAGGATTAAGCTTGACATGAATGAAGAGAAGGGTATAACGCTGATTGGTCAGCGTCATACACTTCTCTTTGTTACGCATGTTGCGTGTAGGTGGGGCAGTTTGTGGTATGGTATAGCCTCCCAGAGACCCATAGCGTCATGGTTGGATGTGCGAAAGCAGTCATAATGTTTGCAACCAACTTTGGTGGACCTGTTGGAGTATGTCACAGTCTCTGGCCCCGGAAAGGACCGCACTAAAATATAAACCTGAGAATCTACTTTTGAATAAAGTTGTGTCGTCCTGGAAAACATCTATTACATGCCATCATTTTAAAGCAGGATTGTTTGAATAAACTAGACAAGTCTGGCCATTATCCTCTGACCTCTCCTATTACCCATTGATGATATTTGATGTAGGGTTATGTTGTAGCTGGCAAGGAGAAATATGGAGCAAGTGTTGGATATATGCTACAACTGTCATTCCCTGCAATGTGCTTATTTAAACCTTCAGATGCTCATTTAACCCCTCAGAAAAAATTTGCTGCGGATTAACACTGTGGTCTGTCCGCACTTGAATTAGTCTCCAAATCTGCCACGTCTGGCAGGTAGGTACCCACACAGCATAAACAATGCGTATACACTGATGGTTTATGTAACTTGTACACAGTGGCGTAACTACCGCCGTAGCAGCAATAGCGGGGCCCGTACCGCTCGCCAGCACGGCCCTCCATGCCCGGTGGCACCATTGGCAGCCGCTATGGCTGCTGCAGTGGTAGCAACACCAGATTCAATAATATCTACGTCCTTAGGAGGCGATGTCCGGTCATTCTCCCGTCGCTTGTGTGAAGGAACTACGGGAGTAAGTGACATCACAGCGTGATCTCGCGAGGATTAAGCTTGACATGAATGAAGAGAAGGGTATAACGCTGATTGGTCAGCGTCATACACTTCTCTTTGTTACGCCCACTTGGTCAAGAGTAAAAAAAACGCCCACTTGGGCATTAAGAACAAATTTGCATAACACTTAAAATGCTCATAACTTTGTCAAAAATAAACGTTTTAAAAAACCCACAAAAAAAAACCCACATTACTTATCTACATTAAAGCGCCTATTAGATTAGGTAGAAGATAGGGCAGTTATAAACTGGTGACAGAGCCTCTTTAAGACCTGAATAAATAGTAAAAACCTCTACATTTGTGCTGCCCTAACAGCAGCCTGTGTAATAATGACACAGTGTAATGTGTTTGCATACTATACATTATAAATAAAAAAAGAAAGGGATAAAAAAAATAATACATTATTCAGCATAAAATATATTTTATTGCCCATACAGCAGGTAAAAATAAAAAAGGCACACATATTAGGTATCTACACGAATGTACTAACCTGAAGAATTAATTTAACAGTTTATTTAGTGTGAAACGTGAACAGTATAAAAAATAAACAAAGAGAAACAATGAAAAAAAAACACTTATTTTTATATTCACGCCACAAAAATATATTACATAAATGACATAGTAATTTATTTGTACCCCCTAACTGTGCAGGAAAAAAAAAATATGTTTCCCGCATAAAACAAGGCCTCATACAGCTATGTTAATGAAAAAAAAAAAAAGTAACAGCTGTAAATATGTAGCTGGTCATTAAGGGGTTAAAGGGGTTTTGTCATGACAGATATTTATGTCATATTCATATGCCATAAAAGTCTGAAAGTTGCGGGTTCCATCTCTGGGACCCCCACCTATCTCCCGAACAGGGGTCTCCTGCTCCATCCCGCCTGGTGAGGCGACCGCTGACCGGCACATTCAGGTGGAGCATTAGTGTACAACAGGACGGGTGTCCTAAAAAAGCAGAGCTCACTGAGCTACGCTGTTTCCATATCTCCATATGCCGTAAATGTCTTTCGTGACACAATCCTTTTAAGACAAAGAGCAGTAAGTAGTACAGCTAACAACCACCACTAGTCCCACCCATCTGTATATTGACCTTGAGTGCTACAAATAATATTAGCGTGCCTCAATTTCAAGGCTCATTGCACCTGTCTAGCAGTAAAATAAGCCCATTTGTTTCCCATTATGTTGATACACCTGTTTTCTCTACAAAGTTCTTTTCAGATTCATGTCTATGGTGCTATAATATACAGATATAAGATAACGCTGGATGAGTCATGTTCTTTATACAAAGTACAAAAAGTCAATTTTTCCTTTGTTAAGCAGCAAATTCCACGTCCTTTATTATCAGCATGAGAGACTATGAATGCAATTTATTCAAAGAGCAATTCCACCCAAAAACAAGATACGAACTACAAAGCGACTTTTTTTTTTTTTTTAAATGTTAGTCCGCTCCTTACCTGTAATGATCTGGACAAATAATCACTATATCCATTTATAAATGGTTATATAGTGTTGATTCTGCTCCCATGTATGAATGATATGAAAGTTCACCTATGACCATTACAAGATGTCCTCCTACTCTGCCCTACGCTGAAATAGAAAGAGTATGCACCATGCAAGTGAATGAAGCTAATAAACAGCAGAGCACTCATTTTACAACCTTTGCAACTAATTTTTTTTTTATCAACTCAATGTATCTAGAATGCAAAAGTAAGCAACTTTGGTATAGGTCTTGTTTAAAAATGTCCAATTGTTTTATTTCTACAGACCTTTGCATCTCCATGGAAACAGACTACAAACAAACTCTGTGTAGTCTGATCCTGCAGGCATTCTTCCTTTTTTTGTCTGTCCCCTACCTGCTAACCTTGTATGTAGGCGACAAATGGAAGGGAGTATGACTGATGGATCAGACTACATACAGTTTGTTACCATGCAGACGCACAAGTCCGCATATGAGCTGTAGAAACAAAACAATATGACATTTTGACCCATTGCAAAGTTGCTTCAAGTTTTACTTTAAATGCATTAAAGCAATAAAAAGAAATTGGCTGCAATGATGGACATAAAGTTCTATGGGAAGAATACAGCCACATCGACTTCCATTTGGAAGTTGATGGGGGCAGAAAGAATACATGTTACCTATTTGTTCAGGCTCCATTGCCTAAAATTAGCCCTGCATTATCTCATTATTGGGACCTTTACAATAAGGGACTAATACAAGCACCAGCCTGATCCAGTTTATTGATGGGAAAAATAATTGTGAATTATTCAATCATCTCTAATCGTGATAAACTTTGATAAAGTAAACATAAGTCAGATATCTGAATGGTCTCTGTTATCAGTGCACATTTGTACAAAATTTTGTTAACGGAGTGAATATTAAGATACTGTATAAATATGATACAATACCATGTCAGACAAGAGACCAGAAGGGAACTAGATCAAAGTGGGAATGGTGTAGTATTGCTGACCTTGTTATGTATTGTACTGTCTATACAAAAAGAGGAAATCATTATATGACACAAAAACATTCCTATTCTCACACTGTATAGAGGCAACTTTATCCATTTGTACGTTTCAGTCAATAATAAAGAAAATACAAGTCTTGTCATTTAGATCTATTCATATTTGCAGCGGACGAAGAGCAGTTTCAATGTATTAATATTGAGCATTGTCAAATATTTACATATAACAAAGCATATAGCCCAACAATCTGTAATATACTTGCCTTATAAATGTCTCACAGTTTCTGTGCTGCTTGTGCCATAGACTCCCGACGGATCTTCTATAGTTTTGTAGCACAATGACTTGTCATACTGGACACATGACAACTATTTGCTGGCCATAGTACTGATGTGCCGTCCATGCTAACATCATCGATGTGGCCAGTGATTGCTGTCGCTGACACATGTTTAGTCCTACACGTCATCACCAATGTTCCCTCTAAGTCTTGGCAGACTGACCCCCCTGTAGATAGCGCCACACTGACCTCCCTGTAGATAGCGCCACACAGACCCCCAGTAGATAGCGCTACACAGACCCCCCTGTAGATAGCGCCACACAAACCCCCCCAGTAGATAGCGCCACACAGACCCCCTTGTAGATAGTGCCACACAGCCCCATGTAGATACTACCCCATGTTGATACTGTATATACTGCCACAAAGACCCCCCTTGTATATACTGCCACACAGCCCCCCTTGTATATACTGGCACACAGCCCCCCTTGTATATATTGCCACACAGCCCCCCTTGTATATATTGCCACACAGCCCCCTTGTATATATTGCCACACAGACCCCCGTATATACTGCCACACAGACCCCCGTATATACTGCCACACAGCCCCCTTGTATATACTGCCACACAGCCCCTCTTGCATATACTGACACACAGCCCCTCTTGCATATACTGCCACACAGCCCCACTTGTATATACTGCCACACAGACCCCCTTGTATATTCTGCCACACAGCCCCCCATATATACTGCCACACACAGCCCCCCCTTGTAGATAGCCACACACAGCTCCCCCCTTGTAGATAGCTATACACAGCCCCCCTTGTAGATAGCCACACAGCCCCCCTTGTAGATAGCCACACAGCCCCCCCTTGTAGATAGCTACACACAGCCCCCCTTGTAGATAGCCACACAGCCCCCCCTTGTAGATAGCCACACACAGCCCCCCCCTTGTTGATAGCCACACACAGCCCCCCTTGTAGATAGCCACACAGCCTCCCCTTGTAGATAGCCACACAGCCCCCCTTGTAGATAACCACACGCAGCCCCTCTTGTAGATAGCTACACACAGCCCCGCTTGTAGATAGACACACAGCCCCCTTATAGATAGGGCCCCCATTCCCTTGTAAGTAGCGCCGCACAGCCTCCCCCCTTCCCTTGTACTTTCCCTTCCCTACCGCTACAACTCTCCGCTCTGCCTGACACGATTCACCATCAGGAGAAGGAGGTGGTCATGCGGCGAAGATCGGATCACTTTTGTCTGGGGTCGGTGACAGCACAGGACTGGACCAGTTCAGTCACCTGACCTCATGTCAGGTGACTGGATTTGTCCACTCCCGGCACCGACCTCACTTGTCAGCGGACGGCCTACATGCCGTCTCTGATACTCTAGGCTATCTGCTCCCTCTCTCACCTTCCAGGAGTTTTTATTGGGTGGCCGCTCCGTGAAGGTGAATGAAGGAGGAGATTGAGAAACTTCCGCCTGCCGCACTGACAGTGTGCAGGCTTTAAAGTTCAGTGAGCGGGGGACCGCGAAATGTGTGCGGCCACGCAGCCACGCACCCGCACACCTTATAGGGAACATTGGTCATCACACCATGGCACCAGTGGATGGGGATGGTGCAGAATTTAAAAGGTGAGTATAGTTTGTTGGTTTTATACATATTGAGCTCAATGACAATTGTTCAGAGAATTTGGAAAACCCCTTGTAAACCTTGTAAAGTGATTTTTATTTTATTTTTAAAAAGTGTCCGTAAGCGTGTTTGGTGCAACTTTCAAATTAGTGTTTATTAAAAATTATTTTTCTTTAGAAGATACAGCTGCTCTGTATACTGTATACAGAGCAGCTGTATCATTCGCTAAGACCTGAATCCGTCAGGTCCACTAGACTTATGCGTTCAGTGTCAGCGGGTCCTCTGTGTCTCTAACACGCAGAATCCATCTGTAATATATCACATCTAAGTTATGAATTTAGATGTAATGGATAACAGGTGGATTCCTTGTGTCAGAGACAAGCAGGACCCGCTTTCACTGAAACTGCGGACCTGACCGGTGCAGAATTCCACGTACGATATAGCTGCTCTTTATACAGACTAAAAAGCAGCTGTATCTCCAAAAAGTAAAAAAATATTTTTAATAAAAACTAATTTGAAAGTTGCACCAAACACACTGATTTATTTAAAAAAAAAATAATAATAATTACTTTCAAAGGTTTACATGGTATACTTGGCTATTCAACTGGTTAGACCATTGTGATTGATAAGGCTTTCTGGCTGGGTACCCTTCCTCAGGGTGAAAACACTGTTGAAACCAAAGTATACCCCTTAAAGGAACAGTGTCATCACAATTTTTTTTTTCATATGTTAAAGATGTTAGTGCTTTATTAAAAACGTTTATATTTATTTGTGTGTTTGTGTTTTACTTTTTCTTATTTTTACACTTTTTCTTCCCTATGGGGGCTGCCATTTTTTCTTCCATTTCTGTATGTGTCGATTAACGACACATACAGACATGGAATACGGCAGCCACAGTCCCATAGGGACTGCGAACGGCTCCCGTCCCATCCACTTCTGTGTACGCCGTCTGTGTGGGAACTGCGCATGCGCCGCTCCCACACAGTCCAATTTGAAATTGGCGCCGTCCGGCGCCATTTTCCTGTGGACCGGAAGTCGCGGCCGGACAGTAAGATTACTACTTCCGGTCGCGGCTTCCGGACTTGTGCACTTGGACCAGCGGCAGCAGACGGAGCGGACGGGCCGGAGGGAGCCGCGGCGGCAGGAGCAGGTAAGAGATTTCAATGTATGTTCGTGTTTGTGTACGTTTACTACTGTATGTAAACCTACTACACTGTGTGTTAGCTCAAAAAATGGCGACACACAGTGTAGGAGGATAGACAGTTCAAACCCCTCGTTTATCCCGGCACTAGCCAGGATAAAGGAGGGGGGGGATGCTGAGAGCTCACTAGAGCGAGGGCTTTTTACCCAATTTTGCAATGCTGCAATTTTGGGAATAGCTCCATCTAGTGACCAGCAATGGGAAATATTATAAATTAGAATCTAATTTATAATATTTCCTGACTCGTGAAAAAAATAAAAAAAAATGTGAACAATGTTTAATCACCTACACACTAAATGTTTAATTCAAAAAAAAAAAACATGTTTTTCTGGCAACACATTCCCTTTAAATCCTTGTTACAGTATATTTTTTACAGTATCTCAACTGTATATCCATAAACCTGGTGGGAAAAGGGGCCAAAGCGTCTGTATTTTCCACTTCAGGTGCAATGGATTAGACCACTGTTTACTCTATTTCATTGTCAGATACTGCCTGCAATCTGCTTTACTACATCTATATCACTGACCACTAGGGATCATGATACTGAATGCACCACTGACCACCAGGGACCAAGCCACGGAAACAACACACAGCCAGCCTATGAGACATGGTAAGAAAAATGTAGCTTCAGACCTAACTCATATAGTGGCATCACATTATTATATGGAGAAGAAAAACTTTATAAACATATTTGCTCTCAAAACCACAATAATTATTGCTGCACATTCTTGGGATTATAATCCCACCACATGCCGTTTCTCAATGGCATTGGTTCCACTATATACAGTCATATTCAATGGCCGGCTTCCCAGAATGTGTCCCGATGGTATTATCTGTATTGAATTCAGAGGTATTCAGCAACATTGTGGAAAATAAGATAACGGTAAATGTGAATATTTATAGCTAAAAATAAAATCTTAGTTCATCTAAAACTTAGATATGTGTTGTTTTTTTTTTACATATAATGTTATTTTGAGATATATATATATATATATACACACAGGGGCGTAACTAGGAAAGACTGGGCCCCATAGCAAACTTTTGACTGGGCCCCCCCTCCCTGCCCTGGGTGTCACACAACACCCCCTTGTAGATAGTGCCTTTTTTACAGCCCCCCCTGTAGATAACGCCATACAGACCCCCACTGTAGAGAACGCCATACAGCCCCCCTGTAGAGAACGCCATACAGCCCCCTGTAGATAACGCCATACAGCCCCCTCTATAGATAACGCCATACAGCCCCCTCTATAGATAACGCCATACAGCCCCCTCTATAGATAACGCCATACACCCCCTCTGTAGATAACACCATACAGCCCCCTCTGTAGATAACGCCATACACCCCCTCTATAGATAACGCCATACACCCCCTCTGTAGATAATGCCATGCAGCCCCCTCTGTAGATAACACCATACAGCCCCCTCTGTAGATAACGCCATACAGCCCCCTCTGTAGATAACGACATACACCCCCTGTAAATAACGCCATACAGACCCCCCTGTAGATAACGCCATACAGACTCCCCCCTGTAGATAACGCCATACAGACCCCCCTGTAGAGAACGGCATACAGCCCCCCCTGTAGATAACGCCATACAGGCCCCCCTGTAAGTAACGCTATACAGCCCCCCTGTAAATAGCACCATACAGCCCCCCCTGTAGATGGCGCCATACAGCCCCCCTGTAGGTAACGCCATACAGAAACCCCCTGTAGGTAACGCTATACAGCCCCCCCTGTAGGTAACGCTGTACAGCCCCCCTGTAGGTAATGCTGTACAGCCCCCCTGTAGGTAATGCTGTACACCCCCCCCCCTGTAGGTAACGCCGTACAGCCCCAACCCTCCAAAAAAATCCGACCTATAGTTTGTCCTACAAAAGACATGTATCCCCTATCCACAGGATAGGGGATACATGTGTGATCGATGGCAGCGATAGGGAGAATGGGGGTCCGAAAGTCCCCTGAAGTTCTCCATGACTAACCTCTGACTTCCGGAGTCTGCGTAGCTCAATAAAAATGAAAGGAGCGCTGTTCACGCATGCGCACAAGTGCGACCGGCACTCCATTAATTTCTACGGAGCTGCCGACATAGACCCCGGAAGTCCGAGGTTTGTGATGGAGAACTTCAGGGGACTTTCGGTCCCCTGTTCTCCTTATCGCTGCCAGCGATCACACATGTATCCCCTATCCTGTGGATAGGAGATACATGTCTTTTGTAGGAACAACCCCTTTAATGGCAGAGCGGGGAGATACCTCCCTGCTCTGCCGTAGTGTTAAGTGGCGTCGCGCTGTAGTAGCCATAGCGGCAGCTTGCGGAGCCTCCAGCCATGGTGGGGAGCCCGTGCCGGCGGGTGACACGGGCCCCCTCATGCCACGGGCCCCGTAGCAGCCCCTACATTTCACAAGCAATATAGTTCTATAAGGGAGCAACCATAACAATAAATTAGAAGAAAATTAATTAAAGAGGCCACACACAGCTGCCTGTAGATAGTGCCATACACAGACCCCTTGTAGATAGTGCCACACACAGCCCCCTGTAGATAGCACCACACATAACCCCCTCTTGTATATAATGCCACACAGCCCCCTGTAGATAGCGCCACGCACAGCTGCCTGCAGATTGTGCCACACACAGCCCCCCTCTTGTATATAACGCCACACAGCCCCCTGTAGACAGCTCCACACACAGCCCCCTTTGTAGTTAACGCCATACAGCCCCCGTTGTAGATAGTGCCACACATCCCCCTGTTGTAGATAGTGCCACACATCCCCCTGTTGTAGATAGCGCCACACAGCTCCCCTGTTGTAGATAAAGCCACACAACCCCCCTTGTAAATAGCTCCACACACAGTCCCCCTTGTAGATAGCGCCACACACAGCACCCCCTTGTAGATAGTGCTACACACAGCCCCCACTTGTAGATAGCACCACACTGACCCCCTTGTAAATAGCGCCACCATGACCCCCCTTGTAAAATAGCGCCACACTGCTCCTCCCTTGTAAACAGCGCCACACAGCCCCCCTTTAAATAGTGCCAAACACAGCCCTCCTTGTAGATAGCGCCACACACAGCCCCCCTTGTAAACAGCACCAACACAGCCCTCCTTGTAGATAGTGCCACACACATCCCGTTGCCCCCCTTGTAGGTAGCGGCACACTCCCCCTCTTGTAAATAGCGCCACACTCCCCCCTTGTAGATAGTGCCACACTGTAAACAGAGCGGAGAGCGTTAGCCTACCTCTATCACTCTCCGCTCTGCCTGATGTGACTCACCGGAGGAGCCGAGGAGGTCATGTGGCGCAGGCAGCGGCGGAGTTCCTTCTGACTGGGGTCGGTGACAGCCCGGGAGTGGACCAGTGAGGTCAGGTGACAGGACTGGTCCACTCCCGGGCCGTCACAGACCCCAGTCAGAACGCCGCCGCATGAACTCCTGACTCTTCCTAACGCTGAACGTTGCTGCTGGTGTCCGACATACAGGGCGCCTATCAGCAGCAAATAGCTGCTCTGCCACGGTGCCCCCCCTTCCCTACCACCTAGTTGCGCCCAGGCACATGCCCGCCCTAGCTACGCCCCTGTGTGTGTATATATATATATATAGTCTCTCATAAGCAATATAAATGTAAATAGACAATCATGGCACGTGGCAATTTAGAGAAACCCGCCATGTTTTCCTATTTTTGCAAATCATGAGATTTATGGTTGTCTATACTTACTTTGTCAACAACGCTTTAAACTTGATGAAATAACCCCTTAAAATAATAGTCTCCTGGAAAAATGTTCACCAAAAATAAAGAAAGGTAATTAAAGAGGTTTTCTATGACTTTTTAAAATCTACAGCAGGGCAGGGGGTGTTATAATATAATAAACTAGCAGATACTCACTCCCTGTGAAGTGCTCCCAGGTCCAGCGTTGTCCGGTTCCCCGTCACTCTGCTTCCAGAAGCTCCTGTAGTGGTCAAGCGATTGGCTGCCGCGGCATGTAATGCCATCTACTGCCCTGCTGCAGATTTTAAAAAGTCCCGGAATACTTATCCCAAAAAAACATGTGGGCTCATACTGTAAATGGACACAATCCCTTTTTTTTATTACTCCTGTGGATAGCTGATAAATATTCATTATGAGAAAACCCCTTTAATGGTACAATTGTAGAGAGTGAAAATAATACTCCAAATCACATTAATAAAATCAGGTCTCAGCAACATTTTACAATCCATTTAGCAATTTGCAACTTTATAGGTCTAAATAAAAAAATAAATAAAAAAAGGTTGTTTTACATGTATAAGAAATATGTTTTTCCTACAGAAACAAAAGCCCAATTATACCTAAGACAATTCATGTGACTGACAGAAGAAGAGGCAACCTGGACCCAGAGGTAATCGTGCCTCTAAGGACTGCCCGTGTTTCCAAGTATTCAAGCAAGAATAATAGCAACAGATGGTCCAGATGTAATACATGATGTACTCATACTGCCATGTCATAGTGATGGGTGTATAGAGAGAAATCTATTGCGTCAGAGTGGCACCAGATCCCTAATAAATGAACATCCTACTTCATTTATCATTGCAGAGCTGAATTAAATGATGTCTTGGAACATGTGCTTCCTAAAAAATGATACCTTAGTAACTACTCTATATTCTGCCTTATTGACCACCAATTGAGTACATGTAACTACATGCACAGCGAGAGATGGTCACAGTAAGCATAAGAGTATCTGCTATACAATACACTGCCCCTACAGGTCACACAGACCAGTTTTTCCACCTATTTCTGGAAGCATGAGAAGAATGCACAAAAAAATCATATACAAGATGTAGCCGTCTTTATCTTGACTTTTAACGCATTAAATAAACAGTGGCTAGATCTCTTATCTTGATTTTTCAATGGCTTTTGTTGTGTGATATCACGCTGCAGCAAGTTGTCAGAATCAAGTTAAAGATGGCTACATTCATACAGATGTAGCCATCTTTATCTTGACGTTTAATGCAACTTTAGCTTGACTTTTTCAATGGCTTTTGTTGTGTGATATCACGGTGCAGCAAGTTATCAGAGTCAAGATAAACGGTGCTACATCTGTAGCTTCAGGATGTCCTACGGGTTGAGACATTTCAGATTAAAATGGGTAAAATGTGCAGGAAAATTGAATATTGTAAGTTGCATGCTATCTGAACACTAGAGCTGCAGATTGAAGCTTCTGGTCCCCGTGCATAAGCTATACCTGTGCAATCCACCTATCTACTCATGACCTTACATGTATTATAGATGCAATATATTTAATACTTACATACAAAAAATGTGTTTGTGGAGAGAGAGAGGGGTGTAACTATAGGGGTGCTGAGTTGCGACCTGAGAAAAGCCAAAAGTTTGTCACTATAGAGGGACACGAGTACTATAAATGACGTGTGTAGTTGGGGACCCTGTTACAGATTTTACATTGGCGTTTAGGATCATCAAGCAAAGTCTAATGAATACAATGAGATACAGTATCTCCAACACGTGTGATTACTTACTTAGGCCTCATGCAAACTAACGTAAATATGCCCGTTATTACGTGCCCATAGACTTCTATTGGCCACGGATAACTTCCCGTATGCTTACAAGAAGGTGCCCGTGCCGTTGAAAAATATGGTACATGTCCTATTTCAGGCCGTAATAACGGCACGGGCAGTCCCATAGAAATCTATGGGGCTCCCGTAATTACAGGTGGCTACGTGTGTGCACGTTGCTAGGCGACGTCAGGGGATAGTCACTGTCCAGGGTGCTGAAAGAATTAACTGATCAGCACCCGGGACAGTGACTACCGCTGGAGTTAATAGTATTAAAAGTTAACTTACCTGTTTCTTCCTTCAGTCCGGCCTCCCGGGATGACGTTTCATCCCATGTGACCGCTGCAGCCAATCACAGGCCAATCACAGGCTGCAGCGGTCACATGGACTGCCGCGTCATCCAGGGAGACTGGATGTCAAGAGGGACGCGTCACCAAGACAACGATACGTATGAACTTCTTTTACTTACAATCGCTGCGGAAACTCTGCCCGAAAGGGCTGCCCCTTCTCTCTATCCAGCACTGATAAAGAGAAGGGGATGCCGATTAGTGCAGAGAAAACGGGTCCGTAAATACGGGTGGAATACGGGTGACACCGGGCCCGTATTTACGGTCACGGGTTCGTAAATACTGGTTGAATACGGGTCGAATACGTGTGACAAAGGACCCGTATTTACGGGAGGAAAAAAATAAATTTGTGTGCATGAGGCCTTATGGTTACATTCAAGTCTATAGTAAAATATAAAGTGCACTGCATACAAATGCGTTTTTGTTTGTGGTATTTTTGAGGCAATTTTGTTGTCAGTGGCTTTTTTTTTTCCCAAACGCAGCATTCTCTGGGTTTGGCGTTTTCTTCAGGCATTTTTCCCCATAGGCTTTTTTATAGAACTTAAAAAACGCCAGGAACAAAAGCATGTACCGAATGACGCTGAATAAATGGCGCCACCAAAATTGCCGCTGAAAACGGCCGAAAAAATGCATGTTACATTTCAATAACACTAGTGTTTTAAGAAATGTTTTTTTGATGCAGTTTAAATTTCACATATATTTTACAACAAAAAACGCCATTAATAACGCCATGAAAGACGCAAAAATTCAGCCAAACGCTGTGTGTGAATCTAGCCTTAAAGGATCTTATTTATTTATTTTTTAAAGTTTCTATTACCGTCAAAATAGAAAAATCACACATTTCCCAGTACACTTACCATTGCAATTCCCATGCCATGCTGCGGCTGCGGCCCTGGTCAGTCCTCCGTTTACACTGGAGCGTGATGCTGCGGCGTTCGTATTGACAACACATCACCTGATCTGAGTTGCGAATTACAGCCAACGGTGGTGGTGTCCCACATAGTGACGTCACCACCGATATATTTATAAATTTGATGACAATAGACACTTTTTCTAAAACCCTAGAAAACTCCTTTAAATGTTCACATAAAATAGCAAATGTCACGGTCACACCTCGCAGCCTGGTGCAGATTATTGCATTTATTTTGCCAAAATCTAGAGTGGTACATGAACAAGGAAAATTATACATGAAAACATTACACCTCTTTTTTGGATCAAATAGCAGTTTGGGTTTTAAATGATCCATGTACAAACTTCACAAAAACGATTGACCCTTACCATAGGCTTGATGCATACGGCTGTAGCTCCGTACCCCTCCGATTTAATACTTGTTTTAATGTGTGCCATATGACAGGGGTATTTGTCCTAATATTAAAAGAAAACACATTTATTAAAGGAACACCTAAAAAGATGTATTCAAATGAGGATTCATATAAAGCAGAGGTGTAACTACCGCTACAGTTGCCATAGTGGACTGCAGGGGGCCGACTGTTACCACTTACTGCTCCTTCTCCAGAGACCTTTTTATCTCTGGGCGCTGCCGCACACAGGGTCCCGATGCCGGCCATTCAAAGCTTTGCTATGGGGTCCAGCAGTTTCTTATATTAAGCATCGGATATATGTTTTCTAGCACTGCCAGTGTATTGTACTTAGACTAGACTCATCTGGGGCCTCTCATAATTATAAGTGATGATTTGTATGTAATGCTACAATTGTAGGGAGTGAGAATAATACTCCGAATCACATAGATCGCAGCAACATTATTCAATTTGTAGCTTTATGGGTCATAAAATGTGTATTGCATCATGTATCAGAATTATGTTTTTCCTATAGAAACAATGACATCTAAGACAACTCATGTGACTGACAGAAGAAGAGGCAACCTGGACCCAGAGGTAATCGGGTCTCTAAGGACTGCCCATGTTTCCAAGTATTCAAGCAAGAATAATAGCAACAGATGGTCCAGATGTAATACATGATGTACTCATACTGCCATGTCATAGTGGTGGGTGTATAGAGAGAAATCTGACATATTGCATCAGAGTGGCACCAGATCCCTAATAAATGAACATCCTACTTCATTTATCATTGCAGAGCTGAATTAAATGATGTCTTGGAACATGTGCTTCCTAAAAAGTGATACATTCAAGTGATAATTCCCCTTCAGATATCCTTACTTAATGTGTGCTTGAGCCTGGAACTTACAGATCACTAGAGAAACATTATACAGTACACAGAAATGCAATAATAACTTAAAAATCAAAGGATTTTTTCAACCAACATAAAGGTTATAGAAAAGAGCTCCAACTATGTGCTCACAATTTATAATATATCTTTATGCATTTGGCCGTGAGAACAGATTTTGGGGACCGTGCTCCAGATTCTGTCGCGTTTGCTTACATACAGCATATTACACAAGAGGATTATGCACATTATTGGTACAAGTGTTTTATTATGCATGGTGCTGGGCTGAACAGGATATGTTTATTACACCCAGCTTAGGCTCACCTGCGCTGATCAGATCTTGGTAGCCGGTTCTTTGTGGGAGAGTAATGGGGGGGGGGGGGGGGGGGGGTCCAGACCTCCATTAAACCTAGGTTTTACATTTTTTGGCTTAAAGGCTATGGACACTTTTAAGGGCATTTTTGAAAAAAAATAAATAAATTTGATTAGTCAGTGTGTTAAGTATACAGTAACTTTGTAATGATTTTTTATTAAAAATTTGTTTTACTTTTGGAGATGCAGCTGTATCGTTCATTTTACACAGAATCCGTCAGTCCCGCGGACATAACGGGTTCAGTGTTGGCGCGTCCCGCGTGTCTCTGACATGCAGCATCCACCTGTAAACGATCAATAAGTTATGAACTTAGATGTGATCATTTACAAGTGGATCCTGCGTGTCAGAGACATGCAGGACCCGCCAACACTGAACCTGTCAGGTCCGTGGGACTGACGGATTCTGTGTAAAACGAATGATACTGCTGTTCTGTATAAAGAATGTAAGGCAATGGGGCTTAAGCCTAGGGGCCACATGGGATCACAACGCCCCCTCTTATTAGTATTATTATTTAAGTGGTATGCTCCTGTGTTTCCATCTCTATCCCCCCCCCCTTTTATGGGGGTTTCTTGGTACTTTCCTTTTTCTCTGAGTTTATTGGCCTAGGTTATTAGCAGGAAGAATGCTGGATTCCTCTGGAATCCGCGCGAGACAAGCTGTGGATTATCCTGATTGGCCAGCAGCAGTTTTCGGGAGGAAGGTTTCTTCTATAAAAGAAATACTGAGCTTCGGCTGAAGAGGTGTCAGTCTGACTAGAAGAGGATCCGGAGCAGCGCCCCACCCTCCCTCCTTTACAACAAGTCGCTGTATTTTTTAGTAGGTTGTTGCCCATTTAAATATGGGTGGACTGGGTATATTAATAATAAAAAATACATTTGAATTGGTCTATTTGGCTTGAGTCTTATGACTATGCCCTTTGGTTTATGGGTTTTAATTATTTGCTATTTATGTTTGTTTGGTAGTACTTAATAAATACAGCGGCTTTATTTATTCCATGATCTCTTGTGTCTATATTTATTTATGTTTATTATTATTATTTTGGTTTATTATATGAGTGGCGCCTGTGATCACATACAGAACAGCTGTATCTCCAAAAGTAAAACAAATTTCTAATAAAGATTAATTACAAAGTTACACTAAACGCACTGACTGATCTATTTTTATTTTTTTTAAATAAAAGTATAAATGCCCTCAAATGTGTCCATAGCCTTTAAGACTGACTTGAGTGGGTTTATTAGTAGTCCTCTAGAAAATGTTTGATAATATATATTCATATCACAACATATTCAGCCGAATCATCTGCATGTATGTCTATTACTATGCAAATTCAATAACCCATGTTATAATTATAATATCCAACATCTATGTAAAATGATTCCATATCCCATAGCTACGAACTGGAAAACTAATCTTGCTGCATAGTAAATACATTTGTTCTTGTGCGTCCATTGTTTGACTCTCACAGCCTTAAGTCCCAGCCAAACTCAGTAGGTTGTGTAAATGTTTATAGATTAATTGTACCCCAGGGAATAGTCCATTATCCAGTGGTTATTTTGGACACTGTAATGATGTTACTGGAACACTTACTTTTCCATCTGGAATGACTCCCAGCCAAACTATTTCATTACATGAAGGGCGGATGTATAAAACAAAAAGGGAACATGATAAGTTCATGCAAGGTGCTTTATGTATTATAGACCTGTCATTCTGCCATGTGTCGGCATTGTTCTATTACAAAAGAATATTTGTTACACAAACTCTAAGCCAAGAATGATCAGAACTACTGTAATATAATATTCAGATTGGGGCAAAATTGCACAAACAATGGAGAAATGTAATGCAAATGTCAATTGGTAATGGTATACAATCCCCGCTGAGCAAATGTATCAACTATACCTGCACCAATGAAAAGGTTTGCCTTTTCTAATAGGGGATGAAAGTGTACATATGGAACATTTGTGAATCCAGAATATTTACAACGTCCTACTAAAGGAAAGTGTAATGTCGGGGTAGGGAGACAGACATGTGAGCCCTAATCTACCCGCCACTCAGTCCCTGCCTACTTGCACGGCCCGTCCTAGGCGAACAACTGGGCGACGGTCCCTACGCTCAATAAGTGCACGACAGACAAACAGGCGAGGGTACACACAAGTTAAGGGAAATGGGGCAGTTGCCCACGGCAACACCGTGAGCAGCAAGAGTAGTGAACGAGCCGCGTCAAACCAGGAGTGTACGAAGTACCAAACGCAGAGCAGGAGAGTAGTCAGTAAAGCAAGGGTCAAATTGAAGCAGAGGACAATAGTACTAGCAGGAGCAGCAGAGCCAGGAAACCAGACAGAATCATAGGCAAAGGAAAAGCATGAAATGAAGGTATAAATAAACCGAGGGCGGGAGCTAGCTCCGTCTGGCCAGGCTGTGATAGGTTCTCCCACTCCTCAGCCTACCAGCCTGAGTGGTAGATGATCGAGTCACTCTATCAGACCTAGGAGCAGATGCAGGCTGATTAATCACGGGCGTCGACACAGAAGCTGTGTCTGGTAAATCCTTTACAGAAAGTTTGTGTTGTATTGCACAATATTTAAATAAGCAGAAATATTGTGCATTCACATGATGGTCTTTGGCTGGCCCTAGGTTTGCAGACAACTGCAGTCAGGTGTGTTCTCTGTTCACCTGGCAACATTAATACAAACAATGCCCCACACCATGTTGGCCAATGCCAAAGGCAAATCAAATCCTCTACGAAGAATAGTATTGTGGAGGAGTGTGTTGTGTCAGAGCACCAATGTTGCTACTGTTCTAAGGACAGAAGTTGAGGTCCGGCACCAAAATGCCCTTTCACAATATCACAACCTGGAATCCTTTTGGGCAAGGCTCAGTTTGTGCCAGTTATAAGCTCTCCTTCTGCTCACTAAAAGTAGGTGTGGTGGCATAACGGCACAGGCTGAAAAAGTGATATACCTACCATAGAGGCAGGGCACTGAACTGCCATGGCACCTATGGTGGGAGGAGGCCTGGCACTGAAAAGTCCCCCTGCTTGCTATAATGCTGTCATAGTGGTTACCTGCAATCGACACCAGGAAGAGCTCACTGCATACATATATATACAGCTCCCGTTGAGTTGAATACTATTTGTATAAATCCATATGCAGTTTGTTTCCCCTGCCAGAATGATATCACTTATCAAATATATTATTGAATTAATCAGCACATCATTTTGGACCTAAAAATGGAACAGTGGACATGTAGGCCATTTTCACACGAGCATATTTCTCATCTGTATTGTATCCGCTTTTCAAAGGCGCTATCTTATGTAATTCAATATTATCTCCCTAATAGGCGGCCCATTGGTATTAAGTATCTGTAATACTGATGCAATACTGAAGAAATACTGATGCAATATTATCCGTAATACTTTAATTTTGCTGATCCATATAAGTGACATCTACAAAAAGCTGTGTGAAAATGGTCTTAAGCATAGTACATAGATATAGGGTCTGTGCTCAGTTTTACTAGGGCCCTATGTTTTCTGTGTATTCCCTTGGACCAGACCTACATGTCATCGTCCCCCTAGTTTCACAATAGGGGAGCCCTGTTAAAGGAAACTTTGGAAGACAAGCGCCTGACAAATAAGATTTTTTGTTGTTGTTTCTGTTATTATCTTTAGGCTGGTTATAATATAGAGGTGCCTCCTGTTAAAAGTTAATATGCAACTTGGTTCAATTTTTGGTTCAAGATACTTAAAGTGTTTGGGTGTTGCCTGAACTGTACACCGGCTTCATCACGTATAAATCTATGAATCCATGTGTTACAGAACATATCCATTATTATCTCACTGGATATCAGTATTTGCAGCTGAAGTTCATTGAAGTTCAAGCATCAAATCCATCCGACTCCCACCCAGTGTTTTGTGTCCTATTGTGACATTCTTCACGGTATTGGAATCCGTGTGTAGCTAGAAGGTTCTCCTGCCCCAGATACTAAACTTGTATTGTTTGGCATGTATTACTCAACTTGGCTGGGATTAACAGCAACCTTATCAACAGGAGTTGCTCCTGTCCGGTTCTGTGGAAAATGATATGCTCATGGGATAAATTAAAAACATGTTCTCAATGTTCTATATCTACCATCAGTCTCATAGTGTAAATATAAACTATGGCCAAATATTTTACACAGGATGTTTATAGGTGTTTTCTGTTATATCCATCTAGAGCAAGATGCGCGGGGAAGCTAATAGCAAGCACTCATGAAGTCTTCTATTGAAACAGCCATTTTTTTAAATATATAAAATAATGATTCTCTAGGTTTTCAGACATCCCTATGTGCTAAATATGCACAGAATTCTAAGTCCCTGGTGGGGACTGCAGTGTTTAACTATACTGCCTGAGAAGACAGGGTCGCTGTCGCTTAACTACTTCCCGCATCTTGACATGTTAGTACGTAAAGAGTAAAGTAGGGATCACTGGCCCCCAGCGAGATGATTGCTAGGGTTGGCATAACTGTGGAGGCAGCCTGGTACCTGTAAATGCCTGTTAAAAATCAAAGTGAATAGTTGAAACTGAAAAAAATATTGTAAAAAAAAGTTTTAGATTTTTTTTAAAATCACACAAAATTTTTATAATTTTTTTAAATACATTTTTTAATTTCATGAAACCAATACAATTTCAAAAATTCCTCACGAATTTGGTATCTCCATAACCTTAAGAACATGTACTATAAATATACACTGCTGATCGGAAGTTTCGAATCATTCACTAAATATTACAATTTCCAAGGAAGACTCATCATTTTATTAATCAGAAAAAGAAACCTCCCTTTTTGAATGGGGAATTAAATGTTGAAAATGTTGAAATAGGTATAAAGCTAATAGAAAATAATTTTTTAGTTTTTTTTTAGAATGCTAGATTTGCAGCCATTACAGCCTATGCAGACCTTTGGCATTCTAACTGTCAAGTTGTTGAGCTAATCTGCAAAAAACGCAATGCGAAAAAAGGCAAAGAACTGCGTCACAATTTCATCAATTTTTTTTTAGCCTGTTTTACAAGTGTTGAAGCATTTTTTTATTTCTTTTTTTATTATTTACAGAAACAGTTCTAAAAAAAAGTTTTTAGAGCTGTTTTAGTTTCGGAAAACGCATGTGTTACTATCTGAAAAAAGTCCAAATTTTTTTGGTACTTTTTTCTTATTAAAATCAATATGGAGAAACAACAAAAATGCTATACCTGTGATTGAAAAAAGTCGACAAGATGGATATCAGACACAGGTGGCAGATTTTGCTGCAGAAATTTCTGCGACTGAAAATCAGTTCCATTCAACTGAATAGAACTTTCAAAAATCCATACACCTGGTGCAGAAACAACCCCATTCAGACAAATGGATCTGATTTTTAGTTTCAGAAATTATTGCAACAAACTCTGCCGCATGTGACTGCACCCATAGGCCTAATTCACACGAGCGTGTTCGGTCCGTGATATACGGTCAGTATGTCGGCCGCATTTCCCAGACCGAACACACTGCAGGGAGCCGGGTTCCTAGAATCATAGTTATCTATGACGCTAGGAGTCCCTGCCTCTCCGCGGAACTACTGTCCCGTTCTGCAAAACATGATTACAGTACGGGACAGTTTTCCCGCAGATTACTAGAATGCAAATAATCATAGCATGCGCTGTTCAGACACCATGTGTTTTATATAGTAAAACATTGGGTAAACCAACTATAAAAAAAGGAAACATCGATGGACAGTAAACTTATAGGGGTTGTCTCATGAGGGTTACCCCTTTGTAACAGATGCCATATCTGGTCAGAATTATAGTATTGCTTTGCAGCCATTAAAATGAATGGCCAACCATGTAAGACATAGACAAGTCGAGTCAGCCAGAACAAGAAGGGACCCCCTCTATGACGTCCATATGCCTTAATATAACCAGTACCAGGCAGCTGCTGCCAAGGCAAATTATATAATGGGATGCATCAGCATAGATGTACATGATAGCGCATGATAGGAACATAGTTTTGTCTATAGACAAAACACAGTTTTGTCTATATACAAAACACATGGATTATTTTGTAGTCGGGAAGTAAATCCCCCCCCCCCCCACCTTAATCGAGGCAATTGGCAACTTTTTTATAGGGGTTTATTGCCTTCTTCTGGATTACCACTGGAGGATGAGCTTGATAGAATTATGCCTAATGTTAAGATTACTATGTGACTATAGACAAGCGCGAAATGCTCTCAGAAAGAAAAGCATTCCCAAAAATGTCATGGGTCTTGGAACTTTCATCGTGGGAAAATGAGATCTGGAACATCTGGTAGTTTTTGTATTTGCCTCAAGTACATGTTTCCTGCTCTATAAATTTAGGACAATGTGCATTTGTGACATTTAAGTGGTGCCGTGTCCAAGACTGAATAGTATTCTAATATCTATGTCAGGAAGATTTAAATATGAAAGGAATTTACTATTTATACTTCTTATTATTTTCTTAAATGGTAAAGTGGCTACATTGTTACATTTCACCGTTACATATAGTTATTAATACACAGAACAAAGGAAATATCCACCATCTGCAATAATCTAACAAAGATCAGGCTACATTCTTTTCTGCTACGAAGGCCTCATGGAGCTTCTGTACGATTCTATATTACTACGATTTTTACTTCCAGATGCAATGCGTGTAGAGGAGCATACCTCCGTAATACGACATCCAATGGAGCGTGCCACCATTTTTTTCCTTAGATTCTTTATGAATTTGTCAGAAAAAAACCTCTTTAATGAAATTGGAGCAATACAGAGGTACAATATCACTCCATAGACTTTTAACAGCAAGGGCTGGATGAGGGGTGGGTGAAGTAGGCGGCTGCTTCAGGTGCCATTGAGGTTGGGGCTGCAATTTACAGGTTAAAAAAATGTGTTATACTATGGCTCCGCAAAACCCAGAGCTTGTACCAAGCCATAGTACGGCCTATTCATGAGCCCTTTGGATTGTTAGCCAGAATTTCCCCCTGAAATAAAAAAAAAAAATACAAGACTATGCAAGTTCTTAAGTTGTTTTATTGTGTGAAGTCTTACAATAATCTATTCAGCCATTTCAGTTTTTTTTTTTTTTTTTTAGATTAAAGTGGGTGTTCGCCCCATGAATTTTTTTTCGAAACAGTTTACATGGGTATAAAATAATAAAAGTAGTAATAGTCCCCCTGGCGCTCCCGAGCTGATGCTTCACTGGTCCCCCACCAGTCTCTGTTCTTGTGGCTTCAGCGATGACGTGTCGACCCAACATGTCCAATCACTGGACGCAGCGGTGACCTCAGCAATGTTGACACGTCATCGCTACAACCAGTGATTGACTGCTGCGGTCACATCTCTTGTCGAAACGTAATCGCTGAAGCCTGTAGAACAGAGACTAGTGGGGGACCAGTGTCAGCATGGGAGCGACAGCGGTTGGGTAAACTAAGTATTACTTCTTTTGTTACTTTACACTCATGATATGACTGATTTGTTGCTTTTTATTAGAGTATTGTATATCACTGATACCAGCAAAGTTGAAACAAACATTTATAGCATGAAAATTTGCAGAGACTCGGATACTATAAAGCCTGCAGGTGAAGCTTGTTTCATCACAGGCACGTCCCTGGTTATAGCTGTGTGTGTGTGTTTGACGCCTTTCAGAATTATCTGTGTGTATAAATGCACCCGCCCTGTATTAATGTGCATTTTATTACCTTGAAATTTCTGCGGCTTTATATATTATGCTGCATTTTAATCTTTGCTTTGTATGTAAACCAGCCAAGGCGTGTTCACAGATGGAGTCTTATAAGCTGTATATGCATGGAATTAGCTTAGACTCACTTTAGATGTTATGAACTATTTACTGCTGTGCATCTAAACTGATATGATAAAAAAAGATGATCCTTTTAAAGCAATGATTTCATTATTATCAGAGGGCAGGGTTACTATGATAGCTTACACTTTTATTATAAACCTGGATGCAGATTACCCAGGATTACACCATTGACAATAGGGGGGGGGGGGGGGGTCAGCTCCATCTCTCTCCTACCCCTCCCTGCACATCACAGAGCATGCCCACAATACTGCATGCTCACATTTCTGACTATGTTTATCCATTCAACCAATTGAATTCTGTTTTTAAAGAAGTTTTCCAATTATAAAGATGAATGGATATTTGTAACTTCCAGAGATTTGAATGGAGAAAGCCACACAGGGGTGAGACCCCCATATATTTATGGTATATCCTGTGGGAAAAGGTTATTAACTGCCCCTCACAAGTCATACTCTGCAGCTCAGTTTCAAACAATCTGCTATTTTGGTGGGGCCTATAGTCATGTACATCCTGAGTTTCCTAAATTGAATGCTGGAACTGCAGTAAAGACTGATACATAGGCAGAGCAATAGAAGAGATATATATGGTATAAAATCTGAAATGTCATGCACTCAAAAGTCCCCTGTCTTCTATTGCTTTGTGGAAGGCTGGATGACATTCACTATGGACACTTTTAGAACAAAATAACAGACACATCTAAACAGAATGCTAAAAAGAGTACGATTTTGTTCACATTTTTTCTTTTTTTTTATTGCCACATTATGTCAACACTATATTTGTCGCCCCCCCCCCCATCCTGTGTAAATGGGCATTCTTATATCTGTAATATCGATGGGTCAATATGTCATGAGAACAAGATTTGTATTGTTCGAATAGTGCAAACAAGAAATGTCCTCCTTTTTATTCCACTAAAGATCGAACCCTGAAAAGAAAAATAAATCAGCCGCCTATTGTTGTGTGAGGCTCCTCTTTTGTGTTCAGTATTTATAGACTGTTGTCTGCGTAGGTGTCATTTTCTGCTGTTATCAACAATAGGAAGAATTGTTAGGGTCTGTGCACACAACCTCTTTTCAGGCGTAATGGAGGCGTTTTACACCTCGAATTACGCCTGAAAAGACGGCTCCAATACGTCGGCAAACATCTGCCCATTGCTTGCAATGGGTCTTACAATGTTCTGTGCAGACGAGCTGTCATTTTACGTGTCGCTGTCAAAATACGGCGCGTAAAATGACGGCCGCAGCAAAAAAGTGCAGGACATGTCAAAAGTTTATTTTAAAAAGTGTAGTTCTCCTTTAGGGAACATTCCCCACCAAAATAAAAAGCCACTAGTAAATATGACTTCATGAGTTGTCTTCTTTCAAAATGATATACAGCCATTTCTTGCCTATATCTGTTCCTGGGAATGTTGGGTGACAATTAATATGGCTGCAATTTTAGTCCCCTCAGGGTTTGTCACACCTAAACGGAGAATCTGACACCTTATGCTGTGTTACATCCACTACTTCCGTATCTATACATAAATTGGCAGTTTGAATGTTCAGAAGTCTAGGAAACCTTGGTGACAGTGGTAGGCAGAGACATAATGGCAGCCTATTGTGTCTCTTTATATCACTATAAAGTGGTGGAATAGAATATGATCAGGGGCGTTGCTATAGGGGTTCAAAGGTAGCAACTGCCCCAGGTCCTGGTGCCAAAAGGCAGAGCTCAGTTTGCAAAGTGCCATTGTTCCCTGATAACACTCATGCACACACAGACAATAAGTCATGTAAGGCCACTAGACAGGATGTATGAGGAGTTTATTGGGGGATTTACAGCAGCTTCAGCTTAGGGACACTACTGCTTCCATGTAGAATTTTCCACTTTGAGTTCAGCTCGTCTGATATAGAAATAGATTGATGTATAGAGTAGTGTCGTTGAGCGAGGCTCATTGAACTGAGCTGTTTTTCCAGTTTCAGTCTAAATGACAGACTGAAGTTACACCTTGTCATACATACGGACACACTTCACATCTCCCATGGTGCATGTCTGGAAGAAAAAGTAAGAGGAGTTAAGAGATGTACACAATAGAATTATCAAAGGGATTCCAACATTATGGCATGTCATAAAAGTAATACTGGTAAGAAACCCAACTGATCTTGGCAATGACCGGGTGCCTGGTTTTGTTGGAGAGATTTCGATACATAATCACCTGATCACCATGGAAGGAACAGACATGAGTGTCCCTCTCCTCTATTTTACATCCATGAACAGAACTCATGTTCTCTGGAGCCATTATAGATGGTCAACCATCTATCTATTCTAGCCCAAGTCTTTTTCTTATAGATAGTCTTAGCTTGGATTTCAGGAGATTCACTTGTCCTCTACCAGTTCAATCATTGTTAGTTATCAAGTAAAACTTTGGTGAATATATAAGAATGCTGATTGTTTCCTTTTATATATGGTGGACATATAAGCAGAGGTGTCCCCAGGGGTTATTTGGGGTATGGTAAAACAAAGATATAGCACATATGCCTAGAAATTTGCCCTTAAACAGGTTTTCCCATCTCATGCATTAATGGAATAGCCACAGGATATGGTGAGATAGGTGCAGGTCCCATCTCGGAGACCCGCACCTATGTGGAGAACGGGGGCCCCCAAACTCCATCCCGTCTGTTGAGGCGCTGCTCGGCTGTTTCTGTAACTCCCATAGAACAGAAAGGAGAGACCGCGCGGATGCATGAATATTTCTCCACCTAGTCTCGGTCTTATCAGATGAGACAGGGCACAGGCTGGGGACACGCATCTATCAGACATTTATGGAATATCCTGTGGATATGCCATAGATGTCGGAGATGGGAATAAACCTTTAACTTTATGGGTTGTTTTTTTTATTGATGACATGTCTCATTGTACGACTACTAGAATAGTCTATTTGACTGATAAAGTGGTCTCACTGGCTCATAAAGTCCACAGTATTTCTGGACTTCCAGGGCCAAGGATTGAAGGATTTTTAAAGGGGTTGGTGCCCATGACAAAGACCACAAAATTCCAATGCCATCCTTTCCCTTCCACTGCCAATTATATGCATTTTTTTATTGGGTGTTTTTTTTTTTCCTGTATTATCCATGATATCCAGGGACTAGAGTGGCTTTGCAGTTTATACCCAATATCCCTGGACGTTTAGGGTAGTGAAGGGGTTTATATTGATACCCATTATAAATGGTGATCTGGGATTTTATTGGGTAAATATGTAATATCCCTGGAGATCTAGGGTGGTTTAGTGGTTGACACTCAATATTCTATAATAATATGGTCATATAGTTTATTATTATTATATGGTTTAGTATGGAGAAGGGGTTAATGACAATGGTCTAGGGCAGAAATCTAAACAATTTTATTTTATTTACTTGAAATAGGCCTACACATATCCCCATTTTATGATGCCCAAAGCATTATTGTAGAATAAAGATGAAGTGGATTTTATAGTGCAAATTTGAGTAAATTATGAGTAATATTAATATTATGAGTAAATGAAGGAGCTGGATGATATTATAAACTCACCACCACCATCTGTCCATTCTTCAGTTCCCTTTTGATAGTAGTCTCTTTGCCGTCCCATTTCTGCACCTGCGTCAGTACTCCATCATTACAAGTTATAATGGTCTGCAAAACAAACAGTATGCAAAGGGATGGCTCATTCCGAAAACCCAAAGATCTGATGGCAAAGCATCAACACTAGTACTCCATGTGGTTTGTCTACAGAAGAATACTCCACAAATGCAAAATTTGGAGTTAAAAATAACCTATTAATGTACAATTTACCATATTTGCGGAGGACAAGCAAAGATAACTCAAACTCTGAAGACATATGTAAATGTGGAAAATATTACACAACATGTCACTTTATTTCACATTTTTTGTTATCACATGAAACAAATAAAACTTTTTATCCTTTCTATGTTTTTTAAATAAGACCCCTAGAATTTCTAAGATTTTGGCCAGTTTCACACGAGCATATTGATAAACGTCCGTAACACAGATCCGCAATAGAACAGAATAAATTGCACCTCTATCTCAACAATATTTCATCAGTATTAGACCTCATTTACACGAGCGTAATATACGCGCGTGCGACGCGCGTGCTTTTCACGCGTGTCGTATGCACCTATATTAGTCTATGGGGCAGTGTAGACGATGCGTGAATTTTGCGCAGCGCGAGTGCGTTGCGTAAAACTCACTACATGTTCTATAATCGTGCGTTTTTCGCGCATCACGCACCCATTGAAGTCAATGGGTGCGTGAAAAGCACGCATGCCGCACGCAAGCACTTCCGTGCGAACTGCGTGATTCGCGCAAGAGCTGTCAAAAGGATGAATGTAAACAGAAAAGCACCACGGAGTGTCAAATTAGAGATGAGCGCACCGAACTTCACCGGGTTCGGCCGAACTCGTTTTGACCGAACCCGGCAAAAAATGTTCGGGTACGCGACGGCAGGAGACAGTCACTGTCCACGGTGCTGAAAGAGTTAAACTGGTTCAGCACCATGGACAGTGACTTCCGATCACAATATACATATAATTGTAAAAAAAACAAGAGGTTCTGACTTACCGATAACTCCCGGCTTCTTCCTCCAGTCCGACCTCCCGGGATGACAATTCAGTCCAAGTGACAGCTGCAGCCAATCACAGGCCAAGCACAGCCTGCAGCCAATCACAGGCTGCAGCGGTCTCATGGACTGCCGCGTCATCCTGGGAGGTGGGGCCGGATGACGAGAGACACGTCCCCAAGGCAACGGCCGGGAGACCGGACTGGAGGAAGCAGGAAGTTCATGGTAAGTATGAACGTCTTTTTTTGATTCACAGGTTTGTGTATATTGTGCTCGGAAATCACTGTCGAGGGTGCTGAAAGAGTTACTGCCGATCAGTTAGCTCTTTCAGCACCTTGGACAGTGACGGGCGTCGACTAGCCTCATCTCTATGATGGCGGCTGCGCAAAAATCACGCAGCCGCGCCTCATACACGGATGACACACGGAGCTGTCAAATGCCTTTTGCGCGCGCAAAACGCAGTGTTTTTTGCGCGCGCAAAACGCACACGCTCGTGTAAATAAGGCCTTAGGGTATGTTCACATGGGCTATTTTCAGCCGTAAACATCCCAAAAAACGGCTGAAAAATCGGAAGCAGAACACCTACAAACATCTGCCCATTGATTTCAATGGGAAATACGGTGTTCTGTTCTGACTGGGCGTTTTTTTTACGTCTCATTTTCAAATAACGGCACATAAAAAGACGTCCCATAAAAAGTAGTGCATATCACTTCTTGAGCCGTTTTTGGAGCTGTTTTTCATTGACACAATAGAAAAACAGCTTCAAAAACGTCTGTAAAAAAAAAAGCAGCGAAAAACGCGAGTTTGATTAAAAAACGGCTGAAAATCAGGAGCTGTTTTACCTTGAAAACAGCTCCGCATTTTCAGCCGTATTTTGTTAAGCGTGTGAACATACCCCTATAGATCCATAATACTGGTGGGCTGACTGCTTTCACACAAGCGTATGTTTCATCAGTACTTCATCAGTTTTTTCTGTTCATAATACGGATCTCATTTTAATCTATGAGTCTATTCACATGGGCATATAAAATATGCACATTTTAAAAAAAAAAACTGCATGTACTACTTTAATCAATTTTGCAGATTAAAAACACCCTAGGAAATCTATGGACAGTGTTTCAAATACGGATGCATCCATATGTGATCCGTATTTGATCTGTATTGCATCAGAATGTCAGCACACACACACACGCACGCGTATTTCCTCCGTATTGCATCAGAATGCCAGCACACATGCGTATTTCCTCCGTATTGCATCCATTTTCCAAAGTAATTCAGTTGAAATTCCATCAGTAATACGGATCTGTAATAATGATGGAATATTCATGACATGCTAATGCAATTTCATCTACAATACATCCGTATTGCGGATCCGTGTTCTGGACATTTACAAATATGTTTGTGTGGAAGAGATCTTAGGCAGGAAATTGAGCTACATAAAAGACAGCCGCTTTAAAAAACAGATGCAATACGGACGCAATACTGATGACATACTGATGCAATATGGATCACATAAGGAGGCACCCGTTATTTAAACACGCTCCATAGACTTCAATGGGTGTTTTCCATTTGCAAAACAGTTGAAAGTAGTGCATTTAAAATATAAAATATGTGTATATTTTATCTGCCCATGTGAATAGACTTATAGATTACTATTAGCTCCGTAATACGGACAGAAAAAAAAAAGGATGGAATACTGATGAAAAATACGCTCATGTAAAGGCTGCCTTCAGTGTCCAGACATTTTTGCCCAAAATATTATAGCCACCCCACCCTCACTGCCTCCTATCTGCCACTGATCTGGGACTAAACCAATGTCCAGCCATATGAGTTAGGGCCTGTTCACATCAGCGTTGTCTTTCCGTTGAGGGGTTCCATCAGTCCTTTTCGTCGGGGGAACCCCTCAACGGAAAGGCAAACGGAAACCATAGCTTCTGTTTGCATCACCATTGATCTCAATGGTGACGGATACTTTGCTAATGGTTTCCGTTTGTCACCATTGTGAAAGGGTTCCGTTTTCTTGACGGAATCAAGAGCGCAGTCGACTGTCATAAACAAAATCCATAGCATAGACGTGAACAGATGCATGGATTTTAAATACAACATTGATTATGTTGAATTTTAAACTTTTTGATCAAATTCAATCCACGCATAGTTGTCATTTTGTGAAGTGTCATTTTGTGGACTGTGACCACTTTAGTGACAAACAATGCATTTGAGTGTTCATCTTACCCTTGTCTTCCTGTTATCTGCCGTGGTCTCATCAAACTCCTCTCCAAGTCTGAACCTCATCTCTGTAGTTTTCAGGCTGCTCTCCGTTTTTAGGCAGATCTCATCACCCGTCTTAGAAATGACAATATTTGGCTTTGCCATGGCACCAGCTTTTCTTGTGGCAAAGCCAACACCTGTAAAGCAATGAACACGATGTTGTATGTGAACAATCCTCAAGATACATGCAATACCAGGCCAACTAGAACTGTCATATTTCTTCCAGTAGTTACTCGCCCATTTTGTCAGTTTCTGCCTAATTTAATTTGACGCTTTAGCAACTCGTGAAGAAGAATAGATCAATATAAATGAATCAATATATTTGCATGAAAATCTAAGAGGAATATCTTTTTTTTTTTTTTTTTTACAATGAGAAGTACAATTCCATGAAATATGAACAATGAAAAGTGTGCTGAAACATAACTGACCACAATTATATGAATGCTCCATTACTGGAACATCACAGTCTGAAAACAAATAATTCTACTGCGATTGTAGAGAAAACTGCCGTGGCAGCAATTTTTAATAGGTCTGATAAATTTTTATCCAATAGAATACATTCCTGCCGACAGAAAAACAATCTTTTTTATTACTGCAGATTGACCAACAAGCCCTTCGAATACTCATGATCAGACAGAATGAACTATTGGACGAACAGAACTATTGGTCTATTGACTAGATTAAAGTTCCTTTATGCAGTTTTATTTTTGTTAATCAATGGGTAGGTTCTACAACATTTAGAAACGTTATGGTTTGTAGTGTTCTGCACGATTCTGGCCGTCAAAAATACCTGAATTCCAAAGGAAACCTGATTAATTCCCCCCCCCCCCCCCATGTAAGTCAAATGAATTCATCAGGAGTCCTTAGGATTTATTAAAGAACGGATCTGTCATAGCTATCATGACTTCTGTTGAACAGCCATGACACTAGTCTGAACACAGCCTAATAAGTCCTGTCTCTACTTTCTCTTTTTACACCTATTTATTTGTGGGTTCACATATATTAGTTGTATCTGGCTAGATATTTTATGCCTGAGCCGGACACAACTGATAAAGTAGAGCACCGATCCAGCGTCCATAGCCGGACAGAAAAATGAAATGTTTTACGTTCCAGCAAAGGGAGACGTCCGGCATCACAACTGATGCATCAGATGCCAAAACTGCTCCCATAGGAAAGCATTGGATCAATTCTGCTATCAGTTTCCCTCTGGCGTTTGCCAAACATAACAGGATCGCTGGACATATGTGAAGGAGGCCTAAACAGATGTGCATCAATCTCCATCAGTTCTGTCAAGGAGCGTTTTTATTATCATTGAGGTCAATGAGTGACAGACTGCAAGTTTCATGGGAATATAGCATCAGTTTTCAATCAGGTTAGATCAGTTGCAGGGTGTGAACGCAGCCTAAAGTCGCATGATTAACAGCTAGAATTTATGACGTTGAATGAAATTGTCCTTCCATTACTAGTGCAATTTACTATATATGTGTCTATATGTATACATGTAAATAATTGCCTGATATAATAATAATAACAAGATATTGTTAGTAAAACATTGAACATCTCATAGGTGACAAGTACTGATGTAAATACACTTTATTCTACTAATGATATAATTACTGTATACACAAACATATCAAACATATTCCACCGCACAATGGCATACCGTATATTCTTCCAGCATGAATGACAAAATATCTGCTATTAAGGCCTTATTCAGACGAGCGTATTTCACGGACACCACACGGACCTATGAAATTCAATGGGGCTATTCATACGTGTTGTTTTTCACGCAGCGTTTGTCCGTTGCATGAAACGCACTGCATCTGTGTGCTGTCCGTTTTTTTTACGCACCGGTTGCTAAAGAAATGATGAGGGGAAAGAAACCCACCTCTTTCGTTTTGTTTTTTTTTGCTGACGTAGAAAACACATGACATACGCGCGTATAAAACGCAGACGCACACCGTACACGGATGCCACACGTAACTGCAGTGCAAGAAAAACGCTGCATTTTTTTATACGCGCAAAACGGACACAAGTATTTACACTGGTCATTCCTAAGGAACATTAGCATAAAGTGTTTTGCTGTGCAGGTGAATGCATTCTATTGTTCCCTGTAAGCAGCCAATTCAGGCTGGGAAGAAACCGATTGTAGTGTCCTTCAATGGACAATCCGCAAGAAGTCAGAAGAGTGTCTGCTCTTATGATCACTACTTGAAGGATACCTAAATAATATTAGGAGCCATTAGATAACCATTGTGTATTAGACATGTGCAGCTGCAGCCCACATTATAGTTTCACTCTTCTCTGAACGGCGTGCACTCTGGAAATGTAGGAGTTAAAAATTGGGAATCCTGCAAACAGTGAGAGCTGTAAAGCCAGGTGGAATCCTCATTAGTATGTGCATTTAACTCTTTCCTTTCCAGAGTACACAGATTAGATGGAATTCTGCATAGAATGGAATTCTTCACTTTTTAGGGTACAGTCACACGTGACAGATTTTGTTGCAGAAATTTCTGCCACTGAAAATCAGTTCCAGTCATCTGAATGTGGTTGTTTCTGCAGCGTGTGCATGGATTTCTGCAAGTTCCCCTAAGATGAATGGAACTGAATTTAAGTCGCAGAAATTTCTGCAACAAAATCTGCTGTGTGTGAATGCACCTTTATACAGCGCACTTTACAGGTAATGAAATAAAATGACTAGCCCCGATCTTAGAGCCTCCTCACTTACCTAGACACTGCATGTACTCATCGAAGCCCTGGCTGTCGCACAGCTTCCAGGTGCCTACAAACTGGTCCACCATGATGAGAGGTTTCTGGAGAGGGTGCAGCACAGAGATGTGGAGAGGGCTGAGGGCAGCACTGGATGCTGTGCACCCTTATAAAGTGGCTGCACCCTGTGCTGGGGACCAGTTCACAGGGAGGGCTGACACTGACGTCAGGGGATTAGTTCACTATTCCCTGCCCAGTTTCTGTCATTGTAAAAACCAGCTCAGCTGTTTTACACTGCTGTGGCTGGAAGCCAGAGATGAGATGGCGAAATGTGGGTAAAGGGGATGCTTCCCGTGCAACAACACAAGGCTTCAATAGTGATTAGCTCAGCCTGGGCATAGACGGCTGTTTATTTGATCAGATTTACCTGGATGAAACCTGAAGAATATTCCAGCATTCACTGACAGGACCAAGAAAGCTAATTCTGCAGTTCTACAAGTGTGATTATAATGTTCAGCACTGACTGTAGTTCTAGATTCAATTCCCTAAAGTTTCATGTATGCAAATAACACATATAAGAATTAAGGCTGGGTTCACACCTGTATTTTTGGTTTCAATTGTTCTGGTCCATCATAGGAGCAGAATAACGGAAATACCAGCAGCGCCGGTTCCGTTGCAAGACAGACACCACCGGCGGCCGAAAGAACACATTGACTTTAATGGTTTCCGTCATGGCGTCCATGGTTATACTGAAAACAATAGCGCAGAGTGCTGCGCGATTGTTTTCGGTATTTTCAAGAAGATCTGCGATGGAAGCCCCTAATGAAGCCTCCACTGCAGATGTGAACGAAGCATAGAATGAAAGGGCAGAAGCACTCAGAGAGTGGTGTACAGGATAACAGGTGTGTAGCCCATACACTTAAACCCATGGCTAACCCCAAAGTGTAAAAAAAGAAGGAAGGGAGCCAAAGGGTGCCATCGCTCAGCAGATAGCTTCTGTTCCTTTGTTCAAATAATCAGTAGGGTCTTAACCAGACTCCTATCAATTAAAACTTCTGACCTGGCCTCTATAACATTTCAGACATTTTTTTTAAAAAGACAGTGACCTTTTAAAAGAGGTTTTTAATTGTAATATTTCTAGATCTTTCTTGGCTCCTAATAATGTTCAGAAGAATGTGGTCTAACGCCTCATGCATACGACCATTGTGCCACTCGGGCCATTATTGACGGCATCCCAGTGGCACCCGATAGTCTTCACGGACCCATTCACTTTAGTGGGTGAATCGGGTCTGTGGAAAATGGTCCGAGTCTCTGATCTGAGGAAAGATAGAACATGTCCTATCTTTCCTCGGATCACTGACGGGACTCGGATGGCACACTCGGTCGTGTGCATGAAGCGTAAGAAATAATCCTGGCAGTGGCATAACTACCGCTATAGCATCTGTAGCGGCTGCTACGGGGCCCGCAGCATGAGGGGGCCCGTGCCACCCGCCGGCACAGGCCCCCCCATGGCCGGAGGCTCCGCTAGCAGCCGCTATGGCTGCTACAGCGCGACGCCACTGAAGGGGTTGTTTCTACAAAAGACATGCATCCCCTATCCACAGGATAGGGGATACATGTGGGATCGCTGGGATGCCCAGCGATAATGAGAATGGGGGACCGAAAGTCCCCCGAAGTTCTCCATGACAAACCACGGACTTCCGGGGTCTGTCTGCAGCTCCATAGAAATGAATTGTGCACTGGTCGCGCTTGTGCGCATGCGTGACAAGCGCACCTTTCATTTTTATTGAAATGCGCAGACTCCGGAAGTCCGAGGTTAGTCATGGAGAACTTGGGGGGACTGTCGGTCCCCCGTTCTCCTTATCACTGCCAGCGATCACACATGTATCCCCTATCCTGTGGATAGGGGATACATCTCTTTTGTAGGACAAACTATATGCCGTTTTTTTTAGGGGGGGCTATATGGCGTTATCTACAGGGGGGTCTGTATGGACTTATCTACGGGGAGGGGGGTTGTTCTGTATGGTGTTATCTACAGGTGGGTCTGTATGGTGTTATCTACAAGGGGGTCTGTATGGCGTTATCTACAGGGGGGGTTCTGTATGGTGTTATCTACAGGGGGGGTCTGTATGGTGTTATCTACAGGGGGGGTCTGTATGGCGTTATCTACAGGGGGGGTCTGTATGGCGTTATCTACAGGGGGGTCTATATGCCGTTATCTACAGGGGGGTTCTGTATGGTGTTATCTACAGGGGGGTCTGTATGATGTTATCTACAGGGGGCGGAATGGCGTTATCTACAGGGGGGACTCTGTATGGCGTTATCTACAGGAGGGGTTCTGTATGGTGTTATCTACAGGGGGAGTCTGTATGGCGTTATCTACATGGGGATTCTGTATGGTGTTATCTACAGAGGGTGTCTGTATGGCATTATATACAGGGGGTCTGTACGGCGTTATCTACAGGGGGGACTCTGTATGGCGTTATCTACAGGGAGGACTCTGGCGTTATCTACAGGGGGTGTCTGTATGGCGTTATCTACAGGGAGGACTCTGTATGGCGTTATCTACAGGGGGGACTCTGTATGGCGTTATCTACAGGGGAGGTCTGTATGGCATTATCTATAGGGGGGTCTGTATGGCGTTATCTACGGGGGGTCTGTATGGCGTTATCTACAGGGGGCTGTATGGCATTATCTACAGGGGGCATTGGGGCTGTAAGACGTTATCTATAGGGGGCTGTGTATGGTGCTATCAATAGGGGGTGCTGTGTGGTGGAATCTATAGGGAGGCACTATCTACTAGGGGGGGTTGTGTGATACCCAGCGGAGGGGGGGCCCCAGTCAAAAGTTTGCTATGGGGCCCAGTCTTTTCTAGTTACGCCCCTGCTTCCTGGTCTGATCCTTCAGCTCTGTTCAGCGCTTGACTATGCATATCTTCATCTTTGAATGACTGAGCACAGGAAGTCTTTGATAAACAAATGGTTGTGCATGCAAAATATAGAGCTGATCACAGCTAAAGAAGTCAAGGTGTTTACCTGGACTCTATTTCTTAAAAAATTAAAAAACAGCGCACAACTGTCCAAAAGTTGTGTGTGGCGTTGCAGCTCAGCCTCATTTACTCAAATGGAGCTAAGCTGTAATACCAGGCACAACCTGTGGAAAGATGTGGCGCTGTTTTTGGAATATAGCAACCAAGTTTTTCCTAAACCTGGACAACCCCTTTAAGTGCATCACTGAAGGTTACACCACCTGCATCTCCAGTTGTACCACATGGATCCCCATCACTGCCCACATAGAGGTTGGAACGTAGCTTTGCTTTTGTTGCATTGCAACCTGGAATTAAAATGTATTTAAAATTAGATTTTATATAAAGGACCGGAAAAAATTAGTCCAAATTGTTACAGTAAAATAAAAAAACAAATGCTTTGCCTAGAAAATGCAAAAATGTAAATTGTGAGTCCATATGTCTTCACCCCATTTGCTATGAACACCCTAAATATGGTCCGGTCAAACCAACTAAATTTAGAAGTGACATAATTAGCTGAATAAGGCAGAGGCGTAGCTAGGATCTCCAGCACCCTGGGCAAAGATTCAGTTTGGCGCCCCCCCCCCCAACCTATTTCCCGACATCTCCTTCCCCCTCGCCGTGTTTGTTTTCTCTACCAATCAATGAGGTGTCATTTATTTTCCACATTTCTTTTTATGTAACTCGAGCATAAAAACATTTGTACATTTTACAAGCAATATAGATCTATACACAACACCAGAACCAAGCTCAGTACATAGATACAGCCCCAGAGCCAAGCTCATTACATATATACAGCACCAGCACAAATACAGCTCAATTTAGTGCAACCCCTGCCGTATAGGTGTGTACGGCGTAAAACTACAGCTCCCAACATGGCCCGAACAATGGTAAGGATATGCCGGGAGATGCTGTTTCACAAAAAATAAATCATATCATAATCATAACACCCATCATCTCGCTGCAGATCATACAGTGACTACATTACTGATTAGAGGCAGAATAAACATTTACATTAAGTGACTCACCGGTGACGTGTCAGATTCTAGTTCTTTTGCTCCATCCGGTCCAGACCTCTATGATAACTTCTCCCGGTCACAGCCCATTTCTGCAGTTTGCCGCTCAGATGTCTTCAGCTTCTCACTTTTCCAACATTTCTACACCTATAAATAAAGATAAAGTTCTCATTATACCACACACTACGCCCCTAAATATAATAGCGCCATACACTGCACCTCTAATTATAATACCACCATACACCGTGTCCCACACACATACCATGCCCCCTGTAGATAGAGCCCCCTGTAGATAGTACCCCCATATAGCCCACCCCTGTATATAGTGTCCTACAAATAGCTCCCCCTATAGTGCTCCACAGATAGCCCACCCCTGTATATAGCCCCCTGTAGATATAGCCCACCCCTGTAGATATAGCCCACCCTGTAGATATAGCCCACTCCTGTATATAGTGCTCCACATATAGTCCACCCCTGTATATAGTGCTCCACATATAGTCCATCCCTGTATATAGTGCTCCACATATAGTCCACCCCTGAATATAGTGCTCCACATATAGTCCATCCCTGTATATAGCCCCCCTGTAGATATAGCACACCCCTGTATATAGTGCTCCATAGATAGCCCACCCCTGTATATAGCCCCCTGTAGATATAGCCCACCCCTGTATATAGTGCTCCATAGATAGCCCACCCTTGTATATAGTCCCTTGTAGATATATCCCACCCCTGTATATAGTGCTCCATAGATAGCCCACCCCTGTATATAGCCCCCTGTAGATATAGCCCACCCCTGTATATAGTGCTCCATAGATAGCCCACCCTTGTATATAGTCCCCTGTAGATATATCCCACCCCTGTATATAGTGCTCCATAGATAGCCCACCCCTGTATATAGCCCCCTGTAGATATATCCCACCCCTGTATAAAGCCCCCCTGTAGATAAAGCCCTCCCCATAGATAAAGCCCCCTCCCCATAGATAAAGCACCCCTCGTAGATAAAGCCCCCCCCTAGATAAAGCCCCCCCTGTAGATAAAGCCCCCCTTGTAGATAATGCCACACACTTTTTATTACAATAAAATAAACAATTTAAACTCACCTTAATCCCGTTCCCAAGCCGTCCGGGAGCCATGGACACCTGCTCTCTTCTGCGCAGGTCTCCTGGGGGTTGAACGAAGTGTCTATGAAAGGCGCTGATTGGCTGGGCAGGATGACTTTCCCTGTCACTTAGCGCCTTTCATCGACGGAAGCGCGATAGTGCTTCTCTGGTACAAAAGAGCTGAATAGCCGGGAACAGAACGTACCCGGCTATTCATTGTTCTAATTGTACCTGTGTCCTATAGACACAGGTACAATTATAGTGCAGGAGGAAGTGGTGCTGGCACCCCCTCTAAGTTACGCCCGGGGCGCATGCCCCGCCTGCCCCCCCTAGCTACGCGCCTGAATAAGGTCACCCTGTGTACAATCAAAGTGACACAAGATGTCAGTAAAAATACAGCTGCTCTGAATGGTCCCTGAGTCTACAAGACCACTTAGTAAGAAACGTGAAGACCAAGGAGATCTCCAATCAGGTCAGAGACAGTTGTGGAGAATATAGATCAGGGTTGGGTTCTTAAAAAATATCACAAACTTTTGAATATTCCATGGAGCACCAATAAATCCATTATAAAAAGATGGAAAGAATATGGCACAACTACAAACCTGACAGGAAGAAGGCTGTCCACCAAAACTCACAGACCGGGCAAGGAGGACATAAATCTGAGATTCAACAAAGACACCAACGATAACACTGAAGGAGCTCCAAAGATCCACAGAAGGTTTTCTGGTCAGATGAGACTACAATTGAACTTTTTGGCCATCGTGGGAAGCGCTATGTGTGGAGCAAACTCAACACGTTCCATCACCCCAAAAACACTGTTCCCACAGTGTAACATGGTGGTGGCAGCATCCTGCAGTGGAGATGCTTTTCATCGTCAGGGACTGGAAAACTGGACAATGTCGAAGGGAAGATGGATTGCAGTTAATACGGGCAATTCTTGAAGAAAACCTGTTTCAGTCTGCCAGGGATTTGAGACTAGGACGGACGTTCACCTTTCAGCAGAACAATGACTATAAACATACCAGTAAAGCCACACAGGAGGGGTTTAAGGGCAAATATGTAAATGTCTTGGAATGGTCGAGTCGAAGCCCAGACCTTAATCTAATAGAGAATCTGTGATGTGACTTGAAGACTGATGTACACCATCTAACTTGAAGGAGTTGGAGAAGTTTTTCCTCGAATAATGGGCATAAAACTAGTGTCTAGATGTGCTAAGCTGATAGAGACATACCCCAGGAGATTTGCATCTGTAATTGCAGCAAAAAGTGGCTCCGCAAAGCATTGCGTTTTAGGGGGTGAATACTTATGCACATTGAAGTTATTTGTTTAATTATTGTTTGTGTCACAGCAAAAAAATAATGTTGTTACTTCAAAGTTGTAGACATGTTGTGTACACATCCCCCCCTAAAATCCATTGTATTTCAAGGTTCAACAAAACAGGAGGCGAATACATTCGCAAGGCACTGTACATAACTAAGAATAGTATTTTTGAACAATGTGACCCTAGAGGATAATTCCAGGACCTATATTTACTGCTGATTTGTTTTGTTTTTTAGAGAAAAGTGCTCTTCAACACGATGACTTCATTAAGGTGAAGGGTAATTCCCTGTTCTGCTTTAAATAAAAGTTGCACAATTCTTATACAGCGTGAATTATAAGACTTTTACCACAGAGAAAACCACTTATCGAAAGACAAAGCATACAAGTTCTGTGAGGCTATGTTCACATGGGGTGGATACGCTGCGTAAAATCACACAGCATATCTGCCCTGTGTGCCGCAGGGAATTCCAGCTGAAAAACTGCACCAAATTGTGGTGCAGTTTTCCGTCCAAAATGTCCACTGCAGAAAACTGGCCACAAAAAAAAGGATACTTAACATGGCGTCCGACATCCTGACATCATGATGCTCTGCAGCCCAGGGATGACGTTTCCTCCCATGTGACCACTGCAGCCTATCATTGAAACGAATGCAAGGACCGCGGACAAAAAACGCTGCAAAAAACACTCAGAAATAAGTACCGCAGGTATTCTCCGCAGGTTTATTGCCACACAGCCCACTGTAGATAGTGCAACATAGTATCCCCTGTAGATAGTGCCACATAGCCCTATCTAGATTGTGCCACATAACCCCCTGTAGATAGTGCCACACAGCCTCCTGTAGATAGTGCCACACCGCCCCCTGTAGATAGTGCCACACAGCCCCCTCTAGATAGTGGCACACGCACACCCCCTCTAGATAGTGCCACACCTCTAGGAGCAGATATTCCGCTCCTAGAGGTAGCCCCTGACGTCGCTATATATATATGGACAGTGACGTCAGGGGCCACCTCTTGGAGTGGAATCCCCGGCCAGAGCGTTGGCAATGATCTGGCTGGGGATTCCTCTCCTGGAGAAGCCCCTGACGTCACTGTCCATATATGGACAAAGACGTCAGGGGCAACCTCTTGTAGCAGAATCCCTGGCCAGAGCATTGGCAATGCTCTGGCTGGGGATTCCACTCCTAGAGGGAGCCCCAATGGAACTATCTACAAGGGAGGGGGTGTAGCACTGTCAACAGGGTGGGGTGTGTGTGGCGTTATCTACGGAGGGGTGGTGCTATCTACAGGGGGGGGTGTGGTACTATCTAAAAGGGGGTGTGTGGCACTATCTACAGGGGATTCTGGTCCAGGAGGAGCTGCTGACATCACTGTCCATACTACTATGGATACAAAAAAATATGTTTATATTGAAAGTCTCTTATGGCTGAATGCCCACAGGTGATGGATACCCAAAAGTATTGAACCATTGGGTATGTGTTTTCTGTGAATAATGCACCAGCAATTTTCAGGCAGGTTATTTAGTCCTCTGTAGTCAGTGACCTGAACTTTTTTTTTACCTTCTGCTAACATATGTGTTGGATAGATATGTTTATATTTATATTGCTGTTCATTTTTGTGAATTGCATTAATAACATAAGGGTTCTCTTATGTTATTAATGCATGGTGTCATGTACTGGGCTGTGACATGACATTACCAGGTGTAGGCATACTACAATGTGACTGGTATTGATATACATGTTGGTGTCAGTCGTAAGTGTCCACACAGTTGTAAGTGACCCCCGGTAGAATGACCAGTGACATTTATTTATGAAAACTTTGTTGCCATCTTGTGGCCAAATAAGAATTCCCAGAAGACCAATAATAAACACTGATCATGAAGTGATTGTTTATGCTGCATAGCATAGTACAAAGCTTAGTTTCTTAACCACATTCATTTGTTAATGCTTTTGTTTTGTTTTTTATCTGTATGTGCAAATTCCATCCAGCAGAGACATAAAGTTCGACGGTAATGGTTACTAACAATTTCAATGTCACAATGATAGGAATGACTTTGTTCAATAGAACTTCTGAGAGTGACCTGAACCCCCAATTCCAGAAAATCACACAACCTCATTTGGAAACTGCCTACTTTGATCACTTCCACTATGTATGAAACATTGTCGTCATAAAAGTACATAAGAGAAGTAGAGGGGTAAAATAATGTAAAGGTATATACTTACCAAATACCATCTCATTAACATTTTGTTCTTATGAACTTTTTATAGAAACTGGAAAATTGCTCCGCTAACAAACAGATTCCCATAGTCATATCAACCTACCAAGTCAACATATGGGATCTTTTGGATTGGGGGTAGTCACAGCCTGTATACCGAAGATACTCCCCCATAACCACCAGGAGATAACAATAGTTCTCAAACTATAGTGTCAAATAATGTCAGTATGAGCTGCAGCCGTTATTTCCAGATAGCTATTACTATTTTGCTAGGTATAGGAGTGTGCAGGCGCCTGCTAAATTTGAAATCCCCTTAGTCGACTGCACTATTGATTCCATCAAAAAAACAAATGCCGCTGTCAATAGTGACAGCGGCATCTAATGTGTTTGACAGAGGGAGGGAGCTTAATCTGTCACCTCATCGGCACCCCCACAAAGCAATCGCGGGTCGCCGTCGGGTTTCCATGGCAGCCGGGGGTCTAACAAAGACCCCCAGGTCTGTCTTCAGCATCTGCCTGTTAGGCGATGTCGGAGGCATGACCTAACAGGTTGCCTGTCAGTTTTACACTGACAGGCAATAATGCTTTGGTATACTAAGTATACCAAAGCATTATATATGCGATCAACAGATCGCATAGTGAAGTCCCCTGGTGGGACTTAAAAAAAAAATGTCAATCAGTTAAATAAAGTTTGTGAAAAAAATTAATTAAAATGACAGTCAAAATCAAATAAAACGACTTTTTTTGCCCAAAGAGTGGTTTTATTTAGTAAAAGTGTCAAAACAAATAACACGTACACATATATGGTATCCCCGCGATCGTAACAACTTGACCAATAAATTGAACACATTAATTAAACTGCCGGATGAACGGCGTCCAAAAAAAACGCAAAAAACAACGGCAAAATTCTCTCTTTTCTCCCATTCCCCCCATAAAATAATAAAATAAAAGTTAATCTATAAGTCATATGTACCCCAAAATAGTACTAATGAAAACTACACATTGGCCCGCAAAAATCAAGCCCACATACGGCCACATCGAAGGAAAAATAAAAAAATTAGGGCTTTTGGGATGCGGCGATGCAAAAACAAGTTATTTTTTTCTAAAAGGCTTTTTATTGTGCAAACGCAGGAAAACATATAAAACCTCTACATATTTGGTATCCCCGTAATCGTGCCAACCGATAGAATAAAGTTAACATGTTATTTACGCTGCATAGTAAACGGCGTAAATTTATAACGTGAAAATTAATGCTGGAATAGCTGCTTATTTTCAATTCTCTCCTAAAATAAAGTTAATAAAAGTTAATCAATATATTATAAGCATCTAAAAATGGTGCAATTACAAAATACAACTCGTCCCGCAAAAAACAAGCCCTTATATGGCTATGTTGACGGAATAAAAAAAAAGTTACGACTCTTGGAATGCGACCGTGAAAAAACAAAATATAATCCTTGGTCATTAACGTGCAAAATGGCCCGGTCATTAAGGGGTTAAGATAAGGTAAATATATACAGTACCAGAACCAAGCTCAGTACATATACACTACCGTTCAAAAGTTTGGGGTCACCCAGACAATTTTGTGTTTTCCATGAAAACTCACACTTATATTTATCAAATGAGTTGCAAAATGACTAGAAAATACAGTCAAGACATTGACAAGGTTAGAAATAATGATTTTTATTTGAAATAATAATTTTCTCCTTCAAACTTTGCTTTCGTCAAAGAATGCTCCATTTGCAGCAATTACAGCATTGCAGACCTTTGGCATTCTAGCTGTTAATTTGCTGAGGTAATCGGGAGAAATTTCACCCCATGCTTCCAGATGCCCCTCCCACAAGTTGGATTGGCTTGATGGGCACTTCTTGCGTACCATACGGTCAAGCTGCTCCCACAACAGCTCTATGGGGTTGAGATCTGGTGACTGCGCTGGCCACTCCATTACAGATAGAATACCAGCTGCCTGCTTCTTCCCTAAATAGTTCTTGCATAATTTGGAGGTGTGCTTTGGGTCATTGTCCTGTTGTAGGATGAAATTGGCTCCAATCAAGCGCTGTCCACAGGTTATGGCATGGCGTTGCAAAATGGAGTGATAGCCTTCCTTATTCAAAATCCCTTTTACCTTGTACAAATCTCCCACTTTACCAGCACCAAAGCAACCCCAGACCATCACATTACCTCCACCATGCTTGACAGATGTCGTCAGGCACTCTTCCAGCATCTTTTCAGTTGTTCTGCGTCTCACAAATGTTCTTCTGTGTGATTCAAACACCTCAAACTTCGATTCATTTGTCCATAACTCTTTTTTCCAATCTTCCTCTGTCCAATGTCTGTGTGCTTTTGCCCATATTAATCTTTTCCTTTTATTAGCCAGTCTCAGATATGGCTTTTTCTTTGCCACTCTGCCCTGAAGGCCAGCATCCCGGAGTCGCCTCTTCACTGTAGACGTTGACACTGGCGTTTTGCGGGTACTATTTAATGAAGCTGCCAGTTGAGGACCTGTGAGGAGTCTATTTCTCAAACTAGAGACTCTAATGTACTTGTCTTGTTGCTAAGTTGTGCAGCGGGGCCTCCCACTTCTCTTTCTACTCTGGTTAGAGCCTGTGTGTGCTGTCCTCTGAAGGGAGTGGTATACACCGTTGTAGGAAATCTTCAGTTTCTTGGCAATTTCTCGCATGGAATAGCCTTCATTTCTAAGAACAAGAATAGACTGTCGAGTTTCACATGAAAGCTCACTTTTTCTAGCCATTTTGAGAGTTTAATCGAACCCACAAATGTAATGCTCCAGATTCTCAACTAGCTCAAAGGAAGGTCAGTTTTATAGCTCCTCTAAACAGCAAAACTGTTTACCGCGGTGCTAACATAATTGCACAAGGGTTTTCAAGTGTTTTCTAATCATCCATTAGCCTTCTAACACAGTTAGCAAACACAATGTACCATTAGAACACTGGAGTGATGGTTGCTGGAAATGGGACTCTATACACCTATGTACTGTAGATATTGCATTAAAAACCAGACGTTTGCAGCGAGAATAGTCATTTAGCACATTAACAATGTATAGAGTGTATTTTTTATTAATTTAATGTTATCTTCATTGAAAAAAACTGTGCTTTTCTTTAAAAAAATAAGGACATTTTCAAGTGACCCTAAACTTTTGAACGGTAGTCTATACAGTGCCAGAACCAAGCTCAGTACATATATATAGCTCCAAAACCAAGCTCAGTACCTAAATATACAGCCTCAGAACCAAGCTCAGTACATAAATACAGCACCAAAACAAACTCCTTACATATATACAGCACCAAAACCAAGCTCAGACATAAATACAGCACCAGAACCAAGCTCAGTACATAAATACATCACCAGAACAAATCTCAGTACATATATACAGCCCCAGAACCAAGCTCAGTACATGCATACAACACCTGCACAAATGCAGCTCAGTACAGAGATCATTTGCAAATTCAGTTTAACCACTGCCATATAAGTTTGTACGACATAAAACGACAGCCTCCAGTATAGCCTGAACAAGTGTAAGGATGTGCAGGTTTCACAAAAAAGAATGCTACCATCCGTCATCTCGCTGCAGATCATACAGTGACTATAGTACTGATCAGTCACAGGGAGAATAAACATTTACAGGTCACGTCTCAGATTATTTTTTGTTATTTTTCTCTTTTCTTCTCCATCCGGTCCAGACTTCTATGATGACTTCTCCCGACCACGGCCCATTTCTGCAGTGTTTGCCGCTCAGATGTCTTCGGCTCCTCACTTTTCCGCACATATAAATGAAGATAAAATTCTCATGGTGCCACACACTATGCCCCTTAATATAATAGTATCACACACTGCACTCCTGAATGAAATAGTACTATATATAATAGCACCATATTCTGTCCCCATTAATTAAATTGTGTCAAACACTGTAAAGTAAAACACCACACACACGCGCCAATCACACTGCCCCATGTAGATAGCACCAGTCACTGTGCCCCATGTAGATAGCGCCAGTCACAATGCCCTCTGTAGCTAATGCCCCCTGTACATAACGCCAGTCACAATTCCCCCTGTACATATTGCCCTGCGTAAATAGCGCCCCCTGTAGATATTGCCCCCTGTAGATATTGCCCACAATGCTGCCAACAGAACAAAAAAAACAAACATTCTCACCTGTCCCCGTTCCCGCGACGTCGTCTGGTGACACAGGATGTCATCGTGCCGACTGCGTCATTAGTAAAGCGCCGAATGAGAGGAAGGGAACCGGTAGTTCCCTGCCTCGCCAGTGCTAAAGTAATTATTTGTATCCGCACCCATACCTTGCCCTCTCCGATCAAACAACCCCTTATCGGACTACCTCCCCATCGGACAGGAAAAAAATAAAAAAGTATACTCACCTCACCACTCCTCTTCTCCCCTCCAGGTCCCCTCAGGCTCTTAGTACCATCTGCAGCTGGTACAACGTACTGATGCCGGGCAGCGTCAGGACGTTGTATGTGACGCAGCACTGATGACCATGAGTGCTGCGTCGCATATAAGGCCCCGACGCTGCTCGGCATCAGGACCTTAAATGCTGAGGGGACCTGGAGGTTAGAAGCAATGTACGATATACAGTATTTATGTTAATTCTTTATATGGAGCAACATAATCGAATCTATGTCATGCTTTTGACTGTACCCCAGCCTCCTGACTCCTGCTAATAAGGGGCAACAACGACCCTCTTTCACCCAACCACTGCCATCCGAAAGGGCAGGGCTGACCACCCGGCCGCTGAAGCTCCGACCCCTACCCACAGACTGCGTTTTCTGGTACTCCGTTTGCGTCTCCAAGGTGACCGGAGGCTGAGTACCGACTCCCCCACCGCTACCAACCAGGCCTGGATTGCGGCCTATAGCCGAGTCCCTCTGCACAGAGCCGGCTGGCCCCTGCAAGCGGGCCACCGCAGAGGCGCTCACTCTCCTAAGTTGGGCCACTCCCCTGACCGGAACATCACCAGGGGAAGCGGCCGTGCTGGAACCGGACCCCCTGCGATGACAGGGAGGCAAAGCTGCCCGGAGGCTGCTTCCTCCCGCTCTAGAAGCCGGCCGTGCCACAGGATTCTGCCTAGACGCCCGTCTCATGGTTTGTGGGTATGTGGATCCACTAGGCCGCAGTGCCGTAGCGGGGAAGCAGCTGGCCAAACAACTGACCACCCAATCAATACAAAGTCCAGCACAAGGGTACCTGAATAGTCCAGACAGTGGCAGAGGCTTTAGAATGGATGGAGGTGGTTGCAGCAGGTTGAGCCAGACGTGGCGGATGATAGCAGGTGCAGCAGGTTGCGCCAGACGTGGCAGATGACAGCAGGTGCAGTAGGATGCTCTAGACATGACGGATGACAACAGGTGCAGTTGGTTGTGCCAGACGTGGCGGATGACTACAGGAGCACCAGAACACGACTCCAATCACTAACAGGCTCAGGAACAATAACACAGCATGGGATACAGGATACAGGTAGCAGGGCACGGGAACACTGGGAACAGGATAGCACTAAGGCCCCATGCAGATGACCGTGTTCGGTCTGTGATATACGGTCCGCATGTCGGCCGCATGTCCCGGACCGAACACAGTTCAGGAAGCCGGGCTCCTAGAATCATAGTTATTTATGACGCTAGGTGTCACTGCCTCTTCGTGGAACTACTCTCCCGTACTGAAAACATGATTACAGTACGGGACAGTTGTCCCGCAGCGAGGCAGTGACACCTAGGGTCATAGATCACTATAATGCTAGGAGCCCGGCTTCCTGCATTGCGTTTGGTCTGGGACATGCGGCCGACATGCGGACCGTATATCACGGACCGAACACGGTCGTGTGCATGGGGCCTAAGGGACCATGTGCAAAGACTAACATGGGAATAACTAACAACGCTCAGGCAAGGAGTGAAGGGGCAGGGCCCTTCTTATAGTCCAGGGTGATCTTGGAGTAATTAGTCAATTCTTAGCATGTGTGCACGCTAGCCCTTTAAGGCCGGGAAAAAGCTTGTGTGCGCACTCTAGTGGTCACTGTGGGACAGGATGGCCGCATGTGCTGGCATCCTCGGGGAGGAAGATGTCGGCAGGATGAAAGGGGTCTGTGGCCGCGGCCGTTAGAGCCTGCAGCGGCGGAGGAGAAACCACTCAAGCCACAGGCGTCAGAGGGTCCCTACTGGGGCTCCAGACACGCCGCCTCACCTGGGGAGTAACTTCTGGGCTCAAGCGCTCCGGTGGATAGGAACGCCGAGCCCATGGCCTAGCAGAGGCCGTGGGGGAATAAATATATGGTCATCCCTGCTCCCCAAAATGGACCACATCTGCTCCTGCAGCCATTCCTCCCAGTTCTGGAGCGCCGCAACATGAAACTGCTTCAACAGGCCATCCATCACTCCAGCCATCAGGAGTGAGGAGAAATGTAAGTACACTAACTTTCTTTCCTTGCACCTATATACCACGGCTGCCCTAAGGGTATGTTCACACGGCCAAATTTCAGACGTATACGAGGCGTATTATGCCTCGTTTTACGTCTGAAAATACGGCTCCAATACCTCGGCAAACATCTGCCCATTCATTTGAATGGGTTTGCCGACGTACTGTGCAGACGACCTGTTATTTACGCGTCGTCGTTTGACAGCTGTCAAACGACGATGCGTAAAAATACAGCCTCGTCAAAAGAAGTGCAGGACACTTCTTTGGACGTTTTTGGAGCTGTTTTCTCATAGACTCCAATGAAAACAGCTCCAAAAACGGACGTAAAAAACGCCGCGAAAAACGCCGCGAAAAAAGGCGAGTTGGTAAAAAAACGTCTGAAAAGCAGGGTCTGTTTTCCCTTGGAAACAGCTCTGGATTTTCAGACGTTTTTGTTGACTACGTGTGAACATACCCTTACACTCACTACACTGTTAGTATATCATATAACCCCTCCCCTGACATGTGACCAGACCCCTGCTTGACCCTTTGCTTTCATTACACTTTTTCTGACCCCTCTATTCTGAACACACTTAAACTGCATAGGCCAGCCCCAGTAATACACATATCATTTAACCCCCTTTTACTTACCCAAACCACATAGGTCTTCTATGCTAAAACGCCCGTCAAGCCGCCTATTCCGCTATGTCTGCGTCTCCGCTGTATTGCTCTCAGAAACATTGCACCATATACTGTAGGGTCAGCTCAACATTTAGGCTCTGTTCTCAATATAACAGAAGTCATGACAGATCTGCCAGACCTATTATCAAACTGACAGACTCAAAATAACTTTCATACGGTCTGTCCTTATTTCAGTATATTTGACCGCAATAATAGTGCTGCAGACTGTTCTTCCATCAAAAATACCAGAATGGTGAAAAGATTCCCTGACAGAGGTTCTGACCAGACCAAAACTAGACCAGACTGTAAAGGATCTGCCAGGCACAGCTTCTGTGTATACGCCCATAGGTAATCAGTCTGCACCTGCTTCTATGTCTGTGAGACTGACTCCATCGTCCACCACTCAGGATGGCAGGCTTAGGAGTGGGAGAGCCTATCACAGCCTGGCCAGACGGAGCTAGCTCCCGCCCTCTGTCTATTTATACCTGCCTTTCCTGTTCCTCCTTGCTTGTGATTCTTCTCGTGTGGTTTCCTGGCCCTGCTGCAGCTTCTGAACTATTTGACCCTGCTTCATTCTGACCCTGGCTTACTGACTACTCTCCTGCTCTGCGTTTGGTACCTCGTACACTCCTGGTTTGACTCGGCTTGTTCACTACTCTCCTGCTCAGCGTTTGGTACCTCGTACACTCCTGGTTTGACTCGACTCGTTCACCACTCTTGTTGCTCACGGTGTTGCCGTGAGCAACTGCCCCATTTCCCTTAGCTTTATGTACCCTTGTCTGTTTGTCTGTTGTGCACTTACTGAGCGTAGGGACCGTCGCCCAGTTGTACCCCGTCGCCTAGGGCGGGTCATTGCAAGTAGGCAGGGACTGAGTGGTGGGTAGAATAGGGCTCACTTGTCTGTTTCCCTACCCCCATCATTACATAATCACAAGCCCATATACCTAGGCTACCCTGGTCCCTCACACTACTATGGACCCCCTTGAGACCCTGGCTCAGCAAATGCAGGGTCTCTCCCTACAGGTCCAGGCCCTGGCTCAGAGGGTCAACCAGCCTGACGCTACCATGGTAGTGCCCCTCACCTCACCTCTTGAACCCCACCTCAATTTGCCTGACCGGTTCTCAGGGGACCGGAGGACTTTTCTCTCCTTTTGGGAGAGTTGTAGGCTCTACTTTCGCTTAAAGCCTCACTCCTCAGGTTCTGAGAGCCAGCGGGTGGGTGTAATTATGTCCTGGCTCCAGGAAGGGCCCCAAGAATGGGCCTTCTCCTTGGCTCCTGACGCCCCTGAACTTTCCTCCGTTAATCTTTTCTTTTCTGCTCTCGGACTCATTTATGACTAGACTGACAGGACTGCCTTTGCCGAGAGTCAGCTGGTGACCTTAGCTCAGGGTAAGAGACCTGTTGAGGAGTACTGTTCTGACTTTAGGAAGTTGTGCGTAGCTTCTCGGTGGAATGACCCTGCCTTAAGGTTCCAGTTTAGGTTGGGTCTGTCGAACGCCCTGAAAGACCTGCTAGTTAGCTATCCCTCTTCTGACTCCCTAGACCAGGTTATGGCTTTAACGGTACGACTTGACCGACATCTCAGGGAACGACAACTTGAACGTTTTTGTGTTTTCCCCTCTGACTCCCCCATGATGCCTCCCGAGGTCCCGTTGCTTCGCTCTTCCACGGAAGAATCGGAGGTACCTATGCAACTCGGGGCCTCCGTGTCCCCCCGACAACGTAGAGAGTTCCGCAGGAAGAATGGTCTCTGCTTCTATTGTGGGGATGACAAGCATCAAGTGAACACCTGTCCTAGGCGTAAGAATAAGCAGCCGGAAAACTTCTGCGCCTAAGTGATCATCGGAGAGGTCACTTGGGCGCACAGGTATTTCCCGTAAATATGAAACGTAATAAAATCTTGCTTCCCTTTCAGGTCTCTTTTGGTGGTAGGTCTGCTACCGGCAGTGCCTTCGTGGATTCAGGGTCTTCTGCTAATATCATGTCTGTGGAATTTGCTATGTCTCTAGCTATGCCTTTGATTGATTTGCCTAAACCTGTCCTGGTAGTGGGTATCGACTCCACTCCTCTTGCTAATGGTTATTTTACACAGCATACCCCTGATTTTGAACTCCTTGTTGGCTCCATGCATTTGGAGCAGTGCTCTGTACTGTTGATGCAGGGATTATCGTCCGATTTGGTTTTAGGCCTTCCCTGGTTGCAGTTGCATAATCCCACGTTTGACTGGAATACTGGGGAGCTTACCAAATGGGGTAATGAATGCTTGATGTCATGCTTTTCTGTTAATTCTATTTCTCCCCCTGAGGAGGTGAACACGCTACCTGAGTTTGTTCAGGACTTCGCTGATGTTTTCTCTAAGGAGGCCTCCGAAGTGTTACCTCCTCATAGAGAATATCGATTTGGTACCAGGAGCTAAGCTCCCTAAGGGTAGGATATTTAATCTCTCTTGTCCAGAACGTGAAGCCATGAGAGAGTATATCCAGGAATACCTGGCCAAGGGTTACATTCGCCCCTCTACTTCTCCGGTAGGTGCTGGCTTCTTCTTCGTAGGGAAGAAGGATGGTGGTCTTAGGCCATGCATTGACTACCGTAACTTGAATAAGGTCACTGTAAGGAACCAGTATCCCCTTCCTTTGATTCCTGATCTCTTTAATCAGGTTCAGGGGGCCCAATGGTTCTATAAGTTTGATCTACGGGAGGCGTATAACCTTATCCGCATCAAAGACTGCGTTTAACACGCCCGAAGGTCATTTCGAATACCTCGTCATGCCCTTTGGGTTGTGTAATGCTCCCGCGGTCTTTCAGAATTTCATAAATGAGATTTTAAGAGATTACCTGGGGGTATTTCTTGTAGTGTACCTTGATGACATACTTGTGTTTTCCAAGGACTGGTCCTCCCACATTGAGCATGTCAGGAAGGTGCTCCAGGTCCTTCGGAAAAACAAACTGTTTGCGAAGACCGAAAAATGTGTGTTTGGGGTGCAGGAGATACCATTTTTGGGTCAAATCCTCACTCCTCATGAATGTCTCCGCATGGACCCCGCCAAGGTCCAGGCTGTGGCGGAATGGGTCCAACCTTCCTCCCTGAAGGCGTTACAGTGTTTCTGGGGTTCGCTAATTATTGCAGGAGATTTGTTGCTAACTTCTCGGTCATCGCTAAGCCTCTTACGCAGCTCACTCGCAAAGGTGTTGATCTCCTCCACTGGCCTCCTGAGGCTGTCCAGGCTTTTAAGGTCCTTAAGAAGTGCTTTATCTCGGCCCCGGTGCTGGTTCAGCCCAACCAAATGGAGCCATTTATCGTGGAGGTTGACGCATCCGAGGTGGGAGTGGGGGCTGTCTTGACCCAGGGTACCAGGTCCCTCACCCATCTCCGTCCCTGTGCCTACTTCTCCAGGAAGTTTTCGCCCACTGAGAGTAACTATGATATTGGCAACCGCAAACTCTTAGCCATTAAATGGGCATTTGAAGAGTGGCGCCACTTCCTGGAGGGGGCTAGGCACCAGGAAACGGTCCTTACCGACCACAAGAATCTGGTTTTCCTAGAATCTGCCCGGAGGCTAAACCCGAGACAAGCTCGTTGGGTGCTATTTTCTACCAGATTCAACTTTTTGGTTACCTATAGGGCTGGGTCTAAAAATATTAAGGCTGATGCACTGTCGCGTAGCTTCATGGCCAGCCCTCCTTCGGTGGAAGATCCTGCTTGTATTTTGCCTCCAGGTATAATCATTTCTTCTATTGATTCTGATTTAGTCTCTGAAATTGCGGCTGATCATGGTTCAGCTCCCGGGAACCTTCCTGAGAACAAGCTGTTTGTTCCCCTGCAATTCCGGCTAAGGGTACTTAGGGAAAATCATGACTCCGCACTATCTGGTCATCCAGGCATCCTGGGTACCAAGCACCTCATTGCCAGAAACTATTGGTGGCCTGGGTTGCCTAAAGACGTTAAGGCCTACGTCGCCGCTTGTGAGGTTTGTGCTAGGTCCAAGACTTCCAGGTCCCAACCAGCCGGCTTTCTACGTTCTTTGCCCATTCCCCAGAGACCTTGGACCCATATCTCCATGGATTTTATCACCGATTTGCCTCCATCTCAAGGCAAGTCGGTGGTGTGGGTTGTAGTAGACCGCTTCAGTAAGATGTGCCACTTTGTGCCCCTCAAGAAACTACCCAATGCTAAGACGTTAGCTACATTGTTTGTCAAACACATCCTGCGTCTCCATGGGGTCCCTGTCAATATTGTTTCGGACAGAGGGGTACAATTTTTTTCATTGTTTTGGAGAGCCTTCTGTAAAAAGTTGGAGATTGATCTGTCCTTCTCCTCTGCCTTCCATCCTGAAACTAATGGCCAAACCGAGAGGACTAGAACAATATTTAAGGTGTTTTATCTCTGACTGTCAATATGATTGGGTCTCATTCATTCCCCTCTCCGAATTTTCCCTTAATAACCGGGTCAGTAACTCGTCAGGGGTCTCCCCCTTTTTCTGTAATTTTGGGTTTAATGCACGGTTCTCCTCCATTTCACCTGGTAGTTCCAACAATCCCGAGGTAGAGGTCGTTCATCGGGAACTGTGCACAGTCTGGGCCCAGGTTCAGAAGAACCTTGAGGCGTCCCAGAGCATACAAAATACTCAGGCAGATAGAAGACGTTCTGCTAACCCCTTGTTTATGGTCGGTGATCTGGTGTGGTTATCGTCTAAGAACTTGCGCCTTAAGGTCCCGTCCAAGAAGTTTGCTCCCCGGTTTATAGGGCCGTATAAGGTCATTGAAGTCCTCAATCCTGTCTCCTTCTGACTGGAGTTGCCCCCATCTTTTCGAATACACGACGTGTTTCATGCCTCCCTCCTTAAACGCTGCTCCTCGTCCTTGGCTCCCTCGAGGAAACCTCCTGTCCCCGTTCTCACCCCTGAGGTGGTGGAATTCGTGGTGGCCAATATTGTGGACAGCAAGATGGTCCAAGGCTCCCTCCAGTACCTGGTCCATTGGAGAGGATACGGGCCTGAGGAGAGGACTTGGGTACCCACCCGGGATGTTCACGCTGGGGTATTGGTCAGGAAGTTCCACCTTCGTTTTCCCAATAAACCAGGTCCACCTACAAAGGGTCCGGTGGCCCCTCATAAAAGGGGGGGTACTGTAAAGGATCTGCCAGGCACAGATTCTGTGTATACGCCCATAGGTAATCAGTCTGCACCTGCTTCTATGTCTGTGAGACTGACTCCATCTTCCACCACTCAGGATGGCAGGCTTAGGAGTGGGAGAGCCTATCACAGCCTGGCCAGACAGAGCTAGCTCCTGCCCTCTGTCTATTTATACCTGCCTTTCCTGTTCCTCCTTGCTTGTGATTCTTCTCGTGTGGTTTCCTTGCCCTGCTGCAGCTTCTGAACTATTTGACCCTGCTTCATTCTGACCCTGGCTTACTGACTACTCTCCTGCTCTGCGTTTGGTACCTCGTACACTCCTGGTTTGACTCGGCTTGTTCACTACTCTCCTGCTCAGCGTTTGGTACCTCGTACACTCCTGGTTTGACTTGGCTCGTTCACCACTCTTGTTGCTCACGGTGTTGCCGTGGGCAACTGCCCCATTTCCCTTAGCTTTGTATACCCTTGTCTGTTTGTCTGTCGTGCACTTATTGAGCGTAGGGACCGTCGCCCAGTTGTACCCCGTCGCCTAGGGCGGGTCGTTGCAAGTAGGCAGGGACTGAGTGGCGGGTAGATTAGGGCTCACTTGTCTGTTTCCCTACCCCCATCATTACACAGACAGGTAGAAACTGTGCAGAATGTATTTTAAAGGCTATGTACACCTTTGAAAGGCTATTTTTTTCATTTATGACCACCAGCTAATATCCAGATTAACCGCCGTGTGCAGCATAGACAGCAGCTAGACGGGCTGGGAGTGACTCATTAAGGTGCTGGTAGGTTGCCTCAGGTATCTGGAGCCATGCTGACTGCAGTGCATCGCACATTTGCTGGAGGGTGCGTGGGGGAGGAGCCATAGAGCGAACATGACGATCAAGGTGGTCCCACAGATGCTCAATTGGGTTAAAGTCTGGTGAATTAGGGGGCCATGGAAGTACTTGGAAGTCTTGGTCGTGCTCTTCCAACCACTGTCGGACATTTCTAGTCGTGTGACATGTCGCATTATCTTGCTGGAAGATTCCATCTGCCCCTGGGAAGAAGAACAGCACATATGGGTTGACATGATCTGCAACGATGAATTCATACCCAAATCGGTTCAGAGTGCCCTCCATATGAATGAGTGGGCCCAGAGAATACCATGAAAAAATTCCCCAGACCATAACGCTGCAGCCACAAGCTTGTGCGCTTCCTAGTGGCCTAACTTTAGGAGTCGCAGCAGTCGCAATTGCAGTGCCCCGGGCCACATCTATAAAAAATTACTATAGTAAATGGGGCCTATGTCATAAACTGCACGGCACCTGTTACTATAGTAACTGACAGTAAACTTTACCTCCTAGTTGTGGAGCGCAGCCCAGGTCCTGATGCCTCTTTGCGTCATGACGTCGCAACGCTGTGAGCCACGCACAACATCCAGACTCACTGCGGCCGGAGCCAAAGAGGAGGGTAAGCATACTATTATTGTCTGCTGGGGCCCGGGTTGTCCAGTCTCTAAAAATTGATGGCCTATCCTCAGGATAGGCCATAAATAGCTGATGGGTCAGGGTCCAACTGCCAGGACCCCCGCCAATCAGCTATTTTGAAGGGGGATGAGCTCTCGTATAAGCGCTGCTTTCCCTTCATTCCGGTCACTTGCTCACATTATTAGGTTGGGAAAGCCCAAAAAACGTGTGTTTTCCCAACCTGGTAATGCTATCCTGCTGCTGCTATGTTGTATCTGGCTGGTTATGAAAAATAGGGGGGACCCCACATCATTTAAAAAATAAAATAATAATAATAATTGGAAAAAACCCTTGGCCCGAAAGCCAATAATCATCCCTTTTTGCAACTCTAATAAAACTCCCCTTTTACCCATTTCAACAATGAGTGATATGTGTTCAGGCAGCCTATAGCACACCTTTTATACCCACCAAGCCAGCCAACGACACATCACTTCCTTCACTTCCGATGTCAAAAGTAGGAGATGGTCATAATAATGTGACTTGACTGTGTGTATATATTAATTATATATATTTATATATATCATCAAAAAGTTAATTTAGTTCAGTAATTCAATTCAAAAAGTGAAACTCATGTTATGTAGATTCATTACAGCAAAGAGCAAAAAAAGTTTGGGTCCAGCGCTGGTGTAGATAAAATGGAAACTGTTTCCAAGTTTTATTAGGTCATTTAAAAAGGATCAATAGGCTGAAATCCTAATGTGCAAGGAGGGATATCAATCCAAAGGGGAGCCTACGCGTTTCAGACGCCTCATGCGTCCTTAGTCATGGCTATTGTTAGTTGAACTGAGAGGCCTAATTGGTTTATATATCCTGTATAACACCTGTACTCTGATTGCGTTCCAGGTCACGTGGAGCTTATGGAACGCAAACAGGAAGTGATGGAGCATACATCAGCTGTGCTGTGCTGCGAATGTACGATGCGTCCTGCCGTGATTGGTAAGTAGAGATAAAAACAGGGAAGTGTATCATCTTAGATGGCTCTTGTCATGGAAAAAGTTGTATTTGTAATATAGTTGAGACAGGATACTATATTTATTTCTAATGGGCCAATCGGCAGTTGCAACAGGTGTATCAGTCCGTATCTAATTACGATTAATATTGTGCTATTTTAGGCAATCAGTAATGCGTTTGGGATTGGAGTCTGATATAGCAAAAGAGTGTAGGGAAGGAAGAAAAAGGATGGCTAAAAATATATATATATTTTTTACATGTCAAAAAGCATATGTTATGCATGTAAATTGTGGGTTAAAAATAGTGAATAGACTTGGAGAAGCAGATTCTGTGAAAAATCTTGTAAATGGTATTGTCTATATGTACCATGTGGATTATGCACTTTCTGTTTCAAAGAGCGAATATTTGGTATGTCATTATTACTAAGGTGTGGCAATTTTTAGTACTGGAACATTAGTTCCTTTTTCAAATTGAGACCATCAGGGACTCGTGTTTTGAGTCTGTAGATCCAATATGCTTCCCTTAAGTGGGTCTTATGTTTTAGATCACCCCCGCTTTTAGAGAGATTAATTTTTTCTATTGCATAACATTGTAAAGTTTTGATTGCTCTGTTGTGGTGGTAAATGAAGTGTTTTGCCGCATTTGAAATGTTACTGATGTTCGGGTTTCTCACGTAGCTAAGATGTTCTAGTATTCTGATCTTAAGTTTTCGATTGGTACATCCTACATATTTTAGGTGACACTCTGTACATTCAATCATGTATATGACAGATTCAGTGTTACAATTTATGTAGTTTTGTATTGTGAATGTGTCCGAATCAGTTGAATTTGAAAAAGTTTTTGTGGGGCGGGCATAGGAGCATACTTTACAGGGGTGTTGTCCACATTTATAAAAACCTTTGCTTTCTAACCATGTTGTTTTAATTTCATTTGAAGTGAAGAAAGATGGAGAAAGAAGACTGCCAAGGGATGGCGCATTTCTGGCTACTACTCTACATCCTCCCTTAAAGAGGCTCTGTCACCACATTATAAGTGTCCTATCTCCTACATAAGGAGATGGGCGCTGTAATGTAGGCGAAAGTAATGCTTTTTATTTAAAAAAACGATCTTTTTTCACAACGTTAGGAGCGATTTTGGTTTATTCTAATGAGCTTTCTTAATGCCCAAGTGGGCGTACTTTTACTTTCGACCAAGTGGGCGTTGTACAGAGGAGTGCATGACGCTGACCAATCAGCATCATGCACTCCTCTCCATTCATTTACACTGCACTAGCGATATAGATATATCACTATGTGCAGCCTCATACACAAGCCCTAACATTACTACAGTGTCCTGATAATGAATACACATGACCATCCAGCCTGGACGTCATGTGTACTCAGAATCCTGACACTTCTGACTCTTTTTTTGTGAGATTCCGGCAAGTGAAACCAAATCTCGTTTAGCTCCGTAATCTCGCGAAATTTGGTTTCACTTGCCGGAATCTCACAAAAAAAGATTCAGAAGTGTCAGGATTCTGAGTACACATGACGTCCAGGCTGGATGGTCATGTGTATTCATTATCAGGACACTGTAGTAATGTTAGGGCTTGTGTATGTAGCTGCACATAGTAATATAACTATATCGCTAGTGAAGTGTAAATGAATGGAGAGGAGTGCATGATGCCGATTCGTCAGCGTCATGCACTCCTCTGTACAACGCCCACTTGGTCGAAAGTAAAAGTACACCCACTTGGGCATTAAGAAAGCTCATTAGCATAAACCAAAATCGCTCCTAACGTTGTGAAAAAAGATCGTTTTTTTAAATAAAAAGCATTACTGTCACCTACATTACAGCGCCCATCTCCTTATATAGGAGATAGGGCACTTATAATGTGGTGACAGAGCCTCTTTAAGAATGGATCGTAGATTATCATCTTCCATTAGGATGGGTAAGTATCTATTCACCATTTTTTTGATCTCTGAGAATAGGTTGCTCTGTTGAAGAACTAGAGTAGGTTGGTTATGGTCAGATTGATTGGTCTTATTTGATTGTTCAAGTAAATGGGCTCTGGGTATCTTGGCAGTAATGTAATTTGCTCTATTAAGTGACCAATTGGGATAACCTCTGTTAAGGAGCCTTGTTTTGATTTGTTTTTGCTCTATGGTGTATTGGTTATGTGAGCTGCAGTTCCTTTTAGCTCGGTACATTTGCCCGACGGGGACCGACATAATTGTTTTTTTTGAATGATTGCTTTTGCCATGTAGTATGGTGTTTGCAGATGTGGGTTTACGATGTGTTTGTGTTATTATGGCTGTCCCGTCAACTCCTTTCAATTCTAAATCCAAGAATATAATCTTTGATTTGTCAAAGCTGTATGTAAATCTGAGATTGTATGGATTTTGATTTAAAAATTCTGCAAAGGTGGGGATGGCGTTGGTATCCCCATTCCATATAAATAGAAGGTCATCTATGTATCTTCCGTACCATTCTACATAATCGCCGAAAGGATTGTTGGTGGAAAAGATGTAAAATTCCTCCCACCATGCCATGACTAGATTTGCTATTGAGGGAGAGAATTTTGCTCCCATCGAGACGCCTTTTAACTGTAAGTAGTATTTTCCATCGAACTGGAAATTATTATGTGTCATTAGGAACATGAGCACATCCAAAATATAAATTTGGAAATTTTTGTTATAGGTGCTATGAGTAGACAAGTGGTATTTTAGGGCAGCGTATGCAACTTGATGTGGGATGGATGTATATAGGGAGACCACATCACATGTCAACCAGACATAGTTTTTATTCCAAACTTTGTTATGTAGGGAACTTAGGACGTCTCTTGTGTCTTTAACCCCTTCCCCCTGCATGCATTCTGGGCCTTAATGACCAAAGCAAAATTAGCAGTTTCACTAGGTCTTTATTTAATTGGTTATAACATTGTAGGAATCAAATGTATCCCTACAAATTTGGTATGTTTTTTTTCAGCAGAAACAGGGCTTTCTTTTGGTGGTTTATACTATAGGTTTTCTTCTTTGTTTTTTTTTTAAATTTTACAAAAATGCAAAAAAATGTGGACAAAAAATATGTTTTCTTCAATTTATTGTGTAACATTTTTGAAATAAATAATGTTTTTACTTTTGCATGCCTCTAGATTTATTTCTGAGTTTGTTCTGATTGCTTGGATACCAAATATGCAAGGCCTCAAATATACCAAATATACCAAATATGCAAGGCCTCAAACTAAAGGTGTCCAATTTGGCCTAAGGATGACTGTTTCCAAAGCTGATTTTTAGGCACCAGAGAGTCTTTGCAGAGGCCCTGTGGTGTCGGATCATAAAAATACACTTAAAAATTACCCAATCTGGGAAAGAAGACCCCACAGATATAAAGACCCCCCCCCCACCCAGAATTATCATTGACAGTTTCACTTTCGCATAAGGAATCCCTCCCTATTTTGGCTTTTGCTAATTCAGTAATTTGCTACTGTATGGTAGGTCTCAAAGCATGGGTAATTACACAGTCCTGGTTTTGAAGGGCAAAAGGGGCAATAAAAACGTGAATCGCTTCTTCGGCCATGTTTTCGGCAAACTCTGCATCTCTTCTGCCGATACTTTTGCGTCTCAGTGGCAGGGACAGGATGTAAAAAGTGACGCTCCGTGAGTCTCTTGACATCTCCTGATTCATGGCGTCCTACTTCCCCTCCTTCAAATAAAAGATGTTCAATAATTTTTTCTTGGAATTCCAGATAGGTCATGGTTCCCTGGGCCTTTTTGAATATTATATAGGAATTGAAAGTAGAAACCTGCATCAGATAAATTGCCACTTTCTTGTACCAGGCTCTAGTTTTCCTTTTGATCAAATAAGGTTGGAGAACCTGGTCTGAAAGGTCGACGCCACCCATGTACTTGTTGTACTCTGTAATACAGAGCGGTTTCTGTCTGTTCGCAGTAGCGCCTCTCTCTCTGACAGTGACCTTGGTGTCAGTGTGTATAGTGCTCAGCATAAAAACCTCTCTCCGATCATTGCACTTAAGTGCAAGAAGTTCATCACTTGCGAAAGCAATGGATTCCCCCTTTGCCAGGCGCATTGAGAGAAGTTGTGGTGGCAATCCTTTGCGGTTTCTGCGAACCGTCCCACAGGCCCCTGTTTTGTCAGCGTGAAGACTTTTGAAAAGTGGCACGCTAGAATAAAAATTTTCAGTGTATACTCTGTAGCCTTTTTGAAGGAACGGCTGCATAAGGTCATAGGCGATTTTTCTACTGACACCAAGGTTTTGTGGGCATCCTGGGGGATTTATTTCACGGTCTCTGCCCTCATATATATTGAAGCCGCATGTGTAACCGGTCTTACTCTCACATATTTTATATAGCTTTACGCCATATCTCGCTCTCTTTGATGGTATGTATTGCCTGAAACACAATCTCCCCTTAAAATTTACAAGGGATTCATCCACACTCAAGTTCATGTCAGGAGTGTAGGATTTTAGAAATGACTCTTTTAGCGCAGTAATAAAGGGCCTCAGCTTGTGAAGGCGATCGTGCCCGGGATCACTTCTTGGGAGGCTTTCTAAATTGTTACTAAAATGCAGGAAACGCATTAATACCTCATACCTGCTCCGGGACATTATTGATGAAAAAACTGGGGTTACATGAATAGGACTTGCTTCCCAGTAAGAACGGGTGGACGTTTTTTTTACAATGCCCATATTCAGAATGAGCCCTAAAATTTTTTTTATCTCGCGGACATTGGTAGGAACTCAGACCCTTGCATAACCACATGCAGGCTTTTCCATCAAAAACTGCCTCGCATAAAGGTTCGTCTGGTCCACAATTAATTGTAACAGCTCATCCGTAAAAAAAATATGAAAAAAATTGTGTGGGGCAAAATTCGTGGTGTCAAGGTTTATGCCCGGAGTTGACATAAATTGGGGCACCTGAGGAATAAAGTTTGCTGCAGGATCCCAAAAAATTAGCGGTACTATGGGATTACTAGTTCCCGCAGTTGTGCCTGTGGATTCGGCAACAGCGGCATCTTCCATAGGGGGAGTTGTTGCGGAAGCGTCCGAAGCAGTACTTGTAGTTTCATCATAGCATATTTCCGCTTCTGATGCGGTTCCTGTGTCACTGCCTGAATCAGGGCACAAAATAGCATAAGCTTGCTCTGCGCTATAAAGTTTGCGCGCCATTCTAATAGGTTTCCTTTCCTAGTAACAGGTTTTTTGTAACTAAATATATATTTTTTTTCTATAATTATAATTTATTTATTTTTGCTTTTTATGAGATTTACTATAAAAATTTAAATAAAAACTAACTAAAAAAACAGGGGGGGAGTTGTTACAATATAATGTAATGTTTCTTCACTGTAACGATTTGTTCTTTCTATTTCACAGGTCTCTGTCTCTCCTCTCACAAAACCACAACTGAGAGGAGAGACGGAGAGCAGAGGAGAGAGCCCGCTGTTTACACTCAGCGGGTGGTGATCGCTGTGATAGGAGGAGGTGATCGCTGTGAACAGCCTATCAGAGGGTCCCCTGACGTTGTCTCCAAGCCTCAGCTGTCACCTAACAGCTGAGGCTTAGAGATATCCGCGCTGCTTGCAGCGCGATCTCATTCTAAAGCGCCGCCGTGGAATGGCGGCGCTCTAGAATAAAGCCCACTAATGACCGCCGTGAAAAGGCTTATCGGCGGTCATTAAGGGGTTAAGGAAGCCTGGTGTTTGTTGGGCTAAAGGTTGCAACAGTGTCGAGCCACTCTGATAATCTTTCCAGTATAGAACCAATTCCTGAGACTATTGGTCGCATTGGTGGGGGATTGATATTTTCGTGTATTTTTGGGAGAGCATGTATGATAGGCATGATTGGTTGTTCGATATACATATATTCCAGCTGTTTTTGGTTGATGAAACCTCCACTTAGACCTTCATTTAGTAGTCTTTTCATTATGATTTGTTTTTTTTCCGTGGGGTTTTTATCGAGTTTTTGGTAGGTATTTTCATCTGACAACATGTCCAATATTTAATTTTTGTAGTCCTGTTTATTCATCACTGCAATGCCTCCTCACTTGTCTGACATTTTAATGATCAATTCTTTATTGTCTTTCAATGATTTGACTGCTTTTTTTAGACGGATAGGAATGTTAGACTCATATTTGTTGTTATTTTTCTTGAGTCCATCAGCTAGACCTTGGAGTTCCTTCTCAATCACACTTTGGAACTGGTCCATAGATTCTGTTCGCGAATTTATGGGGTCAAATTTTGGATTAGAAGTGACAAAATTGGTAGCGGTGCTGACTGTTTGATCGGGACTTTCTGTGCAGAGACTTTCCAGACACATTATTGTTTTGAGTTCTTGAAAGGAAAGTTTAGTTTGAGTTTGGTGTGTGTCTTTATATGATCTTTCAGAAGGTTCTATTGGTTCAATTGTGATAGGAGATGACTCCATTGTGTTGTTGTCTTCTGGAGTTGATGTTTCAGATGTGAGAAAATGCTTCTTGACAGTAAGGTTGCGTATGAATTTATTGATATCCAATAAGGTGTTAAAGAGATCAAAGTTATTGCTTGGGGCAAAGTTGAGGCCCAATGACAGTGCTTCAGTTTGTGCTGCCGTAAGTGAGGTAGATGACAAGTTGACGACATTCAGGTTTAATGATGTTGGAACTTCCGGGATCGGAGGCGACGGCTTTGGTCCGGATCTAATTGGTCTGTGTTTCCTGCCGCCCCTCCTTCCTCATTTTTTGACATATGTGTAGTATTTTCTTGTCTATAGTTGGATTTAGCCCGTGTTCTTATGTTTTCTTCCTCTGAGTATCCATCTAATGAGTCTGGTTCTGTCGAGCTGAAGCTAACTCTGTTGGATATATCTCTGTATTTTTTGTGTTGATTTCGGTTTTTAAGAATGGGTTTGGGTCTAGTGCAATTCCTGTCTCTTTTATTCCAGTCGTAGATTTCTTTACTTGTATAGTCACGTGTGTCCCGTTGGAATTTAGTCTTCTTGGTTTCGGCTATGGAACGGTCTAGTTTGTCAATGAATTGTGAACTTCCATTCTGACAACCCTGCAAGATACCCTAAGGAGGAATTGTGTCCACAATTAGTGCTGGCAGCTAAGGCTCTGATTCCGTTGTGCTGGAGGAAGGTAACTCCCCCTTCTATAGCCCAATGGTTGAATAAAGTAGCTCAAATGTCAAGATTAGAGGAACTGAGCTATTTAGCGTTAAGGAACTTAGGTAAATATTATAAAATCTGGCAACCTTGGCTGGCCTTTATCAATGATCCTAGGGGTTATATAGAATGTCTAGATGATTGAAATAAATGGCGCACGCAGACCTCCTCTTGATTCAAGACAGAGATGTTGCCTAATTAAAGCATTCAAAATATTAAGTACTCACAAAAGTATAAAGCTAGTATAAGTAGTATGCGGATGACATAGCTTGATGTAATGGAGTTTACCTTTTACGCTAATTTGTTGGATTTTGTGGATTCTGACACACTGTATTGTTTTGTTCTCACTTGGTTAAGCTACTGTATAATTATTACAAAGTGAATCATCTTTACTTTACTGTATAACATGTATGATGGAAAAATGGAAAATCTAATAAACAAAGTTTTGATAAAAATCATTTTTGAAATTGGGCTTATAAAATATTCTAATTTTCGGAGACACTAAATTTGGGGTTTTCATTAACGGTTACCATAATTATCAACATAAAAAAGAAAAAAATGCTGGAAATATATCACTCTGTGTGTAATGAATCTATATAATATGAGTTTCACTTTTTGAATTTAATTACTGAAATAAATGACCGTATTTTTTGGACTATAAGACGCACTTGACCATAAGACGCACCCAGATTTTAGACAACAGAAGATAGGGAAAAAAGTTATTTGTTAAAAAAAATTATTTATTCTGTTTCACCACATTCTGAGAGCCAAAACTTTTTTTTATAATTTTTTTCATCTATTGAGTGGTGTGAGGGCTTATGTTTTTTGACGAGCTGTAAGTATTATTGCCACCATTTTTTGGTACATACCATTTTTTTATCACTTTTTTTTTTATTTCATTTTATAAGCGCTAAGGTGACCAAAAAACTATTTTGGTGTTTTAAACTCACCATGCAAATTAAATAATGGTATGTTGAAATAGATCGGACTTTTACGGACCCAGCGATACCAAATTATTAAAATTTTTTACATTGTGCTTGGGGAAAATGGGAAAAGGTGTATTTTTTTAAACTTTTAATATATTATTTTTTTACACTCCTGAAAATTTCTCTACATTTTTTATTTTTTTTTACACATTTTATTAGTTCCCCTAGGGGACTTGAACCGGCGGCCACTTGGTTACATGTGGAGTTACTGAAACAGTGTAACTCGCAGAGCTACGCTGTTTCCCCAACTCCCATAGTAGTGAATGGCAGTTACGGAAGCAGCGTAGAATGCACGCTATGCCGTTTCCGTAACTACTGTCCAGATCTATAGGAGTTAGGGAAACAGCGTAGCTCAGCGAGTTACGCTGTTTCAGTAAGTTCACATGTAACCAAGTGGCCGGGAGAGCACAGAAAGCTAGAACAGGGTTTAGGGGGCCCCGTTCTAGAAATAGGTGCGGGTCCCAGAGGTGGGACCATCATCTATCTGACATTTATGACATATCCTGTGGATATGTCATAAATGTCCTTAATAGAAAAAAACCCTATCAACTCTGCGGTCGCTATTGACCGCGGCATTTAACTAGTTAAAGGGGTTTGCAATAAAACACATGTATCCCCTATCCACAGGATAGGGGCTACATGTGAGATCTCTGGGGGACAGAAAGTCACTCAGAGCGCTACATGAGAAGCCTGGACTTCCGGGTTCTGTGTCCGGCTTATCTGTTCCGCAGCTCCATAGAGATCAATGGAGAGCCGCTCACACATGCGCAGAAGAATCCCATTGATCTCTATGAAGCTGCCGGACACAGAACACGGAAGTCACAGCTTCTCATGCAGCGCTCTTGGTAACTTTCTGTCCCCGTTCTTCTTATCGATCACACACGTATCCCCTATCCTGTGGATTTGGGATACATGTGTTTTATGGCACAAGCCCTTTAAACTGCCAGGAACAGTGAAATTGCTCTTCCTGGCCGTTAGAGCAGCCTGTCAGAAGCTGACACCTGCAGTCTATGGAGCATACATCATCCCCCCCCCCCCGCTCCATGATGTGCCGGCACATCATGGGTTGGGAAGGGGTTAAGTAATGAAGCGGTCATGGCGAAGATTTATTCTTGCTAAAAATTGTGTCTTATAGTCCGAAAAATACGGTAACTTTTTGATGATATTCTAATTAATTGAGAAGGACGAGTATACTCAACACGCAGTGAGTAATACTAGGAAGTCAAAAATCCCAGCTCATGACATTAACGGATCATGATCAGGGAGAACTTACAAAATAACACTCTTTGGTAAAATCAATGTACTTCTGCAACATGTTTCTTCCTGCTCTAAACCACCAAGTGGAATGGAAGAAAGAGCATACAAGTTTAAAATAGATTTACTGACAGCAAATCACAACTTAAAAGCTGTAAGCTCTCATTTACAGCGTGATCTCGCGAGATTACGCTTGTTGTGCTGTAACTCCCACACAAACGTTACCGAAAGGTTGGGATTGTGAATAGACATTGCGTCCTGGCTGGAAGCGATGTCTATTAACTGTCAAGACACCTCAGTAATGTTAAAGTGTGAGTAAGTGACAGCACATCATGATCTAGCAAGATCACGATGTGCTGAATAAATGAATGGAGACAAGTGTATGATTCTGATTGGTCACTGATTAGTCAGCGTCATACACTCCTCTTTACAACGCCCACTTGGTCAAAAAGTAAAAACACGCCCAGTTGTCTATTAAGAAAGTCATTAGCATAAATCAAAAATAGGTCATAACTCCGTCAAAATTGATAATTTTTCTAAATAAAAAATACTGCTGTAATCTACATTACAGCGCCGATCATATTATTGTAAGCGATAGGGCACTTATAATGTGGTGACATATCCATCCTCTGATCGCGTGGGTACTGCCAGTATACCCACGTGATCAGCGGCAGGATTATGCACAGCCTGGCTCCTGCCGCAACTGCCGGAATCGAAGCGCGCTCTGATTCCGGCAGTTTAAGGGCATGTTCAGACGTGGCGGATTTCTGCAGACACTGTCCGCATCAATGCCGCACATAACCTGCGTTGCAGATTCGGTTGCGCCTTTGCCTAAAATCTGAAGTAAATTGCTGCGGATTAGTCTTTGTGGATTCAGGTGAAGAGTACATCTTGCTCTCTTTTAAAACATTCCATCTCAGTCTGGCTATAGACCTCGAAACACATAGGTCCAGCCAGAGGCGTAGCTAAAGGCTCATGGGCCCAGATGCAAAGGTTCTTTTTGGGCCCCCTCCCCAAACTTCTCAGGGCTGATTCAGCTGCAACGCTGGGTCTCCTAAGTGATCCAACAATGCAGCACTAGCAGCCAGGGGCATCACTAAGGACTTAAAACAACAGGGGGAATAGCCCCAATACATATGTGCCCCCCCCCAAAAAAAAATGTGTGTGTATGAATATGTGCATATATATATATATATATATATATATATGAGACAGCATATCTATAGCACTATGACCCTAAAGTTATGGATAAGATTAGATACATTGGCTTAGCAGACAGTAGCACACATTATGGGATTAGATACAGTGGCTCAAGGGGGCGTGGCCTAGCGGTGAATGTGAGAGGATGTGTGTGACCGGAGCTCCTGCTGTATCCATCCTGTAAGGCATATATATCCCGCAGAATTTGGGGGAAAACGGTTTCCCCGGTGACTTACCGGAGTCTAGAGGTGGAGGTGCACGAGTGCCCGTCCATAATGACGCGCTCGAAGAAGCAGAAGTCGCCGCCAGCGAGTCCCGGGTCCCGCTCTCAAGATGGCGCCGGCGAGACGGAGGGCCGCACTAGAGGCCTCAGGCAGGAAGCAGCAGAGAAGCTGGAGAGGTTCGCCCGCACGCCGAGAGCAGGAGGTGCGGCAGCACAGCAGAGAAAGTCGGCTGGAGATCAGGCTGCAGGAGGCTCATCTTATGGATCCAGGTACTCTCCTTTGGCAGGGGACATGAGAAGTGAGGATGAGGAGGAGGAGGAGGAGATGTGCGGTGCCATGCAGGATCAGCCAGGTGCTGGAGGGAAAAGTGGAGCAAGGAAGGGGGAACCCTCATTAAAGGACATTTTGGCTGCGGTGAAGCAAAATTCTATGGTCCTTACTGCCTTATCATGCCAGATGGGTGGAATAAAGGAGGACATTTTGTTGCTCAGGAATGATTTGCAGAAAGTAGCGGAACGCACCACTGCTGTGGAGGGGAGAGTGTCAGACATGGAGGATGTCATTCCTAACATAAGGCAGGATGTACAAGCACACTCTCAGGCAGTGGCCGCATTGCAGGCAAAGACAGATGACATGAAGAATCGGCTGAGACGGAACAACGTTCGACTTGTGGGGGTTCCGGAAAGAGTGGAGGGAACGAATCCGGATGATTTCTTTGAAAAATGGCTGATCGACACATTTAGTAGAGAGGAATTGACCCCTCTGTTTGCTGTGGAGAGAGCGCACAGAGTGCCGACAAGACCCGGCCCTCCGGGGAGGCCGCCGAGACCCGTCCTGATAAAGATACTACACTATAAAGATAGAGATAAAATCCTGAGGAAAGCTAGAGAACGTCAAGACATCTCCTTTAATGGGGTGAAAGTGTCCTTCTTCCCAGATTTCTCTTTGGAAGTACAACGGAAAAGATCGCAGTTTATGGATATAAAGAGACGCCTAAGGGCGCTACAAGTGCAATATTCTATGATGTATCCTGCCCGCCTGAGAATAGTGGCTCTGGGCACGACTTCCTTTTTTGAGACACCGAGAGAAGCGGTTAGATGGTTGGGCAGTCATGAAAGTCAATTGAGACCGGCGGAGGCAGAGAGAAGGCGTTGATCTGGAGGGAACCGGCTGAGAAGAAGAGGCCGGAGATGCGGGATTGAACCAGGTGTCGTAGACCATTGCAAGAACTGGCATTAAGGGTTCCTGGCTATGCTTGGACTCCTGATTGAAGCCCTGGGGGCCTTTGAGGGCCTGGCTGCGGTGCACACTGAAGACAGGGAGTGGAGGAATTTGTCTATGGACATTGAGGGGTACTGATATGTTGAAGGGATGGTTGTTTATTTGCAAAAAAGCAGCGGGAGTAATGGTCAGTTAAGCGGGAAGGGTGAATTGCAAGTTATGGTATTGCTGAATGTACGGTGGGCGGAGTTGACCTGCCGATGCTTGTTGTTATGGGTTATGGCAGATGATATCTGTCGCCCCAACCCTTGGAAAGGGGTAGGTTTACGGGGGATGTTACAGGGAGGGGGAAGGGAGGGGAGGGAGGAAAGGTTGACCCAGCCGGTCGGATATTTAAAAGTACGAATACAGGGTAGGATGTACTGGGATATGTTGAGGGATGACGGGATCACTTAATTGTTTGTCCTGGAATGTCCGGGGCTTGCGGGACTCCAGAAAACGGCAGGCGGTATTTGAATTTATCAAGAAGCAGGAGTCACGGGTGATAGGACTACCGGAGACGCATATGACTAGGGATTCGGTCTCCATGATGCATAGGGCCTGGGTAGGCCATAGTTTTCATTCCTATCACACTACATATTCAAGGGGGGTGAGTCTTCTCATACATAGGGCGGTGCCATTTATATGTCATGACTCCTTCCAGGATGGGGAGGGGCGGTATGTCGGGGTACACTGTACGATGTATCACTGGAATTGTGTGTTGGTGGTGTTGTATGTGCCCCCTCCCTTTTCAAGTGGGTGTCTCAAGAAAGTGGTGGAAGAATTGGCTAGATTCCCAGAGGTGCCGGTACTGGTGATGGGAGATTTTAACGCGGTACCGAATACCAATATGGATAAATTTGGCATGACGGGGGGGGGGGGGGGAATAACAGCGTTTGGTCATCTTGTTGCTGAAATGGGCTGGCGGGACATATGGAGGGATAAGCATCCAAGTAGGTGTCAGTACTCTTGTGCGTCTTCCACGTATCAGTCTCTATCCAGGATAGACTTAATTTTGTGCTCGAATGCAGCGGTACCCTTCGTGGATCAGATAGAATACCTACAAAGAGCCCTATCGGATCATTCTCCCTTGTTAATGAAGGTGGTGACGGAGGGGAGGGGGCAAGGGGGCTGGAAGCTCAATGCATTCTGGCTGAAGTTGATAGATAATAAACAAATTCTAGACCTCATAAAGGAGTATTTTCAGTTTAACTCGGGTACTGTACCGCAAGAGATACTGTGGGATGCGATGAAGGCGTGGCTGAGAGTGGTGTTCATCCAGCACATTTCGGCAGTAAAAACCAGGTCTAGACAATTAGGGGAAGCGCTGTTGGAAAGGGTAACGGAGACAGAAAGGTTACATATTGCGGATAACACACCAGACACTTTGAAGCATTGGGTGGAGGCACAGAGGTTATTAAAACAGCATCAGTTGGAGAGGGCAGATAACAAACGGATGTTTTTGAAACGTCAATATTATTAGGAGGGGGAGACCACAGGATGGTTGCTGGCAAGGATGGCGCAGGCTCAGAGGGAGAATAATTATATACATACTATTAGGGGGGAGGGGGGAAAGCCAGAAACTGATACGGGGCAGATATTGAAAGTATTTCAGCAATTTTACTCCGATTTATATGCCTCTAGAGCAGAGCACACACCCCAACAGTTGGAAGAGTATATAGGGGAGATTGACCTTCCCAGGTTGGGAGGGGAGGAGAGAAGGACATTGGAGGAACCTATATCTCTGGAGGAGCTCCAGGCAGCCATAGAGATACTCGCCAGTGAAAAGGCTCTGGGACCGGATAGTCTTCCGGTGGAGGTTTTTAAAGAATATGGGGAGGAACTCACACCTCATTTACTGGCCACTCTTCTGGATAGTTTTGATAGGGGGCGGCTCCCGGAATCAATGTATGAAGCAACTATAGTGGTTCTGCCTAAAGAGGGTAAAGATCCCCAGCTCCCGGGCTCCTACAGACCAGTCTCACTATTGACGGCAGATATTAAAATCATAGCAAAGGTCTTGGCGCTTCGACTGGCTAGGGTAGTAGCTGGGGTGGTACATGTAGACCAGGCCGGATTTATGCCATCCAAATCGACGGCGGTGAACCGGAGACGGCTGTTCTTGAATTTGCAAGTTCTTCCAGATAATCATGGGGGGAGAGCCATTCTTTCCTTAGATGCGGCTAAAGCGTTTGATTGCGTGGAATGGGGATATTTGTGGTCAGTTCTGGGAAAAATGGGATTTGGGCCTAATTTCATAAAATGGGTAAGGTTGTTATACGTAGCCCCGACTGCCAAAATAAGGGTGAATGGGGCCCTCTCTGATCGGTTTGCGCTGGCGCGGGGAACACGTCAGGGATGTCCTTTGTCTCCGTTGTTGTTCGCGTTGGCGGTGGAACCATTGGCGTGTGCAGTAAGACAACACGAGCATATACAAGGGTTGAGATATGGGGGGGTGGAGGAACGAATCGCATTATACGCGGATGATATGCTGTTGTTCATGGCGGACACCGAGCGCACACTACCGTTAGTTATGGCCCTGATTAAGCGTTTTGGGAAATATTCAGGATTGCTCATTAATTGGTCGAAATCGGCTCTTATGTTCATGGATCCGGGGGCTATCCAGACTGGGGAGGAGGAGGTGGAGATACCGGTGGTCACTGAGTTTAAATATCTGGGAGTCAGGGTGACGGCGAAAGCACAGGATTATATGTCCCTTAATGTGATGCCACTGTTGACAACGATAAAGGCCAAAGTAGAGGCTTGGAATAAGCTACCGTTATCGGCTCTGGGTAGGACGAATTTGATTAAAATGATCCTTATGCCTCAAGTGCTGTACGTCTTACATAATTCCCCGGTATGGATCCCCAAATATTGGTTTAGGAGGTTGCATAACCTTTTCAGAGACTTAGTATGGAAGAAGGGGGTACCCAGGATTAAACTGGAGAAACTTCAATTGCCTAAGGAGGAGGGGGGCCTAGCTTTGCCTAATGCTTGGGTGTATTATTTAGCTGCCCAATGTCAGCATTTCTGGGGGTGGGAGCAGGAGGAGACCTGGGGGTCCAGTGCGTGCATCCTATCGCATCTGGGTGGGGAGAGAATCCGCTGGCAGGACTGGAAGCACACAGCTATAGAAGACTGGCGAGTACTCGACCCACCCTGCTTCTCATACATAAGGTGTGGTGGCAGTGTAAGCAATTGTTGGAGATAGGAGAGTGTACTAAATATACCCCACTCTGGAGGAACACATATCTGGGGGAAATGGGCAAATTGGAAGGGATGCAGGGGTGGGAGCAACGAGGCATAATACGATTGAGTCAGTTGTACGAGGGAGGCATACTCAAATCCTTTCAGCAGTTACGGGAGGGGTTTCAGTTGGATTTCCGCATGTTCTATCAGTACCTGCAGATTCGGCATGCTGTGCAGACACAAGCAGCCAGTGTAGACATGGCGATCCATGCCACCAGAGTGTTGGAACATATTGCAAAAGCAGTAACGTCAAAGGGATTAATTTCATTGGTTTATCGCAGGTTGCTGTCGGAACATCTGGGAGATCCTATGGCACCGGTCAAAGCTGCATGGGAAAGAGATGTGGGTCTTATTTCTACAGACCACTGGGAGGCGGTATTGGCGGCATCATGTACTCTGTCCATAAATGTAGCACAACGGAGATCACAGTTATTTCTGATACATAGGGTGTATAGGACCCCCTGGGTTCTGAAACAAATTGGATTAAGGGCAGACGCCAGGTGTCCTAGGTGTCCGGAAGAAAAGGCAGACATCCTTCATATGTTCTGGTCCTGCGGGAGATTGGGGGCCTTATGGACGGAAATGACAGGGTTAATGGGCCGAGTGTTTGAAGTACGGATTCCATTGGATCCAGTAGTAATGCTGCTGGGGTATGTAGGGGATTTGGAGGGGGATAGGATGACAGGGCTGGCAATTGCAAAAATACTATACCAAGTAAGGAAGGGAATAGCAAAGCACTGGCTGGATGGGGAGCCACCCTCGAAGCAAGAAATTATAGGGGCACTTAATTCTCAGGTTCTGATGGAATATAGGATATATTCCAAGAGGGGGTCCAAGACTAAATTTGAAAAACAATGGGCTATGTAGATTGATCACTCTGGGTGTGCTTCCTCGGAACTTATGACGCTACGTGCGCTGGTCTCACTCTAAATGGTTCTGGGGTCCAAGGGAACACTAAGGGCGCGGGGGGCACGGGAGCAGGGAGGGACAGGTCACACATTCAGGAACAGAGCCACTGACGGTTGCGTACATGCGGGGAGTTGGAGGAAGATGGGGGAGGGAAATGGGAAGGAGAAAGAGATAGGATAAAGAAGATGGTAACAGGAGGGCCGGCTGGGGGATACAGGGGGGAGTTGGGGGGAAGGGATTGTTTTGTTGGAAATAAATGCTTGGGTCTTTGGAGAGATGCTTTCACAATGTATGAGAATGTATAATGACCTGTATTGATGTGAAGTTTGTTGAATAAACTTGAACTGATTAAAAAAAAAAGATACAGTGGCTCAACAAACAGTATCACACATGATAGGATTAGATATAGGGCCCAGTAGACAGCATCACACATGATAGGATTAGATATAGGGCCCAGCAGATAGTATCACACATGATAGGATTAGATACAGTGACTCAACAGACAGTATCACACATGATTCGATTAGATATAGGGCCCAGCAGACAGTATCACACATGATTCGATTAGATATAGGGCCCAGCTCGCTGACATTGCAGCTCCAGCGCTGGACCCAGGAAAGGTAAGAATAATAATAATTTTCCTTTTTGACGTAAAACTAATTATTTTTGTGTCTTTGTTTTTACACAAGTTCGGTTGTTGGACTACTTCAGATTCGAGGACTACTTTTTTTTATTCTCAATAAAATGGATAACGAGGGTTGTGTGGACTTTTTATTTAAATAAAATATTTTATCTATGTCTTTGTATTTGTTTAAACTTTATAACTACCGCCCTAGTAATTGTCGCTGGCTGATTCACAACGCCCATTACTAAAGGGGGGAACTTAATGTTAGACATGAAGAGGTTAACACTAATCCCCATTATTACCCTGGTACCCAGCGCCACCAGGAAGACCCAGGTATGATCTAGTACCCGAACATCTGTAGTGACAGAGGGGCACTGGGGCGGCCGCAGTCTGGTATTATTAGGCTGGGAAAGGCCAAAAACTGTGACCCTTCCCACCCTGGTAATGCTAGGCTGCTGCTGCTATGTTGTATCTGGCTGGTTAAAAAAATGGGGGAACCCCACATCGTGCTGTCCAATTATTTATAAAAAAAAATGACGTGGGGTCCCCCCCATTTTTCATAACCAGCCAGATACAACACAGCAGCAGCAGCCTAGCATTCCCAGGATGAGAAGGGCCACTGTTTTTGGCCTTTCCCAGCCTAATAATACCAGCCTGCGGTCACCCCAGTGCCCGACCATCACTATAGATGGTCGGGTACTGGATCGTACCCGGCTCTTCCTGGCACCCCTGGTGGCGGTGGGTACCGGGGTAATAATGGGGGTTAGTGTTAGCCTTTTCACCGGCTAACACTAAGCCCCGCCTTAGTAATGGACACTGTAAATCTGTCAGCGGCCATTAGTAAGTTGGCAGCGATAAAAATACAAAGACATAGAAAAAATAGATTTATTGAAATAAAGCACCCCCACACAACCCTCATTAACCATTTTATTGAGAATAAAAAAGCCATCATCGTAGTAGTCCTCGAATTCGACATAGTCCAACGACCGAACCTTTAAAAAAACACAAAAAAAAACATTAGTAAGGGCCTGTTCACATGACCGCTGCCCTTCCGTTAATGGGTTCCGTCGGGTTGACCCCTCAACAGAAAGGCAAACTGAAACCTCCGCTTCAGTTTCCCTCACCATTGATCTCAATGGTGAGGGAAACGTTGCTAAAGATTTCCGTATGTCACCGTTGTGGCAGGGTTCCGTTGTTTTGCATTGTCGACTGCGCTATTGATTCCGCCAAAACAACGGAACCCGTTCACAACGGTGACAAACGGAAACCATTAGCAAAGTTTCCATCACCATTGAGATCACCATTGAGAAAGCTAAGGTTTCCGTTTGCCTTTACATTGAGGGGTTAACAAGACGAAAACCCCTCAACGGAAGGGCAGCGGTGATGTGAAGAGGGCCTTAGATACAGGGCCCATGTGCATGTGTGATACTGTTTGTTGGACCCTGTATCTAAGCCTAAGGTAGGCTTAGATACAGGGTGCAGCAGACAGTATTCTTATGCAGTATAAGCTGGGGTCCTGTATCTAAGCCTAACACACGGTAGGCTTTAAAGGTTGTCCAGTACCTAAACATTGATGGCCTATCTTCAGTATAGGCCATCAATAGCTGATGGGTTGGGGTCAGACACCCGGGACCCCAGCTAATCAGCTGTTTTGAAGGGGTTGCAGCCGCTCGTACGAGTGCTGCTTCTCCTTCCTTTCCCTCACTTGCTCACACTGTGAATCGCTGACACGTCCATGTCGGCGATTCAGTGTGAGAAAGTGACCGGAATGAAGGGGAAGTAGCACTCGTACGAGCGGCTGCAACCCCTTCAAAACAGCTGATTAGCGGGGGTCCCGGGTGTCTGACCCCAACCCATCAGCAAGACACTAAAATTAAACTTACCTCCTCTTCGGCCGCAGGTCCTCACTCCATCAAGTGTCGAGACGTTTTGCGCTGCGCATAGCGCTGTGACGTTAGAACCTCTGATGCGCTCCAGGAAGAGGAGGGTAAGTACGGTCAGTTACTATAGTAACAGGGGCCCGTGTAGTTTATTACATAGGCCCCAGTTACTATAGTAACTTTTCATTAATGTGGTGCGGGGGGCTGCGGGTCCCCCTGGCTTCTGGGATCGGTCGCAATTGCGACCGCTGCGACCCCTATAGCTACGCCACTGGGTCCAGCCAGAATGCTGAAATATCCTGTTCGTGAAAGCAATCCGCAACGCAACACACATAACATCTGCGGATTTCATTGCATAATTTTGCAACTCCATTAAAGTCAATGGAGAAATTCTGCCACAAGTACGCATCAAGTCCGCAGTGTATGCTGAGGACACCAAATTCTGCACCGCAGCCTATGGTCCGCAGCGGAGTTGTCCGCAACGTCTGCACGAAGATAACAAAAAAGGTGTGGAAACCAATGGACAGACTGTCTGCTGCGGATTTCCAGTGCGGACTGTCTGCAGCGGAATTCCACAGCAATTTTGCCACGTGTGAACGTGCCCTAACCATTAAATGCCGCTGTCAATAGCAACAGCAACATCTAATGTGTTTGACAGAGGGAGGTAGCTCCCTCTGTCACCCCATCGGCGCCCCCGCAAAGAAATCGCGGGGCGCCGATGTGTTTCCATGGCAGCCGGGGGCCTAACAAAGTCCCCCAGCTCTGCCTTCAGCAAATGCCTGTTAGGCCATGCCAGAGGCATGGCCTATTAGATTGCCTGTCAGTTTTACACCGACAGGCAATAATGCTTTGGTATACTAAGTATACAAAAGCATTATATATGCGATTAGCAGATCGCATAGTGAAGTCCCCTAAATAAAGTTTGTGAAAAAAAATAAAAATAATTTACAGTCAAAATAAAATAAAGCTTTTCTCAAAAAGTGGTTTTATTTAGTAAAAGTGTAAAAACAAATAACACATACACATATATGGTATCCCCGCGATCCTAATGACTTGAACAATAAAATGTACACATTCATTAAACCGCCGGATGAACGGCGTCCAAAAAAAACGCAAAAAACAACGGCAAAATTCTCTCTTTTCTCCCATTCCCCACATAAAAAATTAAATAAAAGTTAATCTATAAGTCCTATGTACCCCAAAATAGTACTAATGAAAACTACACCTTGGCACGCAAAAATCAAGCCCACATACGGCCACATTGACGGAAAAATAAAAAAGTTACGGCTCTTGGAATGCGGCAAAGCAAAAACAAGTAATTTTTTTCTAAAAGGGTTTTTATTGCGCAAACGTAGGAAAACATATAAAACCTTTACATATTTGGTATCCCCGTAATTGTGCCGACCAATAGAATAAAGTTAATATGTTATTTAGGGCGGATTTACACGAGCGTGTGCGTTTTGTGCACGCAAAAAACGCTGCGTTTTGCGTGCGCAAAAGGCACTTAACAGCTCCGTGTGTCATGTTCATAAGGTGCGCGGCTGCGTGATTTTCACGCAGCTGCCATCATTATGACACTCCGTTTGGATGTTTGTAAACAGAAAAGCACATGGTGCTTTTCTGTTTACATTCATTCTTTTACTGCTGTTGCGCGAATAACGTGCGTCCCACGGAAGTGCTTCCATGGGGCGCGCGTGATTTTCACGCACCCATTGACTTCAATGGGTGCGTGATGCGTGAAAAACTCTGAAATATAGGACCTGTTGTGAGTTTTATGCAGCGGACTCACGCTGCGCAAAAATCACGGACAGTCTGCCCTGCCCCATAGACTTGCATAGGTCCGTGCCACATGCGTGAAAATGCTGCTGATTTAAAATTCTCTCCTAAAATAAAGTTAATAATAGTTAATCGCTATATTATCTAAAAATGGTGCAATTACAAAATACAACTCGTCCCGCATAAAATAAGCCCTTATACGGCTATGTCGACGGAATTAAAAAAAAGTTACGGCTCATGGAATGCGACTGTGAAAAAACAAAAAATAATCCTTGGTCATTAACGGGCAAAATGGCCTGGTCATTAAGGGGTTAATATATCAATCTAATATGAAACCTCTTATTACACATTAGATATGCTTCCTGACTTTTGACTCCTTGAAAAATTGGGCTTTTACCAAGAAAACATTGTTGGGAAAAGGATTTTAAGCAATATTTTATTACAGAAACAATATTTGCCAATGGATCCCTCCCTGTTCAAGAATCCCAGAAATTTCTTTAAAAAAAACCTCTCAATAAATATATTGTGTATTGAGGACGGTTTACAGATAAAATCTTGTTGCCTGTGTAAAAAGAGTAGCAGCATAGAAAGTGTGGCTGTAGTATAGATATAGGGGTCGCAGTTCGACTGGGCCCTTTAGTCAGGAGGCCCACAGCCCTCCCCCCGCCACCTCAGGTCCTTCAGGGTTTTCTTATGTTTTTCTTTAACCACTTGATGCACCAGAACGTGCCCATACATCCTGGTGTGGGGGTTGAAGTATGGAGCGACCTCACGCGATGAGCCCGCTCCATACGCTGTGGGTCTCGCAATAACACCCAGTAACACAGAGAACTATGATCCTGGCCGTTTAACCACTTAGATGCCACGGTCAATAGCAACCGCAGCATCTAAGCCGTTAGCAAGATGGGGCGGCCCCCTCCGGAAGCCCGTAGCAGACCGCCGCTCCCCCGATCCCGTACTGTAATCATGTTTGCAGTACAGGACATTTTTCCCGCAGCAAAGCAGGGAGTCCTGGCATCGTGCATAACTATGATGCAAGGAGCCAGGCTCCCTGTACTGTGTTCGGTTCGGGAAATACTGCCGACATACAGTCCGTATATAACAGACCGAATACGCTCGTGTGAACTAGGCCTTATGCTGACATCATGTGACACTTTGATTGCACACAGGGGGACATTATTCAGCTAATTATATGACTTTATGATGTTAATTTGGTTGACCAGACCTTATTTAGCCCCTTAACGATAGCCCGCTGTCTTTTGACAGCAGGATGTGCAGGCCTAGAATCTACAGCGACGTCTTTTGGCGTCGTTGTAGAAAAGTCTTATGAATCTAAGCATGAGCTATAGATAATAGCTCCTGTTTTTAGAGCAGTCATCTGAATGCAGCTCGGACTAAAAAAAACTCAGACCCCAGATATTTAACCCATTGATCACCATAATCCGTGGCAGCGGCATGATCAAAGCGGAAAACAGTGATGCCATCGGAGCCTGGGAGAACCCTCTGAATTCAACCCCGGGGACCTAGAAAGGACACCAGGGCTGTCTATTCTATAAGCCTGCTCTTAGTGCACACTATGTGCTGCCCTAACAGCAGCCTGTGTCGTAGTGGCACAGTGTAACGTATAAGCATACTGGAATATGCTAATACATTACAAATAAAAATGTAATGTAAATAAAAAGTTTTCCCTTCATGGGATTAAAAAAAAAACATGTAACAAAAAAATGTCATTATTTAGCATAAAATATATTTATTTCTCATACATTACATAAACACAAAATGTTCTGCTCCGGGACTCCAGTACTGCTCTGCCGACGTCATTGTCCATATATGGACTGTGACAATGATGTGGGCAGAAGTTGTGGAGTCCCCAGGCAGAGCATCAGCTCATGCTTTTCTCGGGGACTCCAGCTTTAGGAAACCCCTGAATTGACAAATATGGACGTCGGGAGCAGTGCTGGAGTCCCGAGCAAAGCGCCAGCAGATGCTCGGCTCGGGACTTTAGTGTGACAGCCCCTTGCGGTCATGTTCACAAACAGCACATGAAGCAAGAGCTCAGTCACTTGGGGCCGTGTCGGAGCGTCATTATTGGTACAAAAGCTCAAGCACTTCCTGAATAAATTGAACTGCACCATTTAGTACAGAATTTTTAATTGAAGAATATTAGTAAGTTACTTAGTTTTACATAAATATATTATTGCAATGCAATTTTTGGTCCCCGGATAACTTCTTTAAGGTTGTAATGCAGCAAACTAGAAAAAAGCCAAGTGGGGAATACTTTCTCAAGGCATTGTAAATGCCTTCTGTTTCGGCAAGCCCTTGTTGTGTTCACTCACATGAGAATTGGTCCACTGTAGCCTGAGAGAGTGCCCTAAAGACATGGCAAATAATTTCCACTGCAAAAATCAGTCGCTTTTCCACGCAAATTTGAAAACTTGCAATATGTTGTGATTTCCATGCAGATTTTTACCGCTACAAGTGGATGGGGTTTTAAAAATCCCATCTACTTGTATAGTACTGTAAAATGCTGCGGATTTGCAATACGGAATCCGCACTGCAAATCCATCACATCTGGCAGTGTTTCTAGATAAATTTATAGATGATAGATTAGTTTAAATGGTGGTTTTCCCCCTAATAGATCAATAGAGAAAAAATCCTGACAGATAGTCTGGCATAGTTAGAACCATTTGAGGATTGGTAAAACTGATCCAATATGTTAGACTCGCTATGATTGTGGGTGCAGGTTCTAACACATTCGTCTGAATACAATAATGCAGGAAGAGGCAGAACATCTGGTGAGCAGAGCTACAAACATCAAAAACAGCTTGAAGAGGTCATGACGGACGGTACTAGGGCGACAAGGGGCCACTTGTTCCACACCCTCCTATCTAATAAATGTACAATCACACAATTAAAATTGGAAGGTGCTTGTCACAGCTTTATTAGATGTTTTCTTATACAGAACCTGAGAATATATAAAACAAGTATAAACCTATTATAAACATAATTAACATATTAACATTAATAACAGTATGTGGCTAAGTCCTTGACAACCTCCAAAACATAAATACAGCAATACCCTTTAACCACTAGCCGTGACCATATAAGTTACAGTGGCGTCACAACGGGTATGTTAAAGCACCACGCTCCCAGGGTCCGCCCCTTAGAGAAGCCCAAATCCATCGCTTTAAAATAAAACCAATATATTGTGTCTAAGACAGCAATATATAAAAACATAAATACCGTTGCCAAAGACCCGACCACAGCATGAAAACTTGACTCCTTAAGTTTTCATATGCCGCCACACTTGAAAAGCCAACTCCAGGCTTTCCTGGAGCCCAAAATTAAAAACAACCAGGCCCACATCTGTCAAGTGAACCCCGTCCTTACCAATGTAAGATCCACGATCCTCCAACAGTCGGTGACGAACTACCAACCCACCATTTAATCGAAAAAAACGTGGACAATGTCTTATTAATCTTAACCCTAGTCCTATTCAGCGTCAACACTGACAGCGCCATTTTACCCGCTGTACGATTTCGGACAAAATAATCAAAAGACCAGGATGGGCGTCTAAAAAACATAAGAAGTCCCTCTTAATGTTCTTAATAAGGTTCCACATAGGATAACTCCAAATGTCATTACCCCCCGCATGAACTATCAAAATACCAGGTGGACCCCAGGATCTAACCGCATCCTGAAACAAAGGCCTTACCTGATCCCAGGTCAGGCCACGAACTCCAAACCAGTGTACCTCCACCTTATCCATATCTAAACCCAAATACCTACTATCTGGACGCACACATGCACGCTTTTCAGCTCAGTAAATATAGGAATGGCCAAGAAGCCAGACCACACATTTTGCAGAACCTGAAAGTAAAAGAAAATTAGGTGAACAGGACAGTGGCCTCCCTAACCAAAGTAGCCCCAAGATACAGAAATCAACATTCCAGGAAATGCGGCCTAACATAGGAATGAAAACGGCTGGATCCTCTTAAGTGATGCGGTGTCAAGCCCAAAACAAGAACCCTCAGTAGCGGCTCCAATACTAAAAGAATGTGAGCTGTAATCCAGATTTGAAAGGCCCAAGCCCTGTACGCATTTCTTAAAGACAGCAATAAATTGATATCTGGACAACGCTGAACCATCCGCATGCACCAGAAAAGAGGAAAAACCCTGAGTACGCAAAGCGATGAAATGCAGAAAACACCTCACCAGACACAATTCCCCTTCATAAATCTTAGTCAAACAAATTTCAAAACCTTTTCCCTTCCTGTCAGTTTTGGAATGGTACAACATTATTCTCAACACACTATCCCATAAGCTCACATACTTATGCCAAATGCCATCCCACCTTCCATTCATTGTTAAGGAGGTTTTACACAGGATGATTATCAGGTAGACGAGCGTTAATATAACACTCGTTGCTGATAATTGCCCTGTGTAAACAGGGGAACGATCAGCAGATGAACGAGCAAACGCTCCATCATCTGCTGGTCGCATCGTTTTAAAAAAGTAAAATATTATCATTGTCGGCATCACATCTTCTTGTGTAAACAGGGAGACACATTGCCGACATGATAATAATGGATGGGGATTGGGGGCGTGGCCTGGACGTGCATGGAGGAAGTCGCACAGTAGTTGAGCTCCCGGTTTGAGAGCCAAAATCGGCTTAACTAAACCCTGTACCTGCTCCTCTTCACATGGACGCATCTCCTGATTGCTCCGGTCGTTCAGGGCTCCGGTTAGTGCTTACTCCGGGACGTTTGGGTGTGCAGCACTTACCTCGTGACTGGCTGCTTCGGTGCCGGACATCCTCCTGCTTCTCTGCTCTTCTTGGTCAGTTTACGTGGCTTGGCGCCGTTCCCTGGGATCAGGGAGTGTAAGGTGAGGTCCTGGTGCCTCCTGTCGGTGTCCACCGGCAGCTTCTTGTGGCGTGGTGTCCTAGGTGAGGCAATCTGCTCACAACTTCTGGCGCCATTACGACTCTCCCTCCTCCGGCGGCCATCTTATGAAAGAGAACTTCTGTCCAGAGTGGTGCAGCACTGTCTATAGCAGCATTAGAGGAGCACAGACAACTATAGGACCGGCTTCTGAACTAATCCTTGCTGGTGGCCATAGGGGTGGAACGGAGCAGCTGTTTTAAAGGTACTTGCATTTACCTTGTCTTTCTCTGTGGAGACCTTACTAACTTTCTGCCATATTGTCAAACAGTGTATTCCCCCTTGCCACAATGGGTGGTAAATCTAAAAGAAATACTAAGTCCAAGCCGGCTAAACTTACTGAATTTTTCACTAATTCTTAGTTTCAGCAATCGGTGGTGAACAGACGCATTTTCCTACCTCCATCCTCGCCCTCTCCATCTTCCAGGGCAGCATCTGTGGAAAATGACATGCAAGATGATATGGAATCTCAACCTGTTTCTGAAACCACGATTAAGAGACTTTTAAATTCGTTGAGGGATTCGATTCAATTGGATATACGACAAGTGATTTACGGTCAGATATTCAAGCTATAACCTCGAGAACCAATCACATGGAACATAAGCTGGAAAAATTTGTAAAATCACACTCGCTCATTGATGCGAACGCAACGTTGGAAGAAGAGGTAACGAAACTTTCTAATAAAGTTTTGGATCTGGAGGATAGATCCCGAAGAAATAATGTCCGCATCAGAGGAATACCAGAGTCAGTCACGCCGGATCTTTTATCTCAATATCTTACGGACCTGATGGCTATTGTTCTGCCGCAAAAATCTGCCTTGGATCTCACAATTGATAGGATTCACCGAATCACTAAGCCTAAACACATTGCTGCGCATCTATCTGCCTAGAGAGTCGATTGCTCGCATCCATTTCTTCCATGTGAAAGATGAATTTCTACGAGGATTGAAAGCTTCCCCCAATTTACCAGACCGCTTTAAAGACATTGCTTTGTATCCGGATCTGTCCACGGCGACCATGCTATGACGTAAAGAATTTGCGGTGCTGACGAAAATTCTACGGGATAAAGGCATTTTATACAAGTGGGGTTTTCCAGTAAAGCTCATAATCACAAAAAATGGCAGTTAACATGTTTGCCTCTCGCCAGACTCCGCAAATGATCTTCTACACTCTTGGGGTCTCCTAGCATCCCCTCCTCAGAGTCCCCATTGCTGGAACCCTACCCGGTCGGAATTGGTTTCACCTTTGTGGTCAGACGCAGTTAATAGGCCCAAACGGAGACTTCCTGACTAATGCTGGGGCTTCCGCTGTAAGAATTGTCTGTCAAGGCTTTCTAAGTTCTCACCTGGACAATACTCCTCCTTTCTGCAGCGCTTGTAGCTTTAAAGAGATTGTCCCCACATTATAAGTGCCCTATCTCCTACATAAGGAGATGCGCACTATAATGTAGGTGACAGCAGTGCTTTTTATTTAAAAAAAACTATCTATTTTCACCACGTTATTAGCGATTTTAGCTTTATGCTAATGAGTTTCTCAATGGACAACTTGGCATATTTTACTATTTACCAAGTGGGCGTTGTACAGAGGAGTGTATGACGCTGACCAATCAGCGACCAATCAGCCTCATACACTTCTCTCCATTCATTTCCTCAGCACATAGGGATCCTTTTAGATCAGTATGTGCTGTCTTATACGAACACATTAACGATACTGAAGTGTTTAGACAGTGAATAGACATTCCACGGGATGTCTATTCACAATCCCGGCACGTTAACGTTTCTGTGGTAGTTACAGCAGAGCAAGCGTAATCTCGTTGTAACCTGTCATCTACATCGTAATCTCGCGAGATTACGCTTGCTCTGCTGTAACTACCACAGAAACATTAACGAAGTGCCGGGATTGTGAATAGACATCCGGTGGAATGTCTATTCACTGTCTAAACACTTCAGTATCGTTAATGTGTTCGTAGAAGACAGCACATACTGATCTAAAAGGATCCCTATGTGCTGTCTAAATGAATGGAGAGAAGTGTATGACCCTGATTGGTCACTGATTGGTCAGCGTCATACACTCCTCTGTACAATGCCCACTTGGTCCATAGTAAAACTCGCCCAGTTGTCCATTGAGAAACTCATTAGCATAAAGCTAAAGTCGCTAATAACGTGGTGAAAATAGATTGTTTTGCTAAATAAAAAGCACTGCTGTCATCTACATTATAGCGCCCATCTCCTCATGTAGGAGATAGGGCACTTATAATTTGGTGACAGAGCCTCTTTAAGCTATCTGACTGGCTGAACTTTTGTCTCTACACTTTTTTCCCTGAAAGAGGGAAGTTCCTAAGTGGTAAATATGCTGTATTGCATATCGGTATTGGTTATTTTTTTTATGTTGTTTTTGTATTATGCTCGTTCTAGTTTGCTGTACCACAATCTTAATTATTTTTTCCTTATGTCATAATGGGTCTCAAACTACTTTCTATCAATGACCATGGCTTGAACTCTCCTTTCAGGAGATCTCTGCTTTGGAAAGAAACTTTCAAGTCTACTTGTTATATCTTATGTGTTCAGGACTCGCATTTATCTTCCAGAGATTGTCATCTATTTAAACATAAGAAGTTTCCTCATGTTTACTATGTGAAAAAGGCTGGTGTAATTATCGCTGTGAAGGAGACGATTGCTTTTAAATGTCTTTCTTCTTTTTCTGATCCTCAGGGGAGATATATCATTTTAATCTGTGAAATAGATAACCTCACATACACTTTGGTTTCTCTATATGCCCCTAATATTAGACAAATTCCCTTCATTAAAAAAGTACTGTCGAAAGCCAAATCTTTTCAGAAAGGGGATTTAATACTGTGTGGAGACTTTAATGTAGTGGTGAATAAGGATATGGACCGTTCTGTTGGGGGTAACAGATTGTCTCCTGACTTGAATTCCTGGGTAATGTAGGAAGAGTTGCATCAAGTTTGGTGATATCATCATGCATCCGAAATGGATTACACGTTTTATTCTTCCCCTCATAAGACGTACTCTAGGATTGAATTCTTTTTGGTGGATAGGGAGGTGTTACTAAATTCGGTTTCCTCTAAAATAGGTTTGATAATTTGGCAGGGGCGTAACTAGGAAAGACTGGGCCCCATAGCAAACTTTTGACTGTGGCTCCCCCTCTGCCGGGTATCACACAACCCCCCCTTGTAGATAATGGCTCCCTATAGATTCCACCACACAGCGACCCCCTATAGATAGCACCATACACAGCCCCCTGTAGATAAAGCCATACAGCCCCCCTGTAGATAACGCCATACAGACCCGCCTCCCTGTAGATAACGCCATACAGACCCCCTGTAGATAAAGCCATACAGCCCCCCTGTAGATAACGCCATACAGACCCGCCTCCCTGTAGATAACGCCATACAGACCCCCCGTAGATAACGCCATACAGACCCCCCTGTAGATAACGGCATATAGCCCCCCCCAAAAAAAACGGGCTATAGTTTGTCCTACAAAAGACATGCATCCCCTATCCACAGGATAGGGGATACATGTGTGATCGCTGGCAGCGATAAGGAGAACGGGGGACCGAAAGTCCCCCGAAGTTCTCCATGACGAACCTCGGACTTCCGGCGTCTGCGCAGTTCAATAAAAATGAAAGGAGCGCTGGTCACGCATGCGCACAAGCGCGACCGGTGCACAAGTCATTTCTATGGAGCTGCAGACAGACCCCGGAAGTCCGAGGTTTGTCATGGAGAACTTCGGGGGGACTTTCGGTCCCCCGTTCTCCTTATCACTGGGCGTCCCAGTGATCACACATGTATCCCCTATCCTGTGGATAGGGGATGCATGTCTTTTGTAGGAACAACCCCTTCAGTGGCGTCGCGCTGTAGCAGCCATAGCGGCTGCTAGCGGAGCCTCCAGGCACCGTAGAAGCCGCTACGGCTGCTATAGCGGTAGTTACGCCACTGCGTATAGGTTTGTACGGCGTAAAACTACAGCTCCCAGCATGGCCCGAACAATGGTAAGGATATGCTGGGACATGCGGTTTTACCATAAAAAATCATACCACCCATCATCTCACTGCAGATCATACAGTGACTACAATACTGATTAGAGGCAGAATAAACATTTACATTAAGTGACTTACCGGTGACGTCTCAGATTCTAGTTCTTTTCTTCTCCCTCCATCTATGATGGATTTCTCCCGGCCTGACCCATTTCTGCAGTTTTCCGTTTAGATGTCTTCAGCTTCTCACTTTTAAAACATTTCTGCACCTATAAACAAAGTTAAAATTCTCAACACCTCTAAATATAATAAACCACCATACACTGCACCAGTAACTATAATAGCACCATACACTGTGTCCCTGATTATAATAGTACCATACACTGTCACACACACCGTGCCCCCTGTAGATAGTGACCCGATAGCCCCCTGTAGATAGTGACCTACATAGAAGCCCCTGTAGATAGTGCCCACATATGGACTCCAGAGCTGCAAGGCAATAGTGCTAACCACTGAGTCACCGTGCTGCCCTACATATAGCTTCCCCTATAGTTAGTGCTCCACGTATAGCCCACCTCTGTAGATAGTGTCTCACATATAGCTCCCCCTGTATATAGTGTCCCACATATAGCCCACCCCTGTAGACTGTGCACTACATATAGCCACCCTGTTGCTAGTGCCCCACAGGTAACCCAGCCCTGTATATAGTGTCCCACACATAGCCCACCCCTATAGAAAGTACCCTAAAAATAGCTCCCCTATAGATAGTGCTCTACATATAGCCCACCCCTGTATAGTGTCTCACATATACTGCCCCACATATAGACCCCCCTGTAGATAGTGGCCCACATCCCTACATATAGACCCTCCTGTAGATTGTGCCCCACATACAGACCTCCCCTGCAGCTAGTGCCCCACATATAAACCCCCCTGTATATAGTGGCCCACATATAGACCCCCCTGTATATAATGGCCCACATATAGAACCCCCTGTATATAGTGGCCCACACCCCCACATATAGACTCCCCTGTATATAATGGCCCACATATAGAGCGCCCTGTATATAGTAGCCCACACGCCCAAATATAGACCCCCCTGTAGCTAGTGCCCCACATATAGACTCCCTATATATAATGGCCCACACACAGACGTCCCCCCCTGTAGATAGACCCCCCACTATAGATAATGGCATTCACATTTTTATGAGAAAAAAAATATATAAACTTGACATACTCACATGATCCCGTTCCCACGCTGTTCACTGGCGATGCAGACATGATCTCTTCTGAGCATGTCTGCTGGAGCTGAACGAGCGTCGTCCAATTACGCTGATTGGCGGGGCAGAATGACGTGCCCCGCCAATCAGCACCTTCCAAGCATGAAAGCGGCACGAAGATGTCATCGCGCCGCTAGCCAATCAGTGTCATTGTAAGGCACTGGATGGTCAATGCATGTATTTGGCTGCCGCTAGCACCGGGGACCCCTCCGGTGCTAGCGACACCTACAGGCATGAGAGGCTCGGCGGCGCGGGCCCCACAGTAGCGGCACTACCGTTGTAGCAGCCATAACGGCTGCTAGCGGCGCCACCGGGCATTTGGGGGACGTGTCGGCTGGTGGCACGGGCCCCCTCAAGCGGTAGTTACGCCACTGTAACCTGGTCAGATCATGCACCAATTGAACTTACGCTATTTGATCAATACATCGCCTCTCCTCTTGGGGATTAAATACTTTCCTTTTAAATTCCCCAGCACTCCAAGCCTCTATAGGACAGGCTTTGAAGGAATTTTCTGAGCTTAAAGAGGCTCTGTCACCAGATTTTGCAACCCCTATCTGCTATTGCAGCAGATAGGCGCTGCAATGTAGATTACAGTAACGTTTTTATTTTTAAAAAACGAGCATTTTTGGCCAAGTTATGACCATTTTTGTAATTATGCAAAGATCGACTTACCTGCAAACGCTGATGCTGCTGCAGAATCAACTGTAGCCTCTGGTGCCGATGTGGCCGTCACGATGCAGGACCTGTGAGTGACGTCACAGATCTGCACTGTCAGAAGCTGGGCGTTCTGAAGAGAAGAGGATGTTACTTCTCTTCAGAGCGCCCAGCTAGTAAAAGTATTAAAAACGCCCCGATGTACGCACATAATACACGCCCACTTGGACTTTTACTTTTAAACACACCCACTTGGACTTTTGCAAGCCTCATTTGCATAACTACAAAAATGGTCATAACTTGGCCAAAAATGCTCGTTTTTTAAAAATAAAAACGTTACTGTAATCTACATTGCAGCGCCTATCTGCTGCAATAGCAGATAGGGGTTGCAAAATCTGGTGACAGAGCCTCTTTAATGGTCCTACAGCCTCTTCTCCTGAACTCCTCTGGTGTACACACAAAGCTTTTATTAGAGAGGTTTGTTTATTTAAGCTACTGCTAGAGTGAAAAGGGATAGAAACAAAGAGTTTGATATCCTTATTGGTAGTATTCAGTCCTTGGAGTCTCAAATAAAAATTAATCCTTCATCTTCTCTGAGAAATAAATTACGGAACTGTCGGGATAAATTGCGTAAACATCAGCTCTTCTTATATGAGAAAACTAAATAAAATGGAACTTTTATGTCCAAGGGGATAGACCCAGTAAAATATTGGCTAAAAGAGTAAAACAGCATATAGCAAAGTCTAAAATTTCCTGGTTGCGCACTGCAGGGTGCAAGGGTGTATGACCGTCAGGAGATCACTGACACATTTGCAACATATTATAGCTCCCTTTATAATCTTAAGGAGGAGAAACAGCCTCCTGAAGTGTCTATTCCACGGTCAATTCTTTTTTGGAGCAAGTACATACCCCAGTTTTATCCGATTTACAACTCAGTCAATTAAATGCCCCGTTTACTGTTGAGGAAATCAAATTGGTAATTCTTAGGTCTAAACAAAATAAATCCCCTGGGCCTGAGGGTCTACCGAACGAGTATTACAGAACTTTCGCAGACTTACTGCTTACATGTATGCAAAATACGTTTATGGGAATTGCGTCTAATCCTACCTCCCCTCTGGAGGCCACCATAGTTACACTTCCTAAACTGGGTAAAACCCCAGATTCCCCAGCTCATTTCCGCCCGATATCCCTCTTAAATTGTGACATAAAATTTTATGCTAAACTTTTAGCGAATAGTTTGAATGAATGCTTGCCTTCCCTAATAGCGCTAGACCAAGTAGGGTTTGTCAAACGTCGCCAAGCGAGTGATGGTACCCGCAGAATTTTAGATCTCATCCAGATAGCCGGAGACTCTAAGACTGCCTCCCTTTTCATTTCCCTGGATGCCGAAAAGGCATTTGACAGGGTTAATTGGCAATATCTGGAGGGTACTTTGGATAAATTTGGTTTCCATTCCTTTATAAAGACGGTCATATTCTCACTGTATTCCTCTCCGTCGGCTAGGGTTCTTTCTTCTGGTATTCTCTCTAGATCTATTGCAATTACTAATGGGACTAGACAGGGTTGTCCTTTATCCCAATTAATATTTACTTTATGTATGGAACCATTTGCGGAAATGATCCGTAGTTCTGATAACATTTTGGGTATCCAGGTAGGCAGTACAGAACATAAGATAGGACTATACGCAGATGATGTTATCTTGACCTATACTTCTCCCCTTTCATCGTTGAAAGAGTTAGGCCTCATACACACGAACGTAAAAACGCCGTAATTACGAGCCGTAATTACGGGCCGTTATTACGGGCCCATAGACTTCTATTGGCCATGGGTACCTTCCCTATGCTTACGAGAAGGGGCCCGTGCCGTTGAAAAATATGTAACATGTCATATTTCAGGCCGTAATAACGGCACGGGCAGCCCCATAGAAGTCTATGGGGCTCCCGTAATTACGGGTGACTACATGTGTGCACCCGTAATTACGGGAGCGTTGCTAATCGACGTCAGGGGATAGTCACTGTCCAGGGGGCTGAAAGAGTTAACTGATCGTCAGTAACTCTTTCAGCACCCGGGACAATGACTACTGCTGGAGTTAATAGTCTTAAAAAGTTACTTACCTGCTTCTTCCTCCAGTCCCGTCTCCCGGGATGACGTTTCATCCCATGTGACCGCTGCAGCCAATCACAGGCCAATCAAAGGCTGCAGCGGTCACATGGACTGCCGCGTCATCCAGGGAGGTCGGACTGGATGTCAAAAGAGGGACACCGTCACCAAGACAACGGTACGTATGAACTTCTTTTACTTTCAATCGCTGTGGAAACTCTGCCCGAACGGGCTGCCCCTCCTCTCTTTCCAGGACTGATAGAGAGAAGGGTCTGCCGATTAGTGCAGAGAAAACGGGTCCGTAAATATGGGTGGAACACTGGTGACACCGGACTCGTATTTATGGGCACGGGTCCGTAAATACTGGTCTTACTTATCATTTCTAGGTTTTCGGAGGTATCTTATTATAAGTTAAATATTTCTAAATCAATGATGTTACCACTGCATGTCGACCCTCAGCTGAAAATAATTTTATCTACTTTTCACATGGCCTGGACTGCGTCAGGTCTCACCTACTTAGGGATAAAACTGTATTCTTCGATATCTCAAATTTTACAGTAAAATTATTCAGATCTTATTGTGGGTATGAGATCGGAATGTGAGAGATTGAATGCTTTTCACTTGTCCTGGATTGCTAGAATCAATTTAATTAAAATGTTATTACTTCTCAAATACTTGTACTTTTGCAGAACTATTCCGTTGCTGGTACCTAGTTCCATTGCATCACAAATTCAGAAAATTATTCCTCAATTTTATTTGGAACAATAAAAGAGCGAGAGTAGCTAAAAACTTATTATTTCGCAAGACCAGGGAGGGAGGATTGGGAGTCCCAGATGTGATTGCCTACAACATAGCTGCCATAATGGATCAACTGGGTCTGTTATGGAACTCCCCATCTACAGCTTTATGGTCCCAGTTGGAAAATATGTTTCCTTGTTCTTCTTTAAAAATCCTGATGGCTGCGACTTATGTGGGGGTGGGGCTGCCTATGGTGCCCTTGCAAACCACTTCTGATTCCTTGAAGAGTTGGAAGCTATATGCCTGTGCACATAGATGGGTGCACCTATCACATGAATACATACCGATACAAGATTTTCAGTGTTTTGTGCCGCATGTAGCTTTGTTAACCTGGGAGGCGTTAGGTATAAAAGCTCTTTCTGACTTGTATGAAGAAGGGAATATGCGGTCTTTTGAGAATTTAGTTCAGGGGTATTGCATGCCGCGCAACATGTTTTACCAATATCTCCAGCTTAGACATTTGCTTTAATCGTTACCTGTCCCTGTTAAACCCACTAATCTCTCCTCCTTTCATACATTTTTATTTAAATGGCAAGGATACAGTAGGGGACTTTCCTGTAGTTTTGATCTTTTGAACAAGAGGACCTCGGGAAGGTCTACTCATATGTTGCGATGGGTACGAGAGATGGGAGTTACGTTTACTACTGAGTAATGGTTGAAGGCCTCTAGTTGGATTTTTCGACATTCTAAATGCATTAATCATAGAGATCACACGTAAAATTCACCTTAGATAGTTTCTGACTCCATCCAGATTTGCAAATTACTTTGCTGGCAGTTCGAATAGTTGCTGGCGGGAATGTGGTTCTCTTGGTTCCACTCTACATATGTGGTCGTCATGTCCCACGGTTGGAGTTGTCATCATGAAACTCTTTTATTGCAAACTCCCTCTGTTCATATAAGGAATTTGTTTTTGGAAGCTTTGGGTAGAATCAAAATAATATCTCTAATGACATGCTTTAGTTTTCATTTTATTTTTGATGTATATGGGACAGCAGTGTTGATATATGTTTGTGTATGGTTTATGTGTGGTTTGTGTGTGGTTTATATGATGCTATCACATGTGTGTACTGCTTTTCATATGGGTCCGTGGTTCCTAGGACCAAGATCTGGTTTTGTAATGTTGTAAAATTCAATAAAAATCTGATTTAAAAAAAAACCTTGGGGATGAGCGATCGGAGTAACGACCGCTCGTCCAAATCCATAGCTCCGTGTGACAGGAGCAAACGAGCGCCGATTAACGATGTCTCGTTGATCAGCACTCGCTGCACGGGCCGCTTATCAGCCGTTGTAAAAGGGCCTTTAGTTCTTGGGACAGCTAGATATAAAAACAATCGGTCCTCTGATAATAGTGACCACCACTTGCTCCTTACTAGGTTTGTCCAGGTCCTGAGATGCTTTTAGCAGGATATTACTTGTAAAAGTTGTATAAGGGCTTGTCCATACGTAGCAGAATTGCTGCATATTTTCCATCCGGAATTGCCGATGGAAAACACGCAGCGGAATACAGTAGCAGCAAAATGGGTGAGGGTTAACAAATCTCATCCACATGCTGAGTAAAAATTCCAACCCGAAACTGATCTGCAGTGCGTATTTTTCAAACTGCAGCATGTAAACTCGTGCTCCGGAAAATGGACTGAATGGCTGCGTTTTTACAGAGGAGATGTCACCATCTCCCAACATTGAGAAAAACGCCGCAAAATCCGCACCATTTTCTGCAGTAAAAAAAATGCAGGAAATCGTGCGGTTTTCCCACAGCGGAAGACTGTATGCATATGAAAACGTAAAACCCACTGGTAGTCTAGTTAAATAAATAATCCCCTTAATTAACCAACGACAACTTCTTTGAATGTGGGGTTGACCCAGGGGTCGGCCACAGCTTTAATTTGAATAAATAATAAAATAACATGGCCAACCTTATAAAAAATATCACTCTAAATTACCTTAAAATATGTCAATGAAAAACCTGTATGCCTGCTTATTCCAAGGATATGTAGGTAAATACTCTAAGGCCCTGTTTACACTGAGGTTTTCTTACGCGGAAACCACGTCTGAAAATGCGCCAAAAACCCCTCCCATTAATTTCAGGCAGAGGCGTGGAAAAAACGCTCGTGGGAAAAAGCAGCAACACACCCAAATCTTTGGGCGTCTACATATCTGACCTCCCATTGACATCAATGGGAGGCAGAGAAAGCGTATTTCGTGGCGTTTTTGCCCGTGGCACTCAATGGGCGCTAGCGGAAAACGCTGCAAAAAACGCAGCAAACAGATCAATATCTGATCAATACCTGCAAAAAAACTCAGTGAACAGGACCTAATACCGCCAGCTGTGACATGAAACAAAACATAGCGATAAGCAAAACATTTGTTAATTTTTTTTATTTTTATGTTGTATGCTTTTAAAAATAATTTTTGTATGTTTTTTTTTTTGTTTTTTTTTTTAAATAAACAGCAAATGCAAAATAAAAAACTATTGCACAATTAGACAGAAAATTACCAATGAAAAAACACCACCACCACCATTGTGCTACCAGGGAGAGGGGGACAAATTTTGCCAAAAGAGGCTGAGGAGAGGTGAGGGGGAACTATATACTACACCCCTATTAACATAATCCATTCCCCCCTCCACTACCCATACGCCCTCCTCCTAAAATAGCTGACTCACCAGCAAAGGAGGGAACGAAGACAAAAAAAAAAACAACTTTATATTATATAGATTAGTACCCCAAACCATTGATTTATGAGGTGAACCTTCAGCTTTGGGAAATATCGCCATCAGGACCAGTGTTTATTTGTTCACGTAGTTGGCAGAAGTTGGAGAAAACAAACATTTCCTCATTAGTAAAAACTAAACAGATAGAAGTACAGTAGCCAATGTTAAAAAGCAATGTAAATATGAATACGGCTTGTCTTTACTTCTAACATGGCAGTCACAGAGCACATAAGATGGGAAGAGATTATTCAGAGGAAACGTCCCTGCACACGGGTATGGTGGACACCTGCTCAGACACATGGGAAATTTAGCACAATACACACTTTAAAACCATCTCGGACCGGAGCCATATGTTTTAGATTCCATTATTAATTCTTCCAAACCAACTAAGCACAAGAATTACACGAAGGAAAAAAAAATTGAAAACGTGTAAGGCCTCGTTCAAATCTGCTTTGGGGTCCCGTTCTGACGTTCTGTCGGAGCTTTCCGCCAGAACAGGACCCTGAACAGACACAAACGGAAGCCAGAGGTTTCTGTATCCATTACCATTGATTTTGCTTCCGGCAAAATAACGGGTCCAGTGCACAACAGAGAAACAAACCACGGGCACTAGATCAGTCACCATTGACATCAATGGTGATGGAAACGCAAAACTCTGGCTTAGTTTGTCTTCGGGGTCCCCTTCTGACGGAAAGCTCCTACTGAACATGAGAACGGTACTCAAATGCAGATGCGAACGAGGCCTAACTTTATTCTACCAGTCAATACAATTATGGCAATACCACGTTTGTTTTTTTTATGTTTTACAAGGAAGATTAAAAATAAAATTGTGTTTTGTTGCCATATTCTGAGCCATAACCTTCTTTTCTCAGTCGATTGAGCGGCATGAGGGCTTATTTGTTGTGGAGCGAGCTGTTTTTTTTTAGTACCATTTTGGGTGGGGTATGAGATTTTTTTTGTGGGAGATAGTGACCAAACTAATGGCAGCATTTTTTTTTTTAACCCGTTCACCATGCAGATTAAAAAAAATCATATTGTAATAGCTTACACCTTTACAGACATGGCAATACCAATTTTGTTTCTTTTTTAGATTGAGGGGGGGGGAACAAAAAAAAACAAAACTGAAAGTGGTGGTGGGAGGGGGGGGGGGGGTTTGAATTGCAAATACATGGTTAGTTCCCCTAGGAGACTTTGCGATACATCAGTATTGCAATGTATTGGTTGGTGTATTGTCATTTTAATCAGCGAGGTCAGATACGGATGTTGGATGAGAGTGACTGGCTCGCAATCTCCATTCTAGTCCATCCCAAAAAGGTGTTGGATAGGGTTAAGATCAGGGCCAGACAAGTTCTTCCACAACAAACTCTCCCAACGATGCCTTTATGGACCTTGCTGTGTGCGCTGAGCCAAACCTGCTGGAACAGAAATGGGCCTTCCCCAAACTGTTCCCACAATGCTGGAAGCTACAATTGTCCAATATGACTTGGTATGCTGGAGCATTAAGATTTCCCTTCACTGGTACTGAGGGACCTAGGCCAACCCCTGAAAGACAACCCCACAGCATTATCCCTCCTCCACCAGACTTTACAGTACAGTTGGCACAATGCAGTCAGGTAACGTTCGTCTGGCAGTCGCCTAACCCAGAATCATCCATCAGACAGGGAAGAGTGATTCATTACTCCACAGATCACATTTCCACTGCTCCAGAGGCGATGTGCTTTACTCTATCAAACGTTGGGATTTGTGCTTGATGATGTAAGGGTTGCATGCAGCTGTTGGTCATAGAAACCCATGCCATGAAGCTACTGGTGTAGTTTGTGCAGATGTTATTGCCAGAGGATGTTTGAATCTCTGCAGTAGAGCTCTGGTCAACCCCGCTCTAACTTTAAGGGTATGTTCACACGGCCTATTTACGGACGTAATTCGGGCGTCTTTGCCCCGAATTACGTCTGAAAATAGCGCTGACAAACATCTGCCCATTGAAAGCAATGGGCAGACGTTTGTCTGTTCACACGAGGCGTAATTTACGCGCCGCTGTCAAATGACTGCGCGTAAATAGACGCCCACGTCAAAGAAGTGACCTGTCACTTCTTTGGGTGTAATTGGAGCAGTTATTCATTGACTCCAATGAATAGCAGCACCAATTACCTCCGTAATTGACGCGGCTTTCAAGCGCCTGCACATGCCGTTACGGCTGAAATTACAGGGATGTTTTCAGGCTGAGACATCCCCGTAATTTCAGCCGTTACAGACGCCCTTGTGTGAACATACCCTAAGAGGTCTACCGCTCTGGCTGAGTCTGGTTCCTAAACGCTTCCACTCTGCAGTAATACCCCTCAGTTGATAGTGGAAATTCTAGGAGGAAAGACATGTCATGGACTCCCTTGTTGCAACTTATTACAATACCACACTGGAATTCAGTGAGCTCTTTATCGACCCATTCTTGCACAAATGTTTTTAGAGGCAACGGCATGGCTAGCTGCTGGATTTATTTTTTTACCCCCGTGGCAGTGGGACTGAATGAAACATCTGAATTCAATGATTAAGATGACCCAATATTTTTGCTCAGTGTTTTACCTCCAGTCAACCAGTGTAATTTAGAAGACACGTTTATTATCAAAACTTAGATCTTAGAGTAAAGACTTCAAATCCATTAAGTAGAATATACCTTCTGTCTAACATAGTGGGACAGACAGGATCAGCCACGTTTGTCCCCTCCATCCAATATAACAAAGTAATAAGTTGACATTAGGTTTAAATCGTAAGTAGAGTTGTAACATGTCAAGAGAACAGTTGGGCTAAGCAGACTGGTCGCCTGATCCTAGCAATAATTAGGAATGCCTGACAGTTGTGCATATATATATATATATATATATATATATATAGCTGTATGAGATTGCATGTGATGCGCAAGTAAATTGTTTGGTTTCTCTTACCGCTCCCTGCTGGGATTTTCGCATAGCACGCTACAAAAGTCAATCATAGGACAATATTGAAGCTGCTGTTACAAGGCTATAAGGCAGAGTTCACACTGGGCTGATATGCTGCATAAAAGCACATCTGCCCTGTGCACCGCTGGGAATTCTGGCGAAAAAGCACACTGGTGCAGTTTTGCCTGGAGTATCTGCTGCGGAGAACTGCAGCACTTAGCCGGCCTCCTGGGATGATGTCATCCCAGGAGACTTCAGCAGCCTGTCGTTGGCTGCAGCTGCGGTCACATGGGATGGAGTCATTCCAGGAGGCTGGCCCTCAGACATCCCAGCCAGCCTCTTGGGATGTCATTTCATCCCATGTGCCTGCCGCTACAGCCTGTGATTGGCTGCAGCTGTCACATGAGGTGAAGTCATCCCAGGGGCTGTGCTGGAGGGAGGATCACAGACTTATGGGTAAGTATGGGGGGGGGGGGTTGACTACCAAACAAACATGCCACAAGAATTTGGAAACCAAAAGCTTTAATGTATATACAGACCACCACATGTCACAAATAAGCTTTTGATGCCGACTTGCTCAAAACCAGTGTAATGCTCATTGAACTGAGCTTTTTTTTTTTTTTTACATAACTTGTTCTACATCACTTGACTGAAGGTCTCATTTTCGGTCGTAGATACGAGTGCACTTCACATCTTTGAAAACGCAAGTCTAGGAAAACCATAAGGAAAGTTTTAAATAAAAATTAATGAAACACTATTACAAGGGACTAAGTATTGAAGCAGCAATTCCTTAGGGTAGAGTCCCACAATTCTGCTGTTAATCCCCGGTAAAGTCAGGTAGCCATTGGCTACCACAGGTGGGTTGGATTTTAGCCGATACTAGGTAGGACTGAACCCTTACAATGCAGATGACATGATTATTTCCAGTTATATCATAAAGCTGACTAAGGCCAGGATCAGTTTTGATGCAGTTTAATGCACAGGAGTGGATACAAAGAGGAAAAAAAAAAAAAAAAAAAAAAAGAAATTATATATATATATATATTTTACACACCTTTTTTAGTTTGATGCATTTCTGGCTTCGTGTCAAAAAACTGCATCAAAAATGTGTGTAATCCCAGCCTAACATCTGATCAGATGCATGAGAGAAGATTGCAGGAATTTTGACCATGAAAAACTTTAGAATAAAAGCGTTCTAAGGAGCAGTTGAACAACCTTTTCAAAGACCAAGACCATTAAGATCAAAAAAACATTACATTAGCAAAATAAACTTCTTTATCCTTACAAAGACTTCAGAGAGTTTACACAACTTATCGGGACTAAGTGGAAGGTGTGCAGAACGAAGGTTCATGTCTCAGACCTCAATACCATGCAGTTGTTGAGAATCTACAGTATACATAGAACTGGACCTATAGACATATCAATGTAACTGCACAGGACATTATCCCTGCACATTGAGGATTATGGGCCACTCAGCTTGGGGGAAAACTAAATAATCTGATGCCTCAATCCATAACCATTCAAAATGTTAGAAAGTGGTAATTGACACTTTGGACCGATCTACTTTGAAAACATTCTCATTACAGATTCCTGAACTTACTGTGATCATGCGCTTATCTTTCACTTCTCTATTAATCGTAGACTCTTTGCCATCCCACGTTTGCTTTTGTATCAATGACCCATTCTCAAGAGTAATGATTGACTGTAGCATAGAAAACAAAAACGTAAATTTCAATTAGTAGGAGAAAAAAAATAAAAATAAATATACAGACACACATACACACGAAGCCAGCCTTATTCACATTCCTGGTCTACTCTATTGGTTCTTCACTAGTCCAGGGAGCAGGCGCAAGGTTTTAAAAGCAATATTTTTCCACCAATTATATTGCTATTGCCATTCCCATGTCAAAATGGATCCAACACATCTTGTATTCACATCTGGTGCTTAGAGGGTCTCAGTGAACATACAAGTGGGTTCAGTCCTCCAGCCATTTCATAACACACAGGGTTACAAGTAGGTCAGAAGCAGATTGCTCCCTGTAAATGTAAGACGACGTTTTGACACCACAGCTGGCCCTAGAGCACACCTGGGCACGGTGTCTACAACAGTACCACTCAAACTGAGGCAGGTCTCATTGGTAAGGCGTGGCTGGGGAGGGATTTTGACAGGAGCATTCATATTCTGAACTTTCCTATGGCACTGGTCTCTGGCTGCAGAAATGTCTGATTTAGCATCATAGTTTACTTCGGGCATGCTTGATTTATTGTTCTTGACTCAGGAGAAGAAATTAGCAATATTGTAAATTTTATCATTGACAACCACTGATTAGGCCCAGGCAGCAGCGTAACTATAGGGGGAGGGGGGGGGTCACAGCAGTTGCGACCGGGCCCCTAAGCCTGGGGGGCCCCCGTTGCCATACAGCATGCTGGTTAAATAAATCGGTGCTGTGAAGCCGGCACTTCCTGGTTATGGTCACATGGTACACTTAGTGTACCATGTGACCGTGACACGTCTTCCAGCCAGTGCAGAGTCTGTATTGTATGGTGTTGACTGTTTGCGGTGGAGCCCGTTAAATTACAGGCCCCCCTCTCCACTGCAAACTGCACAATACATTACAAACTGTAGGTCGTGTCCCCCTTGGGGGTCGCGAGTCATTCACAGAGGTCTCGGTTCCATTCAATGCTGGAGCAAGGAGCTGTCTCCTTGCTCCAGCATTCACTGTACCCCAAGCGGCTCAATGCAGGTAGACGCGATTTAGTGACATTGCGCCGAGTCACTCATAGCACACACCGGAGGCGGTGAAGGATCCCCACACCTGGCATGGGAAAAGGGGTTAGGTAAGTAATTGTTATTTTTCTATTATGCACATATGGGGTATTATACTGTATGGGGAGCAGACATGGGGGCATTATACTGTGGGTCTGAAACAGGAAGCATTATATTGTATGAGGCATTATACTATGGGGGCTGTTGGGCAAGGGTAGGACGCCCCCCCCCCCTCCAAGCTGAATTCTTGCACCTGGGCCCATGAGCCTTTGGCTATGACCCTGGCATCACCATACATTGGCTGGCAAGGCCACAAGAGGGCTCTGGGTCTAATGACTGTTTCTCAGTATGCAAAAGGAATAAGGCCCTAACACAGTAGTCAAGATACACACATTTCATAGAATCTTCTCAAATTTTACACACCAAGCTAAAACTAGTCCTCACCTTGACCTTCCTGCCATCTGCAGTGGTTTCATCAAACTCCTCGCCTAACTTAAAGCTCAGCTCTGTGTTCTTAAAGGTGCTTGATGTTTTTATAGTCCACTCATCCCCATTTTTACAGATAGTCACGTCAGGCTTCAAAGTACAAGCAGCTTTGCGGGTGAGAAATGGCACATCTGGAGGAAGGGAAGAGGTTTTGTATGTTATAACAAGATTTGTACTTACACCAGAACAAAAACTCCTTTACACGGGTGGGCAGCATTGCAGATTTATATATAGAAAATTGGCAGATAGTAAAGTATTTAACAGCTATACAATCAGAAATCTTAAAATGGGCAGATTTAACAGTCTGGAAGGTTGTATTTTTTTTTTTTTAAAAACAATCACTAAGCATTCTGGCTAGGACATAACTTGGGGTCATTTCGGCCCTGTGTGCTCAAAAACCAATCTCCATGTTGAGAGCTTGGGCAACCTCTTCTCAGATTGTGCCCCACAAGATAAAAGCATTCAGGGGAAGGGAATGCTACTTGAGTGCTTCCTGTAATAAGCCATTATAATAAAAACCCCTAAGGAGGGGTTATGGTCCCATGGCAGGGCACGTCTAAAATCAGACTGTCATCCGCATTAACCCCCTTCCCAACATCCATTGTTCTCCCCCACACTGCAGGTGTAAGCTGTATATGACAGCCAACACCCTGCTCCAACAGCCAGGAATGGAGATAACTGACCCCAGCCATTTAACCACTTAGATGCCATTGACTGCAACATCTAGGCAGTTAGAGGCGGGAGGCCCCCTCTGTCACCCCATCAGCCCCCCCCCCCCCCACAACTAGATTTTGGGATGTTGAATGGGTTCTTAAGGCAGTCAGATGGCTAAAAGAAACTTTAAAAAAAACAGTTGTAGATAAAGCGGTCTTGTGCACATTATGCAAGTTTAGCTTAGTCATTCAGATTCCCTTACCCACCAATAGGTTTTGAAAATGGATCCCCAATAGGGGGAGGGGGTGGCATCAACAATCAAGGATTAGGGCATTTAGAGGCAAATTTAATCTGTGTCCTAAGGGAAGGCTAACTTATCTGCCACCACGGTGTTTGGTTAAAAGAAAAAAAAACAAGGGTGGATCCAAGGGTGGAGTGCAGAGCTGTAGAGTGACCTTTATCAGAGGAGATTAAGTCATTGCAACATCGAGGCATTTCTTCATATCGAGACAGCCGCATACATAAAGTGCGCATCAGTACAGACATGTAGAGGATACACTACAGAAGTTACAAGACCAGATTCACCATAGGGAACAATGAAGGGGCAGCAAAATGCCACTCACTAAAGGTGCTGTTCACAGTCACAGCTTCTGTTTTATAAGAGCCGTGACATTTTTGTGATAGACCGTATCGACAATTATCCCCCACACAGCATTCTACGTAATTCTGCCCATACATTGCCACTTGTAGAGGGAGGGTAACGTAGTTTTGCTTAAAAAAATATAAAATAAAAACACAAGGTTTCCAGATTGCATTACAACATACAATATTATCAAACTAATAATCACTGCAACAGAGAAAGGAATACAGGAGAATCTCCACAACCACACACATTTGTTTAATTTTACTGAACAAACATTTCCTTGTAGAAGTCCGCTACCATGACCAGATTTTCCAGGGCAAGTATCCTGAATTAGGATTGAGACCCAGCAGTGAGCACCCAAAACATGTTGTAGGGGAAAGAAACTTTCCACCTTTGGCATTTCAGTTGGTGTCTGCTGACGGACATTTAAACCAAGATTAAGTAAAAAAAAAAATAGTAGGTTCTAGGTATGACAACTATAACTCAAGATCTACTCTGACGCAGAAGTTTAATTTGAATCTAAGTGAGGCCTCCGTAATTGTGGATAACACTGATCCATTCATTTCTATGGCCCACGGACACCTCTCTATTTTTACAGGAAGGTGTCCGGGTCAGAGATGACCTGCAAAAATAAAAAGTAAAAAAAAATAAAAAAATAGGATGTCCCATTTCTTGAATTTACGAGAGGTGCTCCTATACTTTATAATGGGAGCACAGCCTGCAGGACAGTCCGGCCATAATCATGGACCGTGCACATGGCTACAGCTTTTTGCACGAGGACTTGGAAGTAGAAATAAGACACCATAATTTATATGGTCAGAACGCAAGCCTAATTGCACAAAATAGGACTGATCTTTCAGGCATTAGCCACATTATTAACCTTCCAAGAGATCAGGTTTAGAACCATTTTAGTGTTTAAGGAATTGAAAAGCAATTATCACAACCCCTCCCTTTACAAGCAGTGCAGTCTGATAAAGAGTCCACAGTCATACAAGGTTAAGTCCCAGCACAATAAAGCATTGACAGGCAGCTGGGAAATGCCCTTGAAAAAAAAAAAAGGGACATCTGAATTCTGGGACCACTTGAAATTCCTGATATTAGAGGAGAGCAATTCTGAGAAACCCATTAGGACTTCGCTAGTTATGAAATTCCATAAGAGCATGAAAGTGGCTCCATCTCCGAGCTTCACTACAAAAACAGAAGCAGATTTGTGGATATGTCAGTTATAATAACCAGAGTAAGAGTCCTCTAAATGCCCGCTGGAGTTTTGTCAGTCTATAGGGACTGCCAGGGTGTAACTCACACCACATTTATCAACATCTAACTTATAACACAGAGCAAGTGTAGGAGTAACTTTAGGCTGGATACACAGCAGTTTGCATGGCATCTAAAGTAGTAGATTCACTGCACACAACTGCAATGTGGCTTGTGGTGTTTGAGAATTGTGGTAAATGTCCCACCACCCCTCAAATGCAGGGGGGGGGGGGGGGGGGAATAACTAAGATACTTTTACTTTGAGCATTTTTTTTTTTATGCGGTTTCTATTACCAGAATTCTGCATGTGAAGGAGGCCTTATACCTGTATTATATAGTAGATCACAAGCCTTAGTAACATTTTCTGTCTCACATTACTCATTAACATTTTTACACATCACCAGGAGTTCTTCACCACTGATAGGTCATGTTCACACATGGCAGGAGTTCCAGCAACTATGTCTCTTCCATACAGAATTGGGTTGTTTCTGTAGCACATGCATAGAATTTTTTACAAAACCCATTCAGATGTATTGGACAGTCCCACAAATTTCTACAACAAATCTGCCAGGTGTGAAAATACCAATAAATCTGCCCCATTGATATCTACAACACCTTAAAGCCAGTATTCACACAGCTACAAGCCTAAAACCCCGCACTACCATATGTCACTTATTAGAGACCATTTACTTACCAACTGCCTCCATGTATTTGTTGAAATCATCGCTGTTGTTCTCAATGAGTTTCCATGTGCCCAGCAATTCATCACACATTATGGCGGTGTATGGGAAGCAGCTACCAGTAGAACAGAAGACGTTTACTAGAGACAGTGAGAAGGACTGAGGAGACCATGAGCCTTTATAGCGAGGGGCTGAGCTGCGGTGATGTCATACCAGTCATTCAGCTGGGTGAGAACTCCCTCCATCCAGCTGATTCAGCACTTGTGCTCTGATTTACTACACAACTTCCCTCCTTTACTGTTTAAACAAGAAAAGACTTGTTAGTACAGCCATTTCCCATCGTGTACTTTGATCCACGCCCAGACTCGGTCTACCCTAAAAAAGGTGTCTTAAATATTAAATTTTTCGCTTTCACTGAGAAAACTGGTCTTGATGTTGTATTTAACCGTAGCGCCCTGGGCTAACAGTAGCTTATTCATTAACCATTTCATATCAGGATATTCAGGATTTTCAGTCACTATCAAATGTTGCATTCTAGAGTTTGCAATGTGGAATAATGCGTAGTAGCTGAGACGTACACAAAAATATGGTGTTTAGTAATACTAATATTATCAAATATGACTTTACATTTAGTATATGTGGTGGGTGATGATCATATATTTAGTGCTGAGCTACACAGAATGCCGTTTTTCCCATTGATTTCAATGGGAAGATATTTGGAGGCGTTTACGGCCCAAAAAACGGCAGAAAACACTCTGTGTGAACATACCGTTATTTTTATGGCGAATACAAGTGTTTTCTACCATTGTTCTCTTTAGGGCAATATCACACACACAGGTTTGATGCAGTTTTTTGCACAGTTTTTTGCTGATTCAAACACAGAAGTAGATCTAAAAGAAAGCAGATGCATCAGTCTTTTCTTTAGACCTTTTCTTCACTTCTATGTTTGTTTAAAAAAACTGCACAAAAAAACTGCATCAAAACTGTGTGTGGGATCCTGGCCTTAAGGGTATGTTCACACGGCTTAGTTTTACGCCCTGTAAAACGGCTGATAAAACAGAAGCTGTATGCCTCCAAACATCTGCCCATTGGTTTCAATGTGGAAAAACGGGGCATTTTTTACGCAGCCGTTTGAAAAAATGGCGCATAAAAAACGCCCCGTAAAAAGAAGTGCATGTCACTTCTTGAGTTCTTTTTGGAGCCGTTTTTCATTGTGTCAATAGAAAAACAGCTCCAAAAACTGCCACAAAAACCGCCTAAAAAAACGTTTGTGGTTTCTAAAACGGCTGAAAATCAGAGTGTGTTTTCCCTTGAAAACAGCTCCGTATTTTAAAGCTGTTTTTACTTTAGCGCATGAACGTACCCTTAGGCTGTGTTCATACGTTGTGGCTAGGATGGATGTCTGCGCGGTTTTCAAATTCAGTGCGGCTGAAAGGATTTTGGAGTTTAATGGCTGCGCAACCATTAACAATTAGGCTGAGCAAACTCGTGCTATTTTGCTGCAATTTTTCAAAACAGCCTAAGGGGGGATTCACACGAGCGTGTATTCGGTCCGTGCGGGCCGTGTGGTTTTCACGCGGCACGCATGGACCAATACAAGTCTATGGGGCAGTACAGACAGTCCGTGCTTTTTGCGCAGCGTTTGTCTGCTGCGCAAAAAGCGTGACAGGTTCAATAACTCTGCGTATTTCGCGCATCACGCACCCATTGAAGTCAATGGGTGCGTGAAAATCACGCGCACCACACGGAAGCACTTCCGTGGGACGAGCGTGATTCGCGCAACAGCAGTGAAAAGGATGAATGAAAACAGAAAAGCACCACGTGCTTTTCTGTTTACAAACATTCAAACGGAGTGTCTTTGCGATGAGCGAAGCCGGACAAGCGAACCGAACTTCACCGGGTTCGGCGGAACTCGTTTTGGCCGAACCCGGCAAAAAAATTATCGGTACGCGACGTCAGGAGATAGTCACTGTCCATGGTGCTGAAAGAGTTAAACTGTTTCAGCACCATGGACCGTGACTTCCGATCCCAATATACATGAACCTGTAGAAAAAAAAACGAAGTTCTAACTCCCGGCTTCTTCCTCCAGTCTGACCTCCCGGGATGACAATTAAGTCCAAGTGACAGCTCCAGCCAATCACAGGCCAAGCACAGGCTGCAGCGGTCACATGGACTGGCGCGTCATCCAGGGAGGTGGGGCCCGATGTCAAGAGAGGCGCGTCACCAAGGACGCGTCACCAAGGCAACGGCCGGGAAGTTCTCGGTAAGTACGAACTTTTTCTTTTTTTTCTACAGGTTTTGCGATATTGTGTTCGGCATTCACTGTCGAGGGTGCTGAAAGAGTTAGCTCTTTCAGCACCTTGGACAGTGACGGCCGTCGACTAGCCTCATCTCTATGATGGCGGCTGCGCGAAAATCACGCAGCCGCGCATCAGACACGGATGACACACGCAGCTGTCAAATGGTTTTTGCGCGCGCAAAACGCGTTGTTTGCGCGCGCAAAAACGCAACGTTCGTGTGTATCTGCCCTAAGGCTGGGTTCACACGACCATGTTACGTCCGTAATGTACGGAACGTATTTCGGCCGGAAGACCCGGACCGAACACACTGCAGGGGACCGGGCTCCTAGTATCATAGTGATGTACGACGCTAGGAGTCCCTGCCTCGCTGCAGGACAACTGTCCCGTACTGTAGTTCCAGCCTTTGTTCAAATCTCCTCCACTTTACTGCTATTTTAATACGCTGCAGAATTCACGCACAGAATATCAACTTTCACGCTGGTGTTTTTTGGCCAAGAACCACGCTGTAAAAAACAGGTGCGGTAGTTGTGGGAATTTGCAGCAATAAAGGCAGCACAACTGCACCATCTAAGATGCAGTGAAAAGAAATGTTTTACATGTTTCTGATTTAGGGTCCATTCAGACGTTGCAGTTGAGGAGCTTTTAAAACCGCCTTCAAAAACTGAATGTGTTTTCACAGAGATTTTGTGCGTTTTTCGCTGTAGTTTTGATTTTTACTGCAAACGCATCGAAAAATGCACCAAACAGCGGCAAACACTATTTGCATCCAGGGCACTAGGAACGCATACATTGCATACATTATAGATCCATTACTATAGCAGAGTTGCCAACTGTCCATAAAAGCTGTCAGTAGATTTTATGCTACCAAATGCAGGACACCGCTAGGCAGCTATCAGGTAACGTATTAGAGGCATACCTGTGTTCCTGCTGTTACTGCTTTCATTAGTGGAAACAATTCAGTTTTATTCTACTGCACGCCATGCCCAGCGAACCAGGCATCTAGCGCTCCAACCCGCCCCCTCTTCTATGCAGTTGATTCAACAGTCGTTGTTCGGCAGGTACGACAGAATAAAACTTATGTTTTCTTGTGTGCAGCCCCCTTATACTGCCCCAGAACCATACTTAGACCGGTTTAACCAGAGCGTAAAGCGGGTGCATTAGTTTGAGCCCTTAGCCCAGCAGTTGGGCACTTATGTGAAACTGGCCTTAATGCCTATATGGTCATTTAAGACTATATTTACATGCATTTTGTGATCAGAGAATAGTTCAGCACCTTATATCTTTGCCTATTACAATCTGGGATTAAAGTTTTCTTTTGGACACATCATGTTACAAACTCTAATGCTGGAACTTGTCCTCTTGCACTTCAGGAGACGTAACCAACTAGAAGCAACATGTCCGTCTTCAGTCATCCAGTCAGCAGCTACACTGACAAGCCCGGTTGTTCTCATGTCTATACACGGTTACATACGTTATAATTAATATTCGCTGCAATAACAGTGCGTTGGGTATTTGTATGAAAGATAAATAAATGAATGAATGACTATAGTCAAGGTGACTGATGTAAGTGATTACTATCTGTGTACAGAGCTGCAGACTATGTTGGTGCGGCATAAGTAACGGGAATTAAATTAATAAACAAACATTGCTAATATTTCTGTAAAGAAAAAGTGCACAAAGTAAACAGACTGTGTTGGCATACATGCATTCAATAAAAACTTGTAGGATCTCGTAAAGTAGATTTAATATCATTGACGTTGCAGATAAAAGCTGTATGACTGGTCACATGGTCAAATGTAATTTACTATATTAAAAAGTACACATGTTTAACTTAACACTTAGAAACCAATAGCACAAACTATAGATGTCCAGGGACTCCATTTACATCTGCGTCGGAGTCTACACTAGGAACCACCTTCGCTAATTCTGTTGTAATTGACAGACAACATTTCGCCGCATGCAGTGTTATTTTGTCTGGCAAAACGACAGACACCATGACACAAACCCAAAGGAAAGTCAATGGGATCTATCAGGCGCCGTTGATGTCTGTCATGCGACGGATAGGTGCTTCTATATTTCTTGTTATTATATTCGTATGACGGAACAGAATGACGGAAAATCTATCACAGATGTAGATAGAGCGGGCCTGTTCACATCGCCGTTCGCTTTCCGTTCCGGGGTTCCGTCTGAGGTTTCCGTCGGGTGTACCCCGCAACGGAAAGTGAAACCACAGCTTCCGTTTCAGTCACCATTGATATCAATGGTGACGGAAACATTGCTAATGGTTTCCGTTCGTCACCATTCCAGCAGGATTCCGTTTTAACGACGGAATCAATAGTGGAGTCGACTGCACTATTGATTCCGTCGAAAAACCAGAAACTTGCCGGAATGGTGACGAAGGGAAACCATTAGCGATGTTTCCGTCACCATTAATATCAATGGTGACTGAAACGGAAGCTGTGGTTTCACTTTCACTTTCCGTTGCGGGGTTATCGACGGAAACCTCCGACGGAACCCCGGAACGGAAAGCGAACGGTGATGTAAACAGGCCCTTATTGTACAAAGGTTTCTCTATGTGAAGGTCATAGATTTACTGGACCAACTACTGTAATTTCTGTCCTACCTTCCACCTTGATAGTGGAGCAGCAATATCCCTGTACTGTAGGTCCATATTCTATTAGGGTATATGGATATGGGCATCATAGAGGGGCTCCCTTACTCAGGAACCACCCTGCAGGGGAAATGTATATCTAACATTCCACCTAAAAATAAACTGTTTGTTGGGGGCCTCAGGGACCAGACCCAGAATGATCCTGATCAGTTGATCGCCACAGCATCTTTCATATTAAATGTTTTGTCTGTCAGACGTGGTGTAGGACAAGACGGCATGAAGTAGCTCGTCTCTGCTGAGCTCCTCCCGCCGCGTCTGCCCCTCTCATGTCCCTTACGCCTCCAGGAGTGGCGAAAAATCGATCTTTGAGTGCCAGAATGCTAGGCGCCAGGATATCTTCGAGACAGTTTCCTCCATACCACCTCCACCCTGCCACCCTGCATGTGTAGGCTATTCTGGCTGTTGATGCCCTTGCTATCCCAGCGCTCCTGCCCTCTGGGTGCTTGTGCTCCTGCTTGAAGTATGTTTTAAGCCTCTGGAAAGAAGCATGAGGTGAAACATGAGGTGAATTTTTATTATCCTTATGCAGAAAGTGGGAAAGCAGGAAAGAAACAGGAAACAAGAGGCTGTAGTGTGTATTGACTCGGGTGGGAGGCGAAAGCCAAATTGAGCTTATATAACTTATATGTACTGCTGTTTGTGTACTGACTGCACAGGGCTAAACATACATCTCATGTGCAAGCTGGGACGAGGTACTTGTCTGTTTGAAGTAAAACCGTAAAATCATAAACTCCCTTGCTTAACTCTACCTGACTGACCCGTGGAAGCCTGAGGAGTTGGAGTCTTATATGAGCCCTATATGACCCTGATATATTGAGGTACCTGTGGTGCAATAAAAATAATATTGGATGATATTGGATGACATGGAGTAATATAGAGTGACTCTTTCAGCTGCTTAAACTGTCAAAATTGTTGTATGTATTACCTATCTTTACTTTACTCTATGCTTGATATGTTCCTTATCAACATGCACAATCCTGGAAAAACTGGGCATATGTTGTGACTACAGGTATTAGCTGATTTTTTTATTTTTTTTCCCTTGTGGGGGAATTGTAATATGCAACAGGACACTCAATTGAGCGATATCCGATGCTAATTAGATAACCGATCACCCATTAATCCTGTGGAAGGATTGGTAGAAAGATGGTCATATTGCCCAATAAAGCCATTTTGGAGAATTTGTGACTTTTTGGACTCCAGGAGATTAAATATATGGCATCAAAATCTGCCAACAGGAAATCTGGAGAAGGTGGTATGTCTCCAAAAGACAAAGAGAAAGATATAGATAGAGGTGCACTAAAATCAGACTCCATTTCTAAGATGGAAAAATTCTGGAAGTCCCCTCAAGGGGGAACCAGACTAGCTCAAAAAGCTACAGCTGGAGGTGGGAAACCTGAATCAGCTTTTTGTCAGCCCTCAGGTACACAATATGATATATTGGAAACAGTGGAGGATGAGCAGGAAGCACCTGAGAGTATGTTAGTTGAGATATTATCTGACGTCAAAAAGAGCAACCATGCATTAGAAGAATTATCAACCCAGATGGGAGTAGTACGCAATGATATTGTGCTACTAAGAGATGAAGTTGGTAAAATTCGCAAGAAAATGAGAGCTGCAGAAACACAAATAGAGGGTCTTATTAAAGACATGACAACAATAAAAAAGGAAGTAAAGAAAGTACTTACAGATAATAAAGATTTAAGAAACAAAGTAGTTGAACTCGAAGATAGAGCAAGGAGGAATAACCTGCGTTTAATTGGTCTCCCAGAGGGCTTAGAAGGGAGACACTGTGTCTCGTTTTGCCAGTCCTGGTTAACTGATCTTACAGGAAAGGAAACAGTATCTTCCTCTTTTGGAGTTGAAAGAGCTCATCGGGTCCCAGAAAAAAATATAACTATTCCAGGTGCGCCTCCACGTCCTATATTGCTTAAGATTTTGTACTGTAAAGATCGGGACACTATCTTCCGGAAAAGCAGGGAAATTAAAACTTGTGAATATAATGGTAATCAGATCGCTATTTTTCCCGATTTTTCGAGGGTGACTCAGCTGAAAAGACGGGACTTCAGGGATGTGAAGATGAGACTCCATCAAGCTCAAATTAAAATGACATTTTACTTTATGTTTCCGGCAAAAATTAGATTAGTATACAAAGATAGCACCATGTTTTTTCCTTCTCCGCAGGAAGTCACGGACTGGCTTGACAGTGTTGGACTCTGATACCCCTGATATGGACCTCAAGTGTGTGTTTTTCCTTTTCTTCCTTAGGATGACATGATCTGACTAGTCAGAACTGGACTTTTATGTTCTTAATACAGATCTTGAATGCATAGTATATACTTTAATGGTGTTATTTATATCTTTATGTCTTCATAGTACTAATTCCAATGGGGTTATCGGATATCCCTGGCGTGGATCTTAAGTGTATCAATAACACTTTTTCTCCTTTTTAGGATGTCATGGATTGGCTAGTCAGTATTGGACTTTTATGTCTTTAGTATAGATTTTGAACGTATAGCATATACTGTAATGGCGCTTTATATTTAACTAATTAGCGTCTGTTTCTTCATGTTTGGGGGGGCTTTGGAGGGTTGGATGTGGCGGGGAGGGCGGTTCTTAGGATTGAGATCTGTATGTGGAAGATGTCAGATCATGAAGGGGGACCACGAACGGGTTCGTGGTTGAGGGTTTTTTGTTTTTTTTTCCCATCTCGCTTGCTCGCCAGATCTTATCTATCTACAGAGTATACGGTTCAATTATATCATTGCTTATTTTCCTTATTTCCCTTACCAAAGATATTGTTGAAATAACAGCTTGGAACGTCAGGGGAATGGGAAATAGAATAAAGAGATGCTCAGTGCTCGATTCAATTAATCACCATCTCCCAGCAATAATATGCTTAGTGGAAACCCATTTAATAGGGGAAAATATAGATCTAGTTAGGAGAAAATGGGTAGGACATGAGTATCTTGCGGTCTATACAACATACTCTAGGGGAGTTAATGTGTACATACACAAACACATTCAATTTTAAATTATAACATCACAAATTAATAAAGATGGAAGATTCATTATACTCCATGGACTACTAGAAGGTATTAAATGCAAATTGGTATTTGTATATATTCCACCCCCTTATAAACCTGACGTTTTAAATCAAGTACTATTATTTTTGAACACGATTGATAAAGGATCGGGATTTTAATGCTGTAATGGAGGAACAGCTGGACAGGATTAGAGTAACAGAAGGTAACCACTCATACCCCATTAGAGTTTTTCATCTCGCTGGGTTCTGCAGCGAAACCGGATTTGTAGATATATAGGAACGTAGCGAGAATGGACTATGAAATAAATGGCATATCCGATCATGCTATGGTTAAAATAGAGATCAAATCTTTCTTACGTCAGGAGAGTGAACTTAGAAGAAGAGTAATTGGTGCTGAGAGAGACCTCACCGCTGGGAGTAATATATGCAATAAAGAATTACTCTTCGGGGCCCAGAAAGAACTAATGCAGTTTCTGCTGGAGAAGGCACAGCAGAAGCTGTTTTTCTCTGGTCAGAATTATTTTTGTGAATATGGGAAACCTGGTAGATTGCTAACACAGATTATATCTAACCAAACGACGCCCAATACTGTTACGTATGTGAGGAGGCGACGGGGAGATCTTGTCCGGGAACCAGAAGAAATAATTGGGGAATTTTACGACTTCTATTCAGATTTATATAAGGGGGAGTCAGGAGTTAGCGATACAGAATTAAGCAATTTTTTTGATGGGATAAAAATTCCTACTCTGACAGAGAAGAGAGGAAAATTCTGGGCGCTCCGTTGACAGTAGAGGATTTTAGGGAGGCTGTCGGATCCTTCTCTGGGAATACATCCCCAGGGTCTGATGGCCTCACGTTTGAGATATATAGTAAGTATGGAAATTAGTTACCTCCCTTATTATTGAAAACTATTAAGGGTTCGGATAAGGAGGAGGGTTTCCCATTGTCAATGACTGAGGCTATTATAACTGTTATATTGAAGAAAGGCAAAGATCCAATAGAAGTTAAGTCATATAGACCAATTTCACTTCTCAACACGGATGTAAAAAAATATGCTAAAGTATTGCCAATGAGACTGGCCAAGGTAATTTCATCAATTATCCACCCGGATCAAAGTGGATTTATTCCAGGAGGAGATGTAAATGATAACCTTGGCAGGTTGTTTGGGAATACACAGATTGGGGAAGGTGGAGCCCACTCCATCCTGTCACTGGACGCTAGTAAGGCTTTCGAAAGGGTGGAGTGGGAATATCTATGGTAAGTGATGGAGAAGTTTGATCTGGGTCAGGAATATATTGATATGGTAAGGAAAATATATGTTAGACCAAGTGCAAAAGTGAGACTCAATGCTGGACTTACTGCCTCTTTTTGCCTCACTCATGGTACTTGGCAGGGATGCCCCCTTTCTCCGCTGCGGTTTGCTATTTTTATAGAGCCCCTAGCAATCTGGTTGAGAAGTAGAGAGGACATAGTGGGCTTCAGCAGCGGAGGAAGGGAGGATACATTTTTGCTTTACGCAGATGACATATAACTATGTTTGAACAACTCAGATAAGACTGTACCAGAGACTATAAAGGCAATAAAGGATTTTGGAAGATTCTTTGGATTAAGTATCAACTGGGCCAAATCTACGCTCCTTCCTCTAGATAATTTTTAATTAATTTTAAACAATGACAACGTCTTGCAACCAAGTCAAAATTTTGAGTATTTAGGTATTAAAATCAATGCAGACATTGAGAACTTTATTCCCTTAAACATTATGCCTCTTCTTGCTAAAATACGGTCCAGGGTCTGTACTTGGGTCAAGATGCCATTATCTAGGGCAAACAGGGTGGCATTGGTTAAAATGATCCTACAACCTCAAATATTTTATGTTTTGGCTGCCAGCCCTGTCTGGATCAATGAAAAAATATTTAAATTAATAGAAACTATACTAAAGGACCTAATTTGGGGAAGGAAGAAGGTGAGAATAAAGCAAAAATTCCTTTGGAGACCAGTGAGTGAGGGTGGAATGGCAATGCCCTTTTTCTTTGGATACTTTATAGCATTTCAGCTCAAACCCTTAATTAGATGGCATGAAGTGAGCACTCTGAGGAAGCTAGTGAGGGAAAAAGATGATAAATTAAATAATATATTCGAGCTACTGGAGTCGGGACAACTAAGAGCAGGTATCTATAAGGGCTGGCCGATTTGTAAGTTGTTGATGGAGAGCAGGGCAGCATTAAAAAAAAATCCTAGGGATTAAGGGAGCACTTCAATGCACGCCAGTGTGGCATAATAAAAATGTGAAAGAATTGGAGAAAGACTTATTTAACAATGGGACACTAATCACTTTTGAGCAACTTAAAAGTATTTTTTCAATAAGAGAAACCTATCGCTTTCGATCTATGCAAATATAGCACGCAGTTAGTAAAACTTTAAATAAAGAAATATTCATCGCACAAAGTCGCAGTGCGATTGATAGGCTTATGTCTAACACTTTAGGTAAAAGGGTTGTCTCGGCACTATATAAAATTATAAATGGTGCACTCTCTGGAAGTTTGTTGCCCCCAAGCTGATCAAAATGGGCTGGAGATCTTGGTCCGATCTATAATGATTGGTAGGTAAACTGTTATAGAAATGTCAAGAATGTGTCGGTCAGCATAAACCATCAATTTATACAAATTAACATCTTGCATAGACTGTATTATTGTCCTGCTCTTCTATGTAAATTCGGCACTAATAACAGCTTTAATTGTCCTAGATGCCAATACCCAATGGCTGACTTTATTCATGTCATATGGACATGTTTGCATATCAAAAACTTTTTGGCCAAACATTTTTGGGGAAATTGAAAACTATGTGGGGAGAGATATTTCTAGATCTCCGATTCTGGCAATTCTTAATTTTACAAAAGAGATGGAAGGAGGTAAATATTATAAGGGACAAATAGTTGCAATTACTAGATTGCTCCACACTGCCAGGGTACTTATTACCAGGAGATGGGGCGCTATATCTTCCCCCACAGTTGATGAGTGGAGGAATCTATTAAATAAAATAAAGAAATATGAGAAACTCGAGTTTAGTAAAACCGGCGATATGGTGTGTCCAGCAAGGTGGGCTTTAAATTATTTTTTTTTTTGGGGGGGGGGTTAGGAATGGGTGGTCGTAAATTATGTAATTTTATTTGTGTAATACCATTATAGATGTTGATTATTCATTTGTTAAATTGAAACAAAAGGAAAATAAAATCTTATTAAATAAAAAAAAGAAAAGAAAAGGTTTTGTCTGTGATAAAAAAAACTATTTAAGGATGCGTTCACAAGTGGCACACTTGCTTTGTATTTCCCCATTGTAAACATACGCTGCGGAAAACTACAATAGCTGGTAAAAAAAAACAGAAAAAAGTTAGCCCACTCGCCACAAATGCCACGTCCCATCATCAATGGGTGCTCGAGCAGGAACTGTACGTCGGAGGTAGGCAGTGATCCAAGGAAAATAGTGAAGGTTCCGACACACGATAGAATATAAAAATGCAATGCTGTTTATTGGTATCAAAACATTGGTAAAACAAGTGTTTAAAATCCTGGGCAGAGAACGCTTACGCGTTTCAAACTTCTCATAGCTCATGATTAAGACCTGAGTAGTTCGAAACGCGTAAGCATTCTCTGCCCAGGCTTTTAAACACTTGTTTTACCATGTTTTGATACCAATACAGAGCATTGCATTTTTATATTCTATCGTGTGAAGGACCTGTCACTATTTTCCCTGGAAAACTACAATGTATGCCTTAGGGCAATATATTCTGCAAATCAGACAGATTTCTCTAGCTCTTGCGGACTATTTTTTCATAGACACTGTAAATAGAAAGCAAGTACACCACGTGTGACTGCACCATAATTCCGCTCGAAACCTGAAGATTCATCTTTGGGTACAGCTATATACAATCTCCTAATGGGCGTTCAGGTAGCATAAGCGTAACTAAAGCTGTAGCAGTGGCTGAGGCATCCCACTTAGATGCAGGAACGACGCCCGTCAGGAGAAGCTAGGGGAGCTTCTTACATTCGTATTTATTCAGCTAGTATTGCGTATGTAGAGAACTCCCCCTAGTGACGGCTGCAGGTAAACAGAATTTTATCATGTGTGAAGGAAAGCAGGGGATTTGGAACTCTGTAACAGAAAAACAGAGCTCCAACCATTATAAAGACATATTCTGAAATTTCATCAGAGCAGAATTTTGGGCCTATTTAGATTAAATAAAGTTCTATGTATAATTTTAGCCCTTTATTGCCCTAAACCACTGCAGATAATACTATGACCTTGTTACGTACAGTTATAAATAAAATTTAACTTTTCTGAGAAAAACATTGTAATTAACAGTATTTAGAACCACAAAGGTTAGCTCTCAAGTAAAGGCCCTCTTACATGGGCCAATGATCGGGTGAGCGAGCATTCGTACTAACTCGTTCCCGATCATTGCCTTTTGTAAACAGGGAAGCAGTCATCCAATAAACGAGCGGCTGATCGGATCTTTTATGTGGCCATATAAATAGTTGCTAATCAGTAGCACATCTCTCTGTGTAAACAGGGGATCTGCTGCGGACAAGATACAAATGTATGGGAACAAACAATCTGGAATGCTGGGGATAGGGAAACAGACAAGTGAGCCCTAATCTACCCGCCACTCAGACCCTGCCTACTTGCAACGACCCGCCCTAGGCGACGGGGTACAACTGGGCGACGGTCCCTACACTCAATAGGTGCACGACAGACAAACAGACAAGGGTACAAAGAAGCAAGGGGAATGGGGAAGTTGCCCACGGAACACCGTAAGCAACAAGCGAGGTGAACGAGCCGAGTCAAACCAGGAGATGAGCGAGGTACAAATACGCAGAGCAGAAGAGTGGTCAGAAAAGCCAAGGTCAGTCACAAGCAGAGGATAAGTAGTTCAAGAAGCTGCAGAAGGGCCAGGAAACCAACAGAGAAGAATCACAAGCAAGGAGGAACAGGAAAGGCAGGTATAAATAGACAGAGGGCGGGAGCTAGCTCCGTCTGGCCAGGCTGCGATAGGCTCTCCCACTCCTAAGCCTGCCATCCTGAGTGGTGGAAGATGGAGTCAGTCTCACAGACATAGAAGCAGGTGCAGACTGATTACCTATGGGCGTTGACACAGAAGCTGTTCCTGGCAGATCCTTTACACAATCATAGTAGCAATCGTCCGTCCCCATACTCCCAGTCATTGCTTGGTTTGAATGGAGCAACAAGCTGTATTGTCCATTGGCGTTCGTTAAAGGTGGTTAAACACGGGCAAAACCACCTTAAGGGTATGTTCACACAGGTCGGATATGCTGCATAAAAGTACAGAGTGTATCCGACCTAGAACCCGCAGGGAATTCCGGCCAAAAGACTACACCAAATTGTGGTGCAGATTTCCAGCCGGAAACGCCGCTGGGGAAAGAGCAGAAAAAAGACAATACTTACCTTTCTTGCATTGCCATAGCGACGCGTCTCTCTGGTCTCTGTGCAGCCTGGCCTCCTGTGATGATGCTGCAGCCTATGTGACCGCTACAGCCTGTCATTGGCTGCAGCAGTCACATGGGATGAATCATCATCCCAAGAGGCCAGACTGCAAGGAGCCATCGCTATGACAATGCCAGGGGGGGGGGGTAAGTATAGACTTTTAATTCAGTTTAGACAAACATGTTTTTGTTTTTTCAGATTTGCGATTTTTGCAACTGAATCGCAGCTTTTCTGCCACAGAAATCGCAACATTTGCTATTTGTTGCAGCTTTTACCTCTCCGTAGAAATTCATGGGGAAAGACCACAACAACAGTGCATGAATTGACATGCTGCGGATTTTAAAAAACGCACCGCAGTTTAATTCATGCACGTTTTATCAGCAGATTTTCTCTGCAGCATGTGGATGATCCACTTTACCTCTACACTAATACGGCCGGTGCGCACATACCCTAACACAGCCAGCAGATTCCTACCTACATAAATCTAAAACCTTAAATGAGAATATAATTTTTTTTTCTTATCTGTATTGATTAAGTAGGGATTGCTATCTCACAGATTTCACAGTTCGTCTCTGGCAACAATCACCTCGAATCGACCTTCAATTCATTCTGAGGAATCGTACTTAAAGAGGATCTGTCACTAGTATAGTGATGCCCTATCTCCGAGCCAGGGCTGGCCTTAGGGGTGTGCGACCTGTGCCATTGCACAGGGTGAATCACTCCAGCAGGTGGAAGGGGGCGCTGCGCTGGCTTCTTGCCCCTGCATGTTTCAGAAGCGCCCGGCGACTCAGCAGCTGTCTTTCCGCCTGGGCGCTTCTTCTCTCAGTGTAGTCGCTACCGCTGTAGCAGCCATGTTGGATGCTAGCGGCGACACTGGGCATGAGGGCCCCCCATGGCCGGCAGCGCCACTAGCAGCCGCTGCAGCTGCTACAGCAGTAGCGACGCCACATTCAATATTATCTTCATCCTTAGGACGCAGATACTATTGAACACTATAGCAGAGCAGGGAGCTATCTCCCTGCTCTGCTATCTACTATCGCCACTGTAGCTCCCTGATGAAGCGGAATCCCCGTGTGGCCGGGGATTCTGCTGCTGGACGAAGCGGTTGATGTCACTGTCCATATATGGACAGTGACATCAGGGGCAACTCCTGAAGTGGAATCCCCGTCCACAGCGTTGCCGACGCTGTGACAGGGGGTTCCACTCGAGGGGAAGCCCTTGACGTCACTGTCCATAAATGTGACTCAGCCGCAGAAAAACACAACTCAGAAAAAAAAAATCGTATACTTACCCAGAAGTCTGTGTTTCTTCCTCCGAGCAAGCCTACTGGGATGACGTTTCATCCCATGTGACCTGGTTTTGCTGGTATTTCAGTTTATAATGTGGGAGCATGTAAGCTGTGCAGAGAACATCAGTGCATAATAAGAGGGTATAATAATGCATAAAATAAATAATAATTCATAGATGTGTGGCCAGTTTCGCACCGTTCTTATCTGCTTTTGGATCACTGCACATTTTGCGTCGCCATATTCTGAGAGCAATCATTTTCTCCACCGGAGCTGCGTGAGGGCTTATTTTTTGCGGGACAATCTGTAGTTTTTATTGGTACTATTTGGGGTACATGCGATTTTTTTGATCACTTTTTATTCCATTTTTTGGCAAGCAAGGTGACCACAAACTAGCAATTCTGAAAATGTTTTTTATTCTTTATTTCTTACGGCTTTCACCGTGCACAATAAATGACAATTGACTTTATTCCGTGGGTTGATGCGATTACGGCGATACCATATGTATAAAGTTTTTTTATGTTTTGCAGTGTTTGCACAATAAAATCACTTTAAAAAAAAAAAAAATTTTTTGTGTCACCATATTCTGAGAGCCATAACTTTTTTAGTTTTCAGTCAAAAAAGCTGTGTAAGGGCTTGTTTTTTGCAGGACGGATTGTAGTTTTTATTGGTACTATTTTGGGTACATGCGACTTTTTGATCACTTTTTATTCTATATTCTGTGTGCGGTGGTGACCAAAAAATAGTGATTCCGGCATTGTTCTGTATTTTTTTTTTTTGCGGTGTTCACCGTGCAGCAAGAATAACATAATAGTTTTATAGTTTGGATCATTACAAACACAATGATACCAAATATGTGTACTTTTTTTTTAACATTTTTACTTTTTCCCTATAATAAAATTCTTGTTATAGGAAAAAAAAGCAGTTTTTGTTTTTTTAACTTATAGCTTTTATTCTTACACTTTTATAAAACATTTTTATTAACTTTTATTTTTTTGCCCCTCTAGGGTACTTGAAGACCTGCAGCACTTATCGCTGCTTTAGTACATTACACTACCTACATAGTATAATTTATTATAACTGTCAGTGTCACACTGACAATCACTCTGACAGGAAGCTTATGAAGACCAGTCGGAGGCTGTCCTGTACTGTAATCATGTTTTCCGTATGAAACAGTTTTCCACAGCGAGGCATGGACTCCTAGCGTCATAGAAGACTATTGTGCTGGGGGCCCTACTCCCTGAAGTGTGTTCGGTCCGGGAAATACTGCCGACATATGGTCTGTATATCACGGACCGAAAACGCTCGTCTAAATCCGGCCTTTGATGCTTGCTCACCATGAACTTAAAAATAATTCTCAAAGGATTAAAGGTGAACACATTGCCATTGTAAGTTTATTAAAGCAGATCAGTCTTAGAACAATGCTCCTCCATGTAAGGACAGCATAGTATGGGGAAAGGTTTGTGCTCCTATTAGCCAAAACAGAACAACAAAATATTGTGACGTTTGGCTAATAGGAGCGATCAAAGATTACACCGGACTCCATGTCCAGATGTTTATTACAGAATATATCTGAAGAGTACTCATTGTTATAACATGACAGGTATCTCGTATCCCCTAGGTTCATATGTGTAATGGAACAATGGGGGGGGGGGGGGGGGGATTGCGGTGACCACACGTGCAGAGCTACTATGTTGTTATAGCTTTTTATTTTAATTATGGTGTGTGTTAATATGTAGGGGCAAACAAGCTCTGAAGATGATGATATTTTGAAGAATTAGGTGTTTCTATGGCTCTGTTTACAGGTGCATAGATATAGGTTAGGGCTATACGGTATCTTTGGCCTTGACACATGTTGCCCAGGCAAAGATCGCTATGTTATCACTCTGTGGTGCTGACTGCCTCATAGAAATTAATGTAAATTTGGCCACGATGCGACCTGCAGGATGTGGCATCCAGCAGGTCGCATCGTGGCCAAATTTACATTAATGGCGACCACGACAGTCGCAAGAAATCCAAACTTCATGTATCTTTGGCCAAGGGACCTGTGTTGCAGCCACAGTCACAATGTAGCTCTAGCCATTGGGGGTTCAGAGGAAGCAGTCACACTCAGGCACTGGTGCCTCAGGGGGCACAAGGGCCCCTCTGCCATATAAGAATACACCTATATTATAAATAAGGCATAGTAGATGGGGGCCCTGTTACAGATTTTGCATTGGGGCCCAGGAGCTGAAAGTTATGTCTCACATGGGCATCTTAAGTGGATGATGACTGACATCCCATGCACGTGTAGTAGCAGATGTTGACTCATTTAGTTGCCACGGATTTGGCTTTGGGCTAAACCCAGGAGCGGAGTCTAAGGAGCCCTGGTTTTTCTCCCTTTAACCTCTGTACAGTGATCTGGACTTTGCTGCTGGGAATCCCCAGGTCGCTACCCCAGGAGTAGACTCTGTTAGCAACAGCTGATGAAACCAAAGAAACGTCCAGGATGCAGGAAAACACCGTAGGGATGTAGTCAGACAGGCAAAAAGTCAGGGCAGGCAAAAACGTGAGATGTGCAGAGGTCAAGGGGAACAGAAGACAATAGACGTGGTAAAAAGACAGCCTGGATCAATAACCAAAGGAAGATATAGAATGCAACTAACTGAGTAAGGTTTATATTTCTTTCTAAATGTGCAGAATAGTGCATATTACTAAGCTATTCTGCCTATAAGGGGCAACATAAACTTACTTCACCTATGATGCCAACATAAACAGAGCCACAAAAAAAATGTACTAATGAATTTTGCAGGTAAGAAATCTGTCGTCTCAAAAGGTGAAAAACCATTTTACTTGCATAAGCTAATCAGAACCACAGTCTTTTTACATTTCACCCTTGTGCACTCAAATAAAAATAACACTCATTGAAAGTAGATACCGTTTGATGATTTTTTTTATCTACTCTACACAGTTAAAACAGGTAAACATAGCAAACATAATGAAGATGTAATACAAATATGCTAGATTATACATTGAATGACCATATACTCTGTTGCCAAAAAATAAAAATACTTTGAATAATGGGATTTGTCAGGAATCTTTATTAACAACCATATTTTAGTATAGGTACAGGAGAGAGTTTAACCGGTTAAGGACTAGGCTGTTTTACAGCTAAATGACCAGAGCAAATTTTACAATTTTGCTATGCGTTTCTTTAGATGACTATAACTCAGCAGGTGAATAAAGTTCATCTTTGAATTTTACACTCTTTTTAAAGGACAGATAGGGCTTTGTTTTAGTGGCATTTGTCAGTATATATCATTTTTATTTTTTCTCTAAAGTGGGCAAAATTGGAAAAAATGCAAGAATTTAGCAATTGCGCCAGTTTATGCTAGCATTTTTCACACACGGTATGGACCACGGACAAAATTAATCTCCTTTCACATTCTTCCACTTCTCCTGTGCATGGGGATACCAAATATGTGTGCCTTATTCACTGTGCGGGCATGTGCCAGGGCTTGGCATAAAAGGAGGCTTTTCGGTCCAGGAATTTTGAATTTGATTTTATAGCCGCATACTGTTTTCTGGGGGGCCTAATGCTGCTGAAAGATTAGAATCACCCCATAAATGACTTCATTCACACAAGTAGACCCCACAAGGTTTCCTTCAAGGGGTTTATCATATTTTTAGACAGTCCAGTTTTCTTCTGAAAGTTTCTTGAATAAGATGGATCAAAATAAAATTAGCAATTTTTTAGCAAATGCGTCAGTTTATACCAGCATTTTTCACACACGGCATAGACCACGGCCAAAATTCATCTCCTTTCACATTCTGCCACTTCTCCCGTGCATGGGGATACCAAATATGTGTGTCTTATTTATCACATAGAGATGTAGGAGGGCGGACGATAGAAGAAGATTATTTCACAAATCGCTTTTTTTCAAAGCTGGTTTTACAAAACACAGAGTTTCTATAACACGTCCAAAATATCTGCTCTTGAAGCAGAAATCCCAAAATATTCATCTAGGGGTATAATGGGAATTTATTTTTTTGGGTTTTCTAAAATAAGAAATTGCAGGTTTATGCAAATGGAGCTCTCCAGCATATGAACTTTAGAGAATATGCAAACATGACATCCACCCCCCACCCATTCCCTCCCTCACCCTTGGAGTAAAATCAGGGGAAAAATAAAAACGTAATGTAGGGCAAATATATTATATTGTTGACGACCAAATACACATGCCACAAGAATTTGGAAACCAAAAGCTTTAATGTATATACAGACCACCACAACATGTCACAAATAAGCTTTTGACGCCAACTTGCTCAGAACCAGTGTAATGCTCATTGAACTGAGCTTTTTTTTTTTACATAACTTGACTGAAGGTCTCATTTTCGGTCGTAGATACGAGTGCACTTCACATCTTTGAAAACGCAAGTCTAGGAAAAACATACGGAAAGTTTTAAATAAAAATTAATGAAACACTATTACAAGGGACTAAGTATTGAAGCAGCAATTCCTTAGGGTAGAGTCCCACAATTCTGCTGTTAATCCCCGGTAAAGTCAGGTAGCCATTGGCTACCACAGGTGGGTTGGATTTCAGCTGATACTATGTAGGACTGAACCCTTACAATGCAGATGACATGATTATTTCCAGTTATATCATAAAGCTGACTAAGGCTAGGATCAGTTTTGATGCAGTTTAAGGCACAGGAGTGGATACAAAGAAATTTTATATATATTTTACACACACCTTTTTTAGTTTGATGCATTTCTGGCTTAGTGTCAAAAAACTGCATCAAAAATGTGTGTAATCCTGGCCTAACATGGGAAATGCAGTCAAAAGGATCTTCTGATCAGATGCATGAGAGAAGATTGCAGGAATTTTGACCATCCAAAACTTTAGAATAAAAGCGTTCTAAGGAGCAGTTGAACAACCTTTTCAAAGACCAAAAAAACATTACATTAGCAAAATCAACTTCTTTATCCCTACAAAGACTTCAGAGAGGTTACACAAAACTTATCAGGACTGAGTGGAACAAGGTGATGGGTGTGCAGACCCAAGGTTCATGTCTCAGACCTCAATACCATGCAGTTGTTGAGCATCTACAGCATACATAGAACTGGACCTATAGACATATCAATGTAACTGCACAGGACATTATCCCTGCACATTGAGGATTATGGGCCACTCAGCTTGAGGGGGAAACCTAAATAATCTGATGCCTCAATCCATAACCATTCAAAATGTTAGAAAGTGGTAATTGACACTTTGGACCGATCTACTTTGAAAACATTCTCGTTACAGATTCCTGAACTTACTGTGATCATGCGCTTATCTTTCACTTCTCTATTAATCGTAGACTCTTTGCCATCCCACGTTTGCTTTTGTATCAATGACCCATTCTCAAGAGTAATGATTGACTGTAGCATAGAAAACAAAACGTAAATGTCAATTAGTAGGAGAAAAAAAAAAAAAAAAAAAGTATATATAGCATGAAGCCGGCCTTATTCACATTCCTGGTCTACTCTATTGGTTCTTCACTAGTCCAGGCGCAAGGTTTTAAAAGCAATATTTTTCCACCAATTATATTGCCATTCCCATGTCAAAATGGACCCAACACATCTTGTATTCACATCTGGTGCTTAGAGGGTCTCAGTGAACATACAAGTGGGTTCAGTCCTCCAGCCATTTCATAACACACAGGGTTACAAGTAGGTCAGAAGCAGATTGCTCCATGTAAATGTAAGACGAAGTTTTGACACCACAGCTGGCCCTAGAGCACACCTGGGCACGGTGTCTACAACAGTACCACTCAAACTGAGGCAGGTCTCATTGGTAAGGCGTGGCTGGGGAGGGATTTTGACAGGAGCATTCATATTCTGAACTTTCCTATGGCACTGGTCTCTCTGGCTGATTTAGCATCATAGTTTACTTCGGGCATGCTTCATATATTGTTCTTGACTCAGGAGAAAAAATTAGCAATATTGTAAATTTTATCATTGACAACCACTGATTAGGCCCAGGCAGCAGCGTAACTATAGGGGGGAGGGGTCACAGCAGTTGCGACCGGGCCCCTAAGCCTGGGGGGCCCCCGTTGCCATACAGCATGCTGGTTAAATAAATCGGTGCTGTGAAGCCGGCACTTCCTGGTTATGGTCACATGGTACACTTAGTGTACCATGTGACCGTGACACGTCTTCCAGCCAGTGCAGAGGACTCCAGGTGAGCTGCAGAGTCTGTATTGTATGGTGTTGACTGTTTGCGGTGGAGCCCGTTAAATTACAGGCCCCCCCCCCCTCTCCACTGCAAACTGCACAATACATTACAAACTGTAGGTCGCGTCCCCCTTGGGGGTCGCGAGTCATTCACAGAGGTCTCGGTTCCATTCAATGCTGGAGCAAGGAGTTGACGTCTCCTTGCTCCAGCATTCACTGTACCCCAAGCGGCTCAATGCAGGTAGACGCGATTTAGTGACATCGCGCTGAGTCACTCATAGCACATACCGGAGGCGGTGAAGGATCCCCACACCTGGCATGGGAAAGGGGTTAGGTAAGTAATTGTTATTTTTCTATTATGCACATATGGGGTATTATACTGTATGGGGAGCAGACATGGGGGCATTATACTGTGGGTCTGAAACGGGAAGCATTATATGGTATGAGGCATTATACTATGGGGGCTGTTGGGCAAGGGTAGGACGCCCCCCCCCCCCTCCAAGCTGAATTCTTGCACCTGGGCCCATGAGCCTTTGGCTATGACCCTGGCATCACCATACATTGGCTGGCAAGGCCACAAGAGGGCTCTGGGTCTAATGACTGTTTCTCAGTATGCAAAAGGAATAAGGCCCTAACACAGTAGTCAAGATACACACATTTCACAGAATCTTCTCAAATTTTACACACCAAGCTAAAACTAGTCCTCACCTTGACCTTCCTGCCATCTGCAGTGGTTTCATCAAACTCCTCGCCTAACTTAAAGCTCAGCTCTGTGTTCTTAAAGGTGCTTGATGTTTTTATAGTCCACTCATCCCCATTTTTACAGATAGTCACGTCAGGCTTCAAAGTACAAGCAGTTTTGCGGGTGAGAAATGCCACACCTGGAGGAAGGGAAGATGTTTTGTATGTTATAAACAAGATTTGTACTTACACCAGAACAAAAACTCCTTTACACAGGTGGGCAGCACTGCAGATTTACATATAGAAAATTAATTGGCAGATAGTAAAGTATTTAACAGCTATACAATCAGAAATCTTAAAATGGGCAGATTTAACAGTCTGGAAGGTTTTTATTTTTTTTTAAAAACAATCACTAAGCATTCTGGCTAGGACATAACTTGGGGTCATTTCGGCCCTGTGTGCTCAAAAACCAATCTCCATGTTGAGAGCTTGGGCAACCTCTTCTCAGATTGTGCCCCACAAGATAAAAGCATTCAGGGGAAGGGAATGCTACTTGAGTGCTTCCTGTAATAAGCCATTATAATAAAAACCCCTAAGGAGGGGTTATGGTCCCATGGCAGGGCACGTCTAAAATCAGACTGTCATCCGCATTAACCCCCTTCCCAACATCCATTGTTCTCCCCCACACTGCAGGTGTAAGCTGTATATGACAGCCAACACCCTGCTCCAACAGCCAGGAACGGAGATAACTGACCCCAGCCATTTAACCACTTAGATGCCATTGACTGCAACATCTAGGCAGTTAGAGGCGGGGAGGCCCCCCTCTGTCACCCCATCAGCCCCCCCCCCCACAACTAGATTTTGGGATGTTGAAGGGGTTCTTATGGCAGTCAGATGGCTAAAAGAAACTTAAAAAAAAAAAAAAGTTGTAGATAAAGCAGTCTTGTGCACATTATGCAAGTTTAGCTTAGTCATTTAAATTCCCTTACCTACCAATAGGTTTTGAAAATGGATCCCCAATAGGGGGGGGGGGGTGGCATCAACAGTCAAGGATTAGGGCATTTAGAGGCAAATTGAATCTGTGTCCTAAAGGAAGGCTAACTTATCTGCCACCACGGTGTTTGGTTAAAAGAAAAAAAAAGGGTGGATCCAAGGGTGGAGTGCAGAGCTGTAGAGTGACCTTTATCAGAGGAGATTAAGTCATTGCAACATCGAGGCATTTCTTCATATCGAGACAGCCGCATACATAAAGTGCGCATCAGTACAGACATGTAGAGGATACACTACAGAAGTTACAAGACTTAACCAGATTCACCATAGGGAACAATGAAGGGGCAGCAAAATGCCACTCACTAAAGGTGCTGTTCACAGTCACAGCTTCTGTTTTATAAGAGCCGTGACATTTTTGTGATAGACCGTGTCGACAATTACCCCCCACACAGCATTCTACGTAATTCTGCCCATACATTGCCACTTGTAGAGGGAGGGTAACGTAGTTTTGCTTAAAACAAAAAATAAACACAAGGTTTCCAGATTGCATTACAACATACAATATTATCAAACTAATAATCACTGCAACAGAGAAAGGAATACAGGAGAATCTCCACAACCACGTTTAATTTTACTGAACAAACATTTCCTTGTAGAAGTCCGCTACCATGACCAGATTTTCTAGGGCAAGTATCCTGAATTAGGATTGAGACCCAGCAGTGAGCACCCAAAACATGTTGTAGGGGAAAGAAACTTTCCACCTTTGGCATTTCAGTTGGTGTCTGCTGACAGACATTTAAACCAAGATAAATAAAAAAAAGTAGGTTCTAGGTATGGCAACTATAACTCAAGATCTACTCTGACGCAGAAGTTTAATTTGAATCTAAGTGAGGCCTCCGTAATTGTGGATAACACTGATCCATTCATTTCTATGGCCCACGGACACCTCTATATTTTTACAGGAAGGTGTCTGGGTCAGAGATGACCTGCAAAAAAAAAATAAAAAAAAAATAGGATGTCCTATTTCTTGAGTTTACAAGAGGTGCGCCTATACTTCATAATGGGAGCACAGCCTGAAGGACAGTCCAGCCATAATCATGGACCGTGCACATGGCTACAGCTTTTTGCACGAGGACTTGGAAGTAGAAATAAGACACCATAATTTATATGGCCAGAACGCATACCTAATTGCACAAAATATGACTGATCTTTCAGACATTAGCCACATTAACCTTCCAAGAGATCAGGTTTAGAACCATTTTAGTGTTTAAGGAATGGCAAAGCGATTATCACAACCCCTCCCTTTACAAGCAGTGCAGTCTGATAAAGAGTCCACAGTCATACAAGGTTAAGCCCCAGCACAATAAAGCGTTGACAGGCAGCTGGGAAATGCCCTTGAAAAAAAAGGGACATCTGAATTCTGGGGGGACTTGAAATTCCTGATATTAGAGGAGAGCAATTCTGAGAAACCCATTAGGACTTCGCTAGTTATGAAATTCCGTAAGAGCATGAAAGTGGCTCCATCTCCGAGCTTCACTACAAAAACAGAAGCAGATTTGTGGATATGTCAGTTATAATAACCAGAGTATAAGAGTCCTCTAAATGCCCGCTGGAGTTTTGTCAGTCTATAGGGACTGCCAGGGTGTAACTCAAACCACATTTATCAACATCTAACTTATAACACAGAGCAAGTGTAGAAGGAGTAACTTTAGGCTGGATACACAGCAGTTTGCATGGCATCTAATGCAGCCAGATGTTACATTAAACTCTATAGTAAAGTAGTAGATTCACTGCACACAACTGCAATGTGGCTTGTGGTGTTCGAGAATTGTGGTAAATGTCCCCCGCCACGGCTTAAATGCAGGGGGGGGGGGGGGGGATAACTAAGATACTTTTACTTTGAGCATTTTTTTTTTTTATGCGGTTTCAACTGCCAGAATTCTGCATGTGAAGGAGGCCTTATACCTGTATTATATATTAGATCACAAGCCTTAGTAACATTTTCTGTCTCACATTACTCATTAACATTTTTACACATCACCAGGAGTTCTTCACCACTGATAGGTCATGTTCACACATGGCAGGAGTTCCAGCAACTATGTCTCTTCCATACAGAATTGGGTTGTTTCTGTAGCACATGCATAGAATTTTTTACAAAACCCATTCAGATGTATTGGACAGTCCCACAAATTTCTACAACAAATCTGCCAGGTGTGAAAATACCAATAAATCTGCCCCATTGATATCTACAACATCTTGAAGCCAGTATTCACACAGCTACAAGCCTAAAACCCCCACACTACCATATGTCACTTATTAGAGACCATTTACTTACCAACTTCCTCCATGTATTTGTTGAAATCATCGCTGTTGTTCTCAGTGAGTTTCCATGTGCCCAGCAATTCATCACACATTATGGCGGTGTATGGGAAGCAGCTACCAGTAGAACAGAAGACGTTTACTAGAGACAGTGAGAAGGACTGAGGAGACCATGAGCCTTTATAGCGAGGGGCTGAGCTGCGGTGATGTCATACCAGTCATTCAGCTGGGTGAGAACTCCCTCCATCCAGCTGATTCAGCACTTGTGCTCTGATTTACTACACAACTTCCCTCCTTTACTGTTTAAACAAGAAAAGACTTGTTAGTACAGCCATTTCCCATCGTGTACTTTGATCCACGCCCAGACTCGGTCTACCCTAAAAAAGGTGTCTTAAATATTAAATTTTTCGCTTTCACTGAGAAAACTGGTCTTGATGTTGTATTTAACCGTAGCGCCCTGGGCTAACAGTAGCTTATTCATTAACCATTTCATATCAGGATATTCAGGATTTCCAGTCACTATCAAATGTTGCATTCTAGAGTTTGCAATGTGGAATAATGCGTAGTAGCTGAGACGTAAACCAAAATATGGTGTTTAGTAATACTAATGTTATCAAATATGACTTTACATTTAGTATATGTGGTGGGTAATGATCATATATTTAGTGCTGAGCTACACTGAGATTTCTACTATACAATGCCCAGGCTCTAAGTCCGGATTCACACGAGCGTGTTCGGTCCGTGATATACGGTCCATATGTCGGCCGCATCTCCCGGACCGAACACAATGCAGAGAGCCGGGCTCCTAGCAGCATAGTTATCTATGACGTTAGGCGTCACTGCCTCTCCGCGGAACTACTGTCCCGTATTGAAAACATGATTACAGTACGGGACAGCTTTCCCGCAGCGAGGCAGGGACTCCTAGCATCGTACATAACTATGATGATGCTAGGAGCCCGGCTCCCTGCAGTGTGTTCAGTCCGGGAAATATGGCCGACGTATGGACCGTATATCATGGACCGAACACGCTCGTGTGAATCCGGCCTAAGAAAAGATTCTCCAGCATTGTAAGGGTATGTTCACACGCTAGACTAAAAACGTCTGAAAATACGGAGCTGTTTTCAAGGGAAAAAAGCTCCATAAACGTCCCATCGGAACAGAATGCCGTTTTTCCCATTGATTTCAATGGGCAGATATTTGGAGGCGTTTACGGCCCGAAAAACGGCAGAAAACACTCTGTGTGAACATACCGTTATTTTTATGGCGAATACAAGTGTTTTCTACCATTGTTCTCTTTAGGGCAATATCACACACACAGGTTTGTTGCAGTTTTTTGCACAGTTTTTTGCTGAGTCAAACACAGAAGTAGATCTAAAAGAAAGCAGATGCATCAGTCTTTTCTTTAGACCTTTTCTTCACTTCTATGTTTGTTTAAAAAAACTGCATCAAAACTGTGTGTGGGATCCTGGCCTTAAGGGTATGTTCACACAGCTTAGTTTTACGCCCTGTAAAACGGCTGATAAAACGGAAGCTGTACGCCTCCAAACATCTGCCCATTGGTTTCAATGTGGAAAAACGGGGCATTTTTTATGCAGCCGTTTGAAAAAATGGCGCATAAAAAACACCCCGTAAAAAGAAGTGCATGTCACTTCTTGAGTTGTTTTTGGAGCCGTTTTTCATTGTATCAATAAAATAACAGCTCCAAAAACTGCCGCAAAAACCGCCTCAAAAAACGTTTGTGGTTTGTGGTGTAAAACGGCTGAAAATCAGAGTATGTTTTCCCTTGAAAACAGCTCCATATTTTACAGCTGTTTTTACTTTAGCTCGTGAACGTATCCTTAGGCTGTGTTCACACGACCTATTTTCAGGCGTAAACGAGGCGTATTATGCCTCGATTTACGCCTGAAAATACGGCTCCAATACGTCGGCAAACATCTGCCCATTCATTTGAATGGGTTTGCCGACGTACTGTGCAGACGACCTGTCATTTACGTGTAAAATGACTGCCTCGTCAAAGAAGTGCAGGATACTGCTTTGGACGTAATTTGAGCCGTTTTTCATTGAATTCAATGAAGAACAGCTCTAAATTACGGCCATCAAAGATGCCTCGCAAAATGCGAGGACGAGCAATTACGTCTGAAATTACGGAGCTGTTTTCTCCTGAAAACAGCTCCGTAATTTCAGACGTAAATGCAGTTTACGTGTGCACATACCCTAAGGCTGGATTCACACGAGCGTGCTGTTTTTGCGCAGGCAAAAAACGTGGCATTTTGCCTGCGCAAAAGGCACTTAACAGCTCCGTGTGTCATCAGCGTATGATGTGCGGCTGCGTGATTTTCGCGCAGCTGCCATCATTATGACACTGCATTTGGATGTTTGTAAACAGAAAAGCACGTGGTGCTTTTCTGTTTTCATTCATACTTTTCACTGCTGTTGCGCGAATCACGCGCGTCCCACGGAAGTGCTTCCGTGGGGCTTGCGTGATTTTCACGCACCCATTGACTTCAATGGGTGCGTGATGCGCGAAAAACGCCCAAAGAACGGACATGTCGTGACTTTTTTTCAGCGGACTCACGCTAAGTAAAAATCACACACGTCTGCACGACCCCATAGACTAATATAGGTCCGTGCGACGCGCGTGAAAATCACGCGCGTTGCACGGACGTATTTCCCGTTCGTCTGAATAAAGCCTAAGGCTGTGTTTATACGTTGTGACTAGGATGGATGTCTGCGCGGTTTTCAAATTCAGTGTGGCTGAAAGGATTTTGGAGTTTAATGGCTGCGCAACCATAAACAATTAGGCCTCATTCACACGACAGGGTCCGAGTGTCGGCTGGGAAAATCGGCAGTTTTTGGCCGATTTTCCCGGCCGGTTTGCATCCGGTTTGCATCCGTTCCGATTCCTTTCCGGGCCGAGTTGCCGTTTTTACCGGCCGATTTGGACCCGATTTGCATCCGTTTTTTTCCCTGTCCGTTTTAAAATCGGATGAATTTCATTTAAATTTGTTGCCACACACAGCCCTTTGTAGATAATGCCACAGCCCCCCTGGTAGGTAATGCCACCCAGCCCCCTGTAGGTAATGCCACCCAGCCCCCTGTTGGTGATGCCACACAGCCCCCTGTAGGCGATGCCACCCTGCCCCCTGTAGGTGATGCCACCCAGCCCCCTGTAGGAATACCACCCTGTCCCCTGTAGGTAATGCCACCCAGCTCCCTGTAGGTAATGCCACCCAGGCCCCTGTAGGTAATGCCACCCAGCCCCCTGTAGGTAATGCCACCAAGTCCCCTGTAGGTAATGCCACCAAGCCCCCTGTAGGTGATGCCACCAAGCCCCCTGTAGGTGATACCTCACAGCACCTTGTAGGTGATGCCACCCTGCCCCCTGTAGGCGATGCCACACAGCCCCCTGCAGGCGATGCCACACAGCCCCTGCAGGTGATGCCACCCTGCACCCTGTAGGCGATGCCACCCTGTCCCCTGTAGGCGATGCCACCCAGCCCCCTGCAGGCGATGCCACCCAGCCCCCTGTAGGTGATGCCACTCAGCCCCCTGCAGGCGATGCCACCCTGCCCCCTGTAGGCGATGCCACCCTGCCCCCTGTAGGTGATGCCACCCAGCCCCCTGTAGGTGATGCCACCCAGCCCCCTGTAGGTGATGCCACCCTGCCCCCTGTAGGTGATTCCATCCAGCCCCCTGTAGGTGATGCCACCCTGCCCCCTGTAGGTGATGCCACCCAGCGCCCTGTAGGTGATGCCACCCAGCCCCCTGTAGGTGATGCCACCCAGCCCCCTGTAGGTGATGCCACCCTGCCCACTGTAGGTGATGCCACCCAGCCCCCTGCAGGCCATGCCACCCAGCCCCCTGTAGGTGATGCCACCCAGCCCCCTGTAGGTGATGCCACCAAATCCCCTGTAGGTGATGCCACCCAGCCCCCTGTAGGTGATGCCACCCAGCCCCCTGTAGGTGATGCCACCCTGCCCCCTGTAGGTGATGCCACCCAGCCCCCTGCAGGCGATGCCACCCAGCCCCCTGTAGGTGATGCCACCCAGCCTCCTGTAGGTGATGCCACCAAGTACCCTGTAGGTGATGCCACACAGCCCCCTGTAGGTTGCACCCATCCCCCCCCCCCTTCCAGGAGAAGTCACTGACTTCAATGTCCATATATGGACAGTGTAGTCACTACCTTCTCCTGGAGAGGAATTCCCTGCCACAGGTTGGGAATTCCGCTTCAGAAGTGAGTGACGTCACTGTGTCCATATATGGACAGTGTAGTCACTCACTTCTCCTGTAGCGGAATCCCCGGCCATAGAGTCGGGGATTCCGCTTCAGAAGTGAGTGACATCGCTGTGTCCATATATGGACAGTGTAGTCACGCACTTCTCCTGTAGCGGAATCCCCGGCCAGAGAGTCAGGGATTCCGCTGCCGAAGTGAGTGACTTCGCTGTGTCCATATATGGACAGTGTAGTCACTCACTTCTCCTGTAGCGGCATCTTCGGCCATAGAGTCGGGGATTCCGCTGCAGAAGTGCGTCACTTCTCTGTGTCCATATATGGACAGTGTAGTCACGCACTTCTCCTGTAGCGGCATCCCCGGCCATAGAGTCGGGGATTCCGCTGCAGAAGTGAGTGACTTCGCTGTGTCCATATATGGACAGTGTAGTCACGCACTTCTCCTGTAGCGGAATCCCCAATCCCCGGCCGGGGATTGGGGATTCCAACTCCTACAGGGAGCAAAAAAAGACCCTCCTCCTCCTCCTCACATGCACTCTGCACTGTGAGGAGGACGAGAGAGACTGCGCGAGCGACGGTAGACCCGGCCATCACTCGGGACACATTCCGGTGATGGCCGTGTATAACCCGCCCCATAGACTTCTATGGGAGCCGGGCGGCCGGGCACCCGGCCGAAAATAGGGCATGTCCCATTTTTTGACGGTTGTGTGAATAGCCCCATTAGGGGTCTATTATTCCTAATGCAGCCGGGTGCCAGCCGATTTATGAACGGCCGGCACCCGGCCGAGAAACCCTGTCGTGTGAATCCCGCCTTAGGCTGAGCTCACACGCCACGGTCAAAATGCAGGTTTTGCCACATTTCACAGCAAACTCGTGCCATTTTGCGGCAATTTTTCAACACAGCCTAAGGACTTATTCAGACGAACGTATAATACGTCCGTGCAATGTGCGTGATTTTCACGCGCCTCGCACGGACCTATGTTAGTCAATGGGGCCGTTCAGACAGTCCTTGATTTTCACGCAGCGTGTGTCCGCTGCGTAAAACCCACGACATGTCCTATATTTGTGCGTTTTTCGCGCATCATGCACACATTGAAGTCAATGGGTGCGTGGAAATCACACGCAGCACACGTAAGCACTTCCGTGTGACGCGCGTGATTTGCGCAACTGCAGTAAAAACTATGAATGAAAACAGAAAAGCACCACGTGCTTTTCTCTTTACAAACATACAAACAGAGTGTCATAATGATGGCGGCTGCGCGAAAATCACACGCAGCTGACACACGGAGCTGTTATGTACCTTTTGCGCGCGCAAAATGCACACGCTCGTGTGAATCCGGCCTAAGGCTATGTTCCCACTGAGTTTTTTGCAGGCAGAATTTCTGCCTCAAAATTCCGTTTGGAAGTTTGAGGCAGATTTTCCTCTTCCTGCACGCCGATTTTCGTGGCGTATTTCGCTGCGTTTTTCACCCGCGGCCATTGAGCGTCGCGGGCATAAAACGCAGCAAAATACGCTTTCTCTGCCTCCCATTGATGTCAATGGGAGGTCAGAGGCGTAAACGCCCGAAGATAGGGCATGTCGCTTCTTTTTACCGCGAGGCGGTTTTACCGCTCGCAGGAGAAAACCGCCCCCGCCTCCCATTGAAATCAATGGGAGGCATTTTAGGCTGTTTTTGACGCATTTTGCGGCGCGGTTTCAGCGTCCAAAAAATCATCAAAAAAAATCTGTGTGAACATAGCCTTAGGGTATGTTCATACGGCTTATTTTCAGGCATACTTTGGAGCGCAAAACACTCATATTACTCTCCAAAATACACTTGAAATATGCCTGCAAACAGCTTCCTAGTGATTTAAATGGGAAATACACTGTGCTGATCATGTAAGTCATATTTTTACACTGTTGAATTAAAAAAAAGCCTCATAAAAATACACCTTATAAAAAAGAAATTATATGACACTCCTTGAAGCGTTTTACAAGCTGATTTTCCATTGATACTACAAAAAATGCTTCCAAATACATTTCGAAATAAACTTCAAAAACACTTGCAAAAATCAAAAACTCTTTGGAAATCTGCCTGGGTTCACACAGAGTTTTTTGCAGGCAGAAAATCTGCCTCAAAACTCCATTTGGAATTTTGAGGCAGATTTTGCTGTGCTTGCACGCCTATTCTCGCAGTGTTTCTCGCAGCATTTTTTGCCCGCGGCCAAAATACGCTTGTTGATGTCAATGGGAGGTCAGAGAAGTAAACGCCCGGAGATAGGGCATGCCTTTTTTTTTTCCCCGCGAGCCGTTTTTTCCGCTCGCGGGAAAAACGCCTCCACCTCCTATTGAAATCAATTGGAGGTATTTTTGGCGCGTTTTCCGACGCAGTTTCCGCATCAAAAAACGTGTAAGAAAACTCTGTGTGAACTGACCCTTAGGCTGGATTCACACGAGCATGTTCGGTCCGTGATATACGGTCCGTATGTCGGCAGTATTTCCCAGGACTGAACACACTGCAGAGAGCCGGGCTCCTAGCAGCATAGTTATCTATGACGCTAGGAGTCCCTGCCTCGCTACAGGAAAACTGTCTCATAGTCATGTTTTCAGTACGGGACAGTTGTCCCGCAGCGAGGCAGTGACACCTAGCGTCATAGATAACTGTGATGCTAGGAGCCCGGCTCCCTGCAGTGTGTTCAGTCCCGGGAAATACTGCCGACATATGGACCATATATCATGGACCGAACACGCTCGTGTGAATCCGGCCTTAAACATAAGTCATGTGAACGTACCCTTAGGGTATAATGTGGAACTTCAGACGAGATTTTCAGTTTTCGCAACATATATTTCAAAAGTCTTGCAGTCTTTTCGTCTTTTCTGCATTTTTTATTTTTTTTTGCAACGTGTGGATGAGATTTGTTTAAATCTCCTCCACTTTACTGCTATTTTAATACGCTGCAGAATTCACGCACAGAAAATCAACTTTTACGCTGGTGTTGTTTGGCCAAGAACCATGCTGTAAAAAATAGGTGCGGCAGTTTTTTATTAGCTTTGCCTGTGCTAGCTGCGGAACAGTGGGAATTTGCAGCAATAAAGGCAGCACAACTGCACCATCTAAGATGCAGTGCAAAGAAAAGTAAATGTTTTACATGTTTCTGACTTAGGGTCCGTTCAGACGTTGCAGTTGAGGTGCATTTAAAACAGCTTTCAAAAACCACATGTGTTTTTACCGAGGTTTGGTGCGTTTTTTTTCTGTAGGTTTGTTTTTTTACTGCAAGCGCATCGAAAAATGCACCAAACAGTGGCAAACACTATTTGCATCCAGGGCGCTAGGAACGCATACATTGCATACATTATAGATCCATTACTATAGCAGAGTTGCCAACTGTCCATAAAAGCTGTCAGTAGATTTTACACTACCAAACGGATATTCTACTGTACGCCATGCCCAGCGAACCAGACATCTAGCGCTCCAACCCGCCCCCTCTTCTATGCAGTTGATTCAACAGTCGTTGTTCGGCAGGTACGACAGAATAAAACTTATGTTTTCTTGTGTGCAGCCCCCTTATACTGCCCCAGAACCATACTTAGGCTGGATTCACACGAACGTTGGGTTTTTGCGGATGCAAAAACGCGGCGTTTTGCGCGCGCAAAAATCACTTGCCAGCTCCGTGTGTCATCCGTGTATGATGCGCGGCTGCGTGATTTTCGCGCATCCGCCATCATAGAGATGATTCTAGCCGACGTCAGTCACTGTCCAAGGTGCTGAAAGAGTTAACTGATCGGCAGTAACTCTTTCAGCACCCTCGACAGTGAATTCCGATCACCATATCTAGCAACCTGTTAAAAAAAAGAAAAGAGGTTCGTACTTACCGAGAACTTCCCGGCCGTTGCCTTGGTGACGCGTCCTTGGTGACGCGCCTCTCTTGACATCAGGCCCCACCTCCCTGGATGACGCGGCAGTCCATGTGACCGCTGCAGCCTGTGCTTGGCCTGTGATTGGCTGCAGCTGTCACTTGGACTGAATTGTCATCCCGGGAGGTCAGACTGGAGGAAGAAGCCCGGAGTTATCGGTAAGTCAGAACTTTTTTTTTTTTTTACTCGTTCATGTATATTGGGATCGGAAGTAACTGTCCAGGGTGCTGAAACAGTTTAACTCTTTCTGCCCCCTGGACAGCGACTATATCCGGACGTCGCGTACCGGAAATTTTTTTGCCGGGTTCGGCCAAAACGAGTTCGGCCGAACCCGGTGAAGTTCGGTTCGGTTGTCCGGGTTCGCTCTTCTCAAAGACACTCCGTTTGGATGTTTGTAAATAGAAAAGCACGTGGTGCTTTTCTGTTTACATTCATCCTTTTGACAGCTCTTGCGCGAATCACGCAGTTCGCACGGAAGTGCTTCCGTGCGGCATGCGTGGTTTTCACGCACGCATTGACTTCAATGGGTGCGTGATGCGTGCAAAACGCCCAAAGAACGGACATGTCGTGACTTTTTTTCAGCGGACTCGCGTTGAGCAAAAATCACGGACATGTCTGCACGGCCCCATAGACACATATAGGTCCGTGCAACATGCGTGCAAATCACGCGCGTTGCACGGACCTTTTTCACGTTCGTCTGAATAAAGCCTTAGACCGGTTTAACCAGAGAGTAAAGTGGGTGCATTAGTTTGAGCCTTTAGCCCAGCAGTTGGGCACTTATGTGAAACTGGCCTTAATGCCTATATGGTCATTTAAGACTATGTTTACATGCACTTTGGGATCAGAGAATAGTTCAGCACCTTATATCTTTGCATATTACAATCTGGGATTAAATTTTTTTTTTGGACACATCATGTTACAAACTCTAAAGCTGGAACTTGTCCTCTTGCACTTCAGGAGACGTAACCAACTAGAAGCAACATGTCCGTCTTCAGTCTTCCAGTCAGCAGCTACACTGACAAGCCCGGTTGTTCTCATGTCTATACACGGTTACATACGTTATAATTAATATTCGCTGCAATAACAGTGCGTTGGGTATTTGTATGAAAGATAAATAAATGAATGAATGACTATAGTCAAGGTGACTGATGTAAGTGATTACTATCTGTGTACAGAGCTGCAGACTATGTTGGTGCGGCATAAGTAACGGGAATTAAATTAATAAACAAACATTGCTAATATTTCTGTAAAGAAAAAGTGCACAAAGTAAACAGACTGTGTTGGCATACATGCATTCAATAAAAACTTGTAGGATCTCGTAAAGTAGATTTAATATCATTGACGTTGCAGATAAAAGCTGTATGACTGGTCACATGGTCAAATGTAATTTACTATATTAAAAAGTACACATGTTTAACTTAACACTTAGAAACCAATAGCACAAACTATAGATGTCCAGGGACTCCATTTACATCTGCGTCGGAGTCTACACTAGGAACCACCTTCGCTAATTCTGTTGTAATTGACAGACAACATTTCGCCGCATGCAGTGTTATTTTGTCTGGCAAAACGACAGACACCATGACACAAACCCAAAGGAAAGTCAATGGGATCTATCAGGCGCCGTTGATGTCTGTCATGCGACGGATAGGTGCTTCCATATTTCTTGTTATTATATTCGTATGACGGAACAGAATGACGGAAAATCTATCACAGATGTAGATAGAGCGGGCCTGTTCACATCGCCGTTCGCTTTCCGTTCCGGGGTTCCGTCGGAGGTTTCCGTCGGGTGTACCCCGCAACGGAAAGTGAAACCACAGCTTCCGTTTCAGTCACCATTGATATCAATGGTGACGGAAACATTGCTAATGGTTTCCGTTCGTCACCATTCCAGCAGGATTCCGTTTTAACGACGGAATCAATAGTGGAGTCGACTGCACTATTGATTCCGTCGAAAAACCAGAAACTTGCCGGAATGGTGACGAAGGGAAACCATTAGCGATGTTTCCGTCACCATTAATATCAATGGTGACTGAAACGGAAGCTGTGGTTTCACTTTCACTTTCCGTTGCGGGGTTATCGACGGAAACCTCCGACGGAACCCCGGAACGGAAAGCGAACGGTGATGTAAACAGGCCCTTATTGTACAAAGGTTTCTCTATGTGAAGGTCATAGATTTACTGGACCAACTACTGTAATTTCTGTCCTACCTTCCACCTTGATAGTGGAGCAGCAAGATCCCTGTACTGTAGGTCCATATTCTATTAGGGTATATGGATATGGGCATCATAGAGGGGGTCCCTTACTCAGGAACCACCCTGCAGGGGAAATGTATATCTAACATTCCACCTAAAAATAAACTGTTTGTTGGGGGCCTCAGGGACCAGACCCAGAATGATCCTGATCAGTTGATCGCCACAGCATCTTTCATATTAAATGTTTTGTCTGTCAGACGTGGTGTAGGACAAGACGGCATGAAGTAGCTCGTCTCTGCTGAGCTCCTCCCGCCGCGTCTGCCCCTCTGATGTCCCTTACGCCTCCAGGAGTGGCGAAAAATCGATCTTTGAGTGCCAGAATGCTAGGCGCCAGGATATCTTCGAGACAGTTTCCTCCATACCACCTCCACCCTGCCACCCTGCATGTGTAGGCTATTCTGGCTGTTGATGCCCTTGCTATCCCAGCGCTCCTGCCCTCTGGGTGCTTGTGCTCCTGCTTGAAGTTTGTTTTAAGCCTCTGGAAAGAAGCATGAGGTGAAACATGAGGTGAATTTTTATTATCCTTATGCAGAAAGTGGGAAAGCAGGAAAGAAACAGGAAACAAGAGGCTGTAGTGTGTATTGACTCGGGTGGGAGGCGAAAGCCAAATTGAGCTTATATAACTTATATGTACTGCTGTTTGTGTACTGACTGCACAGGGCTAAACATACATCTCATGTGCAAGCTGGGACGAGGTACTTGTCTGTTTGAAGTAAAACCGTAAAATCATAAACTCCCTTGCTTAACTCTACCTGACTGACCCGTGGAAGCCTGAGGAGTTGGAGTCTTATATGAGCCCTATATGACCCTGATATATTGAGGTACCTGTGGTGCAATAAAAATAATATTGGATGATATTGGATGACATGGAGTAATATAGAGTGACTCTTTCAGCTGCTTAAACTGTCAAAATTGTTGTATGTATTACCTATCTTTACTTTACTCTATGCTTGATATGTTCCTTATCAACATGCACAATCCTGGAAAAACTGGGCATATGTTGTGACTACAGGTATTAGCTGATTTTTTTATTTTTTTTCCCTTGTGGGGGAATTGTAATATGCAACAGGACACTCAATTGAGCGATATCCGATGCTAATTAGATAACCGATCACCCATTAATCCTGTGGAAGGATTGGTAGAAAGATGGTCATATTGCCCAATAAAGCCATTTTGGAGAATTTGTGACTTTTTGGACTCCAGGTGATTAAATATATGGCATCAAAATCTGCCAACAGGAAATCTGGAGAAGGTGGTATGTCTCCAAAAGACAAAGAGAAAGATATAGATAGAGGTGCACTAAAATCAGACTCCATTTCTAAGATGGAAAAATTCTGGAAGTCCCCTCAAGGGGGAACCAGACTAGCTCAAAAAGCTACAGCTGGAGGTGGGAAACCTGAATCAGCTTTTTGTCAGCCCTCAGGTACACAATATGATATATTGGAAACAGTGGAGGATGAGCAGGAAGCACCTGAGAGTATGTTAGTTGAGATATTATCTGACGTCAAAAAGAGCAACCATGCATTAGAAGAATTATCAACCCAGATGGGAGCAGTACGCAATGATATTGTGCTACTAAGAGATGAAGTTGGTAAAATTCGCAAGAAAATGAGAGCTGCAGAAACACAAATAGAGGGTCTTATTAAAGACATGACAACAATAAAAAAGGAAGTAAAGAAAGTACTTACAGATAATAAAGATTTAAGAAACAAAGTAGTTGAACTCGAAGATAGAGCAAGGAGGAATAACCTGCGTTTAATTGGTCTCCCAGAGGGCTTAGAAGGGAGACACTGTGTCTCGTTTTGCCAGTCCTGGTTAACTGATCTTACAGGAAAGGAAACAGTATCTTCCTCTTTTGGAGTTGAAAGAGCTCATCGGGTCCCAGAAAAAAATATAACTATTCCAGGTGCGCCTCCACGTCCTATATTGCTTAAGATTTTGTACTGTAAAGATCGGGACACTATCTTCCGGAAAAGCAGGGAAATTAAAACTTGTGAATATAATGGTAATCAGATCGCTATTTTTCCCGATTTTTCGAGGGTGACTCAGCTGAAAAGACGGGACTTCAGGGATGTGAAGATGAGACTCCATCAAGCTCAAATTAAAATGACATTTTACTTTATGTTTCCGGCAAAAATTAGATTAGTATACAAAGATAGCACCATGTTTTTTCCTTCTCCGCAGGAAGTCACGGACTGGCTTGACAGTGTTGGACTCTGATACCCCTGATATGGACCTCAAGTGTGTGTTTTTCCTTTTCTTCCTTAGGATGACATGATCTGACTAGTCAGAACTGGACTTTTATGTTCTTAATACAGATCTTGAATGCATAGTATATACTTTAATGGTGTTATTTATATCTTTATGTCTTCATAGTACTAATTCCAATGGGGTTATCGGATATCCCTGGCGTGGATCTTAAGTGTATCAATAACAAGAAAAAATATGAAGGAACTCCTCCAGCTCACCTTGTCACGGAAAGGATATAGGAGTCAGCAACACGGATCCTCGTGTCGGCACACGCAGAAGATACAGCAGAACCAGGGAAGTTGGAACCAGCGCTGGGAGTGAAGTTTTTAGTAAAACGGAAAACTAGTTTCCAAGTTTAATTATTCTCGGTTAAAATCGAAGCACAGGGGCTACGAGAAAATAAAGTGACAGGTAGGTCAATCCAGAGTACAGAGAGAAGGAGTGGAAAGGCGGTAGCCTACGCGTTTCAGACCTTCGCTAGGTCCTTAGTCATGGCTTATGATAAGTCTGACTGTGCAGTCTAGACCTATTTATAGTCAGTTGATCTTGTAGTTAATTACTTAATTAATTGCGGTTCACGGCCGGAGAGGAAAAGGAGGAGCCCCGTGGACCGCAATCTTTTGTCTGTTTCCTTGTTATGAATGAATCCGTTGTACGGTATGTAAAGGTTTTCTATGTTGTATACCTAAGGTTTAATTATAGAAACATACGTAAGTTTAGATTCTGCCTTTGAAGTCCGCATTTGTTGTTATATTAATAATTATCGTAGGTTCTTAGAATATGAACTATGTTCATGAAGACAGAAAACATCCGTTTTTGTGTTTCGATCTAATTATATTATTTTAATATGGTGTTGCTTTTTTTTCCGGACGTAACAAAGAATAGAAAAAATAGAAAACAGAAGGATTCAAAAGATTGCTATACTTTTATACGGTAACTTATTTATTTAAAATTGTTGTTATTAGTCTGGTGTGTTGGTAATTATTACAGAAAAATTTCTTGTTAAGTCACCTTACGAGAAGCGAGTAGCGTCGAGAAACTGACTATATGAGTGGGGTAACGCCTACCAATTAGAAGAGAAAATGATAATGAATAGAAAATAAATGAAGAACTATTGAATATATGTGAAAAAGTAATAGAAAAGACGTGTATTTAAAATAATGATAAAAAACTGGTGTTTATATATCTTGATATATATGTTAGTGTCTTTAATGTTTTGATATTTAATTAATGTTTTCGGATTTCGTTGTTTATGATTTTTAATATATTTTTGTTATTTTATTTTTTATTGTTTCATTTTTTAGTAGTGGAATGATCATTAGTAGAATGACTGAGTTTGTTGAAGATAATAACTTTGACTTTATATATAGAACTGGAAAATCTATTCGTTCAAAATACCCAGATCAATTTTTGAATTTATTGATTTTTACTTCGTGTCATGAGATACGTAGTTGTATATTTATGTACGGACAAGATAGGTATTAATTTTGGTACTGATAAAAAGGGTCAGTTGCATATTTCAAAAATCATGTACTTTCTTTGATGTTTGAATTTGCGAACTTGAAAGTTTTATATGATTTTAACCAAAAAAATGTGAATTTAAAGTACAGAGCTGGTTTTTGGATCTTCCGACCACGTATGTTTAATCGACTGTCTACGATATAATGATGTTCAGTCGGGGTCAGACCAGAGTGGTCTAGATGAGCTCTTTTCGTTTTTTTTGGGTTTTTTTTTAATATTGATTCAAATTTATTGTATTCGTTTTCGTTGGAGAAAAAACTTTCCATATTCAGATTATATTAATTATTATTAGAAAACTAATCTGATCTGGTTTACCTATGGAGTCCAAGTTTAGTCTGACACGTGAATCCCTAACAGTACCTTGGTGGTACAAGGTTAGTACAAATATCACATATGAATTTAGTCTTATTGAAACCGTATTATGAATGGAAGAAACAAATCTCAAGTTATTGTCTTTAATAATGAAACATAAGGTCCTTTCTTAGATTTAAGCCTTTTGGAACCCTTGTTTGAAGGCTGAAGATCCAAAAGGCTTCTCTTGTTCGTGTTAAATGTTTAATATCCCCACCTCTTTTGGGAGTATACATTTTTTCAATGGCATAACAAGAAAAACTGTTGATTGTTCTATTGTGTTGGGTTATGAAATGTTTTGCTACGTTCGATGTAGTAAGGATGTTTGGGTTACGGATGTAGCCAAGATGTTCAAGGATTCTTGTTTTGAACTTTCTGTTTGTACATCCTATGTATTTCAAGTCACATAGTGTGCATTCAATTATATATATGACCGAATCGGAGTTGCAATTGATGTAATTTTTAATAGCATGTGTATCAGTATTGGCTGAATTTGAAAACACCTTTTTAGGTATTACAAAAGAACATACTTTACATGGATTGTTTCCACATTTAAAAAATCCTTTTTGTTCTAGCCATGAACCTTTTGTTTTAATGGAACTGAAAAATGATGGAGAAAGTGTCGTGGCCAACGAAGGAGCTCTACGTGGGACTATTCTACAACCGTCTTTAAGGATGTCATCCAGGACTGGGTCTTCTCTGAGCATGGGTAGGTGTTTGTTCACAATTCTCTTTATACTTTTGAATTGGCTATTTTGTTGCAACACTAATGTGGGTATACTGGATGTTGATATTGAATTTTTGTTATTTTGGGACAACAGGATGTCTCTGTTTTTCTTGGCTATTATTTGGTCTGCTCTGTCTAGAGACCAATGTGGGTACCCCCTGTTGGATAGTCTGTTATGTATGAGTTGTGTTTCGGTTTTAAATTGTGCATCTGAGCTGCAATTGCGTTTAGCTCTGCATAATTCGCCTACTGGGATCGAAACAATGGTCTGTTTGGAGTGGTTACTACCTGCATGTAAGATGGTATTACCAGCTGTTGGTTTCCTATAGGTTTTTGTATGTATCTGGATACCATCTTCTCCCTTTAATTCCAGATCCAAAAATATGGTGTTGGTTTTGGCAGACATATGTGTAAACCTAAGATTGTAGTCATTGGAGTTAAGGAAAACCACAAAATCTTTTATGGCAGATACATCTCCCTCCCATATGAACAGGAGGTCATCGATGTATCTGCCATACCAATTAATACTATCTCCAAATGGATTCGATGTGGAAAAAATGGTTTTTTCCTCCCACCACGCCATAACTAAGTTCGCCAAAGACGGAGAAAATTTTGCCCCCATTGAGACCCCTTTTAGTTGGAGGTAGTATTTAGTATCAAAAAAGAAATAGTTATGTGTTAGTAAGAAGGTGAGAATTTCCAGGATGTATATTTGTAATAGGTCACTGTAGTTGCTGTGTTTATTCAGGTGGTATTTTATAGCAGCGTGAGCTACATTGTGCGGTATACTCGGATAAAGAGATATAACATCACATGTTAACCATGTATATTCTTTTGACCATATCTTGTGTCTGAAAGCACGTAACACATCCTTGGTGTCTTTCAAAAAACTTGGCGTATTTTGTGCAATAGGTTGTAATAGGGAGTCTAGCCATTCCGAGGTTCTTTCAGAGAACGACCCTATTCCCGAGACTATTGGTCGCATGGGAGGAGGGATAGTATTTTTATGCGTTTTAGGCAAAGCATGGAGAATTGGCGTAATAGGATGCTCTACAGTCATATACTCTGCTTGTTTTGATGTGAGGGAACCGCTATCTAATCCTGTCTTAATTAGATTATTTAATTCTTTTTGAAAACCGATGATTGGATTTTGTTTTAATATTTTATAAGTGCTTTGGTCTGATAGTAGTTCCTCAATTTGCATTTTATAATCTTCCTTCTTCATAATTGCTATACTGCCTCCCTTATCCGATTTTTTGATAATGAGGTCCTCATTGTCTTCAAGTGATTTTTTAGCTTTTCTCAATTTACTTGGGAAATTGTTTGTTCCTTTTTCTTTTTTGGTGGATTCATAGAGTAGTTGTAAGTCCTTTTCTATCGATATTTGAAACCGGTCCATTGTCTCAGTCCTAGATGTAATAGGGTAGAATTTAGGATTAGTGATTCTGAAGTTGGTTGAAGTGTATATGTCCTTTTTTGCGGGTTCAGTATCTAAAGCTTCCAGGCAAAGAAGAGTCTTAGATTCTTGAAAAGATAGCATGTGTTCCAACTGATCTCTTGCTCTTATTTGTGTTTGAGGTACCATAGATGGGTCATTCATTTTAGTTGTTGCATATTCATTCCCTCCCATTGTATCCGTCTCAGTGGTGTGGAAGTGTCTTTTTACAGTTAGATTTCTAACGAATTTGTTAACATCTAGTAAGGTGTTGAATGGGTCGAAGTTCCGTGTTGGTGCAAAATTAAGGCCAAGGGATAGGACTTCAATTTGTTCTTCTGTAAGACTGGTTGTGGAGAGATTGGTGATATTTAGGTTAGGTTGTAATTCCTCAGTGTGCGGGGGCGAACACTTTGTTCTTGGTCTACAGGGTTTGTGTTTGCGACCGCCCCTCCTGCCTCGTTTTTTGACGTATAATTTCTTTCAAATCTAGGGTTATTTCTTGATCTTTCTTTGAGATTGTCGTAATCTAGATCATCATGTTCACCGTCTCCCGAATCCGGTTCAGTGGAGCTGAAGCTTACTCTATGTTGGTATTGACCGTATCTTCCTGAATTTTTTCGTTGTTTTAGAATCGGTCTGAATTTAGTGAAATTTCTTCCTCTATTGCTCCAATTGTACACTTCTTGGTTGGCGTAGTCTCGTAAATCTCTCTGGAACTTGGTTTTTTTGATTGTCGCCATGGACTTGTCGACTTTGTCGATACGGTTGGAGGTCCGTGTTTCCAAAGTGACATAGTTGGGTGAGCTGGCAAAACTATTCAATTTTTCTTTAGTTGTTGAAATTTCATTTTTGAGTTCAATTAATTTGAGTTCCTCTTGTGAAATGATCAATTTCATTAATTTGATGGAACAGTCAGAAAGAATCTGGTTCCATTCGGTACTGAAAGTTTCCGAGTATTTGAAAGTAGGTGTTTTTTTCATACGTAATCCTCTTGGAATCATGTTTTTTGCACAATAGTTTTTTAAGGTTGTGAGGTCCCACCAGACCTTAGTTTCATGAATCATAGATTTTTCCAAAGTGTGGAAAAGATCTTCCATTTCATAACAGTTTTCTTTGGTATTATCCATTGTACCGAAAACTTTGGCTGCCAAAGCAGCACGGGTATATTGTGTTTCATTTGTCATCATTCAAATATATAATATAGAAGCCCAGAATTGATATTGTTTCAGAAGAACACCAGTATGAAAAAATGTTAAAATATGAAAAAAAGCCTTTAGTATATAATATGCAATGAATGTCTTTGTTCCAAAATATCGTGGATATTATTACTCTTAGTTCACCTCTGTACTGAGAATAGGGTTTACTTTGTCATCAAAAAAATGCCCAAATATATGAAAATTGGGCTCCTACCAATGTTTGAATACGATAAATGCACGAGAGGAAATCCTTCAGCCGATAGTAGAATACAAGAAAAAATATGAAGGAACTCCTCCAGCTCACCTTGTCACGGAAAGGATATAGGAGTCAGCAACACGGATCCTCGTGTCGGCACACGCAGAAGATACAGCAGAACCAGGGAAGTTGGAACCAGCGCTGGGAGTGAAGTTTTTAGTAAAACGGAAAACTAGTTTCCAAGTTTAATTATTCTCGGTTAAAATCGAAGCACAGGGGCTACGAGAAAATAAAGTGACAGGTAGGTCAATCCAGAGTACAGAGAGAAGGAGTGGAAAGGCGGTAGCCTACGCGTTTCAGACCTTCGCTAGGTCCTTAGTCATGGCTTATGATAAGTCTGACTGTGCAGTCTAGACCTATTTATAGTCAGTTGATCTTGTAGTTAATTACTTAATTAATTGCGGTTCACGGCCGGAGAGGAAAAGGAGGAGCCCCGTGGACCGCAATCTTTTGTCTGTTTCCTTGTTATGAATGAATCCGTTGTACGGTATGTAAAGGTTTTCTATGTTGTATACCTAAGGTTTAATTATAGAAACATACGTAAGTTTAGATTCTGCCTTTGAAGTCCGCATTTGTTGTTATATTAATAATTATCGTAGGTTCTTAGAATATGAACTATGTTCATGAAGACAGAAAACATCCGTTTTTGTGTTTCGATCTAATTATATTATTTTAATATGGTGTTGCTTTTTTTTTCCGGACGTAACAAAGAATAGAAAAAATAGAAAAAATAGAAAACAGAAGGATTCAAAAGATTGCTATACTTTTATACGGTAACTTATTTATTTAAAATAGTTGTTATTAGTCTGGTGTGTTGGTAATTATTACAGAAAAATTTCTTGTTAAGTCACCTTACGAGAAGCGAGTAGCGTCGAGAAACTGACTATATGAGTGGGGTAACGCCTACCAATTAGAAGAGAAAATGATAATGAATAGAAAATAAATTCAGACCGATTCTAAAACAACGAAAAAATTCAGGAAGATACGGTCAATACCAACATAGAGTAAGCTTCAGCTCCACTGAACCGGATTCGGGAGACGGTGAACATGATGATCTAGATTACGACAATCTCAAAGAAAGATCAAGAAATAACCCTAGATTTGAAAGAAATTATACGTCAAAAAACGAGGCAGGAGGGGCGGTCGCAAACACAAACCCTGTAGACCAAGAACAAAGTGTTCGCCCCCGCACACGGAGGAATTACAACCTAACCTAAATATCACCAATCTCTCCACAACCAGTCTTACAGAAGAACAAATTGAAGTCCTATCCCTTGGCCTTAATTTTGCACCAACACGGAACTTCGACCCATTCAACACCTTACTAGATGTTAACAAATTCGTTAGAAATCTAACTGTAAAAAGACACTTCCACACCACTGAGATGGATACAATGGGAGGGAATGAATATGCAACAACTAAAATGAATGACCCATCTATGGTACCTCAAACACAAATAAGAGCAAGAGATCAGTTGGAACACATGCTATCTTTTCAAGAATCTAAGACTCTTCTTTGCCTGGAAGCTTTAGATACTGAACCCGCAAAAAAGGACATATACACTTCAACCAACTTCAGAATCACTAATCCTAAATTCTACCCTATTACATCTAGGACTGAGACAATGGACCGGTTTCAAATATCGATAGAAAAGGACTTACAACTACTCTATGAATCCACCAAAAAAGAAAAAGGAACAAACAATTTCCCAAGTAAATTGAGAAAAGCTAAAAAATCACTTGAAGACAATGAGGACCTCATTATCAAAAAATCGGATAAGGGAGGCAGTATAGCAATTATGAAGAAGGAAGATTATAAAATGCAAATTGAGGAACTACTATCAGACCAAAGCACTTATAAAATATTAAAACAAAATCCAATCATCGGTTTTCAAAAAGAATTAAATAATCTAATTAAGACAGGATTAGATAGCGGTTCCCTCACATCAAAACAAGCAGAGTATATGACTGTAGAGCATCCTATTACGCCAATTCTCCATGCTTTGCCTAAAACGCATAAAAATACTATCCCTCCTCCCATGCGACCAATAGTCTCGGGAATAGGGTCGTTCTCTGAAAGAACCTCGGAATGGCTAGACTCCCTATTACAACCTATTGCACAAAATACGCCAAGTTTTTTGAAAGACACCAAGGATGTGTTACGTGCTTTCAGACACAAGATATGGTCAAAAGAATATACATGGTTAACATGTGATGTTATATCTCTTTATCCGAGTATACCGCACAATGTAGCTCACGCTGCTATAAAATACCACCTGAATAAACACAGCAACTACAGTGACCTATTACAAATATACATCCTGGAAATTCTCACCTTCTTACTAACACATAACTATTTCTTTTTTGATACTAAATACTACCTCCAACTAAAAGGGGTCTCAATGGGGGCAAAATTTTCTCCGTCTTTGGCGAACTTAGTTATGGCGTGGTGGGAGGAAAAAACCATTTTTTCCACATCGAATCCATTTGGAGATAGTATTAATTGGTATGGCAGATACATCGATGACCTCCTGTTCATATGGGAGGGAGATGTATCTGCCATAAAAGATTTTGTGGTTTTCCTTAACTCCAATGACTACAATCTTAGGTTTACACATATGTCTGCCAAAACCAACACCATATTTTTGGATCTGGAATTAAAGGGAGAAGATGGTATCCAGATACATACAAAAACCTATAGGAAACCAACAGCTGGTAATACCATCTTACATGCAGGTAGTAACCACTCCAAACAGACCATTGTTTCGATCCCAGTAGGCGAATTATGCAGAGCTAAACGCAATTGCAGCTCAGATGCACAATTTAAAACCGAAACACAACTCATACATAACAGACTATCCAACAGGGGGTACCCACATTGGTCTCTAGACAGAGCAGACCAAATAATAGCCAAGAAAAACAGAGACATCCTGTTGTCCCAAAATAACAAAAATTCAATATCAACATCCAGTATACCCACATTAGTGTTGCAACAAAATAGCCAATTCAAAAGTATAAAGAGAATTGTGAACAAACACCTACCCATGCTCAGAGAAGACCCAGTCCTGGATGACATCCTTAAAGACGGTTGTAGAATAGTCCCACGTAGAGCTCCTTCGTTGGCCACGACACTTTCTCCATCATTTTTCAGTTCCATTAAAACAAAAGGTTCATGGCTAGAACAAAAAGGATTTTTTAAATGTGGAAACAATCCATGTAAAGTATGTTCTTTTGTAATACCTAAAAAGGTGTTTTCAAATTCAGCCAATACTGATACACATGCTATTAAAAATTACATCAATTGCAACTCCGATTCGGTCATATATATAATTGAATGCACACTATGTGACTTGAAATACATAGGATGTACAAACAGAAAGTTCAAAACAAGAATCCTTGAACATCTTGGCTACATCCGTAACCCAAACATCCTTACTACATCGAACGTAGCAAAACATTTCATAACCCAACACAATAGAACAATCAACAGTTTTTCTTGTTATGCCATTGAAAAAATGTATACTCCCAAAAGAGGTGGGGATATTAAACATTTAACACGAACAAGAGAAGCCTTTTGGATCTTCAGCCTTCAAACAAGGGTTCCAAAAGGCTTAAATCTAAGAAAGGACCTTATGTTTCATTATTAAAGACAATAACTTGAGATTTGTTTCTTCCATTCATAATACGGTTTCAATAAGACTAAATTCATATGTGATATTTGTACTAACCTTGTACCACCAAGGTACTGTAAGGGATTCACGTGTCAGACTAAACTTGGACTCCATAGGTAAACCAGATCAGATTAGTTTTCTAATAATAATTAATATAATCTGAATATGGAAAGTTTTTTCTCCAACGAAAACGAATACAATAAATTTGAATCAATATTAAAAAAAAACCCCAAAAAAAACGAAAAGAGCTCATCTAGACCACTCTGGTCTGACCCCGACTGAACATCATTATATCGTAGACAGTCGATTAAACATACGTGGTCGGAAGATCCAAAAACCAGCTCTGTACTTTAAATTCACATTTTTTGGTTAAAATCATATAAAACTTTCAAGTTCGCAAATTCAAACATCAAAGAAAGTACATGATTTTTGAAATATGCAACTGACCCTTTTTATCAGTACCAAAATTAATACCTATCTTGTCCGTACATAAATATACAACTACGTATCTCATGACACGAAGTAAAAATCAATAAATTCAAAAATTGATCTGGGTATTTTGAACGAATAGATTTTCCAGTTCTATATATAAAGTCAAAGTTATTATCTTCAACAAACTCAGTCATTCTACTAATGATCATTCCACTACTAAAAAATGAAACAATAAAAAATAAAATAACAAAAATATATTAAAAATCATAAACAACGAAATCCGAAAACATTAATTAAATATCAAAACATTAAAGACACTAACATATATATCAAGATATATAAACACCAGTTTTTTATCATTATTTTAAATACACGTCTTTTCTATTACTTTTTCACATATATTCAATAGTTCTTCATTTATTTTCTATTCATTATCATTTTCTCTTCTAATTGGTAGGCGTTACCCCACTCATATAGTCAGTTTCTCGACGCTACTCGCTTCTCGTAAGGTGACTTAACAAGAAATTTTTCTGTAATAATTACCAACACACCAGACTAATAACAACAATTTTAAATAAATAAGTTACCGTATAAAAGTATAGCAATCTTTTGAATCCTTCTGTTTTCTATTTTTTCTATTTTTTCTATTCTTTGTTACGTCCGGAAAAAAAAGCAACACCATATTAAAATAATATAATTAGATCGAAACACAAAAACGGATGTTTTCTGTCTTCATGAACATAGTTCATATTCTAAGAACCTACGATAATTATTAATATAACAACAAATGCGGACTTCAAAGGCAGAATCTAAACTTACGTATGTTTCTATAATTAAACCTCAGGTATACAACATAGAAAACCTTTACATACCGTACAACGGATTCATTCATAACAAGGAAACAGACAAAAGATTGCGGTCCACGGGGCTCCTCCTTTTCCTCTCCGGCCGTGAACCGCAATTAATTAAGTAATTAACTACAAGATCAACTGACTATAAATAGGTCTAGACTGCACAGTCAGACTTATCATAAGCCATGACTAAGGACCTAGCGAAGGTCTGAAACGCGTAGGCTACCGCCTTTCCACTCCTTCTCTCTGTACTCTGGATTGACCTACCTGTCACTTTATTTTCTCGTAGCCCCTGTGCTTCGATTTTAACCGAGAATAATTAAACTTGGAAACTAGTTTTCCGTTTTACTAAAAACTTCACTACCAGCGCTGGTTCCAACTTCCCTGGTTCTGCTGTGTATCAATAACACTTTTTCTCCTTTTTAGGATGTCATGGATTGGCTAGTCAGTATTGGACTTTTATGTCTTTAGTATAGATTTTGAACGTATAGCATATACTGTAATGGCGCTATATATTTAACTAATTAGCGTCTGTTTCTTCATGTTTGGGGGGGCTTTGGAGGGTTGGATGTGGCGGGGAGGGCGGTTCTTAGGATTGAGATCTGTATGTGGAAGATGTCAGATCATGAAGGGGGACCACGAACGGGTTCGTGGTTGAGGGTTTTTTGTTTTTTTTTCCCATCTCGCTTGCTCGCCAGATCTTATCTATCTACAGAGTATACGGTTCAATTATATCATTGCTTATTTTCCTTATTTCCCTTACCAAAGATATGGTTGAAATAACAGCTTGGAACGTCAGGGGAATGGGAAATAGAATAAAGAGATGCTCAGTGCTCGATTCAATTAATCACCATCTCCCAGCAATAATATGCTTAGTGGAAACCCATTTAATAGGGGAAAATATAGATCTAGTTAGGAGAAAATGGGTAGGACATGAGTATCTTGCGGTCTATACAACATACTCTAGGGGAGTTAATGTGTACATACACAAACACATTCAATTTTAAATTATAACATCACAAATTAATAAAGATGGAAGATTCATTATACTCCATGGACTACTAGAAGGTATTAAATGCAAATTGGTATTTGTATATATTCCACCCCCTTATAAACCTGACGTTTTAAATCAAGTACTATTATTTTTGAACACGATTGATAAAGGATCGGGATTTTAATGCTGTAATGGAGGAACAGCTGGACAGGATTAGAGTAACAGAAGGTAACCACTCATACCCCATTAGAGTTTTTCATCTCGCTGGGTTCTGCAGCGAAACCGGATTTGTAGATATATAGGAACGTAGCGAGAATGGACTATGAAATAAATGGCATATCCGATCATGCTATGGTTAAAATAGAGATCAAATCTTTCTTACGTCAGGAGAGTGAACTTAGAAGAAGAGTAATTGGTGCTGAGAGAGACCTCACCGCTGGGAGTAATATATGCAATAAAGAATTACTCTTCGGGGCCCAGAAAGAACTAATGCAGTTTCTGCTGGAGAAGGCACAGCAGAAGCTGTTTTTCTCTGGTCAGAATTATTTCTGTGAATCTGGGAAACCTGGTAGATTGCTAACACAGATTATATCTAACCAAACGACGCCCAATACTGTTACGTGTGTGAGGAGGCGACGGGGAGATCTTGTCCGGGAACCAGAAGAAATAATTGGGGAATTTTACGACTTCTATTCAGATTTATATAAGGGGGAGTCAGGAGTTAGCGATACAGAATTGAGCAATTTTTTTGATGGGATAAAAATTCCTACTCTGACAGAGAAGAGAGGAAAATTCTGGGAGCTCCCTTGACAGTAGAGGATTTTAGGGAGGCTGTCGGATCCTTCTCTGGGAATACATCCCCAGGGTCTGATGGCCTCACGTTTGAGATATATAGTAAGTATGGAAATTAGTTACTCCCCTTATTATTGAAAACTATTAAGGGTTCGGATAAGGAGGAGGGTTTCCCATTGTCAATGACTGAGGCTATTATAACTGTTATATTGAAGAAAGGCAAAGATCCAATAGAAGTTAAGTCATATAGACCAATTTCACTTCTCAACACGGATGTAAAAATATATGCTAAAGTATTGCCAATGAGACTGGCCAAGGTAATTTCATCAATTATCCACCCGGATGAAAGTGGATTTATTCCAGGAAGAAATGTAAACGATAATCTTGGCAGGTTGTTTGGAAATATACAGATTGGGGAAAATGGAGCCCGCTCCATCCTGTCACTGGACGCTAGTAAGGCTTTCGAAAGGGTGGAGTGGGAATACCTATGGTAAGTGATGGAGAAGTTTGATCTGGGTCAGGAATATATTGATATGGTAAGGAAAATATATGTTAGACCAAGTGCAAAAGTGAAACTCAATGCTGGACTTACTGCCTCTTTTTGCCTGACTCATGGTACTTGGCAGGGATGCCCCCTTTCTCCGCTGCTGTTTGCTATTTTTATAGAGCCCCTAGCAATCTGGTTGAGAAGTAGAGAGGACATAGTGGGCTTCAGCAGCGGAGGAAGGGAGGATACATTTTTGCTTTACGCAGATGACATATAACTATGTTTGAACAACTCAGATAAGACTGTACCAGAGACTATAAAGGCAATAAAGGATTTTGGAAGATTCTTTGGATTAAGTATCAACTGGGCCAAATCTACGCTCCTTCCTCTAGATAATTTTTAATTAATTTTAAAAAATGACAACGTCTTGCAACCAAGTCAAAATTTTGAGTATTTAGGTATTAAAATCAATGCAGACATTGAGAACTTTATTCCCTTAAACATTATGCCTCTTCTTGCTAAAATACGGTCCAGGGTGTGTACTTGGGTCAAGATGCCATTATCTAGGGCAAACAGGGTGGCATTGGTTAAAATGATCCTACAACCTCAAATATTTTATGTTTTGGCTGCCAGCCCTGTCTGGATCAATGAAAAAATATTTAAATTAATAGAAACTATACTAAAGGACCTAATTTGGGGAAGGAAGAAGGTGAGAATAAAGCAAAAATTCCTTTGGAGACCAGTGAGTGAGGGTGGAATGGCAATGCCCTTTTTCTTTGGATACTTTATAGCATTTCAGCTCAAACCCTTAATTAGATGGCATGAAGTGAGCACTCTGAGGAAGCTAGTGAGGGAAAAAGATGATAAATTAAATAATATATTCGAGCTACTGGAGTCGGGACAACTAAGAGCAGGTATCTATAAGGGCTGGCTGATTTGTAAGTTGTTGATGGAGAGCAGGGCAGCATTAAAAAAAAATCCTAGGGATTAAGGGAGCACTTCAATGCACGCCAGTGTGGCATAATAAAAATGTGAAAGAATTGGAGAAAGACTTATTTAACAATGGGACACTAATCACTTTTGAGCAACTTAAAAGTATTTTTTCAATAAGAGAAACCTATCGCTTTCGATCTATGCAAATATAGCACGCAGTTAGTAAAACTTTAAATAAAGAAATATTCATCGCACAAAGTCGCAGTGCGATTGATAGGCTTATGTCTAACACTTTAGGTAAAAGGGTTGTCTCGGCACTATATAAAATTATAAATGGTGCACTCTCTGGAAGTTTGTTGCCCCCAAGCTGATCAAAATGGGCTGGAGATCTTGGTCCGATCTATAATGATTGGTAGGTAAACTGTTATAGAAATGTCAAGAATGTGTCGGTCAGCATAAACCATCAATTTATACAAATTAACATCTTGCATAGACTGTATTATTGTCCTGCTCTTCTATGTAAATTCGGCACTAATAACAGCTTTAATTGTCCTAGATGCCAATACCCAATGGCTGACTTTATTCATGTCATATGGACATGTTTGCATATCAAAAACTTTTTGGCCAAACATTTTTGGGGAAATTGAAAACTATGTGGGGAGAGATATTTCTAGATCTCCGATTCTGGCAATTCTTAATTTTACAAAAGAGATGGAAGGAGGTAAATATTATAAGGGACAAATAGTTGCAATTACTAGATTGCTCCACACTGCCAGGGTACTTATTACCAGGAGATGGGGCGCTATATCTTCCCCCACAGTTGATGAGTGGAGGAATCTATTAAATAAAATAAAGAAATATGAGAAACTCGAGTTTAGTAAAACCGGCGATATGGTGTGTCCAGCAAGGTGGGCTTTAAATTATTATTTTTTTTGAGGGGGGGGGGTTAGGAATGGGTGGTCGTAAATTATGTAATTTTATTTGTGTAATACCATTATAGATGTTGATTATTCATTTGTTAAATTGAAACAAAAGGAAAATAAAATCTTATTAAATAAAAAAAAGAAAAGAAAAGGTTTTGTCTGTGATAAAAAAAACTATTTAAGGATGCGTTCACAAGTGGCACACTTGCTTTGTATTTCCCCATTGTAAACATACGCTGCGGAAAACTACAATAGCTGGTAAAAAAAACCAGAAAAAAGTTAGCCCACTCGCCACAAATGCCACGTCCCATCATCAATGGGTGCTCGAGCAGGTACTGTACGTCGGAGGTAGGCAGTGATCCAAGGAAAATAGTGAAGGTTCCGGCACACGATAGAATATAAAAATGCAATGCGTTTATTGGTATCAAAACATTGGTAAAACAAGTGTTTAAAATACTGGGCAGAGAACGCTTACGCGTTTCAAACTTCTCATAGCTCATGATTAAGAACTGAGTAGTTCGAAACGCGTAAGCATTCTCTGCCCAGGCTTTTAAACATTTGTTTTACCATGTTTTGATACCAATACAGAGCATTGCATTTTTATATTCTATCGTGTGAAGGACCTGTCACTATTTTCCCTGGAAAACTACAATGTATGCCTTAGGGCAATATATTCTGCAAATCAGACAGATTTCTCTAGCTCTTGCGGACTATTTTTTCATAGACACTGTAAATAGAAAGCAAGTACACCACGTGTGACTGCACCATAATTCCGCTCGAAACCTGAAGATTCATCTTTGGGTACAGCTATATACAATCTCCTAATGGGCGTTCAGGTAGCATAAGCGTAACTAAAGCTGTAGCAGTGGCTGAGGCATCCCACTTAGATGCAGGAACGACGCCCGTCAGGAGAAGCTAGGGGAGCTTCTTACATTCGTATTTATTCAGCTAGTATTGCGTATGTAGAGAACTCCCCCTAGTGACGGCTGCAGGTAAACAGAATTTTATCATGTGTGAAGGAAAGCAGGGGATTTGGAACTCTGTAACAGAAAAACAGAGCTCCAACCATTATAAAGACATATTCTGAAATTTCATCAGAGCAGAATTTTGGGCCTATTTAGATTAAATAAAGTTCTATGTATAATTTTAGCCCTTTATTGCCCTAAACCACTGCAGATAATACTATGACCTTGTTACGTACAGTTATAAATAAAATTTAACTTTTCTGAGAAAAACATTGTAATTAACAGTATTTAGAACCACAAAGGTTAGCTCTCAAGTAAAGGCCCTCTTACATGGGCCAATGATCGGGTAAGCGAGCATTCGTACTAACTCGTTCCCGATCATTGCCTTTTGTAAACAGGGAAGCAGTCATCCAATAAACGAGCGGCTGATCGGATCTTTTATGTGGCCATATAAATAGTTGCTAATCAGTAGCACATCTCTCTGTGTAAACAGGGGATCTGCTGCGGACAAGATACAAATGTATGGGAACAAACAATCTGTAATGCTGGGGATAGGGAAACAGACAAGTGAGCCCTAATCTACCCGCCACTCAGACCCTGCCTACTTGCAACGACCCGCCCTAGGCGACGGGGTACAACTGGGCGACGGTCCCTACACTCAATAGGTGCACGACAGACAAACAGACAAGGGTACAAAGAAGCAAGGGGAATGGGGAAGTTGCCCACGGAACACCGTAAGCAACAAGCGAGGTGAACAAGCCGAGTCAAACCAGGAGATGAGCGAGGTACAAATACGCAGAGCAGAAGAGTGGTCAGAAAAGCCAAGGTCAGTCACAAGCAGAGGATAAGTAGTTCAAGAAGCTGCAGAAGGCCCAGGAAACCAACAGAGAAGAATCACAAGCAAGGAGGAACAGGAAAGGCAGGTATAAATAGACAGAGGGCGGGAGCTAGCTCCGTCTGGCCAGGCTGCGATAGGCTCTCCCACTCCTAAGCCTGCCATCCTGAGTGGTGGAAGATGGAGTCAGTCTCACAGACATAGAAGCAGGTGCAGACTGATTACCTATGGGCGTTGACACAGAAGCTGTTCCTGGCAGATCCTTTACACAATCATAGTAGCAATCGTCCGTCCCCATACTCCCAGTCATTGCTTGGTTTGAATGGAGCAACAAGCTGTATTGTCCATTGGCGTTCGTTAAAGGTGGTTAAACACGGGCAAAACCACCTTAAGGGTATGTTCACACAGGTCGGATATGCTGCATAAAAGTACAGAGTGTATCCGACCTAGAACCCGCAGGGAATTCCGGCCAAAAGACTACACCAAATTGTGGTGCAGATTTCCAGCCGGAAACGCCGCTGGGGAAAGAGCAGAAAAAAGACAATACTTACCTTTCTTGCATTGCCATAGCGACGCGTCTCTCTGGTCTCTGTGCAGCCTGGCCTCCTGTGATGATGCTGCAGCCCATGTGACCGCTACAGCCTGTCATTGGCTGCAGCAGTCACATGGGATGAATCATCATCCCAAGAGGCCAGACTGCAAGGAGCCATCGCTATGACAATGCCAGGGGGGGGGGGGGTAAGTATAGACTTTTAATTCAGTTTAGACAAACATGTTTTTGTTTTTTCAGATTTGCGATTTTTGCAACTGAATCGCAGCTTTTCTGCCACAGAAATCGCAACATTTGCTATTTGTTGCAGCTTTTACCTCTCCATAGAAATTCATGGGGAAAGACCACAACAACAGTGCATGAATTGACATGCTGCGGATTTTAAAAAACGCACCGCAGTTTAATTCATGCACGTTTTATCAGCAGATTTTCTCTGCAGCATGTGGATGATCCACTTTACCTCTACACTAATACGGCCGGTGCGCACATACCCTAACACAGCCAGCAGATTCCTACCTACATAAATCTAAAACCTTAAATGAGAATATAATTTTTTTTTCTTATCTGTATTGATTAAGTAGGGATTGCTATCTCACAGATTTCACAGTTCGTCTCTGGCAACAATCACCTCGAATCGACCTTCAATTCATTCTGAGGAATCGTACTTAAAGAGGATCTGTCACTAGTATAGTGATGCCCTATCTCCGAGCCAGGGCTGGCCTTAGGGGCGTGCGACCTGTGCCATTGCACAGGGTGAATCACTCCAGCAGGTGGAAGGGGGCGCTGCGCTGGCTTCTTGCCCCTGCATGTTTCAGAAGCGCCCGGCGACTCAGCAGCTGTCTTTCCGCCTGGGCGCTTCTTCTCTCAGTGTAGTCGCTACCGCTGTAGCAGCCATGTTGGATGCTAGCGGCGACACTGGGCATGAGGGCCCCCCATGGCCGGCAGCGCCACTAGCAGCCGCTGCAGCTGCTACAGCAGTAGCGACGCCACATTCAATATTATCTTCATCCTTAGGACGCAGATACTATTGAACACTATAGCAGAGCAGGGAGCTATCTCCCTGCTCTGCTATCTACTATCGCCACTGTAGCTCCCTGATGAAGCGGAATCCCCGTGTGGCGGGGGATTCTGCTGCTGGACGAAGCGGTTGATGTCACTGTCCATATATGGACAGTGACATCAGGGGCAACTCCTGAAGTGGAATCCCCGTCCACAGCGTTGCCGACGCTGTGACAGGGGGTTCCACTCGAGGGGAAGCCCTTGACGTCACTGTCCATAAATGTGACTCAGCCGCAGAAAAACACAACTCAGAAAAAAAAAATCGTATACTTACCCAGAAGTCTGTGTTTCTTCCTCCGAGCAAGCCTACTGGGATGACGTTTCATCCCATGTGACCTGGTTTTGCTGGTATTTCAGTTTATAATGTGGGAGCATGTAAGCTGTGCAGAGAACATCAGTGCATAATAAGAGGGTATAATAATGCATAAAATAAATAATAATTCATAGATGTGTGGCCAGTTTCGCACCGTTCTTATCTGCTTTTGGATCACTGCACATTTTGCGTCGCCATATTCTGAGAGCAATCATTTTCTCCACCGGAGCTGCGTGAGGGCTTATTTTTTGCGGGACAATCTGTAGTTTTTATTGGTACTATTTGGGGTACATGCGATTTTTTTGATCACTTTTTATTCCATTTTTTGGCAAGCAAGGTGACCACAAACTAGCAATTCTGAAAATGTTTTTTATTCTTTATTTCTTACGGCTTTCACCGTGCACAATAAATGACAATTGACTTTATTCCGTGGGTTGATGCGATTACGGCGATACCATATGTATAAAGTTTTTTTATGTTTTGCAGTGTTTGCACAATAAAATCACTTTAAAAAAAAAAATAAAATTTTTTGTGTCACCATATTCTGAGAGCCATAACTTTTTTAGTTTTCAGTCAAAAAAGCTGTGTAAGGGCTTGTTTTTTGCAGGACGGATTGTAGTTTTTATTGGTACTATTTTGGGTACATGCGACTTTTTGATCACTTTTTATTCTATATTCTGTGTGCGGTGGTGACCAAAAAATAGTGATTCCGGCATTGTTCTGTATTTTTTTTTTTTGCGGTGTTCACCGTGCAGCAAGAATAACATAATAGTTTTTTTTTTTTTTGTAAATTCTTTATTTTAGGGTTTTCCAACAAACAAAAAGGAAGGAAGGGTACAAAAATAAAAAAGGGAGGGGGCAACAGATCATCTTCACAATGCGAAACATCTATTAATATAATAATGCATCTCAAACAATACAATCCGGCATAATAATGTTATATTGAGAAATCAATATGGTGTTGACCTTAAAACATGTGGCATTAAATCCCTTGAACCAATATACGGAAAATCTTGTGAGTAGATGACTTGCCTCAGGAAGACAATTTGATGGTTATCTAAATGTGGGATCAGGCTGTAGTATTAGCTAATTAGGATAAATCTACAGATTTATAAAATTGTATCCAATTGTCCCATATATGTTGGAATTTGTCTAGGTCTTGGTTCAAAAGCCATTTAGTTTTTTCGTACGATTGTATTATATTTATTTCTCTTAACCACTCAGTTATTGTAGGGGGATCAACCTCTTTCCAGTGTCTAGCTATTAAGGTCTTTGCTGCACTTATAAGATGTGGTAAAGCAGAGTTACGATTTATATATTGATACGACATGTCTAGGTTAAGTAGTGTTAGTTCTGGAGTAAGAGTAATGTCTATGGCTAGAAATTTTCTTAAGATGCCTTGGACCTTTTGCCAAAATGGGAGTATTAAGGGACATTCGTACCATATATGCAAAAGCGCCCCCTTTGCTGTACCACATCTCCAACAAGTGGGAGAGTAAGACGGATCAATCTTATTGAGAACCTCTGGAGTTTTATACCACCTCGCTATGATCTTATAATTAAGTTCCTGGATTCTTGTTGAGATTGAGAAAGAGTGAGAGTGGTTTAAGATTATTTTGGTTTGTTCTGCTGAGAATTTAGTGTTTAGGTCTTTCTCCCATCTTGAGATAAAGGAAGGTGGATCTGAGGTTAATAATAATGACTTGTATAATTTCGATATCATACTCTTGACCGGTTTTGGTTGGGGACCAAATTTTGATAATAAATTATATGATGTTGAGTCAGTAATCTCTGGTGAGAACAGTCTGATTGCTTCCAGGATCGTTTTGTCGTCTTGTTCACTTAAGTTTGAATCCTTAAACTCGGGCAGATCCGTTAGTTGGTGTACAATTTTGTTGTTTTTAATTAAATGTTTTACCGCTAAGGTAGCTAATGTTGGATTATCAGAAATGGTCTGTTTCAAGGATCTGAATTTGTTAGGTATGAGAAATGAGAAAGGCGTCAGTTCACAGATATTTGGGACCATCAGGTTTTTTTTGTTAAGTTTGTGCCAAGTCCGTAGAGTGAAATTTGTCAGAGAGTTTCCGATTGTGTTGTATTGAATTCTATTGTGGGGGGTGATCCACATATATCTTTCAAATTTTTGGTTAAGCATATGCAGTTCTATGTCCGTCCATAATTTGCGTTTTGGATAAAAGTATAGTTCTAGGACTCTGTTGATATGGGTTGCGTCTCTATACTTCTCAAAATCAGGTAGTCCAATCCCTCCCATTTTCCTAGGTTTAGTCAAGGTGTCATATTTGACTCTAAATCCCTTTGAATGCCAAATAAACTTTGTTGTTATTTGTTTAAGGTTTTTAAAAAAGGAGTGGGGAATGTTAATGGGGAGGGTCTGTAGAAAGTAGAGGACTTTGGGTAGAATTATCATCTTCACAAGATTAGTTCTTCCGAACCATGAGGTTTGTATTGAGTTCCAATTTATAAGATCTTTTTCTATTTTTTCCAACAGAGGTTTGTAGTTCAGATCAAATAGTTTTGTCAAGTCTGGATCTATCTTAATACCTAGATAATTTATGCTAGTGCAGGTGTTTTTGAAAGGGGACATCTTAGATAATGAGGTCCAATTTCTTGTACACACGTTTATATTAAGGAGTTCCGATTTTGAATTATTTATTTTAAAATTGGATATTTTCCCAAACAGTTCAAATTCCTTGAGCAGAATCTTAAGCGATGTGTTCGGATTTGTCATAATAATGAGCATATCGTCTGCGAAGGTCGCAGTTTTATGTTCAGTTTTATTGCATAAAATTCCTTTAATTTTTGCATTTTCTCTTATTCTTTGGGCTAAGACTTCCATCGTTAAAATGAATAACAAGGGGGATAATGGACAGCCTTGCCTTGTTCCATTTCTAATTTGAAATGGCTGTGAGAGGACTCCGTTAATTTTAATTCTAGCGGATGGGTTGATGTACAAGGCCATAATTTTGTCTAATAAATTTTCTGGTAAACCAAACTTTACAAGAGTAGATTTTAAAAATTGCCAGTTGACCCTATCGAACGCTTTTTCTGCGTCTGTTGATAGGAGAGCTAACGGTATATTTTGTTTTTTAGCGTATTGTATAATATTAATTATTCTCAAGGTGTTGTCTTTTGCTTCCCTGTTGGGAGTGAAACCCACTTGCTCAGGATTTATAAGGGAGGGTAGTAGGGGTTGTAGTCTGTTTGCAATTATTTTAGCATAGATTTTAACGTCGTTATTAATTAATGAAATCGGTCTGTAATTGCTACAGATTGTGGCATCTTTGCTTTCTTTAGGGATCAAGGTGAGGTGAGCAGTAAGAGATTCTTTACGGAATGGATTGGAGGAATCTATGCTATTTAACCCCTTCCCGCTCCTTGACGTACTATTACGTCATGGCAGCTGTATCGTTCGCGCTCCATGCCGTAATAGTACGTCTCGGGAGTAACGGCCGTTTCGGCCGTCCTCCCGACACATACAGGAGCTGTGACGCTGCTGTCTTGTTCAGCAGCTGTCACAGCTCCTACAGCGGGGACCGATCGCTGTGTCCCCGCTGATTAACCCCTTAAAAGCCGCGTTCTATAGAGATCGCGGCTTTTTAGGGGTTAAGCTGCCATCGCCGGCCTGCTACGCGATAGCGGCCGGCGATGGTGACTATGGCAACCGGACACCAAACAATGGCGTCCGGCTATGCCATAGACGGAAGCCTAGTGGGTCCTGACAACGTCAGGACCCACTATGCTTGCTGTCAGTGAGTAGCTGACAGTTCTAATACACTGCACTACGCATGTAGTGCAGTGTATTAGAATAGCGATCAGGGCCTCCTGCCCTCATGTCCCCTAGTGGGACAAAGTAATACAGTAAAAAAAAAGTTAAAAAAAGTTGTGTAAAAATAAGAAAATAAAAGATTTAAAAGTATTAAAAGTAAAAATCCCCCTTTTTCCCTTATCAGTCCTTTATTATTAATAAAAATATATAAACAAACAAATAAACTATACATAATTGGTATCGCCGCGTCCGTAACGGCCTAAACTACAAAACTATTTCATTATTTATCCCGCACGGTGAACGCCGTAAAATAAAATAATAATAAACCGAACCACAATCACAATTCTTTGGTCACTTCACCTCCCAAAAAATGGAATAAAAAGAGATCAAAAAGTCGCATGTACCTAAAAATGGTACTGATCGAAACGACAGTTTGTTACGCAAAAAATAAGTCCTCGCACGGCTTTATTGATTGAAAAATAAAAAAGTTCTGGCTCTTAGAATAAGGTAACACAAAAAGTGAATGATTGTTTACAAAACGTATTTTATTGTGCAAACGCCATAAGACATAAAAAAAACTATAAACATCTGGTATCGCCGTAATCGTATCGCCCCGCAGAATAAAGTGAATATGTCATTTATAGCGCACGGTGAACGCTGTAAAAAAAAAACAAAAAAAAAAACAATCGTACAATTGCTGTTTTTTAGTCACCACGCCACCTAAAAATAGAATAAAAACTGATCAAAAAGCCGCATGCACCCCAAGAAAACTACAATGGATTCCTCAAGGGGTCTAGTTTCCAAATTGGGGTCACTTTTGGGGGGTTCCCAATGTTTTGGCACCACAAGACCTCTTCAAACCGGACATGGTGCCTAATAAAAAAGAGGCTTCAAAATCCACTAAGTGCTCCTTTGCTTCGGAGGCCGGCGCTTCAGTCCATTACCGCCCGAGGGCTACATGTGGGATATTTCTCAAAACTGCAGAATCTGGGCAATAAGTATTGAGTTGCGTTTCTCTGATAAATCTTTTTGTGTTATAAAAAAAATGGTATAAAAAGGATTTTCTGACAAAAAAAAAATGTAAATTTCACCTCTACTTTGCTCTAAATTTTTGTGAAACACCTAAAGGGTTCATAAACTTTCTAAATGCTGTTGTGAATACTTTGAGGGGTCTAGTTTCTAAAATGGGGTATTTGATAGGGGTTTCTAATATATGGGCCCCTCAAAGCAACTTCAGAACTGAACTGGAACCTAAAAAAATTAATAAATGAGGCAATACTTCGCTTCTTACATTATACTGATAATGAGCAGTGCCCACCCCGAGATGACCCCAGTTTTGACCGTGTGTATAAACGGAGACCCCTATTAGACCGTTCCAGTGCCCGGTTTTCCCAAGCATACACCCCCGAGAAGTGTATTTCTATTGATGAGTCCCTGGTACATTTTAAAGGGAGGGTTCAATTCCGCCAGTACCTGCCGGGTAAGAGGGCAAGGTATGTCGTGAAGATGTATAAGCTGTGAGAGTGCATCAGGGTATACCTACAGGTTTAGGATATATGAAGGAAAGGCCACCCCCAAACCAGACTGCATCCTGGACTACAATAGTTACATGGGAGGGATGGACTTGTAAGATCAAGCCCTGAAGCCCTACAGCGCCATGCGGTGTGGTATAAGAAGCTGGCCGGGCACATCATACAGATGGCATTGTACAATGCGTACATGCTACGTCGATGTGCAGGCCAGACGGGAACTTTCCTGGAATTTCAAGAGGTGATTATCAAGAACCTAATCTTTAGGGACCAAGAAGGGGGGGCACCCAGTACTTCTGGAAGCGAGCCCACACGCATCGTACCAGGGCAACACTTTCCAGGAGAAGTTCCCCAAACTGGCAAGAAGGGAAAAAGTCAAAAGAGGTGCAAAGTCTGCTATAAGAGGGCGATAATGGATGACACAATATATCAATGTGACACGTGTCCCGAATAACCAGAGCTCTGTATGAAAGTGTTTTAAAATTTATCATACATCCCTTGGTTTATAATTTAACCCAATTTTACTTACCCTGATGCACTCCGCACAGCTTATCCCCCCTCGTCTTTCCCCTCTGGGCCATGCTGTGTGTCCAGGCAGCTGATAACAGCCACATATAGGGTATTGCCATACCCGGGAGAACCCACATTACAGTTTATGGGGTGTAGGTCTCCGGTCAAAATGCTCACTACACCTCTAGATGAATGCCTTAAGGGTGTAGTTTTTAAAACGGGGTCACTTCTTGCGGGTTTCAACTGTACTGGTACCTCAGGGGCTTCTGCATACATGACTTCGCACTAGAAAATCCCCAGTAGGCCAAATGGTGGTCCTTTCCTTCTGAGCCCTCCCATGGGCCCAAACGGCAGTTTATCACAACAAATGGGGTATTGCGGCACTCAGAACAAATTGCGCAACAGAATGGGGTATTTTGTTTCTTGTGAAAATAAGAAATTTTCAGCCAAAACTACATATTATTTGAAAAAAATAATTTTGTTTTCATTCCCAGCCCAATTCAAATAAGTTCTGTGAAAAAACTATGGTGTCAAAATGGTCACAACACCCAAAAATGAATTCCTTGAGGGGTGTAGTTTCCAAAATGGGGTCATTTGTGGTGGGTTTCTATTGCTTTGATACATCTGGGGCTCTGCAAATGCGACATGGCACCCGAAAACCAATCCAGCAAAATCTGTACTCCAAAGAACACACAGCGCTCCTTTCCTTCTGAGCCCTCCCATGGGCCCAAACGGCAGTTTATCACCACAAATGGGGTATTGCCGCACTCAGGACCAATTGGGCAACAAAATGGAGTATTTTATTTCTTGTGAAAATAAGAATTTTTGAGCTAAAATGACATATTATTTGAAAAAATATATATTTTTTTAATTCCCAGCCCAATTCAAATAAGTTCTGTGAAGAAACTATGGTGTCTAAATGGTCACATTACCCATAAATGAATTCCTTGAGGGGTGTAGTTTCCAAAATGGGGTCACTTCTGGTGGGTTTCCATTGCTTTGATACCTCTGGGGCTCTGCAAATGCGACATGGCACCCGAAAACCAAACCAGCAAAATCTGTACTCCAAAGAACACACAGCGCTCCTTCCCTTCTGAGGCCTCCCATGGGCCCAAACGGCAGTTTATTGCCACAAATGGGGTATTGATGCACTCAGGAGAAATTGGGCAACAAAATTGAGTATTTTGTTCCCTGTGAAAATAAGACATTTTGGTAAAAAATTACATCTTATTGGAAAAAATTACATTTTTTTAATGTCACAGCCCAATTGAAATAGGTGCTGTGAAAAAACTGTGTGGTCAAAATGCTAACAACAACTATAAATGAATTCCTTGAGGGGTATAGTTTCCAAAATGGGGTCACTTTTGGTGGGTTTCCATTGCTTTGATACCTCTGAGGCTCTGCAAATGCGACATGGCACCCGAAAACCAATCCAACAAAATCTGGACTCCAACAAACATATAGCGCTCCTTTCCTTCTGAGCCCTCCCATGGGCCCAAACGGCAGTTTATCACCACAAATGGGGTATTGCCACACTAAGTACAAATTGGGCAACAAAATGGGGTATTTTGTTCCCTGTGAAAATAAGAAATTTTGATCACAAATGACATTTTATTGGAAAAAATGAAATTTTTTTCATTTCAGAGCCCAATTCAAATACGTGCTGTGAAAAAACTGTGCGGTCAAAATGGTAACAACAACCCTAAATGAATTCCTTGAGGGGTGTAGTTTCCAAAATGGGGTCACTATTGGGGGATTCCTACTGTTTTGACACCTCAACACCTCTTCAAACCTGGCATCCTGCCTAAAATATATTCTAATAAAAAAGAGGACTCAAAATGCACTAGGTGCTTCTTTGCTTCTAGGGCTTGTGTTTTAGTCCACGAGCGCAGTAGGGCCACATGTGGGACATTTCTAAAAACTGCAGAATCTGGACAATACATATTTAGTAGTGTTTCTCTGGTAAAACCTTCTGTGTTACAGAAAAAAAAATGAATAAAATTGAAATTCAGCAAGAAAAATGAAATTTGCAAATTTCACCTCCACTTTGCTTTAATTCCTGTGAAATGCCTGAAGGGTTAAAAAACTTTCTAACTGCTGTTTTGAATACTTCTAGTTTTTAAAATGGGGTGTTTAATCAGGGTTTCTAATACATAGGCCCCACAAAGCCACTTCAGAACTCAAGAGGTACCTTAAAAAAAAGGCTTTTGAAATTTTCTTAAAAATATGAGAAATTGCTGTTTATGTTCTAAGCCTTGTAACGTCCAAGAAAAATAAAAGAATGTTCAAAAAACGATGCCAATCTAAAGTAGACATATGGGAAATGTGAACTAGTAACTATTTTGGGTGGTATAACCGTCTGTTTTACAAGCAGATGCATTTAGATTCTGAAAAATGCAATTTTTTCAAAATTTTCTCTACATTTTGCAATTTTTCACCAATAAACACTGAATATATCGACCAAATTTTACCACGAACATGAAGCCCAATGTGTCACGAGAAAATAATCTCAGAATCGCTTGGGTAGGTTTAAGCATTCCGACGTTATTACCACATAAAGTGAAATATGTCAGATTTGAAAAATGGGCTCTGAGCCTTAAGGCCAAAACTAGGCTGCGTCCTTAAGGGGTTAAGTAATAAGTCATATGGGGGATGAGGATGTCTTTAAACTTTTTGTAATAAATACTGGAGAACCCGTCTGGTCCTGGGCTTTTCCCATTCGGACTTGCTTTGATCGCGTTTTCGATTTCTTGGGTTGAAAATGGCTTGTTAAGTATTATTTTGTGGGTTTCGCTGATACATGGTAGGTGTACCTCGTCTAAGACCTCTTTTATTGTGCTTTCCTTTTCTTGGACATTTTGGTTATCTAAGTTATATAGTTCTTCATAGTATGTATTAAATACTTTGGATATTTCGTCTGTCGTATGTACCAAGTTATTTTGTTTGTTTTTAATCTTTGGAATAAATGTTGCAGACTTGTGTTTTTTTATCAGAGAAGCTAATTTTTTACCACATTTGTCAGATTGCGCATATGATCTAAATTTTGAGTAGAAGAGGAACCTTTCTGTATTCAAATTAAGAAGCTCTCTGAGTTCTGATCTAAGTTTAAAGAGACCTTTTTCGGCATTGGGGTTTAGAGTTCTCTTGTGTGTATTTTCTAACCTCGCTATCTCCTTTATTAATACCTTATATCTTACTTCCTTTTCCTTTTTTTTCCTCGAGCCTAGTTCAATGAGTTGACCTCTAATAACAGCCTTATGAGTTTCCCATATAGTAGCCGTACATTTGCCCTCTGGGCAATTATCTGTAAAAAAGTTTTGAAGACCTTTTAATAAATATTTGACATCCTCTCCATCATTTAACAGATTTTCGTTAAGTTTCCAGTTAAAGGCGGACTTAGGTTTGGGGCTCAATTCTAGGGTCAAAAAGTGCGGTGCATGATCAGAATGAGTGATTAATCCATAGTTCACTTCTCTCACTGAGCTTAATAAACTATGTGGGATTAGTAGATAATCTATCCTTGAGTATTTTTTATGTACTGCCGAGTAGAAAGAGTATTCCTTGGTGGATGGGAATTTTAATCTCCAGGGATCCATTAGTTGAGATTCAGAGAATAATTTTTTAATAGATTTAAGTGTTTTAAATGACATAGTTGAGGAGTTGTTGGACGTGTCTAAGGATGGTTGTAGAGGAGTATTGAAGTCTCCTCCTAATATCAGTGAGCCTTCCTTGAATTCCTCTAATAACTCAAATATGTGTTTGAAAAATTTGTCCTGACCTACGTTGGGCGTGTAGATGTTTGCGAAAGTGAATAATTTATCATGGATTGAGCCTTTAACAAAAACATACCGTCCATCTCTGTCTGTTTTACAAGCCGTCATAGTAAAGGGTAATTTTTTGTGTATTATAATGGAAACTCCTTTATGCCTTTTAAGGGGTGAGGCTGAGTTGTACCATTGGGTGTAATTTTTATTCTTCGTGATAGGAGTATAAGATTTCTTAAAGTGTGTCTCCTGTAGGAAGACTACGTCTATTTTCTGTTTCTCCAGAAATTGGAGAATTTGCAATCTCTTCTGAGGGACATTAATACCTTTCACGTTATAAGTGGCTAGTTTAAGTTCAGCCATTTAAAACCAAATTGATGGAAATTATATTTAGAATGCCTTTATGCAGTGAGATGCATCTTGATTTAGGTAGCAAGAGTGAGTGTGATGAAGGAAGGTTGGAAAGGGAAAAAAACAAATTATAATGTAAACATTTTCCAAAGGAAACAACAATTATCATGTTATGCAGCTGGGTGGAAATAGTGGGGGGACCCCATTCCACACCAGAGTAGATTGCATTAATTAACATTCCCGGGGGGGCCAGGTATAGTGAGTATTCCCTCACAATTAGGCTTTGAGGAGATCCAGTGCTCCTCCCAGCAAAATCTCTAGAAACATAGAGTATGGTTAACAGGCAAGTAAGTGGTATAAGTACAAAAGTTTACCTCAATTATGGTATGAACATAAAGGTATACAATATCACTCTGTCCATGCAGAGTTGCAATTTTTGGAAGAACATTTTCCACAAGATAGATATGCTCACCTATAAGAACAGACACCATTTTACAGCATAGTAGTCCTATCCCTAGGCCAAATAAGCATTCTACCTATTTCTAATGTATCAAACACATAACTAAACATTTATTATTCAAACATATATAGACCCATGTTTAAAAAGGATATATCAAAGGACATCTTCTTTGTACTGTAAGAACAGCCAGAAGTCCTCGTGCGTAACGGATGAGGTGTTCGAATGGTCCTTGATAAAATGGATGAGGAATTTGAAGTCCATGAAGTATGACATGAGTTTAGTTGTGAGTGGACTTGTCTTTTCCCCTTGGGGTTTTTGTGAAGTCTGTATCAGATTTTTTCATTCTCTTGGTCTTTTGTGGAGTGATGCTTTCCCAGTTTCCCAGACTGGGTAATGGCGGAAGGTCCAGTTTCTCTTCCGAAGTAATCCAGTCCGGAATTTGTAAGTGATTGAGATCCAGCTTATTCAGAACAAAAGGTAGATCATCTGGGGTTTTGATTATTAATGACTTATTAGCCAAAGAAATTGTAATTCCAAATGGAAACATCCATCTGTACGGGATGTTTTTTTCTCGGAGGGCCCTAGTAAGAGGCTGTAGTTGTCTTCTTAGATCCAGTGTAAATCTGGATAGATCCTGATAGATCTGGATATCGTTGTTCTCGTACTCAATTTTTTTTGCAATTCTTGAATTTGTTAGAATTTCTTCCTTCAGCCGAAAACTCTGGAGGCAGCATAAAATGTCTCTAGGTTTGTCGTTACTTATTGATTTCGGTCTATAGACCCTGTGTGCTCTCTCTAGGCCCATATCACAAGGTTCCTCTTTATGAAGCAATTCAGAGAAGATTTGAGTCAAAACAGATGATATGTCTTTATCCGGAATATTTTCAGGGACGCCCCTTACACGGATATTGTTACGGCGTGATCTGTTTTCTAAACCATCTATATGGATTTTTTGTAGGTATGCTTCCTTTTGTTTCTCCACAAGTATTCCTGACACTTTCTCTGAGTGTTGAATTATTTGAGAACATGTCTCCTCTAATGTATTTATCCTGGTAAAAACTTGTCTAACATCACTTCGCAGTTCTGAGATGTCGTCTTTAACCGTTTGAGTGAACTCTTTGAAGAGATTTCTAATGCATTCAGTAGTAGGTAGTGATTTTATATATTCTCTCAACTCTATCGGTTCCTGTAAGGATCCTTCTTCCTCCTCACTATCTGTCCAATTTGATGCTTGGAAGAGATCGTGCGATCTATCACCTGTCTTGGGTTTGGTGCTAGTGTCATAGGATAGTTTTTTACTTGCTTTCTCGCTTTCAGGTCCCTTTTTAGGGGTTTTACTACTCTTGTCTTCTGTAGTTTTCCCTGGGATTTTTCCCATGATTGCCTGTCTTGTTGTAATTTCGCTGGGAGGTGTAATGTTTATCCTTATTGCATTATCATTTATTTCAGTATAGATGCAAGCCTGTCCAGGTGGCTCTGTAACAGGATATATAGAGTAATAGAATAATAGAAGGGGGCTTAGCTTGGTATATTATGAGAGAAGTCAGTGCAAATTAGTGCTGTGTCCCTGTTCTGTTTATGTGCAGATACACTTTATTATCAGAGACTAGTTTTGCTGGATGCTTATATCACACAGTGCTAATAGGAAGTTATATATAGGAAGTTATATATAGGGAGTTATATATCTTTTCTTCTTGTTCACCACTGTTATATTCCCTACTGGAGGGTCAAGACAGTCTCTGTAGAGGTCAATGGTTGCTATAAATCTTGCCACTAACCTCTTATTGGAACTTTCCCTGTTGTCCAGATAGCTGTTAAATAGTGTAAAATGGCCGCCCGCACAATTTTTCTCCTGTTTCTTCCTCCTAAACTGGCAGAATCCTCCTTCTTGTCAGCGTTCTTTTGTCCATGAGATCTTTCCTCCCAAGCGGTGTGTGACAGGCCGTTTTTCGGGCCGTTCTGGGGTGGTCGGGTGCCACGTCCGGGACTCTGCCTGCAGGAAAGACCGGGGATCCAGTGTGTGTACTAGGCCTCAATAGGCCGCGGATGTCGCCGTGTCTCAAATAAAAAAAATGAGGCCTGCTTTCTCCTCCTCTGGCTATGGTGAGTCCTTCTGTGAAGGTGGTTCGACTATATTAGTCTTTGTTTTCCGTGGATGGAGCTGGATGTAACTTCTCCATGCAGAGCTCCCTAATGCACATCTGTCTCCTTGCTCAGCCAGGCCACGCCCCATAACATAATAGTTTTATAGTTTGGATCATTACAAACACGATGATACCAAATATGTGTACTTTTTTTTTAACATTTTTACTTTTTCCCTATAATAAAATTCTTGTTATAGGAAAAAAAGCAGTTTTTGTTTTTTTAACTTATAGCTTTTATTCTTACACTTTTATAAAACATTTTTATTAACTTTTATTTTTTTGCCCCTCTAGGGTACTTGAAGACCTGCAGCACTTATCGCTGCTTTAGTACATTACACTACCTACATAGTATAATTTATTATAACTGTCAGTGTCACACTGACAATCACTCTGACAGGAAGCTTATGAAGACCAGTCGGAGGCTGTCCTGTACTGTAATCATGTTTTCCGTATGAAACAGTTTTCCACAGCGAGGCATGGACTCCTAGCGTCATAGAAGACTATTGTGCTGGGGGCCCTACTCCCTGAAGTGTGTTCGGTCCGGGAAATACTGCCGACATATGGTCTGTATATCACGGACCGAAAACGCTCGTGTAAATCCGGCCTTTGATGCTTGCTCACCATGAACTTAAAAACAATTCTCAAAGGATTAAAGGTGAACACATTGCCATTGTAAGTTTATTAAAGCAGATCAGTCTTAGAACAATGCTCCTCCATGTAAGGACAGCATAGTATGGGGAAAGGTTTGTGCTCCTATTAGCCAAAACAGAACAACAAAATATTGTGACGTTTGGCTAATAGGAGCGATCAAAGATTACACCGGACTCCATGTCCAGATGTTTATTACAGAATATCTGAAGAGTACTCATTGTTATAACATGACAGGTATCTCGTATCCCCTAGGTTCATATGTGTAATGGAACAATGGGGGGGGGGGGGGGGGATTGCGGTGATCACACGTGCAGAGCTACTATGTTGTTATAGCTTTTTATTTTAATTATGGTGTGTGTTAGTATGTAGGGGCAAACAAGCTCTGAAGATGATGATATTTTGAAGAATTAGGTGTTTCTATGGCTCTGTTTACAGGTGCATAGCTATAGGTTAGGGCTATACGGTATCTTTGGCCTTGACACGTTAAAAAAAAAACACCGAAAAAGGCCATACTTACAAATGGACACAGCCAGGTCAGAAACGCTGATGAAGGCGAGTGAGCAGGTGCTTTAAATAATAATAGCCACTCCCACTAGTCTTGAGGGGAGTGGTATGTGGTGCATGGGATGTGTAGTAAGTAATAATAAATGACACATGTTGCCCAGGCAAAGATCGCTATGTTATCACTGTGTGGTGCTGACTGCCTCATAGAAATTAATGTAAATTTGGCCACGATGCGACCTGCAGGATGTGGCATCCAGCAGGTCGCATCGTGGCCAAATTTACATTAATGGCAACCACGACAGTCGCAAGAAATCCAAACTTCATGTATCTTTGGCCAAGGGACCTGTGTTGCAGCCAAAGTCACAATGTAGCTCTAGCCATTGGGGGTTCAGAGGAAGCAGTCACACTCAGGCACTGGTGCCTCAGGGGGCACAAGGGCCCCTCTGCCATATAAGAATACACCTATATTATAAATAAGGCATAGTAGATGGGGGCCCTGTTACAGATTTTGCATTGGGGCCCAGGAGCTGAAAGTTATGTCTCACATGGGCATCTTAAGTGGATGATGACTATGACATCCCATGCACGTGTAGTAGCAGATGTTGACTCATTTAGTTGCCACGGATTTGGCTTTGGGCTAAACCCAGGAGCGGAGTCTAAGGAGCCCTGGTTTTTCTCCCTTTAACCTCTGTACAGTGATCTGGACTTTGCTGCTGGGAATCCCCAGGTCGCTACCCCAGGAGTAGACTGTTAGCAACAGCTGACGAAACCAAAGAAACGTCCAGGATGCAGGAAAACACCGTAGGGATGTAGTCAGACAGGCAAAACGTGAGATGTGCAGAGGTCAAGGGGAACAGAAGACAATAGACGTGGTAAAAAGACAGCCTGGATCAATAACCAAAAGGAAGATATAGAATGCAACTAACTGAGTACTGAAAGCACAAAAACTTAATTGTTCAGGTACTGAGTAATAAGGGAAACCTCTAAAGTCTTACCATTAGCTGGGGAAACAGAGGATTTGTTGCGCACTGGTGCTTTAAAAATCAGGATTCAGCGCTCGGTTGTGCACAGGAGAGGCCACAGCAGGAGAGAAGCAGCGCCAGGATTGGGCAGACTGCTAAGTAGAGGGAGCCTGGACCAGACAGCGGGCACTTAGTAATATGACAGATATGACACCTCCATTTTGCAAGGGATCCTGACTTTTAATAATTCTGTCAGTTTTTCATAAGGTTTATATTTCTTTCTAAATGTGCAGAATAGTGCATATTACTAAGCTATTCTGCCTATAAGGGGCAACATAAACTTACTTCACCTATGATGCCAACATAAACAGAGCCACAAAAAAATGTACTAATGAATTTTGCAGGTAAGAAATCTGTCGTCTCAAAAGGTGAAAAACCATTTTACTTGCATAAGCTAATCAGAACCACAGTCTTTTTACATTTCACCCTTGTGCACTCAAATAAAAATAACACTCATTGAAAGTAGATACCGTTTGATGATTTTTTTTATCTACTCCACACAGTTAAAACAGGTAAACATAGCAAACATAATGAAGATGTAATACAAATATGCTAGATTATACATTGAATGACCATATACTCTGTTGCCAAAAAATAAAAATACTTTGAATAATGGGATTTGTCAGGAATCTTTATTAACAACCATATTTTAGTATAGGTACAGGAGAGAGTTTAACCGGTTAAGGACTAGGCTGTTTTACAGCTAAATGACCAGAGCAAATTTTACAATTTTGCTATGCGTTTCTTTAGATGACTATAACTCAGCAGGTGAATAAAGTTCATCTTTGAATTTTACACTCTTTTTAAAGGACAGATAGGGCTTTGTTTTAGTGGCATTTGTCAGTATATATCATTTTTATTTTTTTCTCTAAAGTGGGCAAAATTGGAAAAAATGCAAGAATTTAGCAATTGCGCCAGTTTATGCTAGCATTTTTCACACACAGTATGGACCACGGACAAAATTAATCTCCTTTCACATTCTTCCACTTCTCCTGTGCATGGGGATACCAAATATGTGTGCCTTATTCACTGTGCGGGCATGTGCCAGGGCTTGGCATAAAAGGAGGCTTTTTGGCCTTTTCGGTCCAGGAATTTTGAATTTGATTTTATAGCCGCATACTGTTTTCTGGGGGGCCTAATGCTGCTGAAAGATTAGAATCACCCCATAAATGACTTCATTCACACAAGTAGACCCCACAAGGTTTCCTTCAAGGGGTTTATCATATTTTTAGACAGTCCAGTTTTCTTCTGAAAGTTTCTTGAATAAGATGGATCAAAATAAAATTAGCAATTTTTTAGCAAATGCGTCAGTTTATACCAGCATTTTTCACACACGGCATAGACCACGGCCAAAATTCATCTCCTTTCACATTCTGCCACTTCTCCCGTGCATGGGGATACCAAATATGTGTGTCTTATTTATCACATAGAGATGTAGGAGGGCGGACGATAGAAGAAGCTTATTTCACAAATCGCTTTTTTTCAAAGCTGGTTTTACAAAACAGAGTTTCTATAACACGTCCAAAATATCTGCTCTTGAAGCAGAAATCCCAAAATATTCATCTAGGGGTATAATGGGAATTTATTTTTTTGGGTTTTCTAAAATAAGAAATTGCAGGTTTATGCAAATGGAGCTCTCCAGCAGATGAACTTTAGAGAATATGCAAACATGACATCCACCCCCCACCCATTCCCTCCCTCACCCTTGGAGTAAAATCAGGGGAAAAATAAAAACGTAATGTAGGGCAAATATATTATATTGTTGACGACCAAATACACATGCCACAAGAATTTGGAAACCAAAAGCTTTAATGTATATACAGACCACCACAACATGTCACAAATAAGCTTTTGATGCCAACTTGCTCAGAACCAGTGTAATGCTCATTGAACTGAGCTTTTTTTTTTTACATAACTTGACTGAAGGTCTCATTTTCGGTCGTAGATACGAGTGCACTTCACATCTTTGAAAACGCAAGTCTAGGAAAAACATACGGAAAGTTTTAAATAAAAATTAATGAAACACTATTACAAGGGACTAAGTATTGAAGCAGCAATTCCTTAGGGTAGAGTCCCACAATTCTGCTGTTAATCCCCGGTAAAGTCAGGTAGCCATTGGCTACCACAGGTGGGTTGGATTTCAGCTGATACTATGTAGGACTGAACCCTTACAATGCAGATGACATGATTATTTCCAGTTATATCATAAAGCTGACTAAGGCTAGGATCAGTTTTGATGCAGTTTAAGGCACAGGAGTGGATACAAAGAAATTTTATATATATTTTACACACACCTTTTTTAGTTTGATGCATTTCTGGCTTAGTGTCAAAAAACTGCATCAAAAATGTGTGTAATCCTGGCCTAACATGGGAAATGCAGTCAAAAGGATCTTCTGATCAGATGCATGAGAGAAGATTGCAGGAATTTTGACCATCCAAAACTTAATAAAAGCGTTCTAAGGAGCAGTTGAACAACCTTTTCAAAGACCAAGACCAAAAAAACATTACATTAGCAAAATCAACTTCTTTATCCCTACAAAGACTTCAGAGAGGTTACACAAAACTTATCAGGACTGAGTGGAACAAGGTGATGGGTGTGCAGACCCAAGGTTCATGTCTCAGACCTCAATACCATGCAGTTGTTGAGCATCTACAGTATACATAGAACTGGACCTATAGACATATCAATGTAACTGCACAGGACATTATCCCTGCACATTGAGGATTATGGGCCACTCAGCTTGAGGGGGAAACCTAAATAATCTGATGCCTCAATCCATAACCATTCAAAATGTTAGAAAGTGGTAATTGACACTTTGGACCGATCTACTTTGAAAACATTCTCGTTACAGATTCCTGAACTTACTGTGATCATGCGCTTATCTTTCACTTCTCTATTAATCGTAGACTCTTTGCCATCCCACGTTTGCTTTTGTATCAATGACCCATTCTCAAGAGTAATGATTGACTGTAGCATAGAAAACAAAACGTAAATTTCAATTAGTAGGAGAAAAAAAATAAAAATAAAATGTATATATAGCATGAAGCCGGCCTTATTCACATTCCTGGTCTACTCTATTGGTTCTTCACTAGTCCAGGCGCAAGGTTTTAAAAGCAATATTTTTCCACCAATTATATTGCCATTCCCATGTCAAAATGGATCCAACACATCTTGTATTCACATCTGGTGCTTAGAGGGTCTCAGTGAACATACAAGTGGGTTCAGTACTCCAGCCATTTCATAACACACAGGGTTACAAGTAGGTCAGAAGCAGATTGCTCCATGTAAATGTAAGACGAAGTTTTGACACCACAGCTGGCCCTAGAGCACACCTGGGCACGGTGTCTACAACAGTGCCACTCAAACTGAGGCAGGTCTCATTGGTAAGGCGTGGCTGGGGAAGGATTTTGACAGGAGCATTCATATTCTGAACTTTCCTATGGCACTGGTCTCTCTGGCTGATTTAGCATCATAGTTTACTTCGGGCATGCTTCATATATTGTTCTTGACTCAGGAGAAAAAATTAGCGATATTGTAAATTTTATCATTGACAACCACTGATTAGGCCCAGGCAGCAGCGTAACTATAGGGGGGAGGGGGGGGGGTCACAGCAGTTGCGACCGGGCCCCTAAGCCTGGGGGGCCCCCGTTGCCATACAGCATGCTGGTTAAATAAATCGGTGCTGTGAAGCCGGCACTTCCTGGTTATGGTCACATGGTACACTTAGTGTACCATGTGACCGTGACACGTCTTCCAGCCAATGCAGAGGACTCCAGGTGAGCTGCAGAGTCTGTATTGTATGGTGTTGACTGTTTGCGGTGGAGCCCGTTAAATTACAGGCCCCCCCCCCTCTCCACTGCAAACTGCACAATACATTACAAACTGTAGGTCGCGTCCCCCTTGGGGGTCGCGAGTCATTCACAGAGGTCTCGGTTCCATTCAATGCTGGAGCAAGGAGTTGACGTCTCCTTGCTCCAGCATTCACTGTACCCCAAGCGGCTCAATGCAGGTAGACGCGATTTAGTGACATCGCGCTGAGTCACTCATAGCACATACCGGAGGCGGTGAAGGATCCCCACACCTGGCATGGGAAAGGGGTTAGGTAAGTAATTGTTATTTTTCTATTATGCACATATGGGGTATTATACTGTATGGGAAGCAGACATGGGGGCATTATACTGTGGGTCTGAAACGGGAAGCATTATATGGTATGAGGCATTATACTACGGGGGCTGTTGGGCAAGGGTAGGACGCCCCCCCCCCCCCCTCCAAGCTGAATTCTTGCACCTGGGCCCATGAGCCTTTGGCTATGACCCTGGCATCACCATACATTGGCTGGCAAGGCCACAAGAGGGCTCTGGGTCTAATGACTGTTTCTCAGTATGCAAAAGGAATAAGGCCCTAACACAGTAGTCAAGATACACACATTTCATAGAATCTTCTCAAATTTTACACACCAAGCTAAAACTAGTCCTCACCTTGACCTTCCTGCCATCTGCAGTGGTTTCATCAAACTCCTCGCCTAACTTAAAGCTCAGCTCTGTGTTCTTAAAGGTGCTTGATGTTTTTATAGTCCACTCATCCCCATTTTTACAGATAGTCACGTCAGGCTTCAAAGTACAAGCAGTTTTGCGGGTGAGAAATGCCACACCTGGAGGAAGGGAAGATGTTTTGTATGTTATAAACAAGATTTGTACTTACACCAGAACAAAAACTCCTTTACACAGGTGGGCAGCACTGCAGATTTACATATAGAAAATTAATTGGCAGATAGTAAAGTATTTAACAGCTATACAATCAGAAATCTTAAAATGGGCAGATTTAACAGTCTGGAAGGTTTTTATTTTTTTTAAAAACAATCACTAAGCATTCTGGCTAGGACATAACTTGGGGTCATTTCGGCCCTGTGTGCTCAAAAACCAATCTCCATGTTGAGAGCTTGGGCAACCTCTTCTCAGATTGTGCCCCGCAAGATAAAAGCATTCAGGGGAAGGGAACGCTACTTGAGTGCTTCCTGTAATGAAAACCCCTAAGGAGGGGTTATGGTCCCATGGCAGGGCACTTCTAAAATCAGACTCATCCGCATTAACCCCCTTCCCAACATCCATTGTTCTCCCCCACACTGCAGGTGTAAGCTGTATATGACAGCCAACACCCTGCTCCAACAGCCAGGAACGGAGATAACTGACCCCAGCCATTTAACCACTTAGATGCCATTGACTGCAACATCTAGGCAGTTAGAGGCGGGGAGGCCCCCCTCTGTCACCCCATCAGCCCCCCCCCCCCCCACAACTAGATTTTGGGATGTTGAAGGGGTTCTTATGGCAGTCAGATGGCTAAAAGAAACTTAAAAAAAAAAAAAAGTTGTAGATAAAGCAGTCTTGTGCACATTATGCAAGTTTAGCTTAGTCATTTAAATTCCCTTACCTACCAATAGGTTTTGAAAATGGATCCCCAATAGGGGGGGGGGGGTGGCATCAACAATCAAGGATTAGGGCATTTAGAGGCAAATTGAATCTGTGTCCTAAAGGAAGGCTAACTTATCTGCCACCACGGTGTTTGGTTAAAAGAAAAAAAAGGGTGGATCCAAGGGTGGAGTGCAGAGCTGTAGAGTGACCTTTATCAGAGGAGATTAAGTCATTGCAACATCGAGGCATTTCTTCATATCGAGACAGCCGCACACATAAAGTGCGCATCAGTACAGACATGTAGAGGATACACTACAGAAGTTACAAGACTTAACCAGATTCACCATAGGGAACAATGAAGGGGCAGCAAAATGCCACTCACTAAAGGTGCTGTTCACAGTCACAGCTTCTGTTTTATAAGAGCCGTGACATTTTTGTGATAGACCGTATCGACAATTACCCCCCACACAGCAGTCTACGTAATTCTGCCCATACATTGCCACTTGTAGAGGGAGGGTAACGTAGTTTTGCTTAAAAAAAAAAAATAAACACAAGGTTTCCAGATTGCATTACAACATACAATATTATCAAACTAATAATCACTGCAACAGAGAAAGGAATACAGGAGAATCTCCACAACCACGTTTAATTTTACTGAACAAACATTTCCTTGTAGAAGTCCGCTACCATGACCAGATTTTCTAGGGCAAGTATCCTGAATTAGGATTGAGACCCAGCAGTGAGCACCCAAAACATGTTGTAGGGGAAAGAAACTTTCCACCTTTGGCATTTCAGTTGGTGTCTGCTGACAGACATTTAAACCAAGATAAATAAAAAAAAAATAGTAGGTTCTAGGTATGGCAACTATAACTCAAGATCTACTCTGACGCAGAAGTTTAATTTGAATCTAAGTGAGGCCTCCGTAATTGTGGATAACACTGATCCATTCATTTCTATGGCCCACGGACACCTCTCTATTTTTACAGGAAGGTGTCTGGGTCAGAGATGACCTGCAAAAAAAAAATAGGATGTCCTATTTCTTGAGTTTACAAGAGGTGCGCCTATACTTCATAATGGGAGCATAGCCTGAAGGACAGTCCAGCCATAATCATGGACCGTGCACATGGCTACAGCTTTTTGCACGAGGACTTGGAAGTAGAAATAAGACACCATAATTTATATGGCCAGAACGCAAGCCTAATTGCACAAAATATGACTGATCTTTCAGACATTAGCCACATTAACCTTCCAAGAGATCAGGTTTAGAACCATTTTAGTGTTTAAGGAATGGCAAAGCGATCACAACCCCTCCCTTTACAAGCAGTGCAGTCTGATAAAGAGTCCACAGTCATACAAGGTTAAGCCCCAGCACAATAAAGCATTGACAGGCAGCTGGGAAATGCCCTTGAAAAAAAAGGGACATCTAAATTCTGGGGGGACTTGAAATTCCTGATATTAGAGGAGAGCAATTCTGAGAAACCCATTAGGACTTCGCTAGTTATGAAATTCCGTAAGAGCATGAAAGTGGCTCCATCTCCGAGCTTCACTACAAAAACAGAAGCAGATTTGTGGATATGTCAGTGTTATAATAACCAGAGTAAGAGTCCTCTAAATGCCCGCTGGAGTTTTGTCAGTCTATAGGGACTGCCAGGGTGTAACTCAAACCACATCTAACTTATAACACAGAGCAAGTGTAGAAGGAGTAACTTTAGCCTGGATACACAGCAGTTTGCATGGCATCTAATGCAGCCAGATGTTACATTAAACTCTATAGTAAAGTAGTAGATTCACTGCACACAACTGCAATGTGGCTTGTGGTGTTCGAGAATTGTGGTAAATGTCCCCCGCCACGGCTTAAATGCAGGGGGGGGGGGGGAATAACTGAGATACTTTTACTTTGAGCATTTTTTTTTTAATGCGGTTTCAACTGCCAGAATTCTGCATGTGAAGGAGGCCTTATACCTGTATTATATATTAGATCACAAGCCTTAGTAACATTTTCTGTCTCACATTACTCATTAACATTTTTACACATCACCAGGAGTTCTTCACCACTGATAGGTCATGTTCACACATGGCAGGAGTTCCAGCAACTATGTCTCTTCCATACAGAATTGGGTTGTTTCTGTAGCACATGCATAGAATTTTTTACAAAACCCATTCAGATGTATTGGACAGTCCCACAAATTTCTACAACAAATCTGCCAGGTGTGAAAATACCAATAAATCTGCCCCATTGATATCTACAACACCTTAAAGCCAGTATTCACACAGCTACAAGCCTAAAACCCCCACACTACCATATGTCACTTATTAGAGACCATTTACTTACCAACTTCCTCCATGTATTTGTTGAAATCATCGCTGTTGTTCTCAGTGAGTTTCCATGTGCCCAGCAATTCATCACACATTATGGCGGTGTATGGGAAGCAGCTACCAGTAGAACAGAAGACGTTTACTAGAGACAGTGAGAAGGACTGAGGAGACCATGAGCCTTTATAGCGAGGGGCTGAGCTGCGGTGATGTCATACCAGTCATTCAGCTGGGTGAGAACTCCCTCCATCCAGCTGATTCAGCACTTGTGCTCTGATTTACTACACAACTTCCCTCCTTTACTGTTTAAACAAGAAAAGACTTGTTAGTACAGCCATTTCCCATCGTGTACTTTGATCCACGCCCAGACTCGGTCTACCCTGAAAAGGTGTCTTAAATATTCAATTTTTCGCTTTCACTGAGAAAACTGGTCTTGATGTTGTATTTAACCGTAGCGCCCTGGGCTAACAGTAGCTTATTCATTAACCATTTCATATCAGGATATTCAGGATTTCCAGTCACTATCAAATGTTGCATTCTAGAGTTTGCAATGTGGAATAATGCGTAGTAGCTGAGACGTAAACCAAAATATGGTGTTTAGTAATACTAATGTTATCAAATATGACTTTACATTTAGTATATGTGGTGGGTGATGATCATATATTTAGTGCTGAGCTACACTGAGATTTCTACTATACAATGCCCAGGCTCTAAGTCCGGATTCACACGAGCGTGTTCGGTCCGTGATATACGGTCCATATGTCGGCCGCATCTCCCGGACCGAACACAATGCAGAGAGCCGGGCTCCTAGCAGCATAGTTATCTATGACGTTAGGCGTCACTGCCTCTCCGCGGAACTACTGTCCCGTATTGAAAACATGATTACAGTACGGGACAGTTTTCCCGCAGCGAGGCAGGGACTCCTAGCATCGTACATAACTATGATGATGCTAGGAGCCCGGCTCCCTGCAGTGTGTTCAGTCCGGGAAATATGGCCGACGTATGGACCGTATATCATGGACCGAACACGCTCGTGTGAATCCGGCCTAAGAAAAGATTCTCCAGCATTGTAAGGGTATGTTCACACGCTAGACTAAAAACGTCTGAAAATACGGAGCTGTTTTCAAGGGAAAAAAGCTCCATAAACGTCCCATCGGAACAGAATGCCGTTTTTCCCATTGATTTCAATGGGCAGATATTTGGAGGCGTTTACGGCCCGAAAAACGGCAGAAAACACTCTGTGTGAACATACCGTTATTTTTATGGCGAATACAAGTGTTTTCTACCATTGTTCTCTTTAGGGCAATATCACACACACAGGTTTGATGCAGTTTTTTGCACAGTTTTTTGCTGAGTCAAACACAGAAGTAGATCTAAAAGAAAGCAGATGCATCAGTCTTTTCTTTAGACCTTTTCTTCACTTCTATGTTTGTTTAAAAAAACTGCATCAAAACTGTGTGTGGGATCCTGGCCTTAAGGGTATGTTCACACAGCTTAGTTTTACGCCCTGTAAAACGGCTGATAAAACGGAAGCTGTACGCCTCCAAACATCTGCCCATTGGTTTCAATGTGGAAAAACGGGGCATTTTTTATGCAGCCGTTTGAAAAAATGGCGCATAAAAAACACCCCGTAAAAAGAAGTGCATGTCACTTCTTGAGTTGTTTTTGGAGCCGTTTTTCATTGTATCAATAAAATAACAGCTCCAAAAACTGCCGCAAACACCGCCTCAAAAAACGTTTGTGGTGTAAAACGGCTGAAAATCAGAGTATGTTTTCCCTTGAAAACAGCTCCATATTTTACAGCTGTTTTTACTTTAGCTCGTGAACGTATCCTTAGGCTGTGTTCACACGACCTATTTTCAGGCGTAAACGAGGCGTATTATGCCTCGATTTACGCCTGAAAATACGGCTCCAATACGTCGGCAAACATCTGCCCATTCATTTGAATGGGTTTGCCGACGTACTGTGCAGACGACCTGTCATTTACGTGTAAAATGACTGCCTCGTCAAAGAAGTGCAGGATACTGCTTTGGACGTAATTTGAGCCGTTTTTCATTGAATTCAATGAAGAACAGCTCTAAATTACGGCCATCAAAGACGCCTCGCAAAATGCGAGGACGAGCAATTACGTCTGAAATTACGGAGCTGTTTTCTCCTGAAAACAGCTCCGTAATTTCAGACGTAAATGCAGTTTACGTGTGCACATACCCTAAGGCTGGATTCACACGAGCGTGCCGTTTTTGCGCAGGCAAAAAACGTGGCATTTTGCCTGCGCAAAAGGCACTTAACAGCTCCGTGTGTCATCAGCGTATGATGTGCGGCTGCGTGATTTTCGCGCAGCTGCCATCATTATGACACTCCATTTGGATGTTTGTAAACAGAAAAGCACGTGGTGCTTTTCTGTTTTCATTCATACTTTTCACTGCTGTTGCGCGAATCACGCGCGTCCCACGGAAGTGCTTCCGTGTGGCTTGCGTGATTTTCACGCACCCATTGACTTCAATGGGTGCGTGATGCGCGAAAAACGCCCAAAGAACGGACATGTCGTGACTTTTTTTCAGCGGACTCACGCTAAGTAAAAATCACACACGTCTGCACGACCCCATAGACTAATATAGGTCCGTGCGACGTGCGTGAAAATCACGCGCGTTGCACGGACGTATTTCCCGTTCGTCTGAATAAAGCCTAAGGCTGTGTTTATACGTTGTGACTAGGATGGATGTCTGCGCGGATTTCAAATTCAGTGTGGCTGAAAGGATTTTGGAGTTTAATGGCTGCGCAACCATTAACAATTAGGCCTCATTCACACGACAGGGTCCGAGTGTCGGCTGGGAAAATCGGCAGTTTTTGGCCGATTTTCCCGGCCGGTTTGCATCCGGTTTGCATCCGTTCCGATTCCTTTCCGGGCCGAGTTGCCGTTTTTACCGGCCGATTTGGACCCGATTTGCATCCGTTTTTTTCCCTGTCCGTTTTAAAATCGGATGAATTTCATTTAAATTTGTTGCCACACACAGCCCTTTGTAGATAATGCCACAGCCCCCCTGGTAGGTAATGCCACCCAGCCCTCTGTAGGTAATGCCACCCAGCCCCCTGTTGGTGATGCCACACAGCCCCCTGTAGGCGATGCCACCCTGCCCCCTGTAGGTGATGCCACCCAGCCCCCTGTAGGAATACCACCCTGTCCCCTGTAGGTAATGCCACCCAGCTCCCTGTAGGTAATGCCACCCAGGCCCCTGTAGGTAATGCCACCCAGCCCCCTGTAGGTAATGCCACCAAGTCCCCTGTAGGTAATGCCACCAAGCCCCCTGTAGGTGATGCCACCAAGCCCCCTGTAGGTGATACCTCACAGCACCTTGTAGGTGATGCCACCCTGCCCCCTGTAGGCGACGCCACACAGCCCCCTGCAGGCGATGCCACACAGCCCCCTGCAGGCGATGCCACCCTGCACCCTGTAGGCGATGCCACCCTGTCCCCTGTAGGCGATGCCACCCAGCCCCCTGCAGGCGATGCCACCCAGCCCCCTGTAGGTGATGCCACTCAGCCCCCTGCAGGCGATGCCACCCTGCCCCCTGTAGGCGATGCCACCCTGCCCCCTGTAGGTGATGCCACCCAGCCCCCTGTAGTTGATGCCACCCAGCCCCCTGTAGGTGATGCCACCCTGCCCCCTGTAGGTGATGCCATCCAGCCCCCTGTAGGTGATGCCACCCTGCCCCCTGTAGGTGATGCCACCCAGCGCCCTGTAGGTGATGCCACCCAGCCCCCTGTAGGTGATGCCACCCAGCCCCCTGTAGGTGATGCCACCCTGCCCACTGTAGGTGATGCCACCCAGCCCCCTGCAGGCCATGCCACCCAGCCCCCTGTAGGTGATGCCACCCAGCCCCCTGTAGGTGATGCCACCAAATCCCCTGTAGGTGATGCCACCCAGCCCCCTGTAGGTGATGCCACCCAGCCCCCTGTAGGTGATGCCACCCTGCCCCCTGTAGGTGATGCCACCCAGCCCCCTGCAGGCGATGCCACCCAGCCCCCTGTAGGTGATGCCACCCAGCCTCCTGTAGGTGATGCCACCAAGTACCCTGTAGGTGATGCCACACAGCCCCCTGTAGGTTGCACCCATCCCCCCCCCCCTTCCAGGAGAAGTCACTGACTTCAATGTCCATATATGGACAGTGTAGTCACTACCTTCTCCTGGAGAGGAATTCCCTGCCACAGGTTGGGAATTCCGCTTCAGAAGTGAGTGACGTCACTGTGTCCATATATGGACAGTGTAGTCACTCACTTCTCCTGTAGCGGAATCCCCGGCCATAGAGTCGGGGATTCCGCTTCAGAAGTGAGTGACATCGCTGTGTCCATATATGGACAGTGTAGTCACGCACTTCTCCTGTAGCGGAATCCCCGGCCATAGAGTCAGGGATTCCGCTGCCGAAGTGAGTGACTTCGCTGTGTCCATATATGGACAGTGTAGTCATTCACTTCTCCTGTAGCGGCATCTCCGGCCATAGAGTCGGGGATTCCGCTGCAGAAGTGCGTCACTTCTCTGTGTCCATATATGGACAGTGTAGTCACGCACTTCTCCTGTAGCGGCATCCCCGGCCATAGAGTCGGGGATTCCGCTGCAGAAGTGAGTGACTTCGCTGTGTCCATATATGGACAGTGTAGTCACGCACTTCTCCTGTAGCGGAATCCCCAATCCCCGGCCGGGGATTGGGGATTCCAACTCCTACAGGGAGCAAAAAAAGACCCTCCTCCTCCTCCTCACATGCACTCTGCACTGTGAGGAGGACGAGAGAGACTGCGCGAGCGACGGTAGACCCGGCCATCACTCGGGACACATTCCGGTGATGGCCGTGTATAACCCGCCCCATAGACTTCTATGGGAGCCGGGCGGCCGGGCACCCGGCCGAAAATAGGGCATGTCCCATTTTTTGACGGTTGTGTGAATAGCCCCATTAGGGGTCTATTATTCCTAATGCAGCCGGGTGCCAGCCGATTTATGAACGGCCGGCACCCGGCCGGGAAACCCTGTCGTGTGAATCCCGCCTTAGGCTGAGCTCACACGCCACGGTCAAAATGCAGGTTTTGCCACATTTCACAGCAAACTCGTGCCATTTTGCGGCAATTTTTCAACACAGCCTAAGGACTTATTCAGACGAACGTATAATACGTCCGTGCAATGTGCGTGATTTTCACGCGCCTCGCACGGACCTATGTTAGTCAATGGGGCCGTTCAGACAGTCCTTGATTTTCACGCAGCGTGTGTCCGCTGCGTAAAACCCACGACATGTCCTATATTTGTGCGTTTTTCGCGCATCATGCACACATTGAAGTCAATGGGTGCGTGGAAATCACACGCAGCACACGTAAGCACTTCCGTGTGACGCGCGTGATTTGCGCAACTGCAGTAAAAACTATGAATGAAAACAGAAAAGCACCACGTGCTTTTCTCTTTACAAACATACAAACAGAGTGTCATAATGATGGCGGCTGCGCGAAAATCACACGCAGCTGACACACGGAGCTGTTACGTACCTTTTGCGCGAGCAAAATGCACACGCTCGTGTGAATCCGGCCTAAGGCTATGTTCCCACTGAGTTTTTTGCAGGCAGAATTTCTGCCTCAAAATTCCGTTTGGAAGTTTGAGGCAGATTTTCCTCTTCCTGCACGCCGATTTTCGTGGCGTATTTCGCTGCGTTTTTCGCCCGCGGCCATTGAGCGTCGCGGGCATAAAACGCAGCGAAATACGCTTTCTCTGCCTCCCATTGATGTCAATGGGAGGTCAGAGGCGTAAACGCCCGAAGATAGGGCATGTCGCTTCTTTTTACCGCGAGGCGGTTTTACCGCTCGCAGGAGAAAACCGCCCCCGCCTCCCATTGAAATCAATGGGAGGCATTTTAGGCTGTTTTTGACGCATTTTGCGGCGCGGTTTCAGCGTCCAAAAAATCATCAAAAAAAATCTGTGTGAACATAGCCTTAGGGTATGTTCATACGGCTTATTTTCAGGCATACTTTGGAGCGCAAAACACTCATATTACTCTCCAAAATACACTTGAAATATGCCTGCAAACAGCTTCCTAGTGATTTAAATGGGAAATACACTGTGCTGATCATGTAAGTCATATTTTTACACTGTTGAATTAAAAAAAAGCCTCATAAAAATACACCTTATAAAAAAGAAATTATATGACACTCCTTGAAGCGTTTTACAAGCTGATTTTCCATTGATACTACAAAAAATGCTTCCAAATACATTTCGAAATAAACTTCAAAAACACTTGCAAAAATCAAAAACTCTTTGGAAATCTGCCTGGGTTCACACAGAGTTTTTTGCAGGCAGAAAATCTGCCTCAAAACTCCATTTGGAATTTTGAGGCAGATTTTGCTGTGCTTGCACGCCTATTCTCGCAGTGTTTCTCGCAGCATTTTTTGCCCGCGGCCAAAATACGCTTGTTGATGTCAATGGGAGGTCAGAGAAGTAAACGCCCGGAGATAGGGCATGCCTTTTTTTTTCCCCCGCGAGCCGTTTTTTCCGCTCGCGGGAAAAACGCCTCCACCTCCTATTGAAATCAATTGGAGGTATTTTTGGCGCGTTTTCCGACGCAGTTTCCGCATCAAAAAACGTGTAAGAAAACTCTGTGTGAACTGACCCTTAGGCTGGATTCACACGAGCATGTTTGGTCCGTGATATACGGTCCGTATGTCGGCAGTATTTCCCAGGACTGAACACACTGCAGAGAGCCGGGCTCCTAGCAGCATAGTTATCTATGACGCTAGGAGTCCCTGCCTCGCTACAGGAAAACTGTCTCATAGTCATGTTTTCAGTACGGGACAGTTGTCCCGCAGCGAGGCAGTGACACCTAGCGTCATAGATAACTGTGATGCTAGGAGCCCGGCTCCCTGCAGTGTGTTCAGTCCCGGGAAATACTGCCGACATATGGACCATATATCATGGACCGAACACGCTCGTGTGAATCCGGCCTTAAACATAAGTCATGTGAACGTACCCTTAGGGTATAATGTGGAACTTCAGACGAGATTTTCAGTTTTCGCAACATATATTTCAAAAGTCTTGCAGTCTTTTCGTCTTTTCTGCATTTTTTATTTTTTTTTGCAACGTGTGGATGAGATTTGTTTAAATCTCCTCCACTTTACTGCTATTTTAATACGCTGCAGAATTCACGCACAGAAAATCAACTTTTACACTGGTGTTGTTTGGCCAAGAACCATGCTGTAAAAAATAGGTGCGGCAGTTTTTTATTAGCTTTGCCTGTGCTAGCTGCGGAACAGTGGGAATTTGCAGCAATAAAGGCAGCACAACTGCACCATCTAAGATGCAGTGCAAAGAAAAGTAAATGTTTTACATGTTTCTGACTTAGGGTCCGTTCAGACGTTGCAGTTGAGGTGCATTTAAAACAGCTTTCAAAAACCACATGTGTTTTTACCTAGGTTTGGTGCGTTTTTTTCTGTAGGTTTGTTTTTTTACTGCAAGCGCATCGAAAAATGCACCAAACAGTGGCAAACACTATTTGCATCCAGGGCGCTAGGAACGCATACATTGCATACATTATAGATCCATTACTATAGCAGAGTTGCCAACTGTCCATAAAAGCTGTCAGTAGATTTTACACTACCAAACGGATATTCTACTGTACGCCATGCCCAGCGAACCAGACATCTAGCGCTCCAACCCGCCCCCTCTTCTATGCAGTTGATTCAACAGTCGTTGTTCGGCAGGTACGACAGAATAAAACTTATGTTTTCTTGTGTGCAGCCCCCTTATACTGCCCCAGAACCATACTTAGGCTGGATTCACACGAACGTGGCGTTTTTGCGGATGCAAAAACGCGGCGTTTTGCGCGCGCAAAAATCACTTGCCAGCTCCGTGTGTCATCCGTGTATGATGCGCGGCTGCGTGATTTTCGCGCATCCGCCATCATAGAGATGATTCTAGCCGACGTCAGTCACTGTCCAAGGTGCTGAAAGAGTTAACTGATCGGCAGTAACTCTTTCAGCACCCTCGACAGTGAATTCCGATCACCATATCTAGCAACCTGTTAAAAAAAAGAAAAGAGGTTCGTACTTACCGAGAACTTCCCGGCCGTTGCCTTGGTGACGCGTCCTTGGTGACGCGCCTCTCTTGACATCAGGCCCCACCTCCCTGGATGACGCGGCAGTCCATGTGACCGCTGCAGCCTGTGCTTGGCCTGTGATTGGCTGCAGCTGTCACTTGGACTGAATTGTCATCCCGGGAGGTCAGACTGGAGGAAGAAGCCCGGAGTTATCGGTAAGTCAGAACTTTTTTTTTTTTTACTCGTTCATGTATATTGGGATCGGAAGTAACTGTCCAGGGTGCTGAAACAGTTTAACTCTTTCTGCCCCCTGGACAGCGACTATATCCGGACGTCGCGTACCGGAAATTTTTTTGCCGGGTTCGGCCAAAACGAGTTCGGCCGAACCCGGTGAAGTTCGGTTCGGTTGTCCGGGTTCGCTCTTCTCAAAGACACTCCGTTTGGATGTTTGTAAATAGAAAAGCACGTGGTGCTTTTCTGTTTACATTCATCCTTTTGACAGCTCTTGCGCGAATCACGCAGTTCGCACGGAAGTGCTTCCGTGCGGCATGCGTGGTTTTCACGCACGCATTGACTTCAATGGGTGCGTGATGCGTGCAAAACGCCCAAAGAACGGACATGTCGTGACTTTTTTTCAGCGGACTCGCGTTGAGCAAAAATCACGGACATGTCTGCACGGCCCCATAGACACATATAGGTCCGTGCAACACGCGTGCAAATCACGCGCGTTGCACGGACCTTTTTCACGTTCGTCTGAATAAAGCCTTAGACCGGTTTAACCAGAGAGTAAAGTGGGTGCATTAGTTTGAGCCTTTAGCCCAGCAGTTGGGCACTTATGTGAAACTGGCCTTAATGCCTATATGGTCATTTAAGACTATGTTTACATGCACTTTGGGATCAGAGAATAGTTCAGCACCTTATATCTTTGCATATTACAATCTGGGATTAAAGTTTTCTTTTGGACACATCATGTTACAAACTCTAAAGCTGGAACTTGTCCTCTTGCACTTCAGGAGACGTAACCAACTAGAAGCAACATGTCCGTCTTCAGTCTTCCAGTCAGCAGCTACACTGACAAGCCCGGTTGTTCTCATGTCTATACACGGTTACATACGTTATAATTAATATTCGCTGCAATAACAGTGCATTGGGTATTTGTATGAAAGATAAATAAATGAATGAATGACTATAGTCAAGGTGACTGATGTAAGTGATTACTATCTGTGTACAGAGCTGCAGACTATGTTGGTGCGGCATAAGTAACGGGAATTAAATTAATAAACAAACATTGCTAATATTTCTGTAAAGAAAAAGTGCACAAAGTAAACAGACTGTGTTGGCATACATGCATTCAATAAAAACTTGTAGGATCTCGTAAAGTAGATTTAATATCATTGACGTTGCAGATAAAAGCTGTATGACTGGTCACATGGTCAAATGTAATTTACTATATTAAAAAGTACACATGTTTAACTTAACACTTAGAAACCAATAGCACAAACTATAGATGTCCAGGGACTCCATTTACATCTGCGTCGGAGTCTACACTAGGAACCACCTTCGCTAATTCTGTTGTAATTGACAGACAACATTTCGCCACATGCAGTGTTATTTTGTCTGGCAAAACGACAGACACCATGACACAAACCCAAAGGAAAGTCAATGGGATCTATCAGGCGCCGTTGATGTCTGTCATGCGACGGATAGGTGCTTCCATATTTCTTGTTATTATATTCGTATGACGGAACAGAATGACGGAAAATCTATCACAGATGTAGATAGAGCGGGCCTGTTCACATCGCCGTTCGCTTTCCGTTCCGGGGTTCCGTCGGAGGTTTCCGTCGGGTGTACCCCGCAACGGAAAGTGAAACCACAGCTTCCGTTTCAGTCACCATTGATATCAATGGTGACGGAAACATTGCTAATGGTTTCCGTTCGTCACCATTCCAGCAGGATTCCGTTTTAACGACGGAATCAATAGTGGAGTCGACTGCACTATTGATTCCGTCGAAAAACCAGAAACTTGCCGGAATGGTGACGAAGGGAAACCATTAGCGATGTTTCCGTCACCATTAATATCAATGGTGACTGAAACGGAAGCTGTGGTTTCACTTTCACTTTCCGTTGCGGGGTTATCGACGGAAACCTCCGACGGAACCCCGGAACGGAAAGCGAACGGTGATGTAAACAGGCCCTTATTGTACAAAGGTTTCTCTATGTGAAGGTCATAGATTTACTGGACCAACTACTGTAATTTCTGTCCTACCTTCCACCTTGATAGTGGAGCAGCAAGATCCCTGTACTGTAGGTCCATATTCTATTAGGGTATATGGATATGGGCATCATAGAGGGGGTCCCTTACTCAGGAACCACCCTGCAGGGGAAATGTATATCTAACATTCCACCTAAAAATAAACTGTTTGTTGGGGGCCTCAGGGACCAGACCCAGAATGATCCTGATCAGTTGATCGCCACAGCATCTTTCATATTAAATGTTTTGTCTGTCAGACGTGGTGTAGGACAAGACGGCATGAAGTAGCTCGTCTCTGCTGAGCTCCTCCCGCCGCGTCTGCCCCTCTGATGTCCCTTACGCCTCCAGGAGTGGCGAAAAATCGATCTTTGAGTGCCAGAATGCTAGGCGCCAGGATATCTTCGAGACAGTTTCCTCCATACCACCTCCACCCTGCCACCCTGCATGTGTAGGCTATTCTGGCTGTTGATGCCCTTGCTATCCCAGCGCTCCTGCCCTCTGGGTGCTTGTGCTCCTGCTTGAAGTTTGTTTTAAGCCTCTGGAAAGAAGCATGAGGTGAAACATGAGGTGAATTTTTATTATCCTTATGCAGAAAGTGGGAAAGCAGGAAAGAAACAGGAAACAAGAGGCTGTAGTGTGTATTGACTCGGGTGGGAGGCGAAAGCCAAATTGAGCTTATATAACTTATATGTACTGCTGTTTGTGTACTGACTGCACAGGGCTAAACATACATCTCATGTGCAAGCTGGGACGAGGTACTTGTCTGTTTGAAGTAAAACCGTAAAATCATAAACTCCCTTGCTTAACTCTACCTGACTGACCCGTGGAAGCCTGAGGAGTTGGAGTCTTATATGAGCCCTATATGACCCTGATATATTGAGGTACCTGTGGTGCAATAAAAATAATATTGGATGATATTGGATGACATGGAATAATATAGAGTGACTCTTTCAGCTGCTTAAACTGTCAAAATTGTTGTATGTATTACCTATCTTTACTTTACTCTATGCTTGATATGTTCCTTATCAACATGCACAATCCTGGAAAAACTGGGCATATGTTGTGACTACAGGTATTAGCTGATTTTTTTATTTTTTTTCCCTTGTGGGGGAATTGTAATATGCAACAGGACACTCAATTGAGCGATATCCGATGCTAATTAGATAACCGATCACCCATTAATCCTGTGGAAGGATTGGTAGAAAGATGGTCATATTGCCCAATAAAGCCATTTTGGAGAATTTGTGACTTTTTGGACTCCAGGTGATTAAATATATGGCATCAAAATCTGCCAACAGGAAATCTGGAGAAGGTGGTATGTCTCCAAAAGACAAAGAGAAAGATATAGATAGAGGTGCACTAAAATCAGACTCCATTTCTAAGATGGAAAAATTCTGGAAGTCCCCTCAAGGGGGAACCAGACTAGCTCAAAAAGCTACAGCTGGAGGTGGGAAACCTGAATCAGCTTTTTGTCAGCCCTCAGGTACACAATATGATATATTGGAAACAGTGGAGGATGAGCAGGAAGCACCTGAGAGTATGTTAGTTGAGATATTATCTGACGTCAAAAAGAGCAACCATGCATTAGAAGAATTATCAACCCAGATGGGAGTAGTACGCAATGATATTGTGCTACTAAGAGATGAAGTTGGTAAAATTCGCAAGAAAATGAGAGCTGCAGAAACACAAATAGAGGGTCTTATTAAAGACATGACAACAATAAAAAAGGAAGTAAAGAAAGTACTTACAGATAATAAAGATTTAAGAAACAAAGTAGTTGAACTCGAAGATAGAGCAAGGAGGAATAACCTGCGTTTAATTGGTCTCCCAGAGGGCTTAGAAGGGAGACACTGTGTCTCGTTTTGCCAGTCCTGGTTAACTGATCTTACAGGAAAGGAAACAGTATCTTCCTCTTTTGGAGTTGAAAGAGCTCATCGGGTCCCAGAAAAAAATATAACTATTCCAGGTGCGCCTCCACGTCCTATATTGCTTAAGATTTTGTACTGTAAAGATCGGGACACTATCTTCCGGAAAAGCAGGGAAATTAAAACTTGTGAATATAATGGTAATCAGATCGCTATTTTTCCTGATTTTTCGAGGGTGACTCAGCTGAAAAGACGGGACTTCAGGGATGTGAAGATGAGACTCCATCAAGCTCAAATTAAAATGACATTTTACTTTATGTTTCCGGCAAAAATTAGATTAGTATACAAAGATAGCACCATGTTTTTTCCTTCTCCGCAGGAAGTCACGGACTGGCTTGACAGTGTTGGACTCTGATACCCCTGATATGGACCTCAAGTGTGTGTTTTTCCTTTTCTTCCTTAGGATGACATGATCTGACTAGTCAGAACTGGACTTTTATGTTCTTAATACAGATCTTGAATGCATAGTATATACTTTAATGGTGTTATTTATATCTTTATGTCTTCATAGTACTAATTCCAATGGGGTTATCGGATATCCCTGGCGTGGATCTTAAGTGTATCAATAACAAGAAAAAATATGAAGGAACTCCTCCAGCTCACCTTGTCACGGAAAGGATATAGGAGTCAGAAACACGGATCCTCGTGTCGGCACACGCAGAAGATACAGCAGAACCAGGGAAGTTGGAACCAGCGCTGGGAGTGAAGTTTTTAGTAAAACGGAAAACTAGTTTCCAAGTTTAATTATTCTCGGTTAAAATCGAAGCACAGGGGCTACGAGAAAATAAAGTGACAGGTAGGTCAATCCAGAGTACAGAGAGAAGGAGTGGAAAGGCGGTAGCCTACGCGTTTCAGACCTTCGCTAGGTCCTTAGTCATGGCTTATGATAAGTCTGACTGTGCAGTCTAGACCTATTTATAGTCAGTTGATCTTGTAGTTAATTACTTAATTAATTGCGGTTCACGGCCGGAGAGGAAAAGGAGGAGCCCCGTGGACCGCAATCTTTTGTCTGTTTCCTTGTTATGAATGAATCCGTTGTACGGTATGTAAAGGTTTTCTATGTTGTATACCTAAGGTTTAATTATAGAAACATACGTAAGTTTAGATTCTGCCTTTGAAGTCCGCATTTGTTGTTATATTAATAATTATCGTAGGTTCTTAGAATATGAACTATGTTCATGAAGACAGAAAACATCCGTTTTTGTGTTTCGATCTAATTATATTATTTTAATATGGTGTTGCTTTTTTTTCCGGACGTAACAAAGAATAGAAAAAATAGAAAACAGAAGGATTCAAAAGATTGCTATACTTTTATACGGTAACTTATTTATTTAAAATTGTTGTTATTAGTCTGGTGTGTTGGTAATTATTACAGAAAAATTTCTTGTTAAGTCACCTTACGAGAAGCGAGTAGCGTCGAGAAACTGACTATATGAGTGGGGTAACGCCTACCAATTAGAAGAGAAAATGATAATGAATAGAAAATAAATGAAGAACTATTGAATATATGTGAAAAAGTAATAGAAAAGACGTGTATTTAAAATAATGATAAAAAACTGGTGTTTATATATCTTGATATATATGTTAGTGTCTTTAATGTTTTGATATTTAATTAATGTTTTCGGATTTCGTTGTTTATGATTTTTAATATATTTTTGTTATTTTATTTTTTATTGTTTCATTTTTTAGTAGTGGAATGATCATTAGTAGAATGACTGAGTTTGTTGAAGATAATAACTTTGACTTTATATATAGAACTGGAAAATCTATTCGTTCAAAATACCCAGATCAATTTTTGAATTTATTGATTTTTACTTCGTGTCATGAGATACGTAGTTGTATATTTATGTACGGACAAGATAGGTATTAATTTTGGTACTGATAAAAAGGGTCAGTTGCATATTTCAAAAATCATGTACTTTCTTTGATGTTTGAATTTGCGAACTTGAAAGTTTTATATGATTTTAACCAAAAAATGTGAATTTAAAGTACAGAGCTGGTTTTTGGATCTTCCGACCACGTATGTTTAATCGACTGTCTACGATATAATGATGTTCAGTCGGGGTCAGACCAGAGTGGTCTAGATGAGCTCTTTTCGTTTTTTTTGGGGTTTTTTTTAATATTGATTCAAATTTATTGTATTCGTTTTCGTTGGAGAAAAAACTTTCCATATTCAGATTATATTAATTATTATTAGAAAACTAATCTGATCTGGTTTACCTATGGAGTCCAAGTTTAGTCTGACACGTGAATCCCTAACAGTACCTTGGTGGTACAAGGTTAGTACAAATATCACATATGAATTTAGTCTTATTGAAACCGTATTATGAATGGAAGAAACAAATCTCAAGTTATTGTCTTTAATAATGAAACATAAGGTCCTTTCTTAGATTTAAGCCTTTTGGAACCCTTGTTTGAAGGCTGAAGATCCAAAAGGCTTCTCTTGTTCGTGTTAAATGTTTAATATCCCCACCTCTTTTGGGAGTATAAATTTTTTCAATGGCATAACAAGAAAAACTGTTGATTGTTCTATTGTGTTGGGTTATGAAATGTTTTGCTACGTTCGATGTAGTAAGGATGTTTGGGTTAGGGATGTAGCCAAGATGTTCAAGGATTCTTGTTTTGAACTTTCTGTTTGTACATCCTATGTATTTCAAGTCACATAGTGTGCATTCAATTATATATATGACCGAATCGGAGTTGCAATTGATGTAATTTTTAATAGCATGTGTATCAGTATTGGCTGAATTTGAAAACACCTTTTTAGGTATTACAAAAGAACATACTTTACATGGATTGTTTCCACATTTAAAAAATCCTTTTTGTTCTAGCCATGAACCTTTTGTTTTAATGGAACTGAAAAATGATGGAGAAAGTGTCGTGGCCAACGAAGGAGCTCTACGTGGGACTATTCTACAACCGTCTTTAAGGATGTCATCCAGGACTGGGTCTTCTCTGAGCATGGGTAGGTGTTTGTTCACAATTCTCTTTATACTTTTGAATTGGCTATTTTGTTGCAACACTAATGTGGGTATACTGGATGTTGATATTGAATTTTTGTTATTTTGGGACAACAGGATGTCTCTGTTTTTCTTGGCTATTATTTGGTCTGCTCTGTCTAGAGACCAATGTGGGTACCCCCTGTTGGATAGTCTGTTATGTATGAGTTGTGTTTCGGTTTTAAATTGTGCATCTGAGCTGCAATTGCGTTTAGCTCTGCATAATTCGCCTACTGGGATCGAAACAATGGTCTGTTTGGAGTGGTTACTACCTGCATGTAAGATGGTATTACCAGCTGTTGGTTTCCTATAGGTTTTTGTATGTATCTGGATACCATCTTCTCCCTTTAATTCCAGATCCAAAAATATGGTGTTGGTTTTGGCAGACATATGTGTAAACCTAAGATTGTAGTCATTGGAGTTAAGGAAAACCACAAAATCTTTTATGGCAGATACATCTCCCTCCCATATGAACAGGAGGTCATCGATGTATCTGCCATACCAATTAATACTATCTCCAAATGGATTCGATGTGGAAAAAATGGTTTTTTCCTCCCACCACGCCATAACTAAGTTCGCCAAAGACGGAGAAAATTTTGCCCCCATTGAGACCCCTTTTAGTTGGAGGTAGTATTTAGTATCAAAAAAGAAATAGTTATGTGTTAGTAAGAAGGTGAGAATTTCCAGGATGTATATTTGTAATAGGTCACTGTAGTTGCTGTGTTTATTCAGGTGGTATTTTATAGCAGCGTGAGCTACATTGTGCGGTATACTCGGATAAAGAGATATAACATCACATGTTAACCATGTATATTCTTTTGACCATATCTTGTGTCTGAAAGCACGTAACACATCCTTGGTGTCTTTCAAAAAACTTGGCGTATTTTGTGCAATAGGTTGTAATAGGGAGTCTAGCCATTCCGAGGTTCTTTCAGAGAACGACCCTATTCCCGAGACTATTGGTCGCATGGGAGGAGGGATAGTATTTTTATGCGTTTTAGGCAAAGCATGGAGAATTGGCGTAATAGGATGCTCTACAGTCATATACTCTGCTTGTTTTGATGTGAGGGAACCGCTATCTAATCCTGTCTTAATTAGATTATTTAATTCTTTTTGAAAACCGATGATTGGATTTTGTTTTAATATTTTATAAGTGCTTTGGTCTGATAGTAGTTCCTCAATTTGCATTTTATAATCTTCCTTCTTCATAATTGCTATACTGCCTCCCTTATCCGATTTTTTGATAATGAGGTCCTCATTGTCTTCAAGTGATTTTTTAGCTTTTCTCAATTTACTTGGGAAATTGTTTGTTCCTTTTTCTTTTTTGGTGGATTCATAGAGTAGTTGTAAGTCCTTTTCTATCGATATTTGAAACCGGTCCATTGTCTCAGTCCTAGATGTAATAGGGTAGAATTTAGGATTAGTGATTCTGAAGTTGGTTGAAGTGTATATGTCCTTTTTTGCGGGTTCAGTATCTAAAGCTTCCAGGCAAAGAAGAGTCTTAGATTCTTGAAAAGATAGCATGTGTTCCAACTGATCTCTTGCTCTTATTTGTGTTTGAGGTACCATAGATGGGTCATTCATTTTAGTTGTTGCATATTCATTCCCTCCCATTGTATCCGTCTCAGTGGTGTGGAAGTGTCTTTTTACAGTTAGATTTCTAACGAATTTGTTAACATCTAGTAAGGTGTTGAATGGGTCGAAGTTCCGTGTTGGTGCAAAATTAAGGCCAAGGGATAGGACTTCAATTTGTTCTTCTGTAAGACTGGTTGTGGAGAGATTGGTGATATTTAGGTTAGGTTGTAATTCCTCCGTGTGCGGGGGCGAACACTTTGTTCTTGGTCTACAGGGTTTGTGTTTGCGACCGCCCCTCCTGCCTCGTTTTTTGACGTATAATTTCTTTCAAATCTAGGGTTATTTCTTGATCTTTCTTTGAGATTGTCGTAATCTAGATCATCATGTTCACCGTCTCCCGAATCCGGTTCAGTGGAGCTGAAGCTTACTCTATGTTGGTATTGACCGTATCTTCCTGAATTTTTTCGTTGTTTTAGAATCGGTCTGAATTTAGTGAAATTTCTTCCTCTATTGCTCCAATTGTACACTTCTTGGTTGGCGTAGTCTCGTAAATCTCTCTGGAACTTGGTTTTTTTGATTGTCGCCATGGACTTGTCGACTTTGTCGATACTGTTGGAGGTCCGTGTTTCCAAAGTGACATAGTTGGGTGAGCTGGCAAAACTATTCAATTTTTCTTTAGTTGTTGAAATTTCATTTTTGAGTTCAATTAATTTGAGTTCCTCTTGTGAAATGATCAATTTCATTAATTTGATGGAACAGTCAGAAAGAATCTGGTTCCATTCGGTACTGAAAGTTTCCGAGTATTTGAAAGTAGGTGTTTTTTTCATACGTAATCCTCTTGGAATCATGTTTTTTGCACAATAGTTTTTTAAGGTTGTGAGGTCCCACCAGACCTTAGTTTCATGAATCATAGATTTTTCCAAAGTGTGGAAAAGATCTTCCATTTCATAACAGTTTTCTTTGGTATTATCCATTGTACCGAAAACTTTGGCTGCCAAAGCAGCACGGGTATATTGTGTTTCATTTGTCATCATTCAAATATATAATATAGAAGCCCAGAATTGATATTGTTTCAGAAGAACACCAGTATGAAAAAATGTTAAAATATGAAAAAAAGCCTTTAGTATATAATATGCAATGAATGTCTTTGTTCCAAAATATCGTGGATATTATTACTCTTAGTTCACCTCTGTACTGAGAATAGGGTTTACTTTGTCATCAAAAAAATGCCCAAATATATGAAAATTGGGCTCCTACCAATGTTTGAATACGATAAATGCACGAGAGGAAATCCTTCAGCCGATAGTAGAATACAAGAAAAAATATGAAGGAACTCCTCCAGCTCACCTTGTCACGGAAAGGATATAGGAGTCTGCAACACGGATCCTCGTGTCGGCACACGCAGAAGATACAGCAGAACCAGGGAAGTTGGAACCAGCGCTGGGAGTGAAGTTTTTAGTAAAACGGAAAACTAGTTTCCAAGTTTAATTATTCTCGGTTAAAATCGAAGCACAGGGGCTACGAGAAAATAAAGTGACAGGTAGGTCAATCCAGAGTACAGAGAGAAGGAGTGGAAAGGCGGTAGCCTACGCGTTTCAGACCTTCGCTAGGTCCTTAGTCATGGCTTATGATAAGTCTGACTGTGCAGTCTAGACCTATTTATAGTCAGTTGATCTTGTAGTTAATTACTTAATTAATTGCGGTTCACGGCCGGAGAGGAAAAGGAGGAGCCCCGTGGACCGCAATCTTTTGTCTGTTTCCTTGTTATGAATGAATCCGTTGTACGGTATGTAAAGGTTTTCTATGTTGTATACCTAAGGTTTAATTATAGAAACATACGTAAGTTTAGATTCTGCCTTTGAAGTCCGCATTTGTTGTTATATTAATAATTATCGTAGGTTCTTAGAATATGAACTATGTTCATGAAGACAGAAAACATCCGTTTTTGTGTTTCGATCTAATTATATTATTTTAATATGGTGTTGCTTTTTTTTTCCGGACGTAACAAAGAATAGAAAAAATAGAAAAAATAGAAAACAGAAGGATTCAAAAGATTGCTATACTTTTATACGGTAACTTATTTATTTAAAATTGTTGTTATTAGTCTGGTGTGTTGGTAATTATTACAGAAAAATTTCTTGTTAAGTCACCTTACGAGAAGCGAGTAGCGTCGAGAAACTGACTATATGAGTGGGGTAACGCCTACCAATTAGAAGAGAAAATGATAATGAATAGAAAATAAATTCAGACCGATTCTAAAACAACGAAAAAATTCAGGAAGATACGGTCAATACCAACATAGAGTAAGCTTCAGCTCCACTGAACCGGATTCGGGAGACGGTGAACATGATGATCTAGATTACGACAATCTCAAAGAAAGATCAAGAAATAACCCTAGATTTGAAAGAAATTATACGTCAAAAAACGAGGCAGGAGGGGCGGTCGCAAACACAAACCCTGTAGACCAAGAACAAAGTGTTCGCCCCCGCACACGGAGGAATTACAACCTAACCTAAATATCACCAATCTCTCCACAACCAGTCTTACAGAAGAACAAATTGAAGTCCTATCCCTTGGCCTTAATTTTGCACCAACACGGAACTTCGACCCATTCAACACCTTACTAGATGTTAACAAATTCGTTAGAAATCTAACTGTAAAAAGACACTTCCACACCACTGAGACGGATACAATGGGAGGGAATGAATATGCAACAACTAAAATGAATGACCCATCTATGGTACCTCAAACACAAATAAGAGCAAGAGATCAGTTGGAACACATGCTATCTTTTCAAGAATCTAAGACTCTTCTTTGCCTGGAAGCTTTAGATACTGAACCCGCAAAAAAGGACATATACACTTCAACCAACTTCAGAATCACTAATCCTAAATTCTACCCTATTACATCTAGGACTGAGACAATGGACCGGTTTCAAATATCGATAGAAAAGGACTTACAACTACTCTATGAATCCACCAAAAAAGAAAAAGGAACAAACAATTTCCCAAGTAAATTGAGAAAAGCTAAAAAATCACTTGAAGACAATGAGGACCTCATTATCAAAAAATCGGATAAGGGAGGCAGTATAGCAATTATGAAGAAGGAAGATTATAAAATGCAAATTGAGGAACTACTATCAGACCAAAGCACTTATAAAATATTAAAACAAAATCCAATCATCGGTTTTCAAAAAGAATTAAATAATCTAATTAAGACAGGATTAGATAGCGGTTCCCTCACATCAAAACAAGCAGAGTATATGACTGTAGAGCATCCTATTACGCCAATTCTCCATGCTTTGCCTAAAACGCATAAAAATACTATCCCTCCTCCCATGCGACCAATAGTCTCGGGAATAGGGTCGTTCTCTGAAAGAACCTCGGAATGGCTAGACTCCCTATTACAACCTATTGCACAAAATACGCCAAGTTTTTTGAAAGACACCAAGGATGTGTTACGTGCTTTCAGACACAAGATATGGTCAAAAGAATATACATGGTTAACATGTGATGTTATATCTCTTTATCCGAGTATACCGCACAATGTAGCTCACGCTGCTATAAAATACCACCTGAATAAACACAGCAACTACAGTGACCTATTACAAATATACATCCTGGAAATTCTCACCTTCTTACTAACACATAACTATTTCTTTTTTGATACTAAATACTACCTCCAACTAAAAGGGGTCTCAATGGGGGCAAAATTTTCTCCGTCTTTGGCGAACTTAGTTATGGCGTGGTGGGAGGAAAAAACCATTTTTTCCACATTGAATCCATTTGGAGATAGTATTAATTGGTATGGCAGATACATCGATGACCTCCTGTTCATATGGGAGGGAGATGTATCTGCCATAAAAGATTTTGTGGTTTTCCTTAACTCCAATGACTACAATCTTAGGTTTACACATATGTCTGCCAAAACCAACACCATATTTTTGGATCTGGAATTAAAGGGAGAAGATGGTATCCAGATACATACAAAAACCTATAGGAAACCAACAGCTGGTAATACCATCTTACATGCAGGTAGTAACCACTCCAAACAGACCATTGTTTCGATCCCAGTAGGCGAATTATGCAGAGCTAAACGCAATTGCAGCTCAGATGCACAATTTAAAACCGAAACACAACTCATACATAACAGACTATCCAACAGGGGGTACCCACATTGGTCTCTAGACAGAGCAGACCAAATAATAGCCAAGAAAAACAGAGACATCCTGTTGTCCCAAAATAACAAAAATTCAATATCAACATCCAGTATACCCACATTAGTGTTGCAACAAAATAGCCAATTCAAAAGTATAAAGAGAATTGTGAACAAACACCTACCCATGCTCAGAGAAGACCCAGTCCTGGATGACATCCTTAAAGACGGTTGTAGAATAGTCCCACGTAGAGCTCCTTCGTTGGCCACGACACTTTCTCCATCATTTTTCAGTTCCATTAAAACAAAAGGTTCATGGCTAGAACAAAAAGGATTTTTTAAATGTGGAAACAATCCATGTAAAGTATGTTCTTTTGTAATACCTAAAAAGGTGTTTTCAAATTCAGCCAATACTGATACACATGCTATTAAAAATTACATCAATTGCAACTCCGATTCGGTCATATATATAATTGAATGCACACTATGTGACTTGAAATACATAGGATGTACAAACAGAAAGTTCAAAACAAGAATCCTTGAACATCTTGGCTACATCCGTAACCCAAACATCCTTACTACATCGAACGTAGCAAAACATTTCATAACCCAACACAATAGAACAATCAACAGTTTTTCTTGTTATGCCATTGAAAAAATTTATACTCCCAAAAGAGGTGGGGATATTAAACATTTAACACGAACAAGAGAAGCCTTTTGGATCTTCAGCCTTCAAACAAGGGTTCCAAAAGGCTTAAATCTAAGAAAGGACCTTATGTTTCATTATTAAAGACAATAACTTGAGATTTGTTTCTTCCATTCATAATACGGTTTCAATAAGACTAAATTCATATGTGATATTTGTACTAACCTTGTACCACCAAGGTACTGTTAGGGATTCACGTGTCAGACTAAACTTGGACTCCATAGGTAAACCAGATCAGATTAGTTTTCTAATAATAATTAATATAATCTGAATATGGAAAGTTTTTTCTCCAACGAAAACGAATACAATAAATTTGAATCAATATTAAAAAAAAACCCCAAAAAAAACGAAAAGAGCTCATCTAGACCACTCTGGTCTGACCCCGACTGAACATCATTATATCGTAGACAGTCGATTAAACATACGTGGTCGGAAGATCCAAAAACCAGCTCTGTACTTTAAATTCACATTTTTTGGTTAAAATCATATAAAACTTTCAAGTTCGCAAATTCAAACATCAAAGAAAGTACATGATTTTTGAAATATGCAACTGACCCTTTTTATCAGTACCAAAATTAATACCTATCTTGTCCGTACATAAATATACAACTACGTATCTCATGACACGAAGTAAAAATCAATAAATTCAAAAATTGATCTGGGTATTTTGAACGAATAGATTTTCCAGTTCTATATATAAAGTCAAAGTTATTATCTTCAACAAACTCAGTCATTCTACTAATGATCATTCCACTACTAAAAAATGAAACAATAAAAAATAAAATAACAAAAATATATTAAAAATCATAAACAACGAAATCCGAAAACATTAATTAAATATCAAAACATTAAAGACACTAACATATATATCAAGATATATAAACACCAGTTTTTTATCATTATTTTAAATACACGTCTTTTCTATTACTTTTTCACATATATTCAATAGTTCTTCATTTATTTTCTATTCATTATCATTTTCTCTTCTAATTGGTAGGCGTTACCCCACTCATATAGTCAGTTTCTCGACGCTACTCGCTTCTCGTAAGGTGACTTAACAAGAAATTTTTCTGTAATAATTACCAACACACCAGACTAATAACAACAATTTTAAATAAATAAGTTACCGTATAAAAGTATAGCAATCTTTTGAATCCTTCTGTTTTCTATTTTTTCTATTTTTTCTATTCTTTGTTACGTCCGGAAAAAAAAGCAACACCATATTAAAATAATATAATTAGATCGAAACACAAAAACGGATGTTTTCTGTCTTCATGAACATAGTTCATATTCTAAGAACCTACGATAATTATTAATATAACAACAAATGCGGACTTCAAAGGCAGAATCTAAACTTACGTATGTTTCTATAATTAAACCTTAGGTATACAACATAGAAAACCTTTACATACCGTACAACGGATTCATTCATAACAAGGAAACAGACAAAAGATTGCGGTCCACGGGGCTCCTCCTTTTCCTCTCCGGCCGTGAACCGCAATTAATTAAGTAATTAACTACAAGATCAACTGACTATAAATAGGTCTAGACTGCACAGTCAGACTTATCATAAGCCATGACTAAGGACCTAGCGAAGGTCTGAAACGCGTAGGCTACCGCCTTTCCACTCCTTCTCTCTGTACTCTGGATTGACCTACCTGTCACTTTATTTTCTCGTAGCCCCTGTGCTTCGATTTTAACCGAGAATAATTAAACTTGGAAACTAGTTTTCCGTTTTACTAAAAACTTCACTCCCAGCGCTGGTTCCAACTTCCCTGGTTCTGCTGTATCTTCTGCGTGTGCCGACACGAGGATCCGTGTTGCTGACTCCTATATCCTTTCCGTGACAAGGTGAGCTGGAGGAGTTCCTTCATATTTTTTCTTGTATTCTACTATCGGCTGAAGGATTTCCTCTCGTGCATTTATCGTATTCAAACATTGGTAGGAGCCCAATTTTCATATATTTGGGCATTTTTTTGATGACAAAGTAAACCCTATTCTCAGTACAGAGGTGAACTAAGAGTAATAATATCCACGATATTTTGGAACAAAGACATTCATTGCATATTATATACTAAAGGCTTTTTTTCATATTTTAACATTTTTTCATACTGGTGTTCTTCTGAAACAATATCAATTCTGGGCTTCTATATTATATATTTGAATGATGACAAATGAAACACAATATACCCGTGCTGCTTTGGCAGCCAAAGTTTTCGGTACAATGGATAATACCAAAGAAAACTGTTATGAAATGGAAGATCTTTTCCACACTTTGGAAAAATCTATGATTCATGAAACTAAGGTCTGGTGGGACCTCACAACCTTAAAAAACTATTGTGCAAAAAACATGATTCCAAGAGGATTACGTATGAAAAAAACACCTACTTTCAAATACTCGGAAACTTTCAGTACCGAATGGAACCAGATTCTTTCTGACTGTTCCATCAAATTAATGAAATTGATCATTTCACAAGAGGAACTCAAATTAATTGAACTCAAAAATGAAATTTCAACAACTAAAGAAAAATTGAATAGTTTTGCCAGCTCACCCAACTATGTCACTTTGGAAACACGGACCTCCAACAGTATCGACAAAGTCGACAAGTCCATGGCGACAATCAAAAAAACCAAGTTCCAGAGAGATTTACGAGACTACGCCAACCAAGAAGTGTACAATTGGAGCAATAGAGGAAGAAATTTCACTAAATTCAGACCGATTCTAAAACAACGAAAAAATTCAGGAAGATACGGTCAATACCAACATAGAGTAAGCTTCAGCTCCACTGAACCGGATTCGGGAGACGGTGAACATGATGATCTAGATTACGACAATCTCAAAGAAAGATCAAGAAATAACCCTAGATTTGAAAGAAATTATACGTCAAAAAACGAGGCAGGAGGGGCGGTCGCAAACACAAACCCTGTAGACCAAGAACAAAGTGTTCGCCCCCGCACACGGAGGAATTACAACCTAACCTAAATATCACCAATCTCTCCACAACCAGTCTTACAGAAGAACAAATTGAAGTCCTATCCCTTGGCCTTAATTTTGCACCAACACGGAACTTCGACCCATTCAACACCTTACTAGATGTTAACAAATTCGTTAGAAATCTAACTGTAAAAAGACACTTCCACACCACTGAGACGGATACAATGGGAGGGAATGAATATGCAACAACTAAAATGAATGACCCATCTATGGTACCTCAAACACAAATAAGAGCAAGAGATCAGTTGGAACACATGCTATCTTTTCAAGAATCTAAGACTCTTCTTTGCCTGGAAGCTTTAGATACTGAACCCGCAAAAAAGGACATATACACTTCAACCAACTTCAGAATCACTAATCCTAAATTCTACCCTATTACATCTAGGACTGAGACAATGGACCGGTTTCAAATATCGATAGAAAAGGACTTACAACTACTCTATGAATCCACCAAAAAAGAAAAAGGAACAAACAATTTCCCAAGTAAATTGAGAAAAGCTAAAAAATCACTTGAAGACAATGAGGACCTCATTATCAAAAAATCGGATAAGGGAGGCAGTATAGCAATTATGAAGAAGGAAGATTATAAAATGCAAATTGAGGAACTACTATCAGACCAAAGCACTTATAAAATATTAAAACAAAATCCAATCATCGGTTTTCAAAAATAATTAAATAATCTAATTAAGACAGGATTAGATAGCGGTTCCCTCACATCAAAACAAGCAGAGTATATGACTGTAGAGCATCCTATTACGCCAATTCTCCATGCTTTGCCTAAAACGCATAAAAATACTATCCCTCCTCCCATGCGACCAATAGTCTCGGGAATAGGGTCGTTCTCTGAAAGAACCTCGGAATGGCTAGACTCCCTATTACAACCTATTGCACAAAATACGCCAAGTTTTTTGAAAGACACCAAGGATGTGTTACGTGCTTTCAGACACAAGATATGGTCAAAAGAATATACATGGTTAACATGTGATGTTATATCTCTTTATCCGAGTATACCGCACAATGTAGCTCACGCTGCTATAAAATACCACCTGAATAAACACAGCAACTACAGTGACCTATTACAAATATACATCCTGGAAATTCTCACCTTCTTACTAACACATAACTATTTCTTTTTTGATACTAAATACTACCTCCAACTAAAAGGGGTCTCAATGGGGGCAAAATTTTCTCCGTCTTTGGCGAACTTAGTTATGGCGTGGTGGGAGGAAAAAACCATTTTTTCCACATTGAATCCATTTGGAGATAGTATTAATTGGTATGGCAGATACATCGATGACCTCCTGTTCATATGGGAGGGAGATGTATCTGCCATAAAAGATTTTGTGGTTTTCCTTAACTCCAATGACTACAATCTTAGGTTTACACATATGTCTGCCAAAACCAACACCATATTTTTGGATCTGGAATTAAAGGGAGAAGATGGTATCCAGATACATACAAAAACCTATAGGAAACCAACAGCTGGTAATACCATCTTACATGCAGGTAGTAACCACTCCAAACAGACCATTGTTTCGATCCCAGTAGGCGAATTATGCAGAGCTAAACGCAATTGCAGCTCAGATGCACAATTTAAAACCGAAACACAACTCATACATAACAGACTATCCAACAGGGGGTACCCACATTGGTCTCTAGACAGAGCAGACCAAATAATAGCCAAGAAAAACAGAGACATCCTGTTGTCCCAAAATAACAAAAATTCAATATCAACATCCAGTATACCCACATTAGTGTTGCAACAAAATAGCCAATTCAAAAAGTATAAAGAGAATTGTGAACAAACACCTACCCATGCTCAGAGAAGACCCAGTCCTGGATGACATCCTTAAAGACGGTTGTAGAATAGTCCCACGTAGAGCTCCTTCGTTGGCCACGACACTTTCTCCATCATTTTTCAGTTCCATTAAAACAAAAGGTTCATGGCTAGAACAAAAAGGATTTTTTAAATGTGGAAACAATCCATGTAAAGTATGTTCTTTTGTAATACCTAAAAAGGTGTTTTCAAATTCAGCCAATACTGATACACATGCTATTAAAAATTACATCAATTGCAACTCCGATTCGGTCATATATATAATTGAATGCACACTATGTGACTTGAAATACATAGGATGTACAAACAGAAAGTTCAAAACAAGAATCCTTGAACATCTTGGCTACATCCGTAACCCAAACATCCTTACTACATCGAACGTAGCAAAACATTTCATAACCCAACACAATAGAACAATCAACAGTTTTTCTTGTTATGACATTGAAAAAATTTATACTCCCAAAAGAGGTGGGGATATTAAACATTTAACACGAACAAGAGAAGCCTTTTGGATCTTCAGCCTTCAAACAAGGGTTCCAAAAGGCTTAAATCTAAGAAAGGACCTTATGTTTCATTATTAAAGACAATAACTTGAGATTTGTTTCTTCCATTCATAATACGGTTTCAATAAGACTAAATTCATATGTGATATTTGTACTAACCTTGTACCACCAAGGTACTGTTAGGGATTCACGTGTCAGACTAAACTTGGACTCCATAGGTAAACCAGATCAGATTAGTTTTCTAATAATAATTAATATAATCTGAATATGGAAAGTTTTTTCTCCAACGAAAACGAATACAATAAATTTGAATCAATATTAAAAAAAAACCCAAAAAAAAACGAAAAGAGCTCATCTAGACCACTCTGGTCTGACCCCGACTGAACATCATTATATCGTAGACAGTCGATTAAACATACGTGGTCGGAAGATCCAAAAACCAGCTCTGTACTTTAAATTCACATTTTTTGGTTAAAATCATATAAAACTTTCAAGTTCGCAAATTCAAACATCAAAGAAAGTACATGATTTTTGAAATATGCAACTGACCCTTTTTATCAGTACCAAAATTAATACCTATCTTGTCCGTACATAAATATACAACTACGTATCTCATGACACGAAGTAAAAATCAATAAATTCAAAAATTGATCTGGGTATTTTGAACGAATAGATTTTCCAGTTCTATATATAAAGTCAAAGTTATTATCTTCAACAAACTCAGTCATTCTACTAATGATCATTCCACTACTAAAAAATGAAACAATAAAAAATAAAATAACAAAAATATATTAAAAATCATAAACAACGAAATCCGAAAACATTAATTAAATATCAAAACATTAAAGACACTAACATATATATCAAGATATATAAACACCAGTTTTTTATCATTATTTTAAATACACGTCTTTTCTATTACTTTTTCACATATATTCAATAGTTCTTCATTTATTTTCTATTCATTATCATTTTCTCTTCTAATTGGTAGGCGTTACCCCACTCATATAGTCAGTTTCTCGACGCTACTCGCTTCTCGTAAGGTGACTTAACAAGAAATTTTTCTGTAATAATTACCAACACACCAGACTAATAACAACAATTTTAAATAAATAAGTTACCGTATAAAAGTATAGCAATCTTTTGAATCCTTCTGTTTTCTATTTTTTCTATTTTTTCTATTCTTTGTTACGTCCGGAAAAAAAAGCAACACCATATTAAAATAATATAATTAGATCGAAACACAAAAACGGATGTTTTCTGTCTTCATGAACATAGTTCATATTCTAAGAACCTACGATAATTATTAATATAACAACAAATGCGGACTTCAAAGGCAGAATCTAAACTTACGTATGTTTCTATAATTAAACCTTAGGTATACAACATAGAAAACCTTTACATACCGTACAACGGATTCATTCATAACAAGGAAACAGACAAAAGATTGCGGTCCACGGGGCTCCTCCTTTTCCTCTCCGGCCGTGAACCGCAATTAATTAAGTAATTAACTACAAGATCAACTGACTATAAATAGGTCTAGACTGCACAGTCAGACTTATCATAAGCCATGACTAAGGACCTAGCGAAGGTCTGAAACGCGTAGGCTACCGCCTTTCCACTCCTTCTCTCTGTACTCTGGATTGACCTACCTGTCACTTTATTTTCTCGTAGCCCCTGTGCTTCGATTTTAACCGAGAATAATTAAACTTGGAAACTAGTTTTCCGTTTTACTAAAAACTTCACTACCAGCGCTGGTTCCAACTTCCCTGGTTCTGCTGTGTATCAATAACACTTTTTCTCCTTTTTAGGATGTCATGGATTGGCTAGTCAGTATTGGACTTTTATGTCTTTAGTATAGATTTTGAACGTATAGCATATACTGTAATGGCGCTATATATTTAACTAATTAGCGTCTGTTTCTTCATGTTTGGGGGGGCTTTGGAGGGTTGGATGTGGCGGGGAGGGCGGTCCTTAGGATTGAGATCTGTATGTGGAAGATGTCAGATCATGAAGGGGGACCACGAACGGGTTCGTGGTTGAGGGTTTTTTTTTTTTTTTCCCATCTCGCTTGCTCGCCAGATCTTATCTATCTACAGAGTATACGGTTCAATTATATCATTGCTTATTTTCCTTATTTCCCTTACCAAAGATATGGTTGAAATAACAGCTTGGAACGTCAGGGGAATGGGAAATAGAATAAAGAGATGCTCAGTGCTCGATTCAATTAATCACCATCTCCCAGCAATAATATGCTTAGTGGAAACCCATTTAATAGGGGAAAATATAGATCTAGTTAGGAGAAAATGGGTAGGACATGAGTATCTTGCGGTCTATACAACATACTCTAGGGGAGTTAATGTGTACATACACAAACACATTCAATTTTAAATTATAACATCACAAATTAATAAAGATGGAAGATTCATTATACTCCATGGACTACTAGAAGGTATTAAATGCAAATTGGTATTTGTATATATTCCACCCCCTTATAAACCTGACGTTTTAAATCAAGTACTATTATTTTTGAACACGATTGATAAAGGATCGGGATTTTAATGCTGTAATGGAGGAACAGCTGGACAGGATTAGAGTAACAGAAGGTAACCACTCATACCCCATTAGAGTTTTTCATCTCGCTGGGTTCTGCAGCGAAACCGGATTTGTAGATATATAGGAACGTAGCGAGAATGGACTATGAAATAAATGGCATATCCGATATCAAATCTTTCTTACGTCAGGAGAGTGAACTTAGAAGAAGAGTAATTGGTGCTGAGAGAGACCTCACCGCTGGGAGTAATATATGCAATAAAGAATTACTCTTCGGGGCCCAGAAAGAACTAATGCAGTTTCTGCTGGAGAAGGCACAGCAGAAGCTGTTTTTCTCTGGTCAGAATTATTTCTGTGAATCTGGGAAACCTGGTAGATTGCTAACACAGATTATATCTAACCAAACGACGCCCAATACTGTTACGTGTGTGAGGAGGCGACGGGGAGATCTTGTCCGGGAACCAGAAGAAATAATTGGGGAATTTTACGACTTCTATTCAGATTTATATAAGGGGGAGTCAGGAGTTAGCGATACAGAATTAAGCAATTTTTTTGATGGGCTAAAAATTCCTACTCTGACAGAGAAGAGAGGAAAATTCTGGGAGCTCCCTTGACAGTAGAGGATTTTAGGGAGGCTGTCGGATCCTTCTCTGGGAATACATCCCCAGGGTCTGATGGCCTCACGTTTGAGATATATAGTAAGTATGGAAATTAGTTACTCCCCTTATTATTGAAAACTATTAAGGGTTCGGATAAGGAGGAGGGTTTCCCATTGTCAATGACTGAGGCTATTATAACTGTTATATTGAAGAAAGGCAAAGATCCAATAGAAGTTAAGTCATATAGACCAATTTCACTTCTCAACACGGATGTAAAAATATATGCTAAAGTATTGCCAATGAGACTGGCCAAGGTAATTTCATCAATTATCCACCCGGATGAAAGTGGATTTATTCCAGGAAGAAATGTAAACGATAATCTTGGCAGGTTGTTTGGAAATATACAGATGGGGGAAAATGGAGCCCGCTCCATCCTGTCACTGGACGCTAGTAAGGCTTTCGAAAGGGTGGAGTGGGAATACCTATGGTAAGTGATGGAGAAGTTTGATCTGGGTCAGGAATATATTGATATGGTAAGGAAAATATATGTTAGACCAAGTGCAAAAGTGAAACTCAATGCTGGACTTACTGCCTCTTTTTGCCTGACTCATGGTACTTGGCAGGGATGCCCCCTTTCTCCGCTGCTGTTTGCTATTTTTATAGAGCCCCCAGCAATCTGGTTGAGAAGTAGAGAGGACATAGTGGGCTTCAGCAGCGGAGGAAGGGAGGATACATTTTTGCTTTACGCAGATGACATATAACTATGTTTGAACAACTCAGATAAGACTGTACCAGAGACTATAAAGGCAATAAAGGATTTTGGAAGATTCTTTGGATTAAGTATCAACTGGGCCAAATCTACGCTCCTTCCTCTAGATAATTTTTAATTAATTTTAAAAAATGACAACGTCTTGCAACCAAGTCAAAATTTTGAGTATTTAGGTATTAAAATCAATGCAGACATTGAGAACTTTATTCCCTTAAACATTATGCCTCTTCTTGCTAAAATACGGTCCAGGGTGTGTACTTGGGTCAAGATGCCATTATCTAGGGCAAACAGGGTGGCATTGGTTAAAATGATCCTACAACTTCAAATATTTTATGTTTTGGCTGCCAGCCCTGTCTGGATCAATGAAAAAATATTTAAATTAATAGAAACTATACTAAAGGACCTAATTTGGGGAAGGAAGAAGGTGAGAATAAAGCAAAAATTCCTTTGGAGACCAGTGAGTGAGGGTGGAATGGCAATGCCCTTTTTCTTTGGATACTTTATAGCATTTCAGCTCAAACCCTTAATTAGATGGCATGAAGTGAGCACTCTGAGGAAGCTAGTGAGGGAAAAAGATGATAAATTAAATAATATATTCGAGCTACTGGAGTCGGGACAACTAAGAGCAGGTATCTATAAGGGCTGGCCGATTTGTAAGTTGTTGATGGAGAGCAGGGCAGCATTAAAAAAAAAATCCTAGGGATTAAGGGAGCACTTCAATGCACGCCAGTGTGGCATAATAAAAATGTGAAAGAATTGGAGAAAGACTTATTTAACAATGGGACACTAATCACTTTTGAGCAACTTAAAAGTATTTTTTCAATAAGAGAAACCTATCGCTTTCGATCTATGCAAATATAGCACGCAGTTAGTAAAACTTTAAATAAAGAAATATTCATCGCACAAAGTCGCAGTGCGATTGATAGGCTTATGTCTAACACTTTAGGTAAAAGGGTTGTCTCGGCACTATATAAAATTATAAATGGTGCACTCTCTGGAAGTTTGTTGCCCCCAAGCTGATCAAAATGGGCTGGAGATCTTGGTCCGATCTATAATGATTGGTAGGTAAACTGTTATAGAAATGTCAAGAATGTGTCGGTCAGCATAAACCATCAATTTATACAAATTAACATCTTGCATAGACTGTATTATTGTCCTGCTCTTCTATGTAAATTCGGCACTAATAACAGCTTTAATTGTCCTAGATGCCAATACCCAATGGCTGACTTTATTCATGTCATATGGACATGTTTGCATATCAAAAACTTTTTGGCCAAACATTTTTGGGGAAATTGAAAACTATGTGGGGAGAGATATTTCTAGATCTCCGATTCTGGCAATTCTTAATTTTACAAAAGAGATGGAAGGAGGTAAATATTATAAGGGACAAATAGTTGCAATTACTAGATTGCTCCACACTGCCAGGGTACTTATTACCAGGAGATGGGGCGCTATATCTTCCCCCACAGTTGATGAGTGGAGGAATCTATTAAATAAAATAAAGAAATATGAGAAACTCGAGTTTAGTAAAACCGGCGATATGGTGTGTCCAGCAAGGTGGGCTTTAAATTATTATTTTTTTTTGGGGGGGGGGGGTTAGGAATGGGTGGTCGTAAATTATGTAATTTTATTTGTGTAATACCATTATAGATGTTGATTATTCATTTGTTAAATTGAAACAAAAGGAAAATAAAATCTTATTAAATAAAAAAAAGAAAAGAAAAGGTTTTGTCTGTGATAAAAAAAACAATTTAAGGATGCGTTCACAAGTGGCACACTTGCTTTGTATTTCCCCATTGTAAACATACGCTGCGGAAAACTACAATAGCTGGTAAAAAAAACCAGAAAAAAGTTAGCCCACTCGCCACAAATGCCACGTCCCATCATCAATGGGTGCTCGAGCAGGTACTGTACGTCGGAGGTAGGCAGTGATCCAAGGAAAATAGTGAAGGTTCCGGCACACGATAGAATATAAAAATGCAATGCGTTTATTGGTATCAAAACATTGGTAAAACAAGTGTTTAAAATCCTGGGCAGAGAACGCTTACGCGTTTCAAACTTCTCATAGCTCATGATTAAGAACTGAGTAGTTCGAAACGCGTAAGCATTCTCTGCCCAGGCTTTTAAACATTTGTTTTACCATGTTTTGATACCAATACAGAGCATTGCATTTTTATATTCTATCGTGTGAAGGACCTGTCACTATTTTCCCTGGAAAACTACAATGTATGCCTTAGGGCAATATATTCTGCAAATCAGACAGATTTCTCTAGCTCTTGCGGACTATTTTTCATAGACACTGTAAATAGAAAGCAAGTACACCACGTGTGACTGCACCATAATTCCGCTCGAAACCTGAAGATTCATCTTTGGGTACAGCTATATACAATCTCCTAATGGGCGTTCAGGTAGCATAAGCGTAACTAAAGCTGTAGCAGTGGCTGAGGCATCCCACTTAGATGCAGGAACGACGCCCGTCAGGAGAAGCTAGGGGAGCTTCTTACATTCGTATTTATTCAGCTAGTATTGCGTATGTAGAGAACTCCCCCTAGTGACGGCTGCAGGTAAACAGAATTTTATCATGTGTGAAGGAAAGCAGGGGATTTGGAACTCTGTAACAGAAAAACAGAGCTCCAACCATTATAAAGACATATTCTGAAATTTCATCAGAGCAGAATTTTGGGCCTATTTAGATTAAATAAAGTTCTATGTATAATTTTAGCCCTTTATTGCCCTAAACCACTGCAGATAATACTATGACCTTGTTACGTACAGTTATAAATAAAATTTAACTTTTCTGAGAAAAACATTGTAATTAACAGTATTTAGAACCACAAAGGTTAGCTCTCAAGTAAAGGCCCTCTTACATGGGCCAATGATCGGGTGAGCGAGCATTCGTACTAACTCGTTCCCGATCATTGCCTTTTGTAAACAGGGAAGCAGTCATCCAATAAACGAGCGGCTGATCGGATCTTTTATGTGGCCATATAAATAGTTGCTAATCAGTAGCACATCTCTCTGTGTAAACAGGGGATCTGCTGCGGACAAGATACAAATGTATGGGAACAAACAATCTGTAATGCTGGGGATAGGGAAACAGACAAGTGAGCCCTAATCTACCCGCCACTCAGACCCTGCCTACTTGCAACGACCCGCCCTAGGCGACGGGGTACAACTGGGCGACGGTCCCTACACTCAATAGGTGCACGACAGACAAACAGACAAGGGTACAAAGAAGCAAGGGGAATGGGGAAGTTGCCCACGGAACACCGTAAGCAACAAGCGAGGTGAACGAGCCGAGTCAAACCAGGAGATGAGCGAGGTACAAATACGCAGAGCAGAAGAGTGGTCAGAAAAGCCAAGGTCAGTCACAAGCAGAGGATAAGTAGTTCAAGAAGCTGCAGAAGGGCCAGGAAACCAACAGAGAAGAATCACAAGCAAGGAGGAACAGGAAAGGCAGGTATAAATAGACAGAGGGCAGGAGCTAGCTCCGTCTGGCCAGGCTGCGATAGGCTCTCCCACTCCTAAGCCTGCCATCCTGAGTGGTGGAAGATGGAGTCAGTCTCACAGACATAGAAGCAGGTGCAGACTGATTACCTATGGGCGTTGACACAGAAGCTGTTCCTGGCAGATCCTTTACACAATCATAGTAGCAATCGTCCGTCCCCATACTCCCAGTCATTGCTTGGTTTGAATGGAGCAACAAGCTGTATTGTCCATTGGCGTTCGTTAAAGGTGGTTAAACACGGGCAAAACCACCTTAAGGGTATGTTCACACAGGTCGGATATGCTGCATAAAAGTACAGAGTGTATCCGACCTAGAACCCGCAGGGAATTCCGGCCAAAAGACTACACCAAATTGTGGTGTAGATTTCCAGCCGGAAACGCCGCTGGGGAAAGAGCAGAAAAAAGACAATACTTACCTTTCTTGCATTGCCATAGCGACGCGTCTCTCTGGTCTCTGTGCAGCCTGGCCTCCTGTGATGATGCTGCAGCCCATGTGACCGCTACAGCCTGTCATTGGCTGCAGCAGTCACATGGGATGAATCATCATCCCAAGAGGCCAGACTGCAAGGAGCCATCGCTATGACAATGCCAGGGGGGGGGGGGGTAAGTATAGACTTTTAATTCAGTTTAGACAAACATGTTTTTGTTTTTTCAGATTTGCGATTTTTGCAACTGAATCGCAGCTTTTCTGCCACAGAAATCGCAACATTTGCTATTTGTTGCAGCTTTTACCTCTCCATAGAAATTCATGGGGAAAGACCACAACAACAGTGCATGAATTGACATGCTGCGGATTTTAAAAAACGCACCGCAGTTTAATTCATGCACGTTTTATCAGCAGATTTTCTCTGCAGCATGTGGATGATCCACTTTACCTCTACACTAATACGGCCGGTGCGCACATACCCTAACACAGCCAGCAGATTCCTACCTACATAAATCTAAAACCTTAAATGAGAATATAATCTTTTTTTCTTATCTGTATTGATTAAGTAGGGATTGCTATCTCACAGATTTCACAGTTCGTCTCTGGCAACAATCACCTCGAATCGACCTTCAATTCATTCTGAGGAATCGTACTTAAAGAGGATCTGTCACTAGTATAGTGATGCCCTATCTCCGAGCCAGGGCTGGCCTTAGGGGTGTGCGACCTGTGCCATTGCACAGAGTGAATCACTCCAGCAGGTGGAAGGGGGCGCTGCGCTGGCTTCTTGCCCCTGCATGTTTCAGAAGCGCCCGGCGACTCAGCAGCTGTCTTTCCGCCTGGGCGCTTCTTCTCTCAGTGTAGTCGCTACCGCTGTAGCAGCCATGTTGGATGCTAGAGGCGACACTGGGCATGAGGGCCCCCCATGGCCGGCAGCGCCACTAGCAGCCGCTACAGCAGTAGCGACGCCACATTCAATATTATCTTCATCCTTAGGACGCAGATACTATTGAACACTATAGCAGAGCAGGGAGCTATCTCCCTGCTCTGCTATCTACTATCGCCACTGTAGCTCCCTGATGAAGCGGAATCCCCGTGTGGCCGGGGATTCTGCTGCTGGACGAAGCGGTTGATGTCACTGTCCATATATGGACAGTGACATCAGGGGCAACTCCTGAAGTGGAATCCCCGTCCACAGCGTTGCCGACGCTGTGACAGGGGGTTCCACTCGAGGGGAAGCCCTTGACGTCACTGTCCATAAATGTGACTCAGCCGCAGAAAAACACAACTCAGAAAAAAAAAAATCGTATACTTACCCAGAAGTCTGTGTTTCTTCCTCCGAGCAAGCCTACTGGGATGACGTTTCATCCCATGTGACCTGGTTTTGCTGGTATTTCAGTTTATAATGTGGGAGCATGTAAGCTGTGCAGAGAACATCAGTGCATAATAAGAGGGTATAATAATGCATAAAATAAATAATAATTCATAGATGTGTGGCCAGTTTCGCACCGTTCTTATCTGCTTTTGGATCACTGCACATTTTGCGTCGCCATATTCTGAGAGCAATCATTTTCTCCACCGGAGCTGCGTGAGGGCTTATTTTTTGCGGGACAATCTGTAGTTTTTATTGGTACTATTTGGGGTACATGCGATTTTTTTGATCACTTTTTATTCCATTTTTTGGCAAGCAAGGTGACCACAAACTAGCAATTCTGAAAATGTTTTTTATTCTTTATTTCTTACGGCTTTCACCGTGCACAATAAATGACAATTGACTTTATTCCGTGGGTTGATGCGATTACGGCGATACCATATGTATAAAGTTTTTTTATGTTTTGCAGTGTTTGCACAATAAAATCACTTTAAAAAAAAACAAAACTTTTTTGTGTCACCATATTCTGAGAGCCATAACTTTTTTATTTTTCAGTCAAAAAAGCTGTGTAAGGGCTTGTTTTTTGCAGGACGGATTGTAGTTTTTATTGGTACTATTTTGGGTACATGCGACTTTTTGATCACTTTTTATTCTATATTCTGTGTGCGGTGGTGACCAAAAAATAGTGATTCCGGCATTGTTCTGTATTTTTTTTTTTTGCGGTATTCACCGTGCAGCAAGAATAACATAATAGTTTTATAGTTTGGATCATTACAAACACGATGATACCAAATATGTGTACTTTTTTTTTAACATTTTTACTTTTTCCCTATAATAAAATTCTTGTTATAGGAAAAAAAGCAGTTTTTGTTTTTTTAACTTATAGCTTTTATTCTTACACTTTTATAAAACATTTTTATTAACTTTTATTTTTTTGCCCCTCTAGGGTACTTGAAGACCTGCAGCACTTATCGCTGCTTTAGTACATTACACTACCTACATAGTATAATTTATTATAACTGTCAGTGTCACACTGACAATCACTCTGACAGGAAGCTTATGAAGACCAGTCGGAGGCTGTCCTGTACTGTAATCATGTTTTCCGTATGAAACAGTTTTCCACAGCGAGGCATGGACTCCTAGCGTCATAGAAGACTATTGTGCTGGGGGCCCTACTCCCTGAAGTGTGTTCGGTCCGGGAAATACTGCCGACATATGGTCTGTATATCACGGACCGAAAACGCTCGTGTAAATCCGGCCTTTGATGCTTGCTCACCATGAACTTAAAAATAATTCTCAAAGGATTAAAGGTGAACACATTGCCATTGTAAGTTTATTAAAGCAGATCAGTCTTAGAACAATGCTCCTCCATGTAAGGACAGCATAGTATGGGGAAAGGTTTGTGCTCCTATTAGCCAAAACAGAACAACAAACTATTGTGACGTTTGGCTAATAGGAGCGATCAAAGATTACACCGGACTCCATGTCCAGATGTTTATTACAGAATATATCTGAAGAGTACTCATTGTTATAACATGACAGGTATCTCGTATCCCCTAGGTTCATATGTGTAATGGAACAATGGGGGGGGGGGGATTGCGGTGATCACACGTGCAGAGCTACTATGTTGTTATAGCTTTTTATTTTAATTATGGTGTGTGTTAATATGTAGGGGCAAACCAGCTCTGAAGATGATGATATTTTGAAGAATTAGGTGTTTCTATGGCTCTGTTTACAGGTGCATAGCTATAGGTTAGGGCTATACGGTATCTTTGGCCTTGACACATGTTGCCCAGGCAAAGATCGCTATGTTATCACTCTGTGGTGCTGACTGCCTCATAGAAATTAATGTAAATTTGGCCACGATGCGACCTGCAGGATGTGGCATCCAGCAGGTCGCATCGTGGCCAAATTTACATTAATGGCGACCACGACAGTCGCAAGAAATCCAAACTTCATGTATCTTTGGCCAAGGGACCTGTGTTTCAGCCAAAGTCACAATGTAGCTCTAGCCATTGGGGGTTCAGAGGAAGCAGTCACACTCAGGCACTGGTGCCTCAGGGGGCACAAGGGCCCCTCTGCCAGAAGAATACACCTATATTATAAATAAGGCATAGTAGATGGGGGCCCTGTTACAGATTTTGCATTGGGGCCCAGGAGCTGAAAGTTATGTCTCACATGGGCATCTTAAGTGGATGATGACTATGACATCCCATGCACGTGTAGTAGCAGATGTTGACTCATTTAGTTGCCACTGATTTGGCTTTGGGCTAAACCCAGGAGCGGAGTCTAAGGAGCCCTGGTTTTTCTCCCTTTAACCTCTGTACAGTGATCTGGACTTTGCTGCTGGGAATCCCCAGGTCGCTACCCCAGGAGTAGACTCTGTTAGCAACAGCTGACGAAACCAAAGAAACGTCCAGGATGCAGGAAAACACCGTAGGGATGTAGTCAGACAGGCAAAAAGTCAGGGCAGGCAAAACGTGAGATGTGCAGAGGTCAAGGGGAACAGAAGACAATAGACGTGGTAGAAAGACAGCCTGGATCAATAACCAAAGGAAGATATAGAATGCAACTAACTGAGTACTGAAAGCACAAAAACTTAATTGTTCAGGTACTGAGTAATAAGGGAAACCTCTAAAGTCTTACCATTAGCTGCCAAAACAGAGGATTTGTTGCGCACTGGTGCTTTAAAAATCAGGATTCAGCGCTCGGTTGTGCACAGGAGAGGCCACAGCAGGAGAGAAGCAGCGCCAGGATTGGGCAGACTGCTAAGTAGAGGGAGCCTGGACCAGACAGCGGGCACTTAGTAATATGACAGACATGACACCTCCATTTTGCAAGGGATCCTGACTTTTAATAATTGTCAGTTTTTCATAAGGTTTATATTTCTTTCTAAATGTGCAGAATAGTGCATATTACTAAGCTATTCTGCCTATAAGGGGCAACATAAACTTACTTCACCTATGATGCCAACATAAACAGAGCCACAAAAAAATGTACTAATGAATTTTGCAGGTAAGAAATCTGTCGTCTCAAAAGGTGAAAAACCATTTTACTTGCATAAGCTAATCAGAACCACAGTCTTTTTACATTTCACCCTTGGGCACTCAAATAAAAATAACTCATTGAAAGTAGATACCCTGTTTGATGATTTTTTTTATCTACTCTACACAGTTAAAACAGGTAAACATAGCAAACATAATGAAGATGTAATACAAATATGCTAGATTATACATTGAATGACCATATACTCTGTTGCCAAAAAATAAAAATACTTTGAATAATGGGATTTGTCAGGAATCTTTATTAACAACCATATTTTAGTATAGGTACAGGAGAGAGTTTAACCGGTTAAGGACTAGGCTGTTTTACAGCTAAATGACCAGAGCAAATTTTACAATTTTGCTATGCGTTTCTTTAGATGACTATAACTCAGCAGGTGAATAAAGTTCATCTTTGAATTTTACACTCTTTTTAAAGGACAGATAGGGCTTTGTTTTAGTGGCATTTGTCAGTATATATCATTTTTACTTTTTTCTCTAAAGTGGGCAAAATTGGAAAAATGCAAGAATTTAGCAATTGCGCCAGTTTATGCTAGCATTTTTCACACACGGTATGGACCACGGACAAAATTAATCTTTCACATTCTTCCACTTCTCCTGTGCATGGGGATACCAAATATGTGTGCCTTATTCACTGTGCGGGCATGTGCCAGGGCTTGGCATAAAAGGAGGCTTTTCGGTCCAGGAATTTTGCATTTGATTTTATAGCCGCATACTGTTTTCTGGGGGCGTAATGCTGCTGAAATATTAGAATCACCCCATAAATGACTTCATTCACACAAGTAGACCCCACAAGGTTTCCTTCAAGGGGTTTATCATATTTTTAGACAGTCCAGTTTTCTTCTGAAAGTTTCTTGAATAAGATGGATCAAAATAAAATTAGCAATTTTTTAGCAAAATGCGTCAGTTTATACCAGCATTTTTCACACACGGCATAGACCACGGCCAAAATTCATCTCCTTTCACATTCTGCCACTTCTCCCGTGCATGGGGATACCAAATATGTGTGTCTTATTTATCACATAGAGAAGTAGGAGGGCGGACGATAGAAGAAGCTTATTTCACAAATCGCTTTTTTTCAAAGCTGGTTTTACAAAACAGAGTTTCTATAACACGTCCAAAATATCTGCTCTTGAAGCAGAAATCCCAAAATATTCATCTAGGGGTATAATGGGAATTTATTTTTTTGGGTTTTCTAAAATAAGAAATTGCAGGTTTATGCAAATGGAGCTCTCCAGCAGATGAACTTTAGAGAATATGCAAACATGACATCCACCCCCCACCCATTCCCTCCCTCACCCTTGGAGTAAAATCAGGGGAAAAATAAAAACGTAATGTAGGGCAAATATATTATATTGTTGACGACCAAATACACATGCCACAAGAATTTGGAAACCAAAAGCTTTAATGTATATACAGACCACCACAACATGTCACAAATAAGCTTTTGATGCCAACTTGCTCAGAACCAGTGTAATGCTCATTGAACTGAGCTTTTTTTTTTTACATAACTTGACTGAAGGTCTCATTTTCGGTCGTAGATACGAGTGCACTTCACATCTTTGAAAACGCAAGTCTAGGAAAAACATACGGAAAGTTTTAAATAAAAATTAATGAAACACTATTACAAGGGACTAAGTATTGAAGCAGCAATTCCTTAGGGTAGAGTCCCACAATTCTGCTGTTAATCCCCGGTAAAGTCAGGTAGCCATTGGCTACCACAGGTGGGTTGGATTTCAGCTGATACTATGTAGGACTGAACCCTTACAATGCAGATGACATGATTATTTCCAGTTATATCATAAAGCTGACTAAGGCTAGGATCAGTTTTGATGCAGTTTAAGGCACAGGAGTGGATACAAAGAAATTTTATATATATTTTACACACACCTTTTTTAGTTTGATGCATTTCTGGCTTAGTGTCAAAAAACTGCATCAAAAATGTGTGTAATCCTGGCCTAACATGGGAAATGCAGTCAAAAGGATCTTCTGATCAGATGCATGAGAGAAGATTGCAGGAATTTTGACCATCCAAAACTTTAGAATAAAAGCATTCTAAGGAGCAGTTGAACAACCTTTTCAAAGACCAAGACCAAAAAAACATTACATTAGCAAAATCAACTTCTTTATCCCTACAAAGACTTCAGAGAGGTTACACAAAACTTATCAGGACTGAGTGGAACAAGGTGTTGGGTGTGCAGACCCAAGGTTCATGTCTCAGACCTCAATACCATGCAGTTGTTGAGCATCTACAGTATACATAGAACTGGACCTATAGACATATCAATGTAACTGCACAGGACATTATCCCTGCACATTGAGGATTATGGGCCACTCAGCTTGAGGGGGAAACCTAAATAATCTGATGCCTCAATCCATAACCATTCAAAATGTTAGAAAGTGGTAATTGACACTTTGGACCGATCTACTTTGAAAACATTCTCGTTACAGATTCCTGAACTTACTGTGATCATGCGCTTATCTTTCACTTCTCTATTAATCGTAGACTCTTTGCCATCCCACGTTTGCTTTTGTATCAATGACCCATTCTCAAGAGTAATGATTGACTGTAGCATAGAAAACAAAACGTAAATTTCAATTAGTAGGAGAAAAAAAATAAAAATAAAATGTATATATAGCATGAAGCCGGCCTTATTCACATTCCTGGTCTACTCTATTGGTTCTTCACTAGTCCAGGCGCAAGGTTTTAAAAGCAATATTTTTCCACCAATTATATTGCCATTCCCATGTCAAAATGGATCCAACACATCTTGTATTCACATCTGGTGCTTAGAGGGTCTCAGTGAACATACAAGTGGGTTCAGTCCTCCAGCCATTTCATAACACACAGGGTTACAAGTAGGTCAGAAGCAGATTGCTCCATGTAAATGTAAGACGAAGTTTTGACACCACAGCTGGCCCTAGAGCACACCTGGGCACGGTGTCTACAACAGTGCCACTCAAACTGAGGCAGGTCTCATTGGTAAGGCGTGGCTGGGGAGGGATTTTGACAGGAGCATTCATATTCTGAACTTTCCTATGGCACTGGTCTCTCTGGCTGATTTAGCATCATAGTTTACTTCGGGCATGCTTCATATATTGTTCTTGACTCAGGAGAAAAAATTAGCAATTAGACCTACCGGTAATTGTATTTCCAGGAATCCATCATGACAGCACTACAGGAGGTTGCCCTCTTGACCTCTGTAGGGACAGGAAGACAGAGAGGTTAAAAAGCCCCTCCCACCACCCACTTGCCAGTGTTTTTCAATTACTACACCAGGATGGATGCAACCCTATTTTATTTCTAGGGATAATAACTGACATGTTAAATGCACAAATCAGAATTCAATAAGGGAGGGAATATAATGGTGCTGTCATGATGGATTCCTGGAAATACAATTACCGGTAGGTCTAATTGCTATTTTCCAGTACATCCCTCATGACAGCACTACAGGAGCAATACCAGATTATAATGCTCAGGGCGGGACTATGGATTGGAGGACTTTCCGTCCAAAACTTAAATCCGTATCGGACAGCACATCGAGTCTATAATGTTTGTAAAACGTATGATGGCTTGACCAAGTGGCAGCTTTGCAGATTTGGTCAATAGAGGCTTCTCTTCTTTCTGCCCAGGATGCCGAGACTGCCCTTGTTGAATGGGCTCTGATGCCTTGTGGGGCACATAGTCCTTGGGACTTGTAGGCTTCTTGTATGGTGGTTTTTACCCATCTCGCTAGAGAGCCTTTTGAGGCTTTCTTTCCTCTATTCTTTCCCCCGAATAGGACAAATAGATTTTTATCTCGTCTCCAGGAGGAGGTTCTATCCAGATACTGAAGAATTGTTCGCCTGACATCCAGGCAATGGAATTTCTTCTTGTTGGTCTTTTGGATCTGGATAAAAAGGAAGGTAGAATTATTTCTTGTTCTCTATGGAAAGCGGTAGATACCTTTGGAATAAATGAGGGATCCAGCTTTAGGATGATCTTATCCTCTTGTACTTTTAGGTACGGTTCTATGATTGACAGAGATTGGATTTCTCCAATCCTTCTTGCTGAAGTAATAGCGACTAAGAATGCAGCTTTTAGAGTTAAAAAATGCATACTAATTTTGTCGAGCGGCTCAAAGGGGGGCTCACAAAGAGTCGTTAACACCACATTCAAATCCCAGGTAGGAACTGATTTCTTTAGGGAAGGTTTCAGTTTAGAGACCGCTTGGGTGAATCTTCTGATCCACCGATGTTCAGCCAGAGGAGTGTTAAAAAAATTACTTAAGGCTGAAATCTGTACCTTTAAGGTACTAGGGCTAAGTCCTTTTTTGAATCCCAATTGTAAAAAAATCTAGGATTTTTGCAATGTTGGGAGAAAAGGGATCTGGTCCTGGGATTCCATGCCAGGAACAGAATTTCTTCCAAATCTTTTGAGGTAACTTCTTTATGACTTGATAAGATAGTTGAAATTACCTCGTCTGACAGACCGTGGTTCCTCAAGATCTGCCTTTCAGGATCCAGGCTGACAATTTCAGAGTCTCTATTCCCTGGAAGAATAAGGGACCCTGGGAGAGAAGATTCTCCTTGACTGGGAGCATGATAGGATCTTCCAACGCTAGGTATTGTACGATTGGAAACCAACTTCTTTTTGGCCAATAGGGAAGAATAATGATGAGCTTTGTCAAATCTTCCTGGATTTTTCTTAATACCATTGGTATTAGAGGAAACGGAGGAAAGGCATAGGCCAGATCCATGTCCCAGTGTTGGGACAATGCATCTACTCCCAATGGGTTGTCTGAGATTTAGGGAGAAGAATGTCTCTACTTGAGTGTTTTTCCTCGTGGCAAACAGGTCTATTTGTGGATAACCCCAATTTCGGGTTAGGCAACGAAAGACTTCCTTGTTTAGGGACCATTCTCCTGGGTCTACTTTTTCCCGACTCAGGAAATCTGCTGATAGGTTCTCTGAGCCTTTTAGGTGGACTGCCGTGACTGATAGGACGTTTTCTTCTGCCCAACTGAAAATTTGTGCAGAGAGGCCCTGAAGAAGAGTGTGTCTTGTTCCCCCTTGATGGCGAAGAAAGGACACTGCTGTCGTGTTGTCCGATAAAATTCTTATATGCTTCCCTTTTATGGTGGGTGAAGCTCTTATAAGTGTCTCCCATACAGCTCTTAGTTCTTTGAAGTTTGAAGACATCATCTTCATTTGACCAGTCCATGTGCCCTGAAAGTGTTGGTCTTGGATTACTGACCCCCAGCCGTGTTTGCTGGCATCTGTGGTAATCACTACATAAGGAGAAGTTCTCCAGGGGACTCCCTTGTCTATGTTGTTTGTGCAGAGCCACCACAGGAGAGATGATTTCACAGTCTCGGAAATTTGCATTTTTAAATTCAGGGAGTTTTGTTTTCGATCCCACCGGGACAAGATCAGATTCTGTAAGGGTCTGGAGTGAAATTGGCTCCATGGAATAGATTGGATGCAAGATGTCATCATTCCCAACATCCGCATACATTCCCTTATGGAACAGGCGTCTTTCCCCCAAAATTTTCTTACTTCTGCCAGTAGGAGTATTTGTTTCTCTCTTGGGAGGAAGGAATGTTGAAGGGAGGAGTCTAGCAGTACTCCTAAGAAGACCTTCTGTTTCTGGGGAGGAAGACTCGACTTCTGAAAGTTGATTATCCATCCCAATTCTTGTAGTAGGGAAAGAACCTGTGACCGATGACTGACTAAGATAGCCGGAGTATCTGCCGTCAACAAGAAGTCGTCTAGATATGGGATAATTACTATACCTTGACTTCTTATGAATGCCATGATCTCTGCCATAATTTTTGTAAAAATTCTGGGGGCGGAGGAAAGGCCGAAGGGGAGGCAGACAAACTGGAAGTGGAGAATGGAAGGACCGTCCTGAATTGCGAATCTGAGGAATCTCTGGTACGCGGGGTGGATAGGAACGTGATAATACGCATCCTTTAAATCGATCGTACACATTGATGCCTCTTCCCTTATTAGAGGAATAGTCGATCTGATAGACTCCATCTTGAATTTCCGATAATTCACCCATTTGTTTAGGAACTTCAGGTTGATTATTGTCCTGTAGGAACCATCTGGTTTTTTGACCAAGAAGATTTTCGAATAGTGGCCCTTGCATATCTCGTTGTGGGGAACTGGGGAAATGGCTCTCAATCTGAGTAATTTCTGGACGTCCTGGATAAGTACCTGATGAAGATCTTTTGCTTGGTACTGGGTTATTAGGAATTTCTCTGGAGGAATGGAGGAAAATTCTATTTTGTATCCTTCTTCTATTATCTTTAGAACCCAGGGGTTCTGGGTTATTCTTGACCATTCGGGATAAAATTGTAGGAGTCTTCCCCCCACACTCTTGGCGTCATTGCTTTGAGGGCTGGAATGAATTATTTGGGTTAAGGAGATATCCTCGACCCCTTTTCCCTTTGGGGTAACTCCAGCGACCGGACTTCCCTTTCCCGCTGTAGTTCTGTGAAGTAGGATCCCTCTGTTGGCGAAATTTTGCAAATTGAGGGGGTTTTTTTGGTTTCTCTTCAGGAAACCCCTTTTTTCTATCTGTTGCACTCTCCAGTATGTTATCAAGGAGAGGACCGAACATCAGAGACCCTGTAAATGGGATAGAACACAACTTGTTTTTGGACTTAGTATCTCCTGACCACATTTTGAGCCATAATGCTCTTCTAGCAGCATTTGAGAGAGCCCCATTCCTGGCAGCAAATCTAATAGATTCTGCTGAAGCGTCTACCAAGAATCCGGTTGCCATTTTTAGTAACGGTAGAGATTCTAGTAGCTCTTGTCGTGATGTCTTCATCATCAGATGGGTCTCTAGCTGGTTTAGCCATATGAACATTGCTCTTGCTACTGATGTGGCCGCGATATTAGTTGAGATCAAGGCAGAGGAAGATTCCCACGCTCTTTTTAGTAGTCCGTCTGCCTTTCGGTCCATGGCGTCCCTCAACTGAGAGGAATCTTCAAAGGGGATTGCGGTTTTTTTAGCAACCCTGGCGACTGGGACATCTACTTTTGGGATTTCATCCCAAGGCTTAGTGTCCTCTGGATCAAAGAGAAGTCTGTTCTTAAAATCTCTTGAAATGAAGAGCCTTTTTTTCTGAATCTTCCCATTCAGTTGTCACCATTCTTTTAAGATTTTCGTTTACCGGAAAAACCCTTGTTTTCTTTCCCGTTAGACCTCCAAACATCTCATCCTGGATGGTATGTGGTTGGTCCACTTCGGGAATATCCATAGTTTCCCGTATTGCTTGAATTAGGGTATCAGACATCTCGGAAGAGAAAAAAAAAATTTTTCTCTTGAGTGGAAGAAGTTGAAGGTAAGAGTTCGTCTCTTTCTTCTAACTCATCTTCCGATAGGTAATAGCACTCCTGTTCAGAGTCCGACCCCTGAGAAGGAGGCCAATATTTTTGATCCACTTCAATCCGTGGTCTTTTTGCCCGGGAGTGTGAGGGAGTTTCTTGCGGAGGGGCGAGGGAGGCTACTGACTGACCCACTTCCTCACGAATCATAGTCCTAAGTTCGGACATGAACGTTGGTTGTTCCTCCTTTAGTATTTTGGCAATACAATCCTGACACAATTGTTTTTTATGGGACTCTGGCAATTTTTTTGCACAAGTCGCACATTTTTTAACCTTCTTTTTATCAGTTTGTCTCTGAGAGAAATCTTTTTCCTAGAGAAAACAGAAGGTAGGTAAAGTATGGTGTACATACATAAGGGGTCATACCCTTCCCCAAGGGTGAGACTCACGTGACCCTGGGACATATCTGGAGTTCCATCAGGACGAGGAAGTTCCATATCGCGACAGGTAACAGGCAATGCAATATGCAAACCACAAAAAATAAATCCAAGTTAGAGTTATCAGCTCTAACTACATACCTGTGCGTGTCCCTTTAAATGCGGGCGTTTTGAATTTCCCGCCTTCCAAGATGGCCGCGGACCGGAAGTAGCCCGACGTCATATCCGGTCGGCTATTCGTCCAGCGTGTACCTGGAGTGCAGCCGCCATAGCCGGCGCTAAGGCTTGCTATGCGGTGCAGCGAGGATCCCTGCCGGTGCGTCCATGCCTATGGAGCTGCCGGTCCCCGCCTGGTCCGCGGTCCGGCCGAAGCCTGCTTGGGAAACCCCAGCCCCCACACACTACCAGAACCCTGCCTAGGATTCCTCCGGTAGGTGTCTTAGGGAGGGAGCTAAGGGACCCGTCGTATGAGGGGTGTTAGCCTGGGCTTTAGGGGGAAGAGAAGGGGGAGTGCACGGACCCCCCGATCTTGCCCCCTGCCCGAGTTTTTTCCTGCACTAATACAGGAGCGACGCTCTCTGCTCCTGACCCTTGTGGGGACAGGAAGAACACTGGCAAGTGGGTGGTGGGAGGGGCCTTTTAACCTCTGTCTTCCTGTCCCTACAGAGGTCAAGAGGGCAACCTCCTGTAGTGCTGTCATGAGGGATGTACTGGAAATCAGCAATATTGTAAATTTTATCATTGACAACCACTGATTAGGCCCAGGCAGCAGCGTAACTATAGGGGGGAGGGGGGGGGTCACAGCAGTTGCGACCGGGCCCCTAAGCCTGGGGGGCCCCCGTTGCCATACAGCATGCTGGTTAAATAAATCGGTGCTGTGAAGCCGGCACTTCCTGGTTATGGTCACATGGTACACTTAGTGTACCATGTGACCGTGACACGTCTTCCAGCCAGTGCAGAGGACTCCAGGTGAGCTGCAGAGTCTGTATTGTATGGTGTTGACTGTTTGCGGTGGAGCCCGTTAAATTACAGGCCCCCCCCCCCTCTCCACTGCAAACTGCACAATACATTACAAACTGTAGGTCGCGTCCCCCTTGGGGGTCGCGAGTCATTCACAGAGGTCTCGGTTCCATTCAAAGCTGGAGCAAGGAGTTGACGTCTCCTTGCTCCAGCATTCACTGTACCCCAAGCGGCTCAATGCAGGTAGACGCGATTTAGTGACATCGCGCTGAGTCACTCATAGCACATACCGGAGGCGGTGAAGGATCCCCACACCTGGCATGGGAAAGGGGTTAGGTAAGTAATTGTTATTTTTCTATTATGCACATATGGGGTATTATACTGTATGGGGAGCAGACATGGGGGCATTATACTGTGGGTCTGAAACGGGAAGCATTATATGGTATGAGGCATTATACTATGGGGGCTGTTGGGCAAGGGTAGGACGCCCCCCCCCTCCAAGCTGAATTCTTGCACCTGGGCCCATGAGCCTTTGGCTATGACCCTGGCATCACCATACATTGGCTGGCAAGGCCACAAGAGGGCTCTGGGTCTAATGACTGTTTCTCAGTATGCAAAAGGAATAAGGCCCTAACACAGTAGTCAAGATACACACATTTCATAGAATCTTCTCAAATTTTACACACCAAGCTAAAACTAGTCCTCACCTTGACCTTCCTGCCATCTGCAGTGGTTTCATCAAACTCCTCGCCTAACTTAAAGCTCAGCTCTGTGTTCTTAAAGGTGCTTGATGTTTTTATAGTCCACTCATCCCCATTTTTACAGATAGTCACGTCAGGCTTCAAAGTACAAGCAGTTTTGCGGGTGAGAAATGCCACACCTGGAGGAAGGGAAGATGTTTTGTATGTTATAAACAAGATTTTTACTTACACCAGAACAAAAACTCCTTTACACAGGTGGGCAGCACTGCAGATTTACATATAGAAAATTAATTGGCAGATAGTAAAGTATTTAACAGCTATACAATCAGAAATCTTAAAATGGGCAGATTTAACAGTCTGGAAGGTTTTTATTTTTTTTAAAAACAATCACTAAGCATTCTGGCTAGGACATAACTTGGGGTCATTTCGGCCCTGTGTGCTCAAAAACCAATCTCCATGTTGAGAGCTTGGGCAACCTCTTCTCAGATTGTGCCCCACAAGATAAAAGCATTCAGGGGAAGGGAACGCTACTTGAGTGCTTCCTGTAATGAAAACCCCTAAGGAGGGGTTATGGTCCCATGGCAGGGCACTTCTAAAATCAGACTCATCCGCATTAACCCCCTTCCCAACATCCATTGTTCTCCCCCACACTGCAGGTGTAAGCTGTATATGACAGCCAACACCCTGCTCCAACAGCCAGGAATGGAGATAACTGACCCCAGCCATTTAACCACTTAGATGCCATTGACTGCAACATCTAGGCAGTTAGAGGCGGGAGGCCCCCCTCTGTCACCCCATCAGCCCCCCCCCCCCCACAACTAGATTTTGGGATGTTGAAGGGGTTCTTATGGCAGTCAGATGGCTAAAAGAAACTTAAAAAAAAAAAAAAGTTGTAGATAAAGCAGTCTTGTGCACATTATGCAAGTTTAGCTTAGTCATTTAAATTCCCTTACCTACCAATAGGTTTTGAAAATGGATCCCCAATAGGGGGGGGGGGTGGCATCAACAATCAAGGATTAGGGCATTTAGAGGCAAATTGAATCTGTGTCCTAAAGGAAGGCTAACTTATCTGCCACCACGGTGTTTGGTTAAAAGAAAAAAAACAAGGGTGGATCCAAGGGTGGAGTGCAGAGCTGTAGAGTGACCTTTATCAGAGGAGATTAAGTCATTGCAACATCGAGGCATTTCTTCATATCGAGACAGCCGCATACATAAAGTGCGCATCAGTACAGACATGTAGAGGATACACTACAGAAGTTACAAGACTTAACCAGATTCACCATAGGGAACAATGAAGGGGCAGCAAAATGCCACTCACTAAAGGTACTGTTCACACAGTCACAGCTTCTGTTTTATAAGAGCCGTGACATTTTTGTGATAGACCGTATCGACAATTACCCCCCACACAGCATTCTACGTAATTCTGCCCATACATTGCCACTTGTAGAGGGAGGGTAACGTAGTTTTGCTTAAAAAAAAAATAAACACAAGGTTTCCAGATTGCATTACAACATACAATATTATCAAACTAATAATCACTGCAACAGAGAAAGGAATACAGGAGAATCTCCACAACCACGTTTAATTTTACTGAACAAACATTTCCTTGTAGAAGTCCGCTACCGTGACCAGATTTTCTAGGGCAAGTATCCTGAATTAGGATTGAGACCCAGCAGTGAGCACCCAAAACATGTTGTAGGGGAAAGAAACTTTCCACCTTTGGCATTTCAGTTGGTGTCTGCTGACGGACATTTAAACCAAGATAAATAAAAAAAAGTAGGTTCTAGGTATGGCAACTATAACTCAAGATCTACTCTGACGCAGAAGTTTAATTTGAATCTAAGTGAGGCCTCCGTAATTGTGGATAACACTGATCCATTCATTTCTATGGCCCACGGACACCTCTATATTTTTACAGGAAGGTGTCTGGGTCAGAGATGACCTGCAAAAAAAAAATAGGATGTCCTATTTCTTGAGTTTACAAGAGGTGCGCCTATACTTCATAATGGGAGCACAGCCTGAAGGACAGTCCAGCCATAATCATGGACCGTGCACATGGCTACAGCTTTTTGCACGAGGACTTGGAAGTAGAAATAAGACACCATAATTTATATGGCCAGAACGCATACCTAATTGCACAAAATATGACTGATCTTTCAGACATTAGCCACATTAACCTTCCAAGAGATCAGGTTTAGAACCATTTTAGTGTTTAAGGAATGGCAAAGCGATCACAACCCCTCCCTTTACAAGCAGTGCAGTCTGATAAAGAGTCCACAGTCATACAAGGTTAAGCCCCAGCACAATAAAGCGTTGACAGGCAGCTGGGAAATGCCCTTGAAAAAAAAGGGACATCTAAATTCTGGGGGGACTTGAAATTCCTGATATTAGAGGAGAGCAATTCTGAGAAACCCATTAGGACTTCGCTAGTTATGAAATTCCGTAAGAGCATGAAAGTGGCTCCATCTCCGAGCTTCACTACAAAAACAGAAGCAGATTTGTGGATATGTCAGTGTTATAATAACCAGAGTATAAGAGTCCTCTAAATGCCCGCTGGAGTTTTGTCAGTCTATAGGGACTGCCAGGGTGTAACTCAAACCACATCTAACTTATAAACACAGAGCAAGTGTAGAAGGAGTAACTTTAGGCTGGATACACAGCAGTTTGCATGGCATCTAATGCAGCCAGATGTTACATTAAACTCTATAGTAAAGTAGTAGATTCACTGCACACAACTGCAATGTGGCTTGTGGTGTTTGAGAATTGTGGTAAATGTCCCCCGCCACGGCTTAAATGCAGGGGGGGGGGGGGGGGGAATAACTGAGATACTTTTACTTTGAGCATTTTTTTTTTATGCGGTTTCAACTGCCAGAATTCTGCATGTGAAGGAGGCCTTATACCTGTATTATATAGTAGATCACAAGCCTTAGTAACATTTTCTGTCTCACATTACTCATTAACATTTTTACACATCACCAGGAGTTCTTCACCACTGATAGGTCATGTTCACACATGGCAGGAGTTCCAGCAACTATGTCTCTTCCATACAGAATTGGGTTGTTTCTGTAGCACATGCATAGAATTTTTTACAAAACCCATTCAGATGTATTGGACAGTCCCACAAATTTCTACAACAAATCTGCCAGGTGTGAAAATACCAATAAATCTGCCCCATTGATATCTACAACATCTTGAAGCCAGTATTCACACAGCTACAAGCCTAAAACCCCCACACTACCATATGTCACTTATTAGAGACCATTTACTTACCAACTTCCTCCATGTATTTGTTGAAATCATCGCTGTTGTTCTCAGTGAGTTTCCATGTGCCCAGCAATTCATCACACATTATGGCGGTGTATGGGAAGCAGCTACCAGTAGAACAGAAGACGTTTACTAGAGACAGTGAGAAGGACTGAGGAGACCATGAGCCTTTATAGCGAGGGGCTGAGCTGCGGTGATGTCATACCAGTCATTCAGCTGGGTGAGAACTCCCTCCATCCAGCTGATTCAGCACTTGTGCTCTGATTTACTACACAACTTCCCTCCTTTACTGTTTAACCCCTTAAGGACACAGCCTGTTTTGGCCTTAAGGACACAGCCTATTTTTTCAAATCTGACATGTGTCACTTTATGTTGTAATAACTCCGGAATGCTTTTACCTAGCCAAGCGATTCTGAGATTGTTTTCTCGTGACACATTGGACTTTATGATACTGAAAAAATTTTGTCGTTAAATTCAATATTTATTTGTAAAAAACACCCAAATTTAGAGAAAATTTGCAAAAATCTGCATTTTTCTAAATTGTAATGTATCTGCTTGTAAAACAGATAGTTATACCACACATAATATTTACTAGTTAACATCCCCCATATGTCTACTTTATGTTTGCATCGTTTTTTGAACGTCCTTTTATTTTTCTAGGACGTTACAAGGCTTAGAACTTTAGCAGCAATTTCTCATATTTTCAAGAAAATTTCAAAAGGCTATTTTTTCAGGGACCAGTTCAGTTCTGAAGTGGCTTTGAGGGCCTTATATATTAGAAACCCCCTATAAAACACCCCATTTTAAAAACTGCACACCTCAAAGTATTCAAAACAGCATTCAGAGATTATTTGAACCCTTTAGGCATTTCACAAGAAATAAAGCAAAGTAGAGGTGAAATTTACAAATTTCAATTTTTTTTTACTAAATTAATTTGTAATACAGTTTTTTCTGTAACACAGAAGGTTTTACCAGAGAAATGCAACTCAATATTTATTGCCCAGATTCTGCAATTTTTAGAAATATCCCACATGTGGTCCTAGTGCGGTAAAGGACCGAAACACAGGCCTCAGAAGCAAAGGAGCACCTGGTGGATTTTGGGGCCTCTATTTTATTAGAATATATTTTAGGCACCATGTTAGGTTTGAAGAGGTCTTGTGGTGCCAAAACAGTGGAAACCCCCCAAAAGTGACCCCATCTTGGAGACTACACCCCTCAAGGAATTTTTCTAGGGGTATAGTTATCATTTTTATCCCACAGGTTTTTTGCTAAATTTATTGGAACTTGTCTATGAAAATGAAAATCTACTTTTTTTCTGAAAAAACATACGATGTTTTCGTTTTTACAAGGAATAAAGGAGAAAAAGCACCCCAACATTTGTAAAGCAATGTCTCCCGATTACGGCAATACCCCATATGTGCTAATAAACTGCTGTTTGGACCCACGGCAGGGCTCAGAAGGGAACGAGGGCCATTTGGATTTTGGAGCGCAGATTTTGCTGGAATGGTTTTCGGTGCCATGTCGTGTTTGCAAAGCCCTGGAGGGACCATAACAGTGGAAACTCCCCAAAAGTGACCCCATTTTGGAAACTACACCCCTCAAGGAATTTTTCAAGAGGTATAGTTAGCATTTTTAGCCCACAGGTTTTTTGCTAAATTTATTGGAACTGGTCTGTGAAAATGAAAATCTACTTTTTTTCTGGAAAAACATACGATGTTTTAGATTTTACAAGGAATAAAGGAGAAAAAGCACCCCAACATTTGTAAAGCAATGTCTCCCGATTACGGCAATACCCCATATGTGGTAATAAACTGCTGTTTGGACCCACGGCAGGGCTCAGAAGGGAACAAGGGCCATTTGGATTTTGGAGCGCAGATTTTGCTGGAATGGTTTTCGGTGCCATGTCGTGTTTGCAATGCCCTGGAGGGATCATAACAGTGGAAACTCCCCAAAAGTGACCCCATTTTGGAAACTACACCCCTCAAGGAATTTTTCTAGGGGTATAGTTAGCATTTTGACCCTACACGGTTTTTGCTGAATCTATGGGAATTATGCTCTGAAATTGAAAATCTAAATTTTTTCTAATAAAATGTAGTTTTAGCTCAGATTTTTTCATTTTTACAACAGATAAAGGAGAAAAAACACCCCAATATTTGTAAAGCAAACTCTTCTGAGCACAGCAATACCCCATATGTGGTAATAAACTGCTGTTTGGACACATGGCGGAAGTTAGAAAGGACGGAGTGCCATTTGACTTTTGGAGCTCAAGTTTTGCTGGAATAGTTTGCGGCCCCATGTCACATTTGCATAGCCACTGAGGGGCCAAAATAGTGCAAACCCGGCAAAAGTGACCCCATTTGGTAAACTACACCCCTCAAGGCATTTATCATTTGCATGGACATATGACAGGACTTAGGAGTGAAAGGCGCATGTGAGACCAATTTTGGTGATTTTCGCAGCATTAGCCCACAACGGCAGGGCTCTGGGGTCAAATAGTAAAACAAACCCCCAAGTAGTGACCCCCATTTTGGAAACTGCACCCCTGAAGGCATTTTATTAACGGGTGTAGTGAGCATTTTGACCACACAGGTTTTTTTTTTTCTATAATAAATGAATGCTCAGTGGATGGTGCAAAATGAAAATTGCAAATTTCCACAGGTATGTGCCATTTTAGTGCACAATATTTTGTGCCCAGTTCGTGCCACTGAAGACAAATACCTCAAACTCTTAAGCGGGTTCTCCTGGGTATGGCGATGCCATATATGTGGACGTACACTGCTGCTTGGGCACGCTGCAGGGCTCAGAAGGGAGGGCGCACCATTTGGCTTTTGGAGCGTGGATTTTGCTCGCTAGTTGTTTTGTTTGGGGTTTTGCTGGTATTTCAGTTTATGATGTGGGGGAATATGTAATCTGTGCGGAGAACATCAGGGCATAATAAGAGGGTATAATAATGGTGTAAATAAATAATAATCCGCAGATATGTGGCCGGTGTCACACTGATAAATGGCGCCCGATATTATCCGCTTTTGGACACTTTGCACATTTTGCATCGCCATATTCTGAGAGCCAAAACGTCTTTATTTTTTTTCCCCGGAGCTGGGTGAGGGCTTATTTGTTGCGGGACAATCTGTAGATCTCATTGGCACCATTTTGGGGTACATGCGATTTTTTGATCACTTTGTATTTCATTTTTTGCGCAAGCCAGGTGACCAAAAACCTGCAATTCTGATGATTTTTATTATTTATTTTTTTACGGCGTTCGCCATGCGCTATGAATGACAATTTTTCGTTATTCTGCGGGTCGGTACGATTACGGCAATACCATATATATATAGTTTTTCTTATGTTTTGCAGCATCTGCACGATAAAATCACTTTTGTTTCAAATAATTAATTTTTGGTGTCACCATATTCTGAGAGCCATAACTTTTTTATTTTTCCGTCAAAAAAGCTGTGGGAGGGCTTGTTTTTTGCGGGACGGGCTGCGTTTTTTAATGGTATAATTTTGGGGTACATGCAACTTTTAGATCCCTTTTTTTATTCTGTTTTGCAAGGGGTAGTGACTAACAAACAGCGATTCTGGAATCGTTTTTTATTAAAAAAATTTACGGTGTTCACCGTACGGGTAAAATAGCGTGATATTTTTATAGCTTGGGTCGTTACGGACGCGGTGATACGACATATGTGTACTTTTTTTTTTGTTTTTGTTTTTTCCTATAATAAAAGACTTATTATAGGAAAAAAGGCTGTTATAGTGTTTTTTAACATGAAACTTATTTTTTTTTACTTTTTTAGAACATTTTTATTAACTTGTTTTAACTTTTACTTTTGTCCCACTAGGGAACTTGAAGGCATGAAGCCCTGATCGCTATTCTAATACACTGCACTACCTACATAGTGCAGTGTATTAGAGCTGTCAGCTATTCACTGACAGCAAGCCTATTAGGCTTCGCCTCCCGGCGGGGCCTAATAGGCTTCCGTACTAGGAAGCGATTATTAGGCTATGGTTGCCATAGCAACCATCGGAACACTCGCGGGTGCCGATGGTTGTTATTAGCAACCATAGGGTACGATCTAATCACTTAGATGCAGCAATAGCTGCATCTAAGGGGTTAATCGGCCGGATCGGAGCCTTGCTCCGGTCCTGGCCGTTAGGGCACGATGTCAGCTGTGAAAAACAGCTGACACACCGTGCCCGTGGCAACCATCGTGGTTGCCGACAGGGCTACAAGCCACTTCGATGCATCGATCACGTTTATCGATGCATCGAAGGGGTTAATCGGCCGGATCGGAACCTAGCTCCGGTCCTGGCCGTTGCAGAGGGGCGTCGGGCAGTTGATTCCCGGCGGTGATAACGCTGGCTCAGCTTCTGAGCCAGCGTCATCACATACACACGTCACAGAGCTGTGATTGGTCAGTCTGCTTTGACTGACCAATCACAGCGATCGCCGGCAGGAGACCGCTGTGAATGGTCCCCTGCCGTCTTACTGTGCCGATCAACTGTCATAAACAGTTGACGGCACAGTTCTGTCACCTTGTCCTTTGACAGGGTGACAGTTTTTAGCCAGGACGCACCGGTACGTCCCTGTGCCTTAAAGCACTTCAATGCAGGACGTACCAGAAAAGACTTGTTAGTACAGCCATTTCCCATCGTGTACTTTGATCCACGCCCAGACTCGGTCTACCCTGAAAAGGTGTCTTAAATATTCAATTTTTCGCTTTCACTGAGAAAACTGGTCTTGATGTTGTATTTAACCGTAGCGCCCTGGGCTAACAGTAGCTTATTCATTAACCATTTCATATCAGGATATTCAGGATTTCCAGTCACTATCAAATGTTGCATTCTAGAGTTTGCAATGTGGAATAATGCGTAGTAGCTGAGACGTAAACCAAAATATGGTGTTTAGTAATACTAATGTTATCAAATATGACTTTACATTTAGTATATGTGGTGGGTAATGATCATATATTTAGTGCTGAGCTACACTGAGATTTCTACTATACAATGCCCAGGCTCTCGGTCCGTGATATACGGTCCATATGTCGGCCGCATCTCCCGGACCGAACACAATGCAGAGAGCCGGGCTCCTAGCAGCATAGTTATCTATGACGTTAGGCGTCACTGCCTCTCCGCGGAACTACTGTCCCGTATTGAAAACATGATTACAGTACGGGACAGTTTTCCCGCAGCGAGGCAGGGACTCCTAGCATCGTACATAACTATGATGATGCTAGGAGCCCGGCTCCCTGCAGTGTGTTCAGTCCGGGAAATATGGCCGACGTATGGACCGTATATCATGGACCGAACACGCTCGTGTGAATCCGGCCTAAGAAAAGATTCTCCAGCATTGTAAGGGTATGTTCACACGCTAGACTAAAAACGTCTGAAAATACGGAGCTGTTTTCAAGGGAAAAAAGCTCCAAAAACGTCCCATCGGAACAGAATGCCGTTTTTCCCATTGATTTCATAGGGCAGATATTTGGAGGCGTTTACGGCCCGAAAAACGGCAGAAAACACTCTGTGTGAACATACCGTTATTTTTATGGCGAATACAAGTGTTTTCTACCATTGTTCTCTTTAGGGTATGTTCACACGGCCTATTTACGGACGTAATTCGGGCGTTTTTGCCCCGAATTACGCCCGAAAATAGCGCCTCAATAGCGCTGACAAACATCTGCCCATTGAAAGCAATGGGCAGACGTTTGTCTGTTCACACGAGGCGTATATTTACGCGCCGCTGTCAAATGACGGCGCGTAAATAGACGCCCGCGTCAAAGAAGTGACCTGTCACTTCTTTGGCCGTAATTGGAGCCGTTCTTCATTCACTCCAATGAATAGCAGCGCCAATTACGGCCGTAATTGACGCGGCGTTCAAGCGCCTGCACATGCCGGTACGGCTGAAATTACGGGGATGTTTTCAGGCTGAAACATCCCCGTAATTTCAGCCGTTACGGACGCCCTCGTGTGAACATACCCTTAGGGCAATATCACACACACAGGTTTGATGCAGTTTTTTGCACAGTTTTTTGCTGAGTCAAACACAGAAGTAGATCTAAAAGAAAGCAGATGCATCAGTCTTTTCTTTAGACCTTTTCTTCACTTCTATGTTTGTTTAAAAAAACTGCATCAAAACTGTGTGTGGGATCCTGGCCTTAAGGGTATGTTCACACAGCTTAGTTTTACGCCCTGTAAAACGGCTGATAAAACGGAAGCTGTACGCCTCCAAACATCTGCCCATTGGTTTCAATGTGGAAAAACGGGGCATTTTTTATGCAGCCGTTTGAAAAAATGGCGCATAAAAAACACCCCGTAAAAAGAAGTGCATGTCACTTCTTGAGTTGTTTTTGGAGCGTTTTTTTCATTGTATCAATAAAATAACAGCTCCAAAAACTGCCGCAAACACCGCCTCAAAAAACGTTTGTGGTTTGTGGTGTAAAACGGCTGAAAATCAGAGTATGTTTTCCCTTGAAAACAGCTCCATATTTTACAGCTGTTTTTACTTTAGCTCGTGAACGTATCCTTAGGCTGTGTTCACACGACCTATTTTCAGGCGTAAACGAGGCGTATTATGCCTCGATTTACGCCTGAAAATACGGCTCCAATACGTCGGCAAACATCTGCCCATTCATTTGAATGGGTTTGCCGACGTACTGTGCAGACGACCTATCATTTACGTGTAAAATGACTGCCTCGTCAAAGAAGTGCAGGATACTGCTTTGGACGTAATTTGAGCCGTTTTTCATTGAATTCAATGAAGAACAGCTCTAAATTACGGCCATCAAAGACGCCTCGCAAAATGCGAGGACGAGCAATTACGTCTGAAATTACGGAGCTGTTTTCTCCTGAAAACAGCTCCGTAATTTCAGACGTAAATGCAGTTTACGTGTGCACATACCCTAAGGCTGGATTCACACGAGCGTGCCGTTTTTGCGCAGGCAAAAAACGTGGCATTTTGCCTGCGCAAAAGGCACTTAACAGCTCCGTGTGTCATCAGCGTATGATGTGCGGCTGCGTGATTTTCGCGCAGCTGCCATCATTATGACACTCCATTTGGATGTTTGTAAACAGAAAAGCATGTGGTGCTTTTCTGTTTTCATTCATACTTTTCACTGCTGTTGCGCGAATCACGCGCGTCCCACGGAAGTGCTTCCGTGTGGCTTGCGTGATTTTCACGCACCCATTGACTTCAATGGGTGCGTGATGCGCGAAAAACGCCCAAAGAACGGACATGTCGTGACTTTTTTTCAGCGGACTCACGCTAAGTAAAAATCACACACGTCTGCACGACCCCATAGACTAATATAGGTCCGTGCGACGTGCGTGAAAATCACGCGCGTTGCACGGACGTATTTCCCGTTCGTCTGAATAAAGCCTAAGGCTGTGTTTATACGTTGTGACTAGGATGGATGTCTGCGCGGATTTCAAATTCAGTGTGGCTGAAAGGATTTTGGAGTTTAATGGCTGCGCAACCATTAACAATTAGGCCTCATTCACACGACAGGGTCCGAGTGTCGGCTGGGAAAATCGGCAGTTTTTGGCCGATTTTCCCGGCCGGTTTGCATCCGGTTTGCATCCGTTCCGATTCCTTTCCGGGCCGAGTTGTCGTTTTTACCGGCCGATTTGGACCCGATTTGCATCCGTTTTTTTCCCTGTCCGTTTTAAAATCGGATGAATTTCATTTAAATTTGTTGCCACACACAGCCCTTTGTAGATAATGCCACAGCCCCCCTGGTAGGTAATGCCACCCAGCCCCCTGTAGGTAATGCCACCCAGCCCCCTGTTGGTGATGCCACACAGCCCCCTGTAGGCGATGCCACCCTGCCCCCTGTAGGTGATGCCACCCAGCCCCCTGTAGGAATACCACCCTGTCCCCTGTAGGTAATGCCACCCAGCTCCCTGTAGGTAATGCCACCCAGGCCCCTGTAGGTAATGCCACCCAGCCCCCTGTAGGTAATGCCACCAAGTCCCCTGTAGGTAATGCCACCAAGCCCCCTGTAGGTGATGCCACCAAGCCCCCTGTAGGTGATACCTCACAGCACCTTGTAGGTGATGCCACCCTGCCCCCTGTAGGCGACGCCACACAGCCCCCTGCAGGCGATGCCACACAGCCCCCTGCAGGCGATGCCACCCTGCACCCTGTAGGCGATGCCACCCTGTCCCCTGTAGGCGATGCCACCCAGCCCCCTGCAGGCGATGCCACCCAGCCCCCTGTAGGTGATGCCACTCAGCCCCCTGCAGGCGATGCCACCCTGCCCCCTGTAGGCGATGCCACCCTGCCCCCTGTAGGTGATGCCACCCAGCCCCCTGTAGGTGATGCCACCCAGCCCCCTGTAGGTGATGCCACCCTGCCCCCTGTAGGTGATGCCATCCAGCCCCCTGTAGGTGATGCCACCCTGCCCCCTGTAGGTGATGCCACCCAGCGCCCTGTAGGTGATGCCACCCAGCCCCCTGTAGGTGATGCCACCCAGCCCCCTGTAGGTGATGCCACCCTGCCCACTGTAGGTGATGCCACCCAGCCCCCTGTAGGTGATGCCACCCAGCCCCCTGTAGGTGATGCCACCAAATCCCCTGTAGGTGATGCCACCCAGCCCCCTGTAGGTGATGCCACCCAGCCCCCTGTAGGTGATGCCACCCTGCCCCCTGTAGGTGATGCCACCCAGCCCCCTGCAGGCGATGCCACCCAGCCCCCTGTAGGTGATGCCACCCAGCCTCCTGTAGGTGATGCCACCAAGTACCCTGTAGGTGATGCCACACAGCCCCCTGTAGGTTGCACCCATCCCCCCCCCCTTCCAGGAGAAGTCACTGACTTCAATGTCCATATATGGACAGTGTAGTCACTACCTTCTCCTGGAGAGGAATTCCCTGCCACAGGTTGGGAATTCCGCTTCAGAAGTGAGTGACGTCACTGTGTCCATATATGGACAGTGTAGTCACTCACTTCTCCTGTAGCGGAATCCCCGGCCATAGAGTCGGGGATTCCGCTTCAGAAGTGAGTGACATCGCTGTGTCCATATATGGACAGTGTAGTCACGCACTTCTCCTGTAGCGGAATCCCCGGCCATAGAGTCAGGGATTTCGCTGCCGAAGTGAGTGACTTCGCTGTGTCCATATATGGACAGTGTAGTCACTCACTTCTCCTGTAGCGGCATCTCCGGCCATAGAGTCGGGGATTCCGCTGCAGAAGTGCGTCACTTCTCTGTGTCCATATATGGACAGTGTAGTCACGCACTTCTCCTGTAGCGGCATCCCCGGCCATAGAGTCGGGGATTCCGCTGCAGAAGTGAGTGACTTCGCTGTGTCCATATATGGACAGTGTAGTCACGCACTTCTCCTGTAGCGGAATCCCCAATCCCCGGCCGGGGATTGGGGATTCTAACTCCTACAGGGAGCAAAAAAAGACCCTCCTCCTCCTCCTCACATGCACTCTGCACTGTGAGGAGGACGAGAGAGACTGCGCGAGCGACGGTAGACCCGGCCATCACTCGGGACACATTCCGGTGATGGCCGTGTATAACCCGCCCCATAGACTTCTATGGGAGCCGGGCGGCCGGGCACCCGGCCGAAAATAGGGCATGTCCCATTTTTTGACGGTTGTGTGAATAGCCCCATTAGGGGTCTATTATTCCTAATGCAGCCGGGTGCCAGACGATTTATGAACGGCCGGCACCCGGCCGGGAAACCCTGTCGTGTGAATCCCGCCTTAGGCTGAGCTCACACGCCACGGTCAAAATGCAGGTTTTGCCACATTTCACAGCAAACTCGTGCCATTTTGCGGCAATTTTTCAACACAGCCTAAGGACTTATTCAGACGAACGTATAATACGTCCGTGCAATGTGCGTGATTTTCACGCGCCTCGCACGGACCTATGTTAGTCAATGGGGCCGTTCAGACAGTCCTTGATTTTCACGCAGCGTGTGTCTGCTGCGTAAAACCCACGACATGTCCTATATTTGTGCGTTTTTCGCGCATCATGCACACATTGAAGTCAATGGGTGCGTGGAAATCACACGCAGCACACGTAAGCACTTCCGTGTGACGCGCGTGATTTGCGCAACTGCAGTAAAAACTATGAATGAAAACAGAAAAGCACCACATGCTTTTCTCTTTACAAACATACAAACAGAGTGTCATAATGATGGCGGCTGCGCGAAAATCACACGCAGCTGACACACGGAGCTGTTATGTACCTTTTGCGCGAGCAAAATGCACACGCTCGTGTGAATCCGGCCTAAGGCTATGTTCCCACTGAGTTTTTTGCAGGCAGAATTTCTGCCTCAAAATTCCGTTTGGAAGTTTGAGGCAGATTTTCCTCTTCCTGCACGCCGATTTTCGTGGCGTATTTCGCTGCGTTTTTCGCCCGCGGCCATTGAGCGTCGCGGGCATAAAATGCAGCGAAATACGCTTTCTCTGCCTCCCATTGATGTCAATGGGAGGTCAGAGGCGTAAACGCCCGAAGATAGGGCATGTCGCTTCTTTTTACCGCGAGGCGGTTTTACCGCTCGCAGGAGAAAACCGCCCCCGCCTCCCATTGAAATCAATGGGAGGCATTTTAGGCTGTTTTTGACGCATTTTGCGGCGCAGTTTCAGCGTCCAAAAAATCATCAAAAAAAATCTGTGTGAACATAGCCTTAGGGTATGTTCATACGGCTTATTTTCAGGCATACTTTGGAGCGCAAAACACTCATATTACTCTCCAAAATACACTTGAAATATGCCTGCAAACAGCTTCCTAGTGATTTAAATGGGAAATACACTGTGCTGATCATGTAAGTCATATTTTTACACTGTTGAATTAAAAAAAAGCCTCATAAAAATACACCTTATAAAAAAGAAATTATATGACACTCCTTGAAGCGTTTTACAAGCTGATTTTCCATTGATACTACAAAAAATGCTTCCAAATACATTTCGAAATAAACTTCAAAAACACTTGCAAAAATCAAAAACTCTTTGGAAATCTGCCTGGGTTCACACAGAGTTTTTTGCAGGCAGAAAATCTGCCTCAAAACTCCATTTGGAATTTTGAGGCAGATTTTGCTGTGCTTGCACGCCTATTCTCGCAGTGTTTCTCGCAGCATTTTTTGCCCGCGGCCAAAATACGCTTGTTGATGTCAATGGGAGGTCAGAGAAGTAAACGCCCGGAGATAGGGCATGCCTTTTTTTTTTCCCCGCGAGCCGTTTTTTCCGCTCGCGGGAAAAACGCCTCCACCTCCTATTGAAATCAATTGGAGGTATTTTTGGCGCGTTTTCCGACGCAGTTTCCGCATCAAAAAACGTGTAAGAAAACTCTGTGTGAACTGACCCTTAGGCTGGATTCACACGAGCATGTTCGGTCCGTGATATACGGTCCGTATGTCGGCAGTATTTCCCAGGACTGAACACACTGCAGAGAGCCGGGCTCCTAGCAGCATAGTTATCTATGACGCTAGGAGTCCCTGCCTCGCTACAGGAAAACTGTCTCATAGTCATGTTTTCAGTACGGGACAGTTGTCCCGCAGCGAGGCAGTGACACCTAGCGTCATAGATAACTATGATGCTAGGAGCCCGGCTCCCTGCAGTGTGTTCAGTCCCGGGAAATACTGCCGACATATGGACCGTATATCATGGACCGAACACGCTCGTGTGAATCCGGCCTTAAACATAAGTCATGTGAACGTACCCTTAGGGTATAATGTGGAACTTCAGACGAGATTTTCAGTTTTCGCAACATATATTTCAAAAGTCTTGCAGTCTTTTCGTCTTTTCTGCATTTTTTATTTTTTTTTGCAACGTGTGGATGAGATTTGTTTAAATCTCCTCCACTTTACTGCTATTTTAATACGCTGCAGAATTCACGCACAGAAAATCAACTTTTACGCTGGTGTTGTTTGGCCAAGAACCATGCTGTAAAAAATAGGTGCGGCAGTTTTTTATTAGCTTTGCCTGTGCTAGCTGCGGAACAGTGGGAATTTGCAGCAATAAAGGCAGCACAACTGCACCATCTAAGATGCAGTGCAAAGAAAAGTAAATGTTTTACATGTTTCTGACTTAGGGTCCGTTCAGACGTTGCAGTTGAGGTGCATTTAAAACAGCTTTCAAAAACCACATGTGTTTTTACCGAGGTTTGGTGCGTTTTTTTCTGTAGGTTTGTTTTTTTACTGCAAGCGCATCGAAAAATGCACCAAACAGTGGCAAACACTATTTGCATCCAGGGCGCTAGGAACGCATACATTGCATACATTATAGATCCATTACTATAGCAGAGTTGCCAACTGTCCATAAAAGCTGTCAGTAGATTTTACACTACCAAACGGATATTCTACTGTACGCCATGCCCAGCGAACCAGACATCTAGCGCTCCAACCCGCCCCCTCTTCTATGCAGTTGATTCAACAGTCGTTGTTCGGCAGGTACGACAGAATAAAACTTATGTTTTCTTGTGTGCAGCCCCCTTATACTGCCCCAGAACCATACTTAGGCTGGATTCACACGAACGTGGCGTTTTTGCGGATGCAAAAACGCGGCGTTTTGCGCGCGCAAAAATCACTTGCCAGCTCCGTGTGTCATCCGTGTATGATGCGCGGCTGCGTGATTTTCGCGCATCCGCCATCATAGAGATGATTCTAGCCGACGTCAGTCACTGTCCAAGGTGCTGAAAGAGTTAACTGATCGGCAGTAACTCTTTCAGCACCCTCGACAGTGAATTCCGATCACCATATCTAGCAACCTGTTAAAAAAAAGAAAAGAGGTTCGTACTTACCGAGAACTTCCCGGCCGTTGCCTTGGTGACGCGTCCTTGGTGACGCGCCTCTCTTGACATCAGGCCCCACCTCCCTGGATGACGCGGCAGTCCATGTGACCGCTGCAGCCTGTGCTTGGCCTGTGATTGGCTGCAGCTGTCACTTGGACTGAATTGTCATCCCGGGAGGTCAGACTGGAGGAAGAAGCCCGGAGTTATCGGTAAGTCAGAACTTTTTTTTTTTTTACTCGTTCATGTATATTGGGATCGGAAGTAACTGTCCAGGGTGCTGAAACAGTTTAACTCTTTCTGCCCCCTGGACAGCGACTATATCCGGACGTCGCGTACCGGAAATTTTTTTGCCGGGTTCGGCCAAAACGAGTTCGGCCGAACCCGGTGAAGTTCGGTTCGGTTGTCCGGGTTCGCTCTTCTCAAAGACACTCCGTTTGGATGTTTGTAAATAGAAAAGCACGTGGTGCTTTTCTGTTTACATTCATCCTTTTGACAGCTCTTGCGCGAATCACGCAGTTCGCACGGAAGTGCTTCCGTGCGGCATGCGTGGTTTTCACGCACGCATTGACTTCAATGGGTGCGTGATGCGTGCAAAACGCCCAAAGAACGGACATGTCGTGACTTTTTTTCAGCGGACTCGCGTTGAGCAAAAATCACGGACATGTCTGAACGGCCCCATAGACACATATAGGTCCGTGCAACACGCGTGCAAATCACGCGCGTTGCACGGACCTTTTTCACGTTCGTCTGAATAAAGCCTTAGACCGGTTTAACCAGAGAGTAAAGTGGGTGCATTAGTTTGAGCCTTTAGCCCAGCAGTTGGGCACTTATGTGAAACTGGCCTTAATGCCTATATGGTCATTTAAGACTATGTTTACATGCACTTTGGGATCAGAGAATAGTTCAGCACCTTATATCTTTGCATATTACAATCTGGGATTAAAGTTTTCTTTTGGACACATCATGTTACAAACTCTAATGCTGGAACTTGTCCTCTTGCACTTCAGGAGACGTAACCAACTAGAAGCAACATGACCGTCTTCAGTCTTCCAGTCAGCAGCTACACTGACAAGCCCGGTTGTTCTCATGTCTATACACGGTTACATACGTTATAATTAATATTCGCTGCAATAACAGTGCGTTGGGTATTTGTATGAAAGATAAATAAATGAATGAATGACTATAGTCAAGGTGACTGATGTAAGTGATTACTATCTGTGTACAGAGCTGCAGACTATGTTGGTGCGGCATAAGTAACGGGAATTAAATTAATAAACAAACATTGCTAATATTTCTGTAAAGAAAAAGTGCACAAAGTAAACAGACTGTGTTGGCATACATGCATTCAATAAAAACTTGTAGGATCTCGTAAAGTAGATTTAATATCATTGACGTTGCAGATAAAAGCTGTATGACTGGTCACATGGTCAAATGTAATTTACTATATTAAAAAGTACACATGTTTAACTTAACACTTAGAAACCAATAGCACAAACTATAGATGTCCAGGGACTCCATTTACATCTGCGTCGGAGTCTACACTAGGAACCACCTTCGCTAATTCTGTTGTAATTGACAGACAACATTTCGCCGCATGCAGTGTTATTTTGTCTGGCAAAACGACAGACACCATGACACAAACCCAAAGGAAAGTCAATGGGATCTATCAGGCGCCGTTGATGTCTGTCATGCGACGGATAGGTGCTTCCATATTTCTTGTTATTATATTCGTATGACGGAACAGAATGACGGAAAATCTATCACAGATGTAGATAGAGCGGGCCTGTTCACATCGCCGTTCGCTTTCCGTTCCGGGGTTCCGTCGGAGGTTTCCGTCGGGTGTACCCCGCAACGGAAAGTGAAACCACAGCTTCCGTTTCAGTCACCATTGATATCAATGGTGACGGAAACATTGCTAATGGTTTCCGTTCGTCACCATTCCAGCAGGATTCCGTTTTAACGACGGAATCAATAGTGGAGTCGACTGCACTATTGATTCCGTCGAAAAACCAGAAACTTGCCGGAATGGTGACGAAGGGAAACCATTAGCGATGTTTCCGTCACCATTAATATCAATGGTGACTGAAACGGAAGCTGTGGTTTCACTTTCACTTTCCGTTGCGGGGTTATCGACGGAAACCTCCGACGGAACCCCGGAACGGAAAGCGAACGGTGATGTAAACAGGCCCTTATTGTACAAAGGTTTCTCTATGTGAAGGTCATAGATTTACTGGACCAACTACTGTAATTTCTGTCCTACCTTCCACCTTGATAGTGGAGCAGCAAGATCCCTGTACTGTAGGTCCATATTCTATTAGGGTATATGGATATGGGCATCATAGAGGGGGTCCCTTACTCAGGAACCACCCTGCAGGGGAAATGTATATCTAACATTCCACCTAAAACTAAACTGTTTGTTGGGGGCCTCAGGGACCAGACCCGGAATGATCCTGATCAGTTGATCGCCACAGCATCTTTCATATTAAATGTTTTGTCTGTCAGACGTGGTGTAGGACAAGACGGCATGAAGTAGCTCGTCTCTGCTGAGCTCCTCCCGCCGCGTCTGCCCCTCTGATGTCCCTTACGCCTCCAGGAGTGGCGAAAAATCGATCTTTGAGTGCCAGAATGCTAGGCGCCAGGATATCTTCGAGACAGTTTCCTCCATACCACCTCCACCCTGCATGTGTAGGCTATTCTGGCTGTTGATGCCCTTGCTATCCCAGCGCTCCTGCCCTCTGGGTGCTTGTGCTCCTGCTTGAAGTTTGTTTTAAGCCTCTGGAAAGAAGCATGAGGTGAAACATGAGGTGAATTTTTATTATCCTTATGCAGAAAGTGGGAAAGCAGGAAAGAAACAGGAAACAAGAGGCTGTAGTGTGTATTGACTCGGGTGGGAGGCGAAAGCCAAATTGAGCTTATATAACTTATATGTACTGCTGTTTGTGTACTGACTGCACAGGGCTAAACATACATCTCATGTGCAAGCTGGGACGAGGTACTTGTCTGTTTGAAGTAAAACCGTAAAATCATAAACTCCCTTGCTTAACTCTACCTGACTGACCCGTGGAAGCCTGAGGAGTTGGAGTCTTATATGAGCCCTATATGACCCTGATATATTGAGGTACCTGTGGTGCAATAAAAATAATATTGGATGATATTGGATGACATGGAGTAATATAGAGTGACTCTTTCAGCTGCTTAAACTGTCAAAATTGTTGTATGTATTACCTATCTTTACTTTACTCTATGCTTGATATGTTCCTTATCAACATGCACAATCCTGGAAAAACTGGGCATATGTTGTGACTACAGGTATTAGCTGATTTTTTTATTTTTTTTCCCTTGTGGGGGAATTGTAATATGCAACAGGACACTCAATTGAGCGATATCCGATGCTAATTAGATAACCGATCACCCATTAATCCTGTGGAAGGATTGGTAGAAAGATGGTCATATTGCCCAATAAAGCCATTTTGGAGAATTTGTGACTTTTTGGACTCCAGGAGATTAAATATATGGCATCAAAATCTGCCAACAGGAAATCTGGAGAAGGTGGTATGTCTCCAAAAGACAAAGAGAAAGATATAGATAGAGGTGCACTAAAATCGGACTCCATTTCTAAGATGGAAAAATTCTGGAAGTCCCCTCAAGGGAGAACCAGACTAGCTCAAAAAGCTACAGCTGGAGGTGGGAAACCTGAATCAGCTTTTTGTCAGCCCTCAGGTACACAATATGATATATTGGAAACAGTGGAGGATGAGCAGGAAGCACCTGAGAGTATGTTAGTTGAGATATTATCTGACGTCAAAAAGAGCAACCATGCATTAGAAGAATTATCAACCCAGATGGGAGTAGTACGCAATGATATTGTGCTACTAAGAGATGAAGTTGGTAAAATTCGCAAGAAAATGAGAGCTGCAGAAACACAAATAGAGGGTCTTATTAAAGACATGACAACAATAAAAAAGGAAGTAAAGAAAGTACTTACAGATAATAAAGATTTAAGAAACAAAGTAGTTGAACTCGAAGATAGAGCAAGGAGGAATAACCTGCGTTTAATTGGTCTCCCAGAGGGCTTAGAAGGGAGACACTGTGTCTCGTTTTGCCAGTCCTGGTTAACTGATCTTACAGGAAAGGAAACAGTATCTTCCTCTTTTGGAGTTGAAAGAGCTCATCGGGTCCCAGGAAAAAAAATAACTATTCCAGGTGCGCCTCCACGTCCTATATTGCTTAAGATTTTGTACTGTAAAGATCGGGACACTATCTTCCGGAAAAGCAGGGAAATTAAAACTAGTGACTATAATGGTAATCAGATCGCTATTTTTCCCGATTTTTCGAGGGTGACTCAGCTGAAAAGACGGGACTTCAGGGATGTGAAGATGAGACTCCATCAAGCTCAAATTAAAATGACATTTTACTTTATGTTTCCGGCAAAAATTAGATTAGTATACAAAGATAGCACCATGTTTTTTCCTTCTCCGCAGGAAGTCACGGACTGGCTTGACAGTGTTGGACTCTGATACCCCTGATATGGACCTCAAGTGTGTGTTTTTCCTTTTCTTCCTTAGGATGACATGATCTGACTAGTCAGAACTGGACTTTTATGTTCTTAATACAGATCTTGAATGCATAGTATATACTTTAATGGTGTTATTTATATCTTTATGTCTTCATAGTACTAATTCCAATGGGGTTATCGGATATCCCTGGCGTGGATCTTAAGTGTATCAATAACACTTTTTCTCCTTTTTAGGATGTCATGGATTGGCTAGTCAGTATTGGACTTTTATGTCTTTAGTATAGATTTTGAACGTATAGCATATACTGTAATGGCGCTATATATTTAACTAATTAGCGTCTGTTTCTTCATGTTTGGGGGGGCTTTGGAGGGTTGGATGTGGCGGGGAGGGCGGTTCTTAGGATTGAGATCTGTATGTGGAAGATGTCAGATCATGAAGGGGGACCACGAACGGGTTCGTGGTTGAGGGTTTTTTGTTTTTTTTTTCCCATCTCGCTTGCTCGCCAGATCTTATCTATCTACAGAGTATACGGTTCAATTATATCATTGCTTATTTTCCTTATTTCCCTTACCAAAGATATGGTTGAAATAACAGCTTGGAACGTCAGGGGAATGGGAAATAGAATAAAGAGATGCTCAGTGCTCGATTCAATTAATCACCATCTCCCAGCAATAATATGCTTAGTGGAAACCCATTTAATAGGGGAAAATATAGATCTAGTTAGGAGAAAATGGGTAGGACATGAGTATCTTGCGGTCTATACAACATACTCTAGGGGAGTTAATGTGTACATACACAAACACATTCAATTTTAAATTATAACATCACAAATTAATAAAGATGGAAGATTCATTATACTCCATGGACTACTAGAAGGTATTAAATGCACATTGGTATTTGTATATATTCCACCCCCTTATAAACCTGACGTTTTAAATCAAGTACTATTATTTTTGAACACGATTGATAAAGGATCGGGATTTTAATGCTGTAATGGAGGAACAGCTGGACAGGATTAGAGGAACAGAAGGTAACCACTCATACCCCATTAGAGTTTTTCATCTCGCTGGGTTCTGCAGCGAAACCGGATTTGTAGATATATAGGAACGTAGCGAGAATGGACTATGAAATAAATGGCATATCCGATCATGCTATGGTTAAAATAGAGATCAAATCTTTCTTACGTCAGGAGAGTGAACTTAGAAGAAGAGTAATTGGTGCTGAGAGAGACCTCACCGCTGGGAGTAATATATGCAATAAAGAATTACTCTTCGGGGCCCAGAAAGAACTAATGCAGTTTCTGCTGGAGAAGGCACAGCAGAAGCTGTTTTTCTCTGGTCAGAATTATTTTTGTGAATATGGGAAACCTGGTAGATTGCTAACACAGATTATATCTAACCAAACGACGCCCAATACTGTTACGTGTGTGAGGAGGCGACGGGGAGATCTTGTCCGGGAACCAGAAGAAATAATTGGGGAATTTTACGACTTCTATTCAGATTTATATAAGGGGGAGTCAGGAGTTAGCGATACAGAATTAAGCAATTTTTTTGATGGGATAAAAATTCCTACTCTGACAGAGAAGAGAGGAAAATTCTGGGCGCTCCGTTGACAGTAGAGGATTTTAGGGAGGCTGTCGGATCCTTCTCTGGGAATACATCCCCAGGGTCTGATGGCCTCACGTTTGAGATATATAGTAAGTATGGAAATTAGTTACCTCCCTTATTATTGAAAACTATTAAGGGTTCGGATAAGGAGGAGGGTTTCCCATTGTCAATGACTGAGGCTATTATAACTGTTATATTGAAGAAAGGCAAAGATCCAATAGAAGTTAAGTCATATAGACCAATTTCACTTCTCAACACGGATGTAAAAAAATATGCTAAAGTATTGCCAATGAGACTGGCCAAGGTAATTTCATCAATTATCCACCCGGATCAAAGTGGATTTATTCCAGGAGGAGATGTAAATGATAACCTTGGCAGGTTGTTTGGGAATATACAGATTGGGGAAGGTGGAGCCCACTCCATCCTGTCACTGGACGCTAGTAAGGCTTTCGAAAGGGTGGAGTGGGAATATCTATGGTAAGTGATGGAGAAGTTTGATCTGGGTCAGGAATATATTGATATGGTAAGGAAAATATATGTTAGACCAAGTGCAAAAGTGAGACTCAATGCTGGACTTACTGCCTCTTTTTGCCTCACTCATGGTACTTGGCAGGGATGCCCCCTTTCTCCGCTGCTGTTTGCTATTTTTATAGAGCCCCTAGCAATCTGGTTGAGAAGTAGAGAGGACATAGTGGGCTTCAGCAGCGGAGGAAGGGAGGATACATTTTTGCTTTACGCAGATGACATATAACTATGTTTGAACAACTCAGATAAGACTGTACCAGAGACTATAAAGGCAATAAAGGATTTTGGAAGATTCTTTGGATTAAGTATCAACTGGGCCAAATCTACGCTCCTTCCTCTAGATAATTTTTAATTAATTTTAAACAATGACAACGTCTTGCAACCAAGTCAAAATTTTGAGTATTTAGGTATTAAAATCAATGCAGACATTGAGAACTTTATTCCCTTAAACATTATGCCTCTTCTTGCTAAAATACGGTCCAGGGTCTGTACTTGGGTCAAGATGCCATTATCTAGGGCAAACAGGGTGGCATTGGTTAAAATGATCCTACAACCTCAAATATTTTATGTTTTGGCTGCCAGCCCTGTCTGGATCAATGAAAAAATATTTAAATTAATAGAAACTATACTAAAGGACCTAATTTGGGGAAGGAAGAAGGTGAGAATAAAGCAAAAATTCCTTTGGAGACCAGTGAGTGAGGGTGGAATGGCAATGCCCTTTTTCTTTGGATACTTTATAGCATTTCAGCTCAAACCCTTAATTAGATGGCATGAAGTGAGCACTCTGAGGAAGCTAGTGAGGGAAAAAGATGATAAATTAAATAATATATTCGAGCTACTGGAGTCGGGACAACTAAGAGCAGGTATCTATAAGGGCTGGCCGATTTGTAAGTTGTTGATGGAGAGCAGGGCAGCATTAAAAAAAAATCCTAGGGATTAAGGGAGCACTTCAATGCACGCCAGTGTGGCATAATAAAAATGTGAAAGAATTGGAGAAAGACTTATTTAACAATGGGACACTAATCACTTTTGAGCAACTTAAAAGTATTTTTTCAATAAGAGAAACCTATCGCTTTCGATCTATGCAAATATAGCACGCAGTTAGTAAAACTTTAAATAAAGAAATATTCATCGCACAAAGTCGCAGTGCGATTGATAGGCTTATGTCTAACACTTTAGGTAAAAGGGTTGTCTCGGCACTATATAAAATTATAAATGGTGCACTCTCTGGAAGTTTGTTGCCCCCAAGCCGATCAAAATGGGCTGGAGATCTTGGTCCGATCTATAATGATTGGTAGGTAAACTGTTATAGAAATGTCAAGAATGTGTCGGTCAGCATAAACCATCAATTTATACAAATTAACATCTTGCATAGACTGTATTATTGTCCTGCTCTTCTATGTAAATTCGGCACTAATAACAGCTTTAATTGTCCTAGATGCCAATACCCAATGGCTGACTTTATTCATGTCATATGGACATGTTTGCATATCAAAAACTTTTTGGCCAAACATTTTTGGGGAAATTGAAAACTATGTGGGGAGAGATATTTCTAGATCTCCGATTCTGGCAATTCTTAATTTTACAAAAGAGATGGAAGGAGGTAAATATTATAAGGGACAAATAGTTGCAATTACTAGATTGCTCCACACTGCCAGGGTACTTATTACCAGGAGATGGGGCGCTATATCTTCCCCCACAGTTGATGAGTGGAGGAATCTATTAAATAAAATAAAGAAATATGAGAAACTCGAGTTTAGTAAAACTGGCGATATTGGGAAATGGGAGGAGATGTGGTGTGTCCAGCAAGGTGGGCTTTAAATTATTTTATTTTTTTGGGGGGGGGTTAGGAATGGGAGGTTGTAAATTATGTAATTTTATTTGTGTAATACCATTATAGATGTTGATTATTAATTTGTTAAATTGAAACAAAAGGAAAATAAAATCTTATTAAATAAAAAAAAGAAAAGAAAAGGTTTTGTCTGTGATAAAAAAAAACTATTTAAGGATGCGTTCACAAGTGGCATACTTGCTTTGTATTTCCCCATTGTAAACATACGCTGCGGAAAACTACAATAGCTGGTAAAAAAACAGAAAAAAGTTGGTCCGCTCGCCACAAATGCCACGTCCCATCATCAATGGGTGCTCTAGCAGGAACTGTACGTCGGAGGTAGGCAGTGATCCAAGGAAAATAGTGAAGGTTCCGGCACACGATAAAATTTAAAAATGCAATGCTGTTTATTGTTATCAAAACATTGGTAAAACGAGTGTTTCAAATTCTGGGCAGAGAAGGCTTACGCGTTTCGAACTTCTCATAGCTCATGATTAAGAACTGAGAAGTTCGAAACGCATAAGCATACTCTGCCCAGGCTTTTAAACACTTGTTTTACCATGTTTTGATACCAATACAGAGCATTGCATTTTTATATTCTATAGTGTGAAGGACCTGTCACTATTTTCCCTGGAAAACTACAATGTATGCCTATGGGCAACATATTCTGCATATCAGACAGATTTCTCTAGCTCTTGCGGACTATTTTTTCAAAGACACTGTAAATAGAAAGCAAGTACACCACGTGTGACTGCACCATAATTCTACTCAAAACCTGAAGATTCATCTTTGGGTACAGTTATATACAATCTCCTAATGGGCGTTCAGGTAGCATAAGCGTAACTAAAGCTGTAGCAGTGGCTGAGGCATCCCACTTAGATGCAGGAACGACGCCCGTCAGGAGAAGCTAGGGGAGCTTCTTACATTCGTATTTATTCAGCTAGTATTGCGTATGTAGAGAGCTCCCCCTAGTGACGGCTGCAGGTAAACAGATTTTTATCATGTGTGAAGGAAAGCAGGGGATTTGGAACTCTGTAACAGAAAAACAGAGCTCCAACCATTATAAAGACATATTCTGAAATTTCATCAGAGCAGAATTTTGGGCCTATTTAGATTAAATAAAGTTATATGTATAATTTTAGCCCTTTATTGCCCTAAACCACTGCAGATAATACTATGACCTTGTTACGTACAGTTATAAATAAAATTTAACTTTTCTGAGAAAAACATTGTAATTAACAGTATTTAGAATCACAAAGGTTAGCTCTCAAGTAAAGGCCCTCTTACATGGGCCAATGATCGGGTGAGCGAGCATTCGTACTAACTCGTTCCCGATCATTGCCTTTTGTAAACAGGGAAGCAGTCATCCAATAAACGAGCGGCTGATCGGATCTTTTATGTTGCCATATAAATAGTTGCTAATCAGTAGCACATCTCTCTGTGTAAACAGGGGATCTGCTGCGGACAAGATACAAATGTATGGGAACAAACAATCATAGTAACAATCGTCCGTCCCCATACTCCCAGTCATTGCTTGGTTTGAATGGAGCAACAAGCTGTATTGTCCATTGGCGCTCGTTAAAGGTGTTTAAACACGGGCAAAACTACCTTAAGGGTATGTTCACACAGGTCGGATACGCTGCATAAAAGTACAGTCTGTATCTGACCTAGAACCCGCAGGGAATTCCGGGCAAAAGACTGCACCAAATTGTGGTGCAGATTTCCAGCCGGAAACGCCGCCAGGGAAAGAGCAGAAAAAAGACAATACTTACCTTTCTTGCATTGCCATAGCGACGCGTCTCTCTGGTCTCTGTGCAGCCTGGCCTCCTGTGATGATGCTGCAGCCCATGTGACCGCTACAGCCTGTCATTGGCTGCAGCAGTCACATGGGATGAATCATCATCCCAAGAGGCCGGACTGCAAGGAGCCATCGCTATGACAATGCCAGGGGGGGAGGGTAAGTATAGACTTTTAATTCAGTTTAGACAAACATGTTTTTGTTTTTTCAGATTTGCGATTTTTGCAACTGAATCGCAGCTTTTCTGCCACAGAAATCGCAACATTTGCTATTTGCTGCGGCTTTTACCTCTCCATAGAAATTCATGGGGAAAGACCACAACAACAGTGCATGAATTGACATGCTGCGGATTTGAAAAAACGCACCGCAGTTTAATTCATGCACGTTTTATCAGAAGATTTTCTCTGCAGCATGTGGATGATCCACTTTACCTCTACAGTAATACGGCCGGTGCGCACATACCCTAACACAGCCAGCAGATTCCTACCTACATAAATCTAAACCTAAAGCTTTTAAATGAGAATATAATTTTTTTTTCTTATCTGTATTGATTAAGTAGAGATTGCTATCTCACAGATTTCACAGTTCGTCTCAGGCAACAGTCACCTCGAATCGACCTTCAATTCATTCTGAGGAATGGTACTTAAAGAGGATCTGTCACTAGTATAGTGATGCCCTATCTCCTAGCCAGGGCTGGCCTTAGGGGTGTGCGACCTGTGCCATTGCACAGGGTGAATCACTCCAGCAGGTGGAAGGGGACGCTGTGCTGGCTTCCTGCCCCTGCATGTTTCAGAAGCGCCCGGCGACTCAGCAGCTGTCTTTCCGCCTGGGCGCTTCTTCTCTCAGTGTAGTCGCTACCGCTGTAACAGCAATGTTGGATGCTAGCGGTGACACTGGGCATGAGGGCCCCCCATGGCCGGCAGCGCCACTAGCAGCCGCTGCAGCTGCTACAGCAGTAGCGACGCCACATTCAATAGTATCTGCATCCTTAGGACGCAGATACTATTGAACACTATAGCAGAGCAGGGAGCTATCTCCCTGCTCTGCTATCTACTATCGCCACTGTAGCTCCCTGACGAAGCGGAATCCCCATGTGGCCGGGGATTCTGCTGCTGGACGAAGCGGTTGATGTCACTGTCCATATATGGACAGTGACATCAGGGGCAACTCCTGAAGTGGAATCCCGTCCACAGCGTTGCCGACGCTGTGACAGGGGGTTCCACTCCAGGAGAAGCCCTTGACGTCACTGTCCATAAATGTGACTCAGCCGCAGAAAAACACAACTCAGAAAAAAAAAATCGTATACTTACCCAGAAGTCTGTGTTTTTTCCTCCGAGCAAGCCTACTGGGATGACGTTTCATCCCATGTGACCTGGTTTTGCTTGTATTTCAGTTTATAATGTGGGAGCATGTAAGCTGTGCGGAGAACATCAGTGCATAATAAGAGGGTATAATAATGCATAAAATAAATAATAATTCATAGATGTGTGGCCAGTTTCGCACCGTTCTTATCTGCTTTTGGAACACTGCACATTTTGCGTCGCCATATTCTGAGAGCAATCATTTTCTCAACCTGAGCTGCGTGAGGGCTTATTTTTTGCGGGACAATCTGTAGTTTTTATTGGTACTATTTGGGGTACATGCGATTTTTTTGATCACTTTTTATTCCATTTTTTGGCAAGCAAGGTGACCACAAACTAGCAATTCTGAAAATGTTTTTTATTCTTTATTTCTTACGGCTTTCACCGTGCACAATAAATGACAATTTACTTTATTCCGTGGGTTGATGCGATTACGGCGATACCATATGTATAAAGTTTTTTTATGTTTTACAGCGTTTGCACAATAAAATCACTTTTTAAAAAAAAAAAAACTTTTTTGTGTCACCATATTCTGAGAGCCATAACTTTTTTATTTTTCAGTCAAAAAAGGTGTGTAAGGGCTTGTTTTTTGCAGGACGGATTGTAGTTTTTATTGGTACTATTTTGGGTACATGCGACTTTTTGATCATTTTTTATTCTATATTCTGTGTGCGGTGGTGACCAAAAAATAGTGATTCCGGCATTGTTCTGTATTTTTTTTTTTTTTGCGGTGTTCACCGTGCAGGAAGAATAACATAATAGTTTTATAGTTTGGATCATTACAAACGCGATGATACCAAATATGTGTACTTTTTTTTAACATTTTTATTTTTTCCCTGTAATAAAATTCTTGTTATAGGAAAAAAAGCAGTTTTTGTTTTTTTAACTTATAGCTTTTATTCTTACACTTTTCTAAAACATTTTTATTAACTTTTATTTTTTTGCCCCACTAGGGTACTTGAAGACCTGCAGCACTTATCGCTGCTTTAGTACATTACACTACCTACATAGTGTAATTTATTATAACTGTCAGTGTGACGCTGACGATCACTCTGACAGGAAGCTTATGAAGACCAGTCGGAGGTTGTCCTGCACTGTAATCATGTTTTCAGTATGGAACAGTTTTCCACAGCGAGGCATGGACTCCTAGCGTCATAGAAGACTATTGTGCTGGGAGCCCTACTCCCTGAAGTGTGTTCGGTCCGGGAAATACTGCCAACATATGGTCCGTATATCACGGACCGAACACGCTCGTGTAAATCCGGCCTTTGATGCTTGCTCACCATGAACTTAAAAATAATTCTCAAAGGATTAAAGGTGAACACATTGCCATTGTAAGTTTGTTAAAGCAGATCAGTCTTAGAACAATGCTCCTCCATGTAAGAACAGCATAGTATGGGGAAAGGTTTGTGCTCCTATTAGCCAAAACAGAACAACAAAATATTGTGACTTTTGGCTAATAGGAGCGATCAAAGATTACACCGGACTCCATGTCCAGATGTTTATTACAGAATATCTGAAGAGTACTCATTGTGATATTATGTGTAACATGACAGGTATCTCGTATCCCCTAGGTTCATATTTGTAATGGAACAATGGGGGGGGGGGGTTGCGGTGATCACACGTGCAGAGCTACTATGTTGTTATAGCTTTTTATTTTAATTATGGTGTGTGTTAATATGTAGGGGCAAACAAGCTCTGAAGATGATGATATTTTGAAGAATTAGGTGTTTCTATGGCTCTGTTTACAGGTGCATAGCTATAGGTTAGGGCTATACGCTAACTTTGGCCTTGAAACATGTTGCCCAGGCAAAGATCGCTATGTTATCACTGTGTGGTGCTGACTGCCTCACAGAAATTAATGTAAATTTGGCTGCGATGCAACCTGCAGGATGCCACGACCACGATAGTCGCAAGAAATCCAAACTTCATGTATCTTTGGCCAAGGGACCTGTGTTGCAGCCAAAGTCACAATGTAGCTCTAGCCATTGGGGGTTCAGAGGAAGCAGTCACACTCAGGCACTGGTGCCTCATGGGGCACAAGGGCCCGTCTGTCATATAAAAATACACCTATATTATAAATAACGCATAATAGATGGGGGCCCTGTTTCAGATTTTGCATTGGGGCCCAGGAGCTGAAAGTTATGTCTCACATGGGCATCTTAAGTGGATTATGACTATGACATCCCATGCACGTGTAGTAGCAGATGTTGACCCATTGAGTTGCCATGGATTTGGCTTTGGGCCAAAACCAGGAGCGGAGTCTAAGGAGTCCTGGGTTTTCACCCTTTAACCTCTGTACAGTGATCTGGACTTTGCTGCTGGGAATCCCCAGGTCGCTACCCCAGGAGTAGACTCTGTTAGCAACAGCTGATGAAACCAAAGAAACGTCCAGGATGCAGGAAAACACCGTAGGGATGTAGTCAGACAGACAAAAAGTCAGGGCAGGCAAAACGTGAGATGTGCAGAGGTCAAGGCGAACAGAAGACAATAGACGTGGTAAAAAGACAGCCTGGATCAATAACCAAAGGAAGATATAGAATGCAACTAACTGAGTACTGAAAGCACAAAAACTTAATTGTTCAGGTACTGAGTAATAAGGGAAACCCCTAAAGTCTTACCATTAGCTGCCAAAACAGAGGATTTGTTGCGCACTGGCGCTTTAAAAATCCGGATTCAGCGCTCGGTTGTGCACAGGAGAGGACACAGCAGGAGAGAAGCAGCGCCAGGGTTGGGCAGACCTCTAAGTAGAGGGAGCCTGGACCAGACAGCGGGCACTTAGTAATATGACAGATATGACACATCCATTTTGAAAGGGATCCTGACTTTTAATAATTCTGTCAATTTTTCATAAGGTTTATATTTTTTTCTAAATGGGCAGAATCGTGCATATTACCAAGCTACTCTGCCTATAAGGGGCAACATAAACTTACTTCACCTATGATGCCAACGTAAACAGAGCCTCAAAAAAATGTACTAATGAATTTTGCAGGCAAGAAAACTGTCATCTTTAGGGTATGTTCACACAAGGTCATTACGTCCGTAAATGACGGACGTATCTCGGCCGCAGGTACCGGACCGAACACAGTGCAGGGAGCCGAAAACATGATTACAGTACGGGACAGTTGTCTGGCAGCGAGGCAGGGACTCCTATCGTCGTACATAACTATGATGCTAGGAGCCCGGCTCCCTGCACTGTGTTCGGTCCGGTACTTGCGGCCGAAATACGTCCGTCAATTACGGACGTAATGACCTCGTGTGATCATACCCAAAAGGTGAGAAACCCTTTTATTTTTTCTTGTAAAATTATAAGATAATCAGAACCACAGTCTTTTTACATTTCACCCTTGTGCACTCAAAGTACTTAATAGAGACATAAAATAAAAATAACACTCATTGAAAGTAGCTACCCTGTTTGATGATTTTTTTTTCTACTCTACACAGTTAAAACAGGTAAACACAGCAAACGTAATGAAGATGTAATACAAATATGCTAGATTATACATTGAATGACCATATAGACTGTTGCCAAAAAATAAAAATACTTTGAATAAAAGGATTTGTCAGGAATCTTTATTAACAACCATATTTTAGTATAGGTACAGGAGAGAGTTTAAAGGGGTTGCCTGGGCACGGACTACTGATGACCTATCTACAGGATAGGTCATCAGTATATGATCGGTGGGGGTCCAACATCCGGACCCCGAACCGATCAGCTGCTCTGGCTGCCTCCGGACACCTATCCCGGAAGCAGATGGCTTAGGTCACAGAATAGCGGCCGAGCTGTAGTACTGCAGCTCTGCTCCTATTCAAGTGAATAGGAGCAGAGTTGCAGTTCTGTAGCATGGCCGCTATACAGTATACGGAGTAATCTGTTTCTGGCTCCGAACACTGCATGCAGTGCATAACATCCGGTGCTTAGAGGCAGTGGGAACAGCTGATTGGTGTGGGGCCTGGGTGTCAGACCCCAATGGTCATGTACTGATAACCTGTTCTGTGGATAGGTCATCAGTAGTCCGTGCCTGGCCAACCCCGTTAATGCTGTTACTAGTTTACAGAGGATTGCCTAACAAATGCTGTGTTACAATAAATCTAATGTGTGTCTAATGTGTGTTTCCATTCACTGACAGCAAACAATGATCTTTAGAACAGTGATGAATTGAAACACAAAAAATTGTGGCTCTAACCAGAGTAGAAAGAGAAGTGGGAGGCCCCGCTGCACAACTGAGTAACAAGACAAGTACATTAGAGTCTCTAGTTTGAGAAATAGACTCAACTGGCAGCTTCATTAAATAGTACCCGCAAAACGCCAGTGTCAACGTCTACATTGAAGAGGCGACTCCGGGATGCTGGCCATCAGGGTGGAGTGGCAAAGAAAAAGCCATATCTGAGACTGGCTAATAAAAGGAAAAGATTAATATGGGCAAAAGCACACAGACATTGGACAGAGGAAGATTGGAAAAAAGTGTTATGGACAGACGAATCGAAGTTTGAGGTGTTTGGATCACACAGAAGAACATTTGTGAGACGCAGAACAACTGAAAAGATGCTGGAAGAGTGCCTGACGCCATCTGTCAAGCATGGTAGAGGTAATGTGATGGTCTGGGGTTGCTTTGGTGCTGGTAAAGTGGGAGATTTGTACAAGGTAAAAGGGATTTTGAATAAGGAAGGCTATCACTCCATTTTGCAATGCCATGCCATACCCTGTGGACAGCGCTTGATTGGAGCCAATTTCATCCTATAACAGGACAATGACACAAAGCACACCTCCAAATTATGCAAGAACTATTTAGGGAAGAAGCAGGCAGCTGGTATTCTATCTGTAATGGAGTGGCCAGCGCAGTCACCAGATCTTAACCCCATAGAGCTGTTGTGGGAGCAGCTTGACCGTATGGTACGCAAGAAGTGCCCATCAAGCCAATCCAACTTGTGGGAGGGGCTTCTGGAAGCATGGGGTGAAATTTCTCCCGATTACCTCGGCAAATTAACAGCTAGAATGCCAAAGGTCTGCAATGCTGTAATTGCTGCAAATGGAGCATTCTTTGACGAAAGCAAAGTTTGAAGGAGAAAATTATTATTTGAAATAAAAATCATTATTTCTAACCTTGTCAATGTCTTGACTATATTTTCTAGTCATTTTGCAACTCATTTGATAAATATAAGTATGAGTTTTCATGGAAAACACAAAATTGTCTGGGTAACCCCAAACTTTTGAACGGTAGTGTGTGTATATATATATATATATATATATATATACACATTTTTATATATATATATTTTTTTATATATATATATATATATATATATATATATATCTCGTTGTGTTACACCCACTTTAAAAAAAGGTCGGAGCTAGCTAAGTTCAGAGTTTCTCCTAAAGAACTCTTTTGATCATACATAAACTAAAATAAACGCTCAAAGCGACCTAATGAATCCACAAAGTCAGTCCAATAGTCCTGATAGTATCCTTCTCCTAAACGTCTTGAGGAAAGGTAAAGATGCAGTATTAGGCTGGATTCACACGAACGTGATTTGCACGCGGCTCGCGCAGACCAATACAAGTCTATGGGGCAGTGCAGACAGTCCGTGTTTTTTGCGCAGCGTTAGTCCACTGCGTAAAACTCGCGACATGTTCTATATTTCGGCGTTTTTCGTGCATCACTCGCCCATTGAAGTCAATGGGTGCGTGAAAATCACGCATGCCCCACAGAAGCACTTCCGTGGGACAAGCGTTATTCGCGCAACAGCAGTAAAAGAATGAATGTAAACAGAAAAGCACCACGTGCTTTTCTGTTTACAAATATCCAAACGGAGTGTCATAAAGATGGCGGCTGCGCTAAAAGCACGCAGCCGTGCATCCATATGAACAGGGCACACGGAGCTGACACGCTGCTGCCACGCGCGCAAAACGCAGCGTTTTGTGCGCGCGCTAAACGCTCACGTTCGTCCGAATCTGGCCTTACTGGTGTAGCAGATGTCAATGAATGCTGGGCTCAGTAGTTCTACAGATGTCTCTGGCTCTATCTGATGTAACCATAAGAAAACAAACTTTTAAAATCAGCATATAAAAGCGTTGCATGAGGGCTGACTTGGCGTGCCACGTTCTTATGTTATGGCTCTTAAAATATGGCGACACAAAAACAAATAATTTAGAAAGAAAAAGTGTTTTTACTGTGTAAAAGTCGTAAAACATATATAAATAATAAATTAAAAACAATATAAATTTGGTATCGCCGCAATTGTAACGACCCGCTGAATAAAGTTATTATGTCATTTATACCACGCGGTAAGCTACGTAAATTTAGACACAAAAAAGTGGCGAAATGTTTTTTCCTATTCCCCCACCAAAAAAGTTAAGAAAAGTTAATCAATAAATTAGAAGTACCCCAAAATGGTGCTATTAAAAAAATACAACTTGTCCCGCAAGAAACAAGAACTTATACAGCTACGTCAACGGAAAACTAAAAAAGTTATAGCTCTTTGAATGTTTTCATTAAGGTTTAAAATACCTTTGGTATTAAGGGGTTAAGAAGTTCTTCAGAATTGCTACATTTGTAAATGTTATCATTATAAGAGATTAATATTATTATTTCCACTTCTACCAAAAAATTGTCTTGTTTCCTAATCTGGGATCTTGTGAGTCATCCCTTTCCTGTGTATTCCAGAAACTTGAGAAGTTGTGATCGCCATGTGTATTCCAAATGATATATTCCACAACTCATGAATAAATATCAGAGTAATTACACGTGGTATGAGTGACTTCACCCATGGGAACTTCCTTCAAAGCCTGTTTAGGATGCCAGCTATGAACTGGCAAGCCTTTGTTTCCTGATACTACTATATGATAAGCTTTGGAGTTAACTACTTTGAAAATCCAGCTTTTTTAGCCTTGGTTCTCACGTCGCGGGTAAAATGTGTTCTTTGGTGTAAACTGTGCATTGCGGCAAAAACACATTTATTTTTTTTCTAAATCATGACCTGATTCTTTTTTTTCTTACCCTCTGTTTTAACAATTAACAAATTTTACTAGGAAGATAAAACATGTTAGAACTTATTTGCAGTTAACAAACATCGCAGCTGGGGTGTAGCTATAGGGGTGTATTCGGAATAGCGGACTGAAAATATGCAGCAGAATACAGTAGCAGCAAAATACAGTAGCAGCAAAGTGGGTGAGATTTAACAAATCTCATCCACACTTTGCGTAAAAATTCCGACCAGAAATTGACATGCGGTGCGTATTTTTCGAACTGCAGCATGTCAATTCCTGTTGCGGATAGTGGTCTGAATTGCTGCGTTTTTCAAAGGAGATGTCACCATCTCCTAACATTGTGAATAATGCAGCAAAATACCCACCATTTTCTGCAGTAAAAAGCGCAGGAAACGGTGCGTTTTTTCCGCAGCGAAAAGTCTGCTACTTGCAACGGAATTGCTGCAGAAATTTTCTGCAGCAATTCCGTTACGTGTGGACAAGGCCATACCGTTTTGTAAAGAAGTCATGAGACGGACATCAGGAGAAGTTCTATTACAAGTAGTTTGTGACTTTTTTCAAAGTGAGAAGTTGGAATGGAACAAATGTTGGGGACACAGATGCAGCTGCTTCAATGACTGGCAAAAAATATGGCCTGTTTAAAAGAAGAAAATATATAGAACCAAATATTCTGTGGACTCGCTGTTTTATTTATAGTGGGGCATTGGTGTCACGTTGGGTTTGTGGACCCACTGGGCCGTACTGCCTTGGCGGTATGGCAGCTGGCCAAAAGGGCGCTGGTTAAAGTCTATAGTTCGTATAGGGTACCTGAGGCAGCTCGGACAGTAGCAAGGCAGGCTAGGCTGGGACTAGGCAGCAGGTAGACGTCAGGCGTGGTGAAGCAGGACAGGCGTGGTATACAGCACAGCACGACTTTGGCTCAGCACGGCACTCGACCAGGATAGCATGGGATACAGGATCAGGAACAGGAACAGGAACACACTAGGAGACCATTGCATAGACAAACATAGGGTACGACAACAACGCTCAGGCATCGAAGCAAGGGGCTGTTATAGTCCAGGGCACTCATGGGTTGATACTTCATTAAAGTACGGTGCATGTGCTGCCCCTTTAAGAGTGGGCACGAGCGTGCGCGTGCACCCTACGGGATCCGGTCGAGATGAGTGGTAGTGAGCGCTGGTGTCTCCTGAGGAGGAGACTGGGGCCAGTGCTCGCCGACCCATGGCTTCGGCCGTCAGGTGGAGAGTGACTCTGATGACCCGCAGCCACGGACATGACAGTATCCCCCCTCTTACGCCCCCTCTTCTTGGGACCAGAGCGAGAGAGAAACTTCTCCAGAAGAGTAGGAGCATTGAGGTTCTCCTCTGGCTCCCAGGACCTCTCTTCAGGACCAAACCCCCTCCAATCCACCAAATAAGAAGTCTTTCCTCTTACTCTCTTGGTGTCCAAGATCTCTTTCACCTCGAAGGTGTCTGAAGGGCTGCTGGAGGCAACCGCAGGGCTAGGAGTCTTGGTAAAGCGGTTCAGAACCACTGGTTTCAGGAGAGAAACATGGAAGGAGTTGGGGATCTTGAGGGTAGGAGGCAGCCGAATCTTGTAGGCGACAGGGTTGATCTGCTGCAGGATCTCGAAGGGCCCGAGGAACCTGGGAGCAAATTTGTACGACTGCACCCTCCAGGGCCGGACTGGGACTATAAATCAGTCCTGGCATTTTTAAGCACACAGGCCCACCACAGGCCATACACAGCCACCAGTGTTGGGCTGTAGTACATGGGACCACCTTTCATTTATACAAGACATGGGGAGATTTATTAAAACAAGTGTAAATGAAAAGAGGAATAGTTCTTGATAGCCCCAACTCCAACGAATCCACTGCTTTTCCACGAGAATAATGTACATGCTCGTTATTCTAGAGGATTTTTTTGTATATAGTGCCCCACATATAGCCCCCCTGTAGATGGTGCCCAACATATAGCCCCCCTGTATATGGTGTCCCACATATGGCCCCTCCCTGTAGATAGTGCCTCACATATAGCCTCTCCTGTAGATTGTGGCTCACATATAGCTCCCCTGTATATAGTGCCCCACATATACCTCTCCACCCCATAGATAATGCCGCTCACACTTTTAAGTGGAAAAAAAAGACCAAAAAAAACACAACTTTACATACTCATCTCGATCCCGTTCCCACGTCATCCTATGTCAATGCAGGCCTGCTCTTTTCTGAGCAGGTCTGCTCGGGCTGAACGCTGATTGGCAGGGCAGAATGACTTGCCCCGTCAAGCATCGCCTTTCAACAACAGAAGCAGTGCGATGACGTCATCGCGCCGCTAGCATCGTTGAAAGGCGCTGATTGGCGGGGCAAGTCTTTCTGCCCTGCCAATCAGTTTCATTGTAAGGCAGGTACAATTAGTGCATGAGGGGGTGACGGCAGCTGGTTTCAGTGGTGCCGCCCCCCCCAGGGCCAATTCTAGCTTTTCTGCCGCCTGAGGTGAAAATTGAAATGGCGCCCCCCAGATCTTGATTGGCATCCCCCTGACTGTTCTACATTACTACCAGCATTCTCCTTTGCCTTGTACTCCCCTGGCATGCGCGGTGCAGTGATGAAGCCGGGCAGAGTACAACTCGCTGAACAGTGAGTGTCCATGGAGTACAAGGCAATGGTGCATCAAAGAAAGTTGGAGGAGACTGGTAGTGATGTATAACAGCCAAGGGGGATGTCAACCAAGCATGGAAAGGTGGGTTTGCAGTTAGGACTGTGTGACTCTACAGGATAGCGGCACCGACCCATGACCCTTTATATAGTAATTAGCATATAGCGCGCACTATTTTAAAAGTTGATTTTAAAGATTTTGCTGCATCAGAAACAAACATACAGGGGAATGTTTGGAAATATTGTCAGGTCATGTATTACCACATGGTGACGGTTCAAGGGGTTAAAACTACCAGACAGGTTCTGATTAAACATACAATGAATTGCAACAATGCCATTTGCTCTACACCAGAACCAAGCTTATTACATATATACAACACCAGAACCAAGCTCAGTACATATATACAACACCATAACCAAGCTCATACATATACAGCACCAGGACCAAGCTCAGTACAAATACATTTCAGTACAGAGATAATTTGCAAAGTCAGGTTAGCAGCTTCCAGTATGATCTGAACAATGGTAGAAAGTCTATGAGCACATACACCGGTCGCTCAGCTTTCCGAGGAAAGTCAATCGGAAATGGAGAGGCATAGAGCTCACCCAAGCGCTTCTGCTGCTTCCTTTTAGTGATCGGTATGGATCTCAGTGCTCAAACCCCCACCGATCAAAACTTCTGACATGTCACTATGACATGCCAAACATTTTTTGAAAGTATAGTTACACATTAACTTGATAAAAAGTAACCACTTTCACTGAACAGTCATTACAAGCACAGCCAGGTAGGTACAGCATCTGTAGGCCTCTTTCGTTTCATTTACTTCCCTGTCCAGCCCTTCTCTCACCTTCAGATCTCTATTTTCTGTTCTCCTCTGTGCTGCTATCCCTGCTCTTACAGCTGCCTATTTTTCTATATTTCTCATTTACTTTGCTATTTTCACATAACTGTACTTGCTTTCCTGACTTCAGTTCTAATTTTATAGGTAACATGTCTACAATCAATTCTTTTGGGATCTCTTTACGAATCTACTGAACCTTAAGCACATTTGGCTATTCTGTATTAGTCACCTTTTTAAAAATGGAATCATAAATTTTCAACAACATAGTTGTTTTGTGCTTATTTTAATGTTGTATGGCATTCAGGAGGCAAATTTAGTTGATCTGAGTGTTCTAGCGTCAGGGTCCACCATTATTGAGGCCCCAGCATCAATTGACTGGTGAGGCCCGAGTTGAAAAAGTTTGAGAAGCCATTGTCTACTGCACTGGTATGAGAGAGCAGTATTTTAAACTCTTGTATATTAAGAAATTCAATAAAAGGGAGAACAAAAAATTTCGCCACGTCTGAACATGCCCAATAAACACAGAGATCTGTACAAGTTTAGCAAGTACAGCTGTAGAATCTGTTACATTATCACCTCTTATTACATAATGTTGTGTCAGTATCTGATCTCAGTATCTGTTATAAATGATCATTCCCATTAACACCCAGCAGTAGTATTTGTTTTATTTGGTAATTAATTTTACATAAATGTTAAAGGAAAAATAAAACGAAAGTCAAAATTCACTTTTTTTTGTACTATTCTCTATGATATGCTCATTTTCAATTATATCATTCTGCCTACAACCAGAGCGCACACATTGACATCTGCATCAACAGTGACACCTGCAGGTCGCCAACCCAAAACAGCACTACGGAGAAATCACTGTAAAATCAATTGTAATCACTAAATATATTGTTTTTTTTAATTTAGCCCTTTTATTCTTGAAGAATAAGAGGGCTCTTTAATATAATGTTTGTTAAAAAAATGATCCACTTCCCTCCCTATGGTGCCCACTGAACTGAGCTCTGCTGCATGTAAACATTGCAGAGGCACTTAAAGGGGTTTTCCAACGAATGACCTATCCACCGGATAGGTCATCAGTACATGATCTGTGGGGGTCTGACACCCGGGCCTGGCACAGATCAGCTGGTCCGGTGCCTCTGTGCACCGGACGCACATTCAGGAAGCCGTTGGAGCGGACCTGCAGTTCTGCAGCACGGCCGCTATGCTATGTACGGAGCCAACTGTTTCCGGCTCCGTACATAGCATTATGTGCCATAACATCCGGTGCCCGCAGGCCACCGGAGCGGCTTATCGGTGCGGGGTCTGGGTATCTGACCCGCACCGATGATATACTGATGACCTAGGATAGGTCATCAGTTGTCAGAAGGTGGACAACCCCTTTAAGTCCATACATTGCCCCCTTCTCCCTGACATGGCTGCAGCAGAGAAAGCCTCCTGCAATGTATGGGTGTCCTGAACATTGAGGGGTGGTGCATGTAGGGACTTTAGCGCAATTGCAATGTTTTATTAAGTTCATCAAGAATAAGAGGGCTGAATTAACCCCTTGTCGCTGCAGCCATTTTTTGATTTTTGATTTTAGTTTTTTCCTCCCCGCCTTTCTTTTTATTTTCCCGTATAAGGGCTTGTTTTTTTGTGGAACAAGTTGTCGTTTTTAAGTAATCAATTAAAGCACCATATAATCTATTGGGAAACTAAAAAATTATTATTTGTGCAGTGGAACTGGAAAAAAAACTTTGATCCCTCCATTGTTGTTTGGGTTTTGTTGTTACGGCGTTCACTATGCGGTAAAAGCGACATGTTAACGTTAATCTGCGGGTCAATACAATTAAAACTATGGCAAAAATTATTTTGTGTCACCATATTCTGAGAGCCATAACTTTACATTTTTCCGTTGATGGAGCGGTGTGGGGACTTGTTGTTTGTGCGTCAGGCTGTCGTTTTTATTGTTACTCTTTTGGGGTACTTAGGACCTTTTGATTACTTTTTATTCCATTTTTTTTGTGGAGCGTGGTGACCAAAAAACAGCATTACTGCCATTGTTTCCTACGCCATTCATCTGGCGGTTTGAATAACGTGATATTGTACTACTTTAGACTTTTAACACCTTCAGGACGCAGCCTTTTTTCAAATTTTCACTTTTGTTTTCTCCCCACTTTTCAAAAGCTATAATTTTTCTATTTTTCCGTCTATATCACCATATGAGGGCTTGTTTTTTCCAGGACAAGTTGTTGTTTTTCATGGCACCATTTATTGTACTGCATAATCTACTGGGAAACTGAAAAAAACATTATTTGTGGGGTGAAATTGGCAAAAAACAGCGATTACGTCATATTTTGGAGGTTTTGTTTTTACGGCGTCCATCAAGCGGTAAAAACTACATATTCACCTTATTCTACAGGTTTTGTTTTATGTTTTACCACTTTTAAAAAAAAGAAATAAAAAAACTTTTGTGTCGCCTTATTCTGAGAGCCATAACTTTTTTATTTTTCCATCAATTTAACGATGTGAGGGCTTAAGTTTTGCGGGGAGAACTGTAGTTTTCACTGATATGATTTTGGGGTATATGCAACTTTTTGATCATTTTCTATTTTAATTTTTTTTGCGTGTTTTATATATATTTTTTTTCAGCATTCACCGAGCGGGTTAAACAATGCTATATTGTGATAGTTTGGACTTTTACGGACGCGGCAATACCAGTTATGTTAACTTTTATTTTTTTTAACATTGATTTAGGGGGAAAATGTGAAAAGGGTTTTTTTTTAACTTTTAATACTTTATTGTTTTTGGAACATAACAAAAATCTTTATTTAACTGTTTTTTACTTTTTTTTATTAGTCCCCCTAGGGGACTTGAAGCAGCGGTCGTTGGATAGCTTGCATGCTATACTGCAATACTAATGTATTGCAGAATATCGTGATTCTGACAGTCTCCTTTGAAGCCCTGCCGGAGGCAGAGCTTCAAAGGAGTACAAAGATGGCAGACCTGGGGGCTTTTGTTCAGCCCCCAGGCTGCTATAACAACCGTTGTAACCGGCCGATCGTGCCGCGTGGGGGCGCGATCACGTGTTTGAGGGGGCGCCCCCTGGTTCTAACACTTTAAATGCCGCGGTCGCGATTGATCGCTGCATTTAAGGTATTAAACGGGCGGAATCAAAGCCCGTGAGCTTGCTCCATACTTCCCCTTAACACTCATGACGTACAGTTACGTGATTTTGCGTGAAGGGGTTAAGGACCCGGATATACCAAATATGTTTGCTTTTTTTAAATTACTTTAGGGGAAAAATTGGAAAAAGTATTTTTTTTACTTTTAATAGGATCAGAAAGATGGCAGACTTTCGTTGGGTCCTCAGGCTACCATGACAACCGTCATCACCCCACAATAGTGTCACGGAGGAACGATGGGCTGACAGAGGGAGCCGCCCCCTTTCTAACAGCTTAGATTCTGTGGTGGCTATTGACCACGGCTTCTAAGTGGTTAAACGGCTGGGATTGGTGTTATCTTGGATCCCGGACGTTGCATTAAGGTGTCGTCTGTTACATACAGCCGACATCCGCTGAGAATGGAGCTAGCTCATTCTGTGAAGCTGCTCCATACTCCACCTTGGCTGCTGTGTCACCAACTCCTTTAAATATAAGAAAACATTAGATAGAAGTATGAAGAAATCTATTTTATGTGCAATAGTTCTAGATAAAATAGTCCTGTATTTCATTATTTTTTTTATTATTAAAAAAATAATGGGGGATTGCCAGAATGTCTAGGTTGGATTGTAGGAAAATCAAATCTTGGCTGTAAAAACTGAAAACACAAAAAAATCCCTGGATATTTGGGATGTATTTAGTCTATTAAAGTTGTGAGAATCCATTGTCTTTACCTTCAGTCACTTTATAATATTCGGTGAATAAACACAAAAATATATACTAAATACAGGCAGTGTCATGTTGTCAGTGGTGATGGGGGACAAGAGACTAGAGGACTTTCTTGGCTTGCCCTTACAATTAAAAGAGACACAAAAGAAATGTATATAAAACTTCCCCCTTTTGTAGAATAAGGGTATGTTCACACGGCGGGGGTCCGTAACGGCTGAAATTACGGGGATGTTTCAGCCTGAAAACATCCCCGTAATTTCAGCCGTACCGGCATGTGCAGGCGCTTGAACGCCGCGTCAATTACGGCCGTAATTAGCGCTGCTATTCATTGGAGTCAATGAATAGCGGCTCCAATTACGGCCAAAGAAGTGACAGGTCACTTCTTCTACGCGGGCGTCTTTATTACGCGCCGTCATTTGACAGCGGCGCGTAATATACGCCTCGTGTGAACAGACAAACGTCTGCCCATTGCTTTCAATGGGCAGATGTTTGTCAGCGCTATTGAGGCGCTATTTTCAGACGTAATTCGGGGCAAAAACGCCCGACTTACGTCCGTAAATAGGCCGTGTGAACATACCCTAAGGGTACGTCTGCGGATAACATGCAGATTTTGCTGCAGAATTTGTTGCGCAGTTCACCCCTGCCAATGAAAGAAATCAAATCTGCGGTAAAAATCTTCAGCATAAATTGATATGCTGCAGATTTTTAACACCACACTGCAGGTAAATTTTTGTTTGGAATTTTTTTTTTGAAGTGTAGCTAAACTTTGACAAACTTCTGACATGTCATAGTGACATGTCAGAAGTTTGGATTGGTGGAGGTCCGAGCACTGAGACCCCCGCCAATCCCTAGAACAAAGCAGCTGAAGCGCTCGTGTGAGCGCTCAGCCGTTTCGTGTCTGTTTTTTTTTTCCGGAAAGCCGATGTATCAGAGTACGGGCTCATAGACTTTGTATTGAGGCTGTACACCGATATATTTATTTCCGGAAAAAGCCGAACAGACACGAAGCGGCTGAGCGCTCACACGAGCTCTTCAGCTGCTTCGTTCTAGCGATTGGTGGGGGTCTCAGTGCTCGGACCCCCACCAATACAAACTTCTGACATGTCACACATTTGTGTTTGTCGGGAAAACAGAAGGGAAGAAGGGAGGGGGAACAATATATTACAGTGGATACAATCAAAGCTCATGTAAATGTCTAGTAAGAAATAGGATAGTATCAAGTAATTGACCAATCCGGTTAAGCAATGCAAGTAGAGGGGGAGGGGAAGAGGGGGAGGATAAAAGAGAACAAGATAACTTTCATTTTTAGCTCACTGTGCTTGTGAAAGAAACAATGTAGATGAAACACTCACATTTTATATGATAAACGACCTCCCCTACCCCAATGAATTATAAAGAACATATGCGGGGATGGAGATGCCCGCAGGAACCAGCCCACCCCACATCACCACCCCCGTCGAAACGGGGCCCATCACATGTAGACAGGGACAAGAGAGGATGAGAAAGAAATGGAAAGTATACTTGGCTCTCACCCACACCAAAAAAACACCAGTATCCTGCCACATCTTACAAGGGTGTATTCCCCAGTAGCACCTGTTCTTGGAACCAGACAGTTGATTCAAAGCAATTCTTTATTTGCAACTGAATGTTTTGTGGAAGCAATGAAATGAGTTTCCCATGTATCAAAAAATTGTTGGACCTGTAAGTCCTTATGGAGAGAGGCTTCTACCCAGTCCATTTTTAGCAGATAGGACAATTTGTCCAGGAATAATTTGAAGGGTGGGGCCTGATCGGCAAACCAGGTTTGTAATATGGCTTTCACCCCTGCCACGTAATGCAATCATTTGTGTGCTCCGGGGGAACATTTCTGAATCTCCGGGTCCATATACCCAAACACCGCCCACAATACCGTATCAGGAACAAAGGTTATGAGGTGAGTTGTAGTGAATGCGCGTATGCGGGACCAAAATGTACGAATGAGAGGGAATGACCATAAACAATGATACAGGTTGGCATTAGGCGTATGGCATTTAAAGCAGCGTGAGGTATCATAGATACCAATTCTATGACCCACAAGCAGGGTCAAGTAAGACCTGTGAGCAATTTTAAGTCGCATTTCCAGTAAGCCAGCCGATGGAAGAAATTTGTGTGCCTGTTCTAAAGCCGCTAGTATGGTAGTGTGGGTTAAGGTCCGATCGTCATTCTGCCATTTAGTTAGAGGAGTCTGGGTTTGAGAGTAGTCAAGGGGAACGTGAAGGAATTGCTAATTTCTAGATATTTGGGGAGTTTTGACTAGAGAATTTTAGGAGCAAATAAGGATTCCACTCCAGGTCTGGTAGTTGCATTAAAACCTTTTTTATATAGCTTTCGACTTGGAGATATCTAAAATGGTCAATGGTGAGATCGGGGTATTTAGAACGGAGTTCTGAAAACGAAAGAATCCAGCGGTCCTCTAGATGTACGAGCTGTTTTAGGGAGGTGATTCCTAATGTGTGCCATCTACAGAAGATTGTCCGTGGGTTACCTTCCTGAAAGTAGGGATTACAGATTAATGGTAAATGGAGAGACATTAGAGGAGAAAGCTGGAGATAACGCCTAATTTTCTGCCACACCAGGTGTTAAAAACTAGGAGATTGTCTCTCGTATCAATAGATAAACCCTCATATGGGAGGTGCAGGAGACCCGACAAAGCACGTCCAGAAAAATATCCGGAATCCAGATAAATAGAGCTGTAGTTAGAGGTGTTCCGAAGCCAGTCAGCGACATAGCGGAACAAAGCCGCCAGGTTATAGTGTCTAATGTTGGGGAAATTAATGCCCCCATTGGCTCTAGGTAGTTGTAAAATCTGGTAGGCTATGCGGGATCTCCTCCACCCCCCACACGAAGGCTCTATAGAGGTAGGTAATACATTTTTTTGGAAGGGTGTGGAAGATACAGAGAAGACGAGGGAACTCTGCCGTTTTATGAAGAGTGGCCCTCTCCAAGTATGAAAGAGTGAAGTGTTGCCAAGTAGAGAGTCTTTTCTAGTTCTTCGATATAGTGTGAGATATTAATTCTGTAAAGTTTAGCAGGGTATCTGGAGATCAGGACTCCTAGGTATTTAATTGCATGAACGTTCCAGTGGAACGGAAAAGTAAATGCCCATCAGGGTTTAGAGGGCTCTTTCAGTAGTAACTTTTCCATTTTATCCACATTAAAGGGAATGTGTTGCCAGAAAAACATGTTTGTTTTTTTTTTAATTAAACATTTAGTGTGTAGGTGATTAAACATTGTTCAAATTTTTTTATTTTTTTTCACGAGTCAGGAAATATTATAAATTAATTCTAATTTATAATATTTCCCATTGCTGGTCACTAGATGGAGCTATTCCCAAAATTGCAGCATTGCAAAATTGGGTAAAAAGCCCTCGCTCTAGTGAGCTCTCAGCATCCCCCCCCCTCCTTTATCCTGGCTAGTGCCGGGATAAACGAGGGGTTTGAACGGTCTAACCTCCTACACTGTGTGTCGCCATTTTTTGAGCTAACACACAGTGTAGTAGGTTTACATACAGTAGTAAACGTACACAAACACGAACATACATAGAAATCTCTTACCTGCTCCTGCCGCCGCGGCTCCCTCCGGCCCGTCCGCTCCGTCTGCTGCCGCTGGTCCAAGTGCACAAGTCCGGAAGCCGCGACCGGAAGTAGTAATCTTACTGTCCGGCCGCGACTTCCGGTCCACAGGAAAATGGCGCCGGACGGCGCGCATTTCAAATTGGACTGTGTGGGAGCGGCGCATGCGCAGTTCCCACACAGACGGCGTACATGTTAGTGGATGGAACGGGCCCCGTTCGCAGTCCCTATGGGACTGTGGCTGCCGTATTCCATGTCTGTATGTGTCGTTAATCGACACATACAGAAATGGAAAAAAAAATGGCAGCCCCCATAGGGAAGAAAAAGTGTAAAAATAAGAAAAAGTAAAACACAAACACACAAATAAATATAAACGTTTTTAATAAAGCACTAACATCTTTAACATATTAAAAAAAAAATTGTGATGACACTGTTCCTTTAAGAGAATATCCCAACAGTCGGCCCTCCCGGTCTAGTTCTTCGAGGAGGGGAGATAATGCCCGTCTACGGTCCGAGACGACAAACAGGATATCATCCGCAAAAGCGGCTACTTTTAGTTCTAAGTCCCGCATAATAAGACCCTGGAAAGTCGAGGTCTTGGAAATCTGGCATAGACAGGGGTCTATAGAAAGTTTAAATAAAAGGGGGAGAGGAGGCACCCCTGCTTAGTACCCCTAAAAATATCGATAGGGGGAGAATTGTACCCACTGACCGCCACACAGGTCGCTGTGCCATAACGAAGGGACTAGATGAATTGGGTAAAAATTGCCACCAAGTCAAACGCTTTCTCAGCGTCAAGGCTCATTAACATGGTCACCGATTGTGCTGGGTCCTGTGCCAAGACAGTAGCAGCAATTGCAGATCTGATATTTTTTATACTTGTCCTACCTCGTGTAAAACCAGTCTGAGTATCAGATAGACGATCAGGAAGGAAGCATTGCAGCCTTTCCGCCAATATTCTGACCAAAAGCTTATAGTCATGGTTAAGCAACGAGATAGAACAGTTTGATTGAGTCAGGGAGAGATCCTTGTTCGGTTTAGGCAAGAGCACTGTGCGTGATTCTGTGAAGTGGTCAATGGGCATGGAGTGCAAAAATGCTGCATTGTATAAGTTGGTCAGAACAGGGATAATCTAGGGTGCCAGCATTTTATAATATTCCGCAGAAAATCTGTCTGGACCCAGAGTTTTCCCATTGGAGGCCGTCGAGATAGATTGTCTCACTTCTTCCTTCCTCTTCCTCCTCCTTCCTCCTGAGTTCAATAGAGACTGTTGTTTTGCCAAAAGGGAGGGCAAATTAACTATGTCCAGAAAGGAGTTAATATCTGGGGGAGAGGCTGGGGCTGCTCTATAAAGATCTTCGTAATAATCAGTAAAAATTCTTGCAATTTCAGAGGGGTCAGTAGAAACGGCACCTGTAAGGGGATTGTGTAAGGACCAAATAGGTTTATAGGGGTGTCTCTGTTTTGTGAGGGTCGCAAGTAGTTTACCGGTTGTATTACCCCATCTATAAAATTTATTATCCATGGATTTAACCAGCCAATGTGATTCAGAATGAATAACGGCATCTAACAGATGTTTAGCGGTGTGGTAAGTCTGTTGATTAAATAGGGTGGAATCGTTTATGTAAGTTCGTTGGGCTACCAGTAGATCCTTATACAAGGCATCAAAGCGGGTTTTCCGTATTTTCCGCTTACATGACAGATATCCTATAATATGCCCTATCATCACTGCCTTGGACGCTGCCCACAATCCCGGTGCGTCATCTATAGGAGTTCTCATCCAAGTAGTTACCCCAATGCAGGCGGAGATATTTTTGGAATTCCTCAGATTCTGCCAAGTAAACGGGAAATCGTCATATTCTAGTCTTTGGTAAGGAATGATAGAGTGATAATGACATAGTGATCGGGGCATGGTTAGATATGGTGGTGGGGCATACAGATGTAGCCGTCTTTATCTTGACTTTTAAAGCATTAAATACAAACTGGCAAGATCCTTTATCTTGACTTTTTCAATGACTTTTCAATGGCTTTTGTTGTGTGATATCACGCTGCAGCAAGTTATCAGAGTAAAGATAAAGATGGCTATATATCCGTATCTGGGAGGAAGAGTGAGAGTCGAACAAAGATCAGAAAGTAATCTATGCGTGAGAAAGAATTGTGGGCAACCGAGTGACAGGTGTATTCAAGTGCTCCCTCATCCAATACTCTCCAGAGATCACATACGTTGAGCGAGTCCATGAAAAAAGCAAGAGAGGAGGTGGCAGCCTAGGATTTAGGGGTGGAGGGGGACCTATCCAGGGTGGGACATTGTACCAAGTTAAAACTGCCCAAATAATTAGGTTATGTTTAGGGAGACCCAGTATTAGTTGGAGAACTTCTGGGTAAAACACCTGTTGGTCATGATTTGGAGCATAGATATTGACCAACAGATAAGGGATATCGGCTATAGTTACATGTAAAATAAGGTATCTACCCTGGGGGTCACTTATTGAGTATTTCAGTGTGTACTGTAGGCCCTTTCTAAAGAGAGTCAGAAAACCAGGGGGCCATCAATTTGCTCTGTGTGCCCGACCTTCATTGAGTCTCCTGTAAAAAGAGAATGTCAGGGGAGAGTCGTTTGAGGTGATTGAGCACCTTTTTCCTCTTCAAGGGTGTGTTTAAGCCATCCACATTCCAGGAAAGGAATCAGATAAAGGGAGAGTTATGATATGTGTCAGGAAGGTGTGCATGAGGGGTACTCATCCCGTGTCTCGAAGGAAGATCCTAATCAAGTTACGAAATACCCAGTCGCTGTACTGCACGATCCCATCAAGCTGCACGCACAGCCTAGTCCCAATGGTGTGTGTAGTGGCGAGAGTCACGCTTTTAGTCATCTGCAAGAAAAAGAAACATAGCACAAGCAAGCATGTTAAACACAAAACAAACATGTAAACAGTGTTGATGGCGAACCCAAGCTTGGGTAACAACATATTCGTCATCAAAGAGAGAGAAAAACTGCAAGTAACAATTTCAAACTATTAAATTAGTGAGCACATATCCATATGCCAAATAGGTGAGCATCCCCCTTCCAGAGATGTGATTCACTCTGCACCGTTTTCCTCCAGACAAAGTCTCCTCCTGGCCTGAGCAGGGTCCTCAAACATGAGTGTGTGGTCACCTTCCTGCACCTTCAGTTTGGCTGGGAACAGAAGTTTGAACCGAGTGTTCCTTTCATATAGTAAACGGCAGACTGGGGCAAAAGTTTTGCGTTTTTGAGCAGCCACCGCCGAGTTGTCCTGGAAAATTAGGATGTTAGAGTCATTGATAAGTAAGTCCCTCTGTCGTCTGTAAGTTCTCAGAACTTTCTCCTTTATAGCCCAATGGAAGTATTTGGCAATCACTGGGCGAGGTCTGTGATCTCCCGCATTTCGTCTAGTTCTAGGAGGGCTCAATCCCTGTTCCCTTTCTATCATGAGTGGGTCACCGCCAAGCTCGATGTTCAGAGCACAAGGGAGGTCTTTACAAAGGCAATCCATCAGTTGTTCACCCGTCACCCTCTCTGGAATGCCGTAGATTGTTACGTCTATCCCTGTTCTCCAGGTAATCCAGCTTATCTCTCAGATCTTGATTAGAGGCTTGGGTTTGACGTACAGTTTACTCCAAAGTGGACAACGATGTGTCTGATGTTACAAACCTTGTTTCCAACTCAGCAATCTTTTGGGACTGCGATGTAATTTGTACCAAAGCTGCATTAATGGAAGTGTGCAGCATCTCAAGTCTTTTGTCAAAAAGTGGCAGTAATATTTTGGAGACCTCTTGAGCTACCAGGGTGGCCTGTTGGTTATCCATATCAGCGCTGTGTTGTGGACTATATTGTGGAGATAGTCTTGGTGGCGTAATATCCCCGCCCGTCAGTAATTCCGGTGAAAACTGTGATTGTGACGAAGAGGCTTTGGCAGACGAAGAATTGGGAGCCAATTTGTCCCCCTTAGTGCTGCTTTTAGATTTTTGCATATTGAAAGGATTGGAAGAGAAGGAAAGAAATCTGAGTGCGAGTGGATCTCCCTTTCGTAGATTTTGTTAGGTATTTGTCCATGACACCATCCCCAAACTTTGTGGGGAAGGGAGTGCGCCAGAGGGGCGCTGCAGGTGTAGACAGAGGGTTATAATGGGGAAGCAATCCAGTGATGTTTCACATAATCATTGAGCAGATATGGAAAAACAGAAAACACGGCGCCACATAGTGCAGATTACCCAGACAAGAAGTAGTATATAAATGCAAATGCTACTAACCTGGTGTAAGATGATAATAGGCAATGCGAAATGTAAGTGCTGCTGCTGCCAGGACTCAAAGCCGGTGTTTCGAAAGAAAAAACCGCAAGAGGTATGCTGGGTTTGCAAGAAAAAGGAGTCTCTTTGGGGTCATCTGAAGGCAATTGTCTATGCTGTGAAGATACGAGATGTGCAGCAACTGAAACTACGGATACTGGAAGCCTGTGCTAGCATTTCTTCTGCGGTGTTGCTATCAGTGTGTGAAGAGTGGGAGAAGAGGGTTGCATTGACAATCCAACACAATGGGCAGCACTTTGAACACATTTTATAAGTGGTCAGAAACTTGTAAATAACTCATGAAAGAATAAAGTAACGCTAAAACCAAGCACACCATTGTTTTTCTTGTGAAATTCTCGATAAGTTTTATGTGTCACATGACCCTCTTCCCATTGAAAAAACTAAAGTTGGATACAAAATGTCCGACTTCAAAATGGCCGACATGGTCAACACCCAGCTTGAAAAGTTTCCCCCCTCCCATATACTAATGTGCCACAAACAGGAAGTTAATATCACCAACCAATCCCATTTTATTTGGGTGTATCCATATAAATGGCCCACCCTGTATAATGAGGCTACGCGTTTCAATGCCGCACTGGTATCTTCATCAGGCCATCATGGCCATCATGGCCTGATGAAGATACCAGTGCGGCATTGAAACGCGTAGCCTCATTATATTAATAAATCTTTATAATATTTCCTCTCGCACATACTTATTATTACTCATGTATTGATGTGTTAACTGAAGTGCAGCAGCGCCCGTGGAGACTCCTTTTTCTTGCAAACCCAGCATACATAATCATTGAGGTAAGGAAGGAGAAATGTGGACCAGCGCTGCGTGAGGTTTAAAATGGAAGCGGGTTTCCAAGTTTAATGTTTCTTAGTTAAAAGAGGTAGTCCAGAGAGAGTTAGTCCTGGTGTGTGGGTAAGCGGGCAGTGATATCCTCGGAGCCTACGCGTTTCGGATGCTTCTGCGTCCTTAGTCTTGGCTGTAATGTCTAATTTGAAAAGAGCGCGCTGTCATCTTTATATCCTGGTTTCCTGCGGTACAGCTGATTATTGAGTGCGTTCCACTGTTGTTAACTGGTTGGAACGCAAACCGGAAATAGGGATGGTTTCTACTCGTGTCGATATCTACATCTTTAGTTGCTTCAGGGGTTGACTGCTGCATAAGTATATAGAACGGAATTATTGATTATGTATACTAGACCTGAGTAAGATGTGTTTTATATTTCAGGTGATGTTGTTACGTGGAATGTGGGAGAGATCGACGGAACAGAGACATCTCTTCCGACTGTCTCATAACTCAGATTCAACTGCATAGTAGCAAATAGAATATTCGTAAGTATTTTGAGTTTGGGAAAATGTTAGTCTGGAAAAAATTGAATTGATTATTTATAAGTATTAGGATTATTCCATTCGTTTGTAAACTAAAAAATATTTAGTGACTATGGATTAGTAACTAATGCTCATTGTTATGAGTGGGCAGAAATAATGTATTGTGCAGAACTAGGATATAAGGGTGATATTCCCGATAATCTCGTGGCGCTCGATTGTGAATATTGAGGATGCGAAAATAAGAGAGGAGAAGGTGGGGATAGGACAACAACTGGAACAAAAAATTGGTGTAATTAAAACATGAATAGTATTAATGAGTGACGAAAAGTGGTTTAAAAGATATGAACGGTGATGTATATGACAAAAAGCACATGTTATGCATATACAGACCGTAGATATACGAGGGAGGGGGGGTCTTGGAGAGACGAGATATTAGCTCTTTAAATTAATAAATTGCTTTTTTGTATATTATACTTTAGATTGATTGTGTTCTTGGTCTATATAGAGATGGAGAGATACCGAAAAAAGAGGAGAGATAAAGAGGTGATATTGTGTCATTTATTCGGTTATTTAATATTGGAACATTAAATCTCTTCTGAGGTTGAGGCCGTCTGGATATCTAGTTCTGAGTCTGTATATCCAGAATGCCTCCCTGAGGTGGGTTTTATGTTTGATGTCGCCTCCTCTTTTAGGGGGATGAATTTTTTCGATAGCATAGCAACGTAGATTTTTGGTGTTGCGATTATGTTGTACAATGAAATGTTTTGATGCATTGGAGATATTAGTGATGTTGGTGTTTCTCACGTAACTAAGATGTTCTAAAATTCTTGTTTTTAGTTTTCTATTCGTACATCCCACATATTTTAAATGACATTCTATACATTCAATGATATAAACGACTGATTCGCTGTTGCAGTTGATATAGTTTTGAATACTGAATGTATCTGTTTGTGTGGAATTGCTGAATGTTTTTGTGGGATGAGCAAAGGAACAGGTCTTGCAGGGATGCTGTCCGCATTTATAAAAACCTTTGGTTTCTAACCATGTTGTTTTGATGTTTTCGTTAGGTGTGAATAGTGACGGAGATAACACAGTGCCTAGAGAGGGTGCCTTTCTTGCCACGACTCTACAGCCTTCGGCCAAGATGGAGCGAAGATCATCATCTTCTTGGAGGATTGGTAAGTTGTTGGTGATTATCTTTTTGATTTGCATGAATTGGTTACTTTGTTGTAGGATTAAAGTGGGTTGGTTACCACTAGAAGGTATTGTGGAGTCTTTTTTGGTGTGTTTGTTATTGTATGCAAGTAGGTCGGTTCTAGGTATTTTGGTCATGATGTCACTTGCTCTGTCAAGTGACCATGTGGGATAGCCTCTTGCTCTGAGTCTAGTCTTGATCGAATTTTGTTCGATTTCGAACTGGCTGTGGGAGGTGCAATTTCGTTTGGCACGGTGTAGCTCGCCCACTGGTATGGCCTTGATGGTCTGCATTGAATGGTTACTTCTTGCATGAAGGATGTTGTTTGAGGAGGTAGGTTTTCGATAAGTTTGAGTAGATATTATGTGCCCTTCCGTGCCTTGTAGTTCTAAGTCCAAGAATGTGATGTTGGTGGTATCGTAATGATAAGTGAACTTGAGATTGCAGTTATTTTGGTTGAGGGTTTCTACAAAAGCAGGGATGATGTCAGTATCCCCTTTCCAGATGAGTAATATATCATCTATATACCTTCCGTACCATTCAATGCAGTGGCCGTATGTATTGTCAGTAGAGAAAATATGAGACTGTTCCCACCAGGACATGACTAGGTTGGCTATCGAAGGAGAGAACTTGGCTCCCATGGAGACGCCCTTGAGTTGAAGATAATATTTTGTGTCAAATTGGAAGTAATTGTTGGTCATCAAAAACATGAGTACATCTAAGATGAACATTTGGAAGTTTTTGTCATATACGCTGTGTTTGGTGAGATAGTACTCAAGGGCGGCATAGGCTACGTGATGAGGAATAGATGTGTATAAGGACACAACATCACATGTGAGCCATGTGAAATTTTTTTCCCATCTTTTATCACATAGTGAGTTGAGGACGTTCTTGGTGTCTTTGAGGAAACCAGGAGCTGTTTGTGCTAATGGTTGCAGCAGTGTATCCAGCCACTCTGATAATTTTTCCAATATTGACCCGATGCCTGAGACAATGGGTCTCATCGGTGGAGGAAAAATCTGTTTATGGATCTTTGGAAGTGCGTGGATGATTGGAGTAATGGGTTTATCGACAAGAATAAAATCGGCTTGTTTTTTAGTTATAAAACCTCCTAGTTGACCATCGTTAAGAAGTCTGTTCATGTGATTTTTAATACTGTCAACTGGGTTCTTCTCCAATACTTTGTAAGTTGTTTTGTCCGATAGCATGTTGATGATGGATTGTTTATAGTCGTTCTTGTTCATTACAGTGACACTGCCTCCTTTGTCCGCCATTTTTATGACTATGTCTTTATTGTCGTGTAGAGACTTGACCGCTTGTTTATGTAAAGTCGACATGTTGGTTATTGGGTATTGGAGTTTAAGGCTGTCCGCCAGGGTTTGTAATTCTTTTTCTATGACCGTTTGGAAACGGTCCATAGAGTCTGATCGTGAACTTGTGGGGTAGAACTTGGGGTTAGATGTTAAAAAGTTCGTGGCTGTAGTCACTGTTTGATTATGAGTCTCCGTGCGTAAATGGTCCAGGCACGCTAAAGTGGTGAGTTCTTGGAAGGAGAATTTGTCAAGACTAGACACTGGGTGTGCTGGATGGACGTCCTCTTCAATCGGAATGGTGAGAGAAGGTGATGATGGAGCATTGTCCGGAACGGTATTGTCCTGCGTGAGAAAATGCTTTTTCACGGTCAGGTTTCGGATAAATTTATTAATGTCCAATAATGTGTTGAATAATTTGAAATTGTTTTTGGGGGCGAAATTTAGACCCAGAGATAAAACTTCAATTTGTTCCTTGGTTAGAGGAAAGGAGGATAAGTTGGTTACATTCATTTCTAATACTGTTGAAATTTCCGTGGGCGGAGGCAACGGTTGTAATCCAGATTTGTTCGATTTGTGCTTCCTGCCCCCCCTCCTGCCTCGTTTTTTGACTGATGGCTTGGGTTTTCTGTTCTAAACGTGGAGTGTGGACGAGTTCTTATATTATCATCTTCTGACAAACAGTCAGCAGAGTCCGGCTCTGTAGAACTGAAGCTCACTCTGTTTGGTAGATCTCTGTATTGACTGCGATATTGGTTTCGTTTTTTGAGGATAGGTCTAGGTCTTGTTTGTTTTCTCGTTCGTTGGCTCCAATTGTAGATTTCATTATGGGTATAATCTCTTGTATCCCGCTGGAACTTGCTCTTTTTTGTTTCAGCAATAGAGTGGTCCAATTTGTCAATGGCAGTGGAAGTTCGGATTTGGAGGGAAGAAAAAGATGGTGTGTTAGAGAACACTTCAAGCGATTTTCTGGTATCAGCGATGTTGATGTCTAATTCTGACAATTTTAGCTCTTCCTGTTTAGTAATTAGTTTCATCAGGCTGATAGAGCATGTGGAGAGGGTCTCATTCCATTCTTTCAGGAAATCTTCAGTATAGATGAAGGTTGGTGTTTTCCTGAGGCGTAAACCTCTAGGTATCATATCTTTAGCGATGTAGTTCTTTAAGGTTGTAAGATCCCACCATATCTTGGCCTGTTGTGCGAGGTATTTTTCTAAGGTGTGAAACAATTCTTCTATTTCTTGGTGATTTTCAATATGGTTGCCATGGTTGCCAAAAACTTTTTCGGCTAATTCAGAGCGAGTAGAGAAAGCCCCAGCGGGCATATTGCTTGTTTGGTGTGTCATGTTATGACCAAGAATGCTCTCCAGGACAAGAAGGTAAAGGATATAGTGGATTTAAAAGCAATGTAAATCACAGGTAGGAAAAACCAGCGTATTCGTTTTCAATAATTTGTATGAAATTTTTTGTTGGTTGTTAGACTCTTGTATTATTGAAGAATTGTATATTTATCACGCCTGGATGCACACATATGAATGAACTCTCCGGTGTTCTAAGTTAGAACATACAGGAATATACGTATAGGGAGCTCGTAGGAAGAAGCCGATATTGCTGACAAATATAGAGAAAGGAAGGGGGGGAGGAGTCCTCCAGCTCACCTGACACTGTGGATTGTGTCGCTGCAGCGCCCGGGTCCTCGTGTCGGCACACGATCTGAAGCAGGTAAGGAAGGAGAAATGTGGACCAGCGCTGCGTGAGGTTTAAAATGGAAGCGGGTTTCCAAGTTTAATGTTTCTTAGTTAAAAGAGGTAGTCCAGAGAGAGTTAGTCCTGGTGTGTGGGTAAGCGGGCAGTGATATCCTCGGAGCCTACGCGTTTCGGATGCTTCTGCGTCCTTAGTCTTGGCTGTAATGTCTAATTTGAAAAGAGCGCGCTGTCATCTTTATATCCTGGTTTCCTGCGGTACAGCTGATTATTGAGTGCGTTCCACTGTTGTTAACTGGTTGGAACGCAAACCGGAAATAGGGATGGTTTCTACTCGTGTCGATATCTACATCTTTAGTTGCTTCAGGGGTTGACTGCTGCATAAGTATATAGAACGGAATTATTGATTATGTATACTAGACCTGAGTAAGATGTGTTTTATATTTCAGGTGATGTTGTTACGTGGAATGTGGGAGAGATCGACGGAACAGAGACATCTCTTCCGACTGTCTCATAACTCAGATTCAACTGCATAGTAGCAAATAGAATATTCGTAAGTATTTTGAGTTTGGGAAAATGTTAGTCTGGAAAAAATTGAATTGATTATTTATAAGTATTAGGATTATTCCATTCGTTTGTAAACTAAAAAATATTTAGTGACTATGGATTAGTAACTAATGCTCATTGTTATGAGTGGGCAGAAATAATGTATTGTGCAGAACTAGGATATAAGGGTGATATTCCCGATAATCTCGTGGCGCTCGATTGTGAATATTGAGGATGCGAAAATAAGAGAGGAGAAGGTGGGGATAGGACAACAACTGGAACAAAAAATTGGTGTAATTAAAACATGAATAGTATTAATGAGTGACGAAAAGTGGTTTAAAAGATATGAACGGTGATGTATATGACAAAAAGCACATGTTATGCATATACAGACCGTAGATATACGAGGGAGGGGGGGTCTTGGAGAGACGAGATATTAGCTCTTTAAATTAATAAATTGCTTTTTTGTATATTATACTTTAGATTGATTGTGTTCTTGGTCTATATAGAGATGGAGAGATACCGAAAAAAGAGGAGAGATAAAGAGGTGATATTGTGTCATTTATTCGGTTATTTAATATTGGAACATTAAATCTCTTCTGAGGTTGAGGCCGTCTGGATATCTAGTTCTGAGTCTGTATATCCAGAATGCCTCCCTGAGGTGGGTTTTATGTTTGATGTCGCCTCCTCTTTTAGGGGGATGAATTTTTTCGATAGCATAGCAACGTAGATTTTTGGTGTTGCGATTATGTTGTACAATGAAATGTTTTGATGCATTGGAGATATTAGTGATGTTGGTGTTTCTCACGTAACTAAGATGTTCTAAAATTCTTGTTTTTAGTTTTCTATTCGTACATCCCACATATTTTAAATGACATTCTATACATTCAATGATATAAACGACTGATTCGCTGTTGCAGTTGATATAGTTTTGAATACTGAATGTATCTGTTTGTGTGGAATTGCTGAATGTTTTTGTGGGATGAGCAAAGGAACAGGTCTTGCAGGGATGCTGTCCGCATTTATAAAAACCTTTGGTTTCTAACCATGTTGTTTTGATGTTTTCGTTAGGTGTGAATAGTGACGGAGATAACACAGTGCCTAGAGAGGGTGCCTTTCTTGCCACGACTCTACAGCCTTCGGCCAAGATGGAGCGAAGATCATCATCTTCTTGGAGGATTGGTAAGTTGTTGGTGATTATCTTTTTGATTTGCATGAATTGGTTACTTTGTTGTAGGATTAAAGTGGGTTGGTTACCACTAGAAGGTATTGTGGAGTCTTTTTTGGTGTGTTTGTTATTGTATGCAAGTAGGTCGGTTCTAGGTATTTTGGTCATGATGTCACTTGCTCTGTCAAGTGACCATGTGGGATAGCCTCTTGCTCTGAGTCTAGTCTTGATCGAATTTTGTTCGATTTCGAACTGGCTGTGGGAGGTGCAATTTCGTTTGGCATGGTGTAGCTCGCCCACTGGTATGGCCTTGATGGTCTGCATTGAATGGTTACTTCTTGCATGAAGGATGTTGTTTGAGGAGGTAGGTTTTCGATAAGTTTGAGTAGATATTATGTGCCCTTCCGTGCCTTGTAGTTCTAAGTCCAAGAATGTGATGTTGGTGGTATCGTAATGATAAGTGAACTTGAGATTGCAGTTATTTTGGTTGAGGGTTTCTACAAAAGCAGGGATGATGTCAGTATCCCCTTTCCAGATGAGTAATATATCATCTATATACCTTCCGTACCATTCAATGCAGTGGCCGTATGTATTGTCAGTAGAGAAAATATGAGACTGTTCCCACCAGGACATGACTAGGTTGGCTATCGAAGGAGAGAACTTGGCTCCCATGGAGACGCCCTTGAGTTGAAGATAATATTTTGTGTCAAATTGGAAGTAATTGTTGGTCATCAAAAACATGAGTACATCTAAGATGAACATTTGGAAGTTTTTGTCATATACGCTGTGTTTGGTGAGATAGTACTCAAGGGCGGCATAGGCTACGTGATGAGGAATAGATGTGTATAAGGACACAACATCACATGTGAGCCATGTGAAATTTTTTTCCCATCTTTTATCACATAGTGAGTTGAGGACGTTCTTGGTGTCTTTGAGGAAACCAGGAGCTGTTTGTGCTAATGGTTGCAGCAGTGTATCCAGCCACTCTGATAATTTTTCCAATATTGACCCGATGCCTGAGACAATGGGTCTCATCGGTGGAGGAAAAATCTGTTTATGGATCTTTGGAAGTGCGTGGATGATTGGAGTAATGGGTTTATCGACAAGAATAAAATCGGCTTGTTTTTTAGTTATAAAACCTCCTAGTTGACCATCGTTAAGAAGTCTGTTCATGTGATTTTTAATACTGTCAACTGGGTTCTTCTCCAATACTTTGTAAGTTGTTTTGTCCGATAGCATGTTGATGATGGATTGTTTATAGTCGTTCTTGTTCATTACAGTGACACTGCCTCCTTTGTCCGCCATTTTTATGACTATGTCTTTATTGTCGTGTAGAGACTTGACCGCTTGTTTATGTAAAGTCGACATGTTGGTTATTGGGTATTGGAGTTTAAGGCTGTCCGCCAGGGTTTGTAATTCTTTTTCTATGACCGTTTGGAAACGGTCCATAGAGTCTGATCGTGAACTTGTGGGGTAGAACTTGGGGTTAGATGTTAAAAAGTTCGTGGCTGTAGTCACTGTTTGATTATGAGTCTCCGTGCGTAAATGGTCCAGGCACGCTAAAGTGGTGAGTTCTTGGAAGGAGAATTTGTCAAGACTAGACACTGGGTGTGCTGGATGGACGTCCTCTTCAATCGGAATGGTGAGAGAAGGTGATGATGGAGCATTGTCCGGAACGGTATTGTCCTGCGTGAGAAAATGCTTTTTCACGGTCAGGTTTCGGATAAATTTATTAATGTCCAATAATGTGTTGAATAATTTGAAATTGTTTTTGGGGGCGAAATTTAGACCCAGAGATAAAACTTCAATTTGTTCCTTGGTTAGAGGAAAGGAGGATAAGTTGGTTACATTCATTTCTAATACTGTTGAAATTTCCGTGGGCGGAGGCAACGGTTGTAATCCAGATTTGTTCGATTTGTGCTTCCTGCCCCCCCTCCTGCCTCGTTTTTTGACTGATGGCTTGGGTTTTCTGTTCTAAACGTGGAGTGTGGACGAGTTCTTATATTATCATCTTCTGACAAACAGTCAGCAGAGTCCGGCTCTGTAGAACTGAAGCTCACTCTGTTTGGTAGATCTCTGTATTGACTGCGATATTGGTTTCGTTTTTTGAGGATAGGTCTAGGTCTTGTTTGTTTTCTAAGTTTTTGTCATATACATCACCGTTCATATCTTTTAAACCACTTTTCGTCACTCATTAATACTATTCATGTTTTAATTACACCAATTTTTTGTTCCAGTTGTTGTCCTATCCCCACCTTCTCCTCTCTTATTTTCGCATCCTCAATATTCACAATCGAGCGCCACGAGATTATCGGGAATATCACCCTTATATCCTAGTTCTGCACAATACATTATTTCTGCCCACTCATAACAATGAGCATTAGTTACTAATCCATAGTCACTAAATATTTTTTAGTTTACAAACGAATGGAATAATCCTAATACTTATAAATAATCAATTCAATTTTTTCCAGACTAACATTTTCCCAAACTCAAAATACTTACGAATATTCTATTTGCTACTATGCAGTTGAATCTGAGTTATGAGACAGTCGGAAGAGATGTCTCTGTTCCGTCGATCTCTCCCACATTCCACGTAACAACATCACCTGAAATATAAAACACATCTTACTCAGGTCTAGTATACATAATCAATAATTCCGTTCTATATACTTATGCAGCAGTCAACCCCTGAAGCAACTAAAGATGTAGATATCGACACGAGTAGAAACCATCCCTATTTCCGGTTTGCGTTCCAACCAGTTAACAACAGTGGAACGCACTCAATAATCAGCTGTACCGCAGGAAACCAGGATATAAAGATGACAGCGCGCTCTTTTCAAATTAGACATTACAGCCAAGACTAAGGACGCAGAAGCATCCGAAACGCGTAGGCTCCGAGGATATCACTGCCCGCTTACCCACACACCAGGACTAACTCTCTCTGGACTACCTCTTTTAACTAAGAAACATTAAACTTGGAAACCCGCTTCCATTTTAAACCTCACGCAGCGCTGGTCCACATTTCTCCTTCCTTACCTGCTTCAGATCGTGTGCCGACACGAGGACCCGGGCGCTGCAGCGACACAATCCACAGTGTCAGGTGAGCTGGAGGACTCCTCCCCCCCTTCCTTTCTCTATATTTGTCAGCAATATCGGCTTCTTCCTACGAGCTCCCTATACGTATATTCCTGTATGTTCTAACTTAGAACACCGGAGAGTTCATTCATATGTGTGCATCCAGGCGTGATAAATATACAATTCTTCAATAATACAAGAGTCTAACAACCAACAAAAAATTTCATACAAATTATTGAAAACGAATACGCTGGTTTTTCCTACCTGTGATTTACATTGCTTTTAAATCCACTATATCCTTTACCTTCTTGTCCTGGAGAGCATTCTTGGTCATAACATGACACACCAAACAAGCAATATGCCCGCTGGGGCTTTCTCTACTCGCTCTGAATTAGCCGAAAAAGTTTTTGGCAACCATGGCAACCATATTGAAAATCACCAAGAAATAGAAGAATTGTTTCACACCTTAGAAAAATACCTCGCACAACAGGCCAAGATATGGTGGGATCTTACAACCTTAAAGAACTACATCGCTAAAGATATGATACCTAGAGGTTTACGCCTCAGGAAAACACCAACCTTCATCTATACTGAAGATTTCCTGAAAGAATGGAATGAGACCCTCTCCACATGCTCTATCAGCCTGATGAAACTAATTACTAAACAGGAAGAGCTAAAATTGTCAGAATTAGACATCAACATCGCTGATACCAGAAAATCGCTTGAAGTGTTCTCTAACACACCATCTTTTTCTTCCCTCCAAATCCGAACTTCCACTGCCATTGACAAATTGGACCACTCTATTGCTGAAACAAAAAAGAGCAAGTTCCAGCGGGATACAAGAGATTATACCCATAATGAAATCTACAATTGGAGCCAACGAACTAGAAAACAAACAAGACCTAGACCTATCCTCAAAAAACGAAACCAATATCGCAGTCAATACAGAGATCTACCAAACAGAGTGAGCTTCAGTTCTACAGAGCCGGACTCTGCTGACTGTTTGTCAGAAGATGATAATATAAGAACTCGTCCACACTCCACGTTTAGAACAGAAAACCCAAGCCATCAGTCAAAAAACGAGGCAGGAGGGGGGGCAGGAAGCACAAATCGAACAAATCTGGATTACAACCGTTGCCTCCGCCCACGGAAATTTCAACAGTATTAGAAATGAATGTAACCAACTTATCCTCCTTTCCTCTAACCAAGGAACAAATTGAAGTTTTATCTCTGGGTCTAAATTTCGCCCCCAAAAACAATTTCAAATTATTCAACACATTATTGGACATTAATAAATTTATCCGAAACCTGACCGTGAAAAAGCATTTTCTCACGCAGGACAATACCGTTCCGGACAATGCTCCATCATCACCTTCTCTCACCATTCCGATTGAAGAGGACGTCCATCCAGCACACCCAGTGTCTAGTCTTGACAAATTCTCCTTCCAAGAACTCACCACTTTAGCGTGCCTGGACCATTTACGCACGGAGACTCATAATCAAACAGTGACTACAGCCACGAACTTTTTAACATCTAACCCCAAGTTCTACCCCACAAGTTCACGATCAGACTCTATGGACCGTTTCCAAACGGTCATAGAAAAAGAATTACAAACCCTGGCGGACAGCCTTAAACTCCAATACCCAATAACCAACATGTCGACTTTACATAAACAAGCGGTCAAGTCTCTACACGACAATAAAGACATAGTCATAAAAATGGCGGACAAAGGAGGCAGTGTCACTGTAATGAACAAGAACGACTATAAACAATCCATCATCAACATGCTATCGGACAAAACAACTTACAAAGTATTGGAGAAGAACCCAGTTGACAGTATTAAAAATCACATGAACAGACTTCTTAACGATGGTCAACTAGGAGGTTTTATAACTAAAAAACAAGCCGATTTTATTCTTGTCGATAAACCCATTACTCCAATCATCCACGCACTTCCAAAGATCCATAAACAGATTTTTCCTCCACCGATGAGACCCATTGTCTCAGGCATCGGGTCAATATTGGAAAAATTATCAGAGTGGCTGGATACACTGCTGCAACCATTAGCACAAACAGCTCCTGGTTTCCTCAAAGACACCAAGAACGTCCTCAACTCACTATGTGATAAAAGATGGGAAAAAAATTTCACATGGCTCACATGTGATGTTGTGTCCTTATACACATCTATTCCTCATCACGTAGCCTATGCCGCCCTTGAGTACTATCTCACCAAACACAGCGTATATGACAAAAACTTCCAAATGTTCATCTTAGATGTACTCATGTTTTTGATGACCAACAATTACTTCCAATTTGACACAAAATATTATCTTCAACTCAAGGGCGTCTCCATGGGAGCCAAGTTCTCTCCTTCGATAGCCAACCTAGTCATGTCCTGGTGGGAACAGTCTCATATTTTCTCTACTGACAATACATACGGCCACTGCATTGAATGGTACGGAAGGTATATAGATGATATATTACTCATCTGGAAAGGGGATACTGACATCATCCCTGCTTTTGTAGAAACCCTCAACCAAAATAACTGCAATCTCAAGTTCACTTATCATTACGATACCACCAACATCACATTCTTGGACTTAGAACTACAAGGCACGGAAGGGCACATAATATCTACTCAAACTTATCGAAAACCTACCTCCTCAAACAACATCCTTCATGCAAGAAGTAACCATTCAATGCAGACCATCAAGGCCATACCAGTGGGCGAGCTACACCGTGCCAAACGAAATTGCACCTCCCACAGCCAGTTCGAAATCGAACAAAATTCGATCAAGACTAGACTCAGAGCAAGAGGCTATCCCACATGGTCACTTGACAGAGCAAGTGACATCATGACCAAAATACCTAGAACCGACCTACTTGCATACAATAACAAACACACCAAAAAAGACTCCACAATACCTTCTAGTGGTAACCAACCCACTTTAATCCTACAACAAAGTAACCAATTCATGCAAATCAAAAAGATAATCACCAACAACTTACCAATCCTCCAAGAAGATGATGATCTTCGCTCCATCTTGGCCGAAGGCTGTAGAGTCGTGGCAAGAAAGGCACCCTCTCTAGGCACTGTGTTATCTCCGTCACTATTCACACCTAACGAAAACATCAAAACAACATGGTTAGAAACCAAAGGTTTTTATAAATGCGGACAGCATCCCTGCAAGACCTGTTCCTTTGCTCATCCCACAAAAACATTCAGCAATTCCACACAAACAGATACATTCAGTATTCAAAACTATATCAACTGCAACAGCGAATCAGTCGTTTATATCATTGAATGTATAGAATGTCATTTAAAATATGTGGGATGTACGAATAGAAAACTAAAAACAAGAATTTTAGAACATCTTAGTTACGTGAGAAACACCAACATCACTAATATCTCCAATGCATCAAAACATTTCATTGTACAACATAATCGCAACACCAAAAATCTACGTTGCTATGCTATCGAAAAAATTCATCCCCCTAAAAGAGGAGGCGACATCAAACATAAAACCCACCTCAGGGAGGCATTCTGGATATACAGACTCAGAACTAGATATCCAGACGGCCTCAACCTCAGAAGAGATTTAATGTTCCAATATTAAATAACCGAATAAATGACACAATATCACCTCTTTATCTCTCCTCTTTTTTCGGTATCTCTCCATCTCTATATAGACCAAGAACACAATCAATCTAAAGTATAATATACAAAAAAGCAATTTATTAATTTAAAGAGCTAATATCTCGTCTCTCCAAGACCCCCCCTCCCTCGTATATCTACGGTCTGTATATGCATAACATGTGCTTTTTGTCATATACATCACCGTTCATATATTTTAAACCACTTTTCGTCACTCATTAATACTATTCATGTTTTAATTACACCAATTTTTTGTTCCAGTTGTTGTCCTATCCCCACCTTCTCCTCTCTTATTTTCGCATCCTCAATATTCACAATCGAGCGCCACGAGATTATCGGGAATATCACCCTTATATCCTAGTTCTGCACAATACATTATTTCTGCCCACTCATAACAATGAGCATTAGTTACTAATCCATAGTCACTAAATATTTTTTAGTTTACAAACGAATGGAATAATCCTAATACTTATAAATAATCAATTCAATTTTTTCCAGACTAACATTTTCCCAAACTCAAAATACTTACGAATATTCTATTTGCTACTATGCAGTTGAATCTGAGTTATGAGACAGTCGGAAGAGATGTCTCTGTTCCGTCGATCTCTCCCACATTCCACGTAACAACATCACCTGAAATATAAAACACATCTTACTCAGGTCTAGTATACATAATCAATAATTCCGTTCTATATACTTATGCAGCAGTCAACCCCTGAAGCAACTAAAGATGTAGATATCGACACGAGTAGAAACCATCCCTATTTCCGGTTTGCGTTCCAACCAGTTAACAACAGTGGAACGCACTCAATAATCAGCTGTACCGCAGGAAACCAGGATATAAAGATGACAGCGCGCTCTTTTCAAATTAGACATTACAGCCAAGACTAAGGACGCAGAAGCATCCGAAACGCGTAGGCTCCGAGGATATCACTGCCCGCTTACCCACACACCAGGACTAACTCTCTCTGGACTACCTCTTTTAACTAAGAAACATTAAACTTGGAAACCCGCTTCCATTTTAAACCTCACGCAGCGCTGGTCCACATTTCTCCTTCCTTACCTGCTTCAGATCCTGTGCCGACACGAGGACCCGGGCGCTGCAGCGACACAATCCACAGTGTCAGGTGAGCTGGAGGACTCCTCCCCCCCTTCCTTTCTCTATATTTGTCATAATCATTGAGGCATTAGGAACAGAGTTCTCAGTGGCGGATTAAGTAGACCATAGGCCAGTGGCGTAGCTATAGGGATTGCAGCGGTCGCAGTTGCGACCGGGCCCCTAAGCCTGGGGGGCCCACGGGCCCCTGTTGCCAACCGGCGCCAACTGTAGAATAGATTTTTTAAACTTTTACTTGCGGTGACTCCAACATTAGGCAGGGCCCTCACGTGACGTCACGATCACATGGTACACTCAGTGTACCATGTGACATCACGTGAGGGGCGTTCCAGGCATTCAGGAAGAGAACGCAGCGTGGTGTGGACAGAGGAAGAGAGCCTGGATGCACTGGAAGTTGGAGCCGATCATCCGACTCCTCAGAAAACAACAAGACCTGGTGAGGGGGCCGGTAGTGTAGTGTAATTTAATGTAATGTGATGTGTAGTGTAATGTAATGTATTGTATCGTGCTGTCTATGTTTGTGGTGGAGAGAGGACAGCACAATACAATATATTACAAACTCTGGGTCGCGACTCCCTGGGGGCGTCGTGTGAAGACATCCGGGGGGTCATGAGCCACTAAACGAGGTTCCTGTTCCAACTGTATCTGTGTCGTCAGGACACAGATACAATTGAATTCAATGCTGGAGCAAGGAGCTGACGGCCCCTTGCTCCAGAATTCACTGTGCCGTGAGCCATGAACGCTGCAGCCAGGCGCGATGTAGTGACGTCATCACGCCTGGCTGCACAGAGTCACTCACAGCACAGTGGATGAGAAAGATCTCCACCCATCGGGGGAACGGGGCTAGGTAAGTAGTTTTCTATTCGGCACATATGGGGCATTATATTGGGTATGGGAGGGGGGCTGTCTGCTATGGGGGAGCATTATACAGGGGGCTGTCTGCTATGGGGGTGCATTATACTGTGGGGGGAGCTATGGAGGTGCATTATACAGGGGGGCTGTCTGCTATGGGGGTGCCTTATACTGTGGGGGCAGCTATGGAGGTGCATTATACTGTGGGGGTGCATTATACAGGGGGGCTGTCTGCTATGGGGGTGCATTATACTGTGTGGGCGCTATGGAGGTGAATTATACTGTGGAGGAGCAATATACAGGGGGCTGTCTGCTATGGGAGTGCATTATACTGTGGGGGCAGCTATGGGGGAGCATTATACTGTGTGGGGGTAGCTATGGCTGGCATTATACTGTGTGGGGGCAGCTATGGCTGGCATTATACTGTGTGGGGCAGCTATGGCTGGCATTATACTGTGTGGAGGCAGCTATGACTGGCATTATACTGTGTGTGGGGGCAGCTATGGCTGGCATTATACTCTGTGGTGGCAGCTATGGCTGGCATTATACTCTGTGGGGGCAGCTATGGCTGGCATTATACTGTGTGGAGGCAGCTATCGCTGGCATTATACTGTGTGGAGGCAGCTATGGCTGGTATTATACTGTGTGGAGGCAGCTATGGCTGGTATTATACTGTGTGGGGGCAGCTATGGCTGGCATTATACTGTGTGGAGGTAGCTATGGCTGGTATTATACTGTGTGGAGGCAGCTATGGCTGGTATTATACTGTGTGGGGGCAGCTATGGCTGGCATTATACTGTGTGGAGGTAGCTATGGCTGGTATTATACTGTGTGGGGGCAGCTATGGCTGGCATTATACTGTGTGGAGGTAGCTATGGCTGGTATTATACTGTGTGGAGGCAGCTATGGCTGGCATTATACTGTGTGGAGGCAGCTATGGCTGGCATTATACTGTGTGGAGGCAGCTATGGCTGGTATTATACTGTGTGGAGGCAGCTATGGCTGGTATTATACTGTGTGGGGGCAGCTATGGCTGGCATTATACTGTGTGGAGGTAGCTATGGCTGGTATTATACTGTGTGGGGGCAGCTATGGCTGGCATTATACTGTGTGGAGGTAGCTATGGCTGGTATTATACTGTGTGGAGGCAGCTATGGCTGGCATTATACTGTGTGGAGGTAGCTATGGCTGGTATTATACTGTGTGGAGGCAGCTATGGCTGGTATTATACTGTGTGGAGGTAGCTATGGCTGGCATTATACTGTGTGGAGGCAGCTATGGCTGGCATTATACTGTGTGGGGGCAGCTATGGCTGGCATTATACTGTGTGGGGGCAGCTATGAGGGACATTATACTGTGTGGGGGCAGCTATGTGGGGTATTATACTCTGTGGGGGCTTATAGGTCTGCCACAGTGTGTCCTCCCAGTATCCGGGCCTCTATATTTTTATCTTCAGATGTTTTTATTTTTCAATAAAAAAAATATATTATTTACTACTATGAGATGTCATCCCTATTATTATTATTATTATTATTATTATTATTATTATTATAATGTATTCCCCTAATAAGATTTTGGTCCTGCCGTTGGGCAAGGCGACTGCGTATAGGCGCTAGCAGGGTCTGCTTGGGGAGGGGTAGGGGGGCCCAAGTTGAATTCTTGCACCAGGGCCCATCAGCCTTTAGCTACGCCCCTGCCACAGGCCCTGGGCTGTTCCACAAACTTGGGCCCACCTTCCCCACCGCTGCTCTAGTGGGCCCAACGTGAACACCACCTTTCTGTGCGAGCATTGACAAATGTACGTTTAACAGCGTCCCACTGGTATCCTCAGAGGGGTGATATAGATCGAGAGGGTCAGGCTACATTCACACGAGCGTATTAGATTCACGCGCATAAAAAACGCACGTGAATCTGGTCCGTGTGTGTTGCGTAATGCATCAGTGTGCTTTGTAAGTGGCATGTGTTTTTAACACACTCTGAAAGCACATATTTTTTCAAACGAATTGATGCGCAAATCACGCACCACACGCGGATGTGCGTCCGTGTGCGGTGCGTGGTTTTCGCGCACCCATTGACTTCAATGGGCACGTAGGTGCGTGAAAACGCTCCAATATAGGACATGAAGTGAGTTTCAAGCAGCGGACTCTCGCGCATGTGTGAACAGCCCCATTGAAGTAAAATGGTTATTCACGCTAGTGTGAGTGGGCCCTTAGGCAGAGATGCAGGCTCATGCAGTGCAGATTTGTATCGGGGTAATACTGCTTAGGCACAAGATGTCAAGGGCACATAATCAAGGTTTGTCTGTGTGTCAGGGCACCCCTGTATTATCTTCTCTGATATGTCAGAGCTGGTGGATATCCTCAGATATGGAGTACAAGAGGTTCCCCTTCGGTCCGTCCGCATGCACTGTCCCAGAGTGGGAATTTAAGACGGCGGCAGAGGGAGGCGGGGAAATGGTGTCCTCCGGCCTGTGTGTTTGTGTGGTCCGGGGGATGGAGTAGGTTGTCCCACTCACCTGGAGGCCAGTGTTCAACTCAGTAGTGCATGCCCAGGCGATGTTGTCAGCCAGCGGGGACCACCAAGATGGCGGCAGAAGGCAGTGGGAAAGACGTTCATCGGCCGGTATAGTTGTGTGTCCTGTGGGATAGAGTGGGGATTCCCACTCACCTGGAGGTCGATGGTCGCCTCAAAATTGCAGGCCCCGGTGTCATCAGCAGCGATCATCAAAATGGCGGCAGGTGCCGTTCACAGTGTTCCGGCGTCACACCGCCCAGGTCTCCGGGGAGATCAAAATGGAGAGCTCCCCTAGGATAGTCAGCCCCAGTGGTTATAGTAAAGGTGCTGACGACTGCTTAGCGGGCGTGATGGCGTCGATGCACCTTGGATTCCAGCAGACTGTGACGGAGCTCAGTCTAAAAGCGGCCATCCATGATGCCCCACCCCCGGAAGTCCGAGCGGAAATTTTATGCAGCGTGTGCATGAGGTTTGTTAAAATCTCATCTGCTTTGCTACTACTGTATTTTCCGTCCGCAAATTGGGCCTGAAAATTTGCAGTGTATCCACTACATGTGAACATACCCTGAAGAATAATGTGTGCTAAGATATGAACGCTTGAAGTCACAGGGTTGTTGCAGTGTTGGTATGAAGATCCTGTACGGATTCAAATTGACAAACACATGAACACGTCATCTTACATGACCGCAGGGCCAATCCCGGCTGCTCGGTTAGCCCTTCATTCGTGTTATGATGCCATATGGACATTATATTGTTTTATACAGTTGCACTGGGATAAGCGGAACAGAAACGTTGCAGAGTCGGTACAGTAAATAAATTGAAATCATTTTGCAAATGCAGAAAAAAAAAAAAAAAGAGACTAGACGCTAAGGGTATGTTCACACGCCCTATTACGGACATAATTCAGGTGTTTTACGCCTGGAATTACGCCCGAAAAAACGGCTCCAAACCGTCGGCAAACACCTGCCCATTGAATTCAATGGGTCTTACGGTGTTCTGTGCAGACTGGCTTTTTTTTTAAGCACCGCTGTCACAAGACGGCTGCCTCAAAGAAGTGCATGTCACTTCTTGGGACGTAATTGGAGCCGTTTTTCATTGATTCCATTGAAAAACAGCTCCAATTACATCCGTAATGGACGCCGCAAAAAACACGCGCACTTCCAAAAACGTCTGAAATTCAGGAGCTGTTTTCGCCTGAAAACAGCTCCGTAATTTCAGACGTAATTGGCGTTGCCGTGTGAACATACCCTAATAGTTATTTAGCTCACACAAAGGTCTGGAAAAAATCCATTAAAATTAAATTTTAATAAAAATTTAAGCAATACGATTCTTAAAGAAAAATGACAACTTCACCCTGGGCCGAACTGGGAACAAAAATGAACCCTGGCTATGTACAATCATATATACACAAATAGTTGCTACTTACACATATACGCACACTTACTACATATGAGCACACATACATATTCAGTACAGACACATATCAATAGCAAACTTAATACAGATGTACACACGTACACAAATACTGTTTCATACAGGTTAGCTGCTGTGACATCACAAGGGTTTCAGTCAGGTAAGCTGCTGTGACATCACAAGGGTTTCAGTCAGGTAAGCTACTGTAACATTACAAGTGAGTTTTAGTCAGGAATACTACTATGACATCACAAGTAATTATTAGTCAGATATGCTGCTGTGACATTACAACTATATTTCCACCAGGTAACTGCTGTGATGTCACAATTTTTTCCGTCAGGTAAGCTACTGTGTTATCACAAGTGGGTTTAAGTCAGGTAAGCTCCTGTTATATACCAAATATGTTTCTGTGAGGTAAGCTGTTGTGACATCACAAGTGGTTTCAGACAGGTAACATGCAACCTAAGGGTAGCATAAAAATAGAAAAAAACTTTATGAATTTATTTAGTGAAGGCGTGAAGTAAAATTAAGTTGAGAGAAAGAAGAATAAAACAATTAAAAAAATTAATGACATATTAGATGAAAAAAAGAGAGCAACATATAAATATAACGAACAAATGAAAATTGATGTGATTTTTTTATTGGATTGACTACGTCAGAATACAGGTAGCATATAAAAATGTCAGTGATGTAACGGGATCCACAGAACATTATCCTAAAAGGCTCAGGGGTCATCAAATAGTGTTACAGGAAACGTAAGACAAGCCTTTACATTACAATAAAAAAACAAATATTACACACCTGATAATCCCCTGCCGCGCCAGCGCTGATGCTCTGGTATGTTTTATATCAATCACAGTTTTGCTGCTGTTTCTCCCCATTGAGGTTAATGGGATAAACTACTGGCCCACATTTACTAATGCAAATAGTTAGGCCCCATGCCCACGACCGTGCCCGTAATCACAGTCCGCGATTATAGGCACGGCCGGCCACTAGTGGCCGCGGTCAGCCACCCGCATTTTCGGCCTGTTATCCCATTCAAAGTATGGGAGCACGGTCCGTAAAAGGATAGGACATGTCCTATCTTTTGCGGAGGCTTTCTACGGGCCAGACACCTTCCGGCAAATATACGGGAAGGTGTCTGTGATCAATAGCGGAGAAATTCTACGGTCGTGTGGATGGGGCCTTAGACAGCATAAATTTAGACCACGTAGGTACAAAATGCGCCAAATTTATCACTGGTGCATGCTGCATGATAATTTTGCCACATGTTGATACTTTTCTAATACCACTTTTGATTTGGCTTGTTTTGTACCTTTTGTGGCAGGTTTTTTTTTAGCAAATATTAGCGCATTTTAGGCCACTCCCCCTTTTTAGGAACACTTAAAAAGTGTCTTGGGAGGCGCAAGCATCAAAATACACCAAGATTTGGCATATTTTTCAATACTTTCTAGACACAGCAGTAAATATGCCCTTTTTTTTCGTCTCACAATTTTAATTCCGTAGTCGTGGTGTGGCGCATCTCTGGACTGAGATAGTACAATACAGTAAATGCCGCAATTTCAGCACCCTGCTCATTTTAATATTCACGACGACAATTATTTGAACCTAGTGCCTTGTATTTTCTGGTTTATGTTTTACATGAATACAATTTTATTAAATCTATTTTAGGAAAAACTAATCTAGACACAATATGGTTATGAAATTAATTCCTTGTGTAAAACAATCCTTGTGGATGTAGCCGGGCTTTGGCTATTACAGATTGTGGGAAAGTTCTTACATCTTGGCTGCGAGCCCTGGACAAACTAAAAATCCCTTGATAATTTAGCTATATTTAGTTCTGTATAGAAACTTTGTGAGAACCAATTGTACTCACCCTCAGTCACTTTATAAAGTGCATATAGGACACTCACCATTTTTCTTATCGGAGTAGTGGCGAATGTTTACTTAACACTTTCTATAGACGTCTCATATATTTACTTCATGTAATCCCAATATCAGCAGGGAAGTTGTTCAGACCTAGTTTACAGTGTTAGGTTTGGCACAGCCTCATCCTAGTACTGGTACGCAGGCCTCACGCACACATCCCCTAGGATCTGTTCACATCGGCGTTCGGGTTCCGTTCACCAGTTTCATTCAACCTTTCCATCAGAGGAACAGATGATTGGAATGCCAAACAGAAAATTCGCTTCTATTTGCATTACCATTGATTTCAATGGTGATGCTCCCATTTCAGATTTTTTTTCACGGAAACAATAGCGCTGTTGACTACGCTATTGTTTCCGTGAAAACCCAGAAACAAAATTAAACACAAGCATCACCATTGAAATCAATGCGATAGTTTCCGTTCATCGGCTCCTCTGACGGAAAGGTTGAACAGAACCGATAAACGGAACCCGAACCGGACCTTAGCGAGACACATAGAACTTTAGTTCTATATAATAAGGAGCTGCAGGATAGTCCTATCGGATGTAAAAAAGAACAAACGGATCGACTTTCCATGATGTGGAGAAACCGGATTTCGTTGCCCTCTCACCCTTTTACGTGTGTATTAGGATACTTTGAAGTAGTCCTTTGACTGAACATGTTAAATTGGCTCCGTCCTGCATGTTGTACATGGCACGCAAACTCATACGTTAATTTCTTTGTATAAAAACTGAACAACTGTCGATCTTTTAGACTTCTTTGTATGCAGCTCATCCATAAACACATTGTATAGATGTAAATATGCAAAACAGTGTGATCACCAAGATCTCATAATTCCTCGTGCTGATGTTACTTAACCCTGTTATCTCCTGGACAAAACATTTTAAAAACGTAGGTCGTGTTCACATCTGCATTGGAGGGGCCTTCGTTGTAGATTCCGTCATTTTTACCAGGCAAAACAGCGCAGCATGCAGTGAAACGACAGACACCATGTCGGAAACACGATAGAACAAAGTCAATGAGTTTTGTCGGACGCCATTGGTGTCCGCCATACGATGGCTCTGGCATTTTCGTTATGCTTCTATGACAGAGCAAAACAATGGAAACCCTGACGCAAATGTGAATAGACTAAGTCCACTAAAAACCTTAAACTGTATACGCATAAACTGACCAGTGTATTGTTTCTATCCAAGTGATGTCACATTGCTAGGACATACATTACTTTGCAATAGGTGGTGGTCAGACTGCCGGGACCCCCTCTGATCCTGAGAACGAAGCTCTAAAATAGCGCTGCCCCCGCTGTGCAGAGAACTGCAGGCAGGAAACCGCCTGGCTGCCACAATCGACACATCCACCTTATTTTAAATTTTTATATATTTCTTGTCTTTTTTTTAATGAAGCAATTACAATTTACAGGTAAAGCATATCTTTTAGATGGAGTCCTCGGAGCTGGATTGAGTCTTATGAAAGAAGCCGGTCATGAAATAGATAAAATGAACGGTCCCTTTTTCTAGCTTGTTCCTTCACATCCTGAGGACAGACGAGGCGCTCCAGTTTATTTCTTTGCGCTGTCTTTGGCCTGTGTCTCTTTAGAACCGCACATAGAGCTCAGTTTCATTAACATCTCCTTTGATGTGACATTTTCGGATTTAAACACCAGCCGTTCACCATCACCTGCAGACAGAAGAAAACCTCAGTAAGTAAAGACTTTCAAGGGTTACAGATTTTTCCAATAGATTTAGGCCTCATGCACTCGACCGTAGCCATGTGCACGGCCATGATTTTCGGGTCGACCGGGGGTGGAGTGTCACATATTTACTATGAGCCTATGTCCAGTCGTGTGCATGGCCCAATAGGAAGGAATGGGGCCGCAATTCTCCCATGGATTTTAGGGGGAATTGCGGCCGAAAAAGCACATTTGTGTGCATGGGGCCTTAGATTGATTATTTAATCCATACGGCTCCTAATGGCAGAGCTTCAACTTTACAGAAAATATTTTTCCATTCATTTGTTCCATCATAGTAACAAAAGAACAAAAACAAAACACGGAAGAGTCAAATCCATTGCATGACAGACGCTAATGGCGTCTGACGGAACCCACTGGAGGGAATTCATCAACTTTTCTACTCCAGTCTTCTAGCATAGAAAAATTAGAAACGCATCAAGCTTCCTCCACTAATCTGAAAAATGAGTGGGCCTTGGCAAAAGTGGGAATGGTCCGCCATGTCCAGACAGATGTACTATAATTTACAGCAGAAATGTACACTAGCTCGTTGCTGGTGTAGATTTCCCTTTCAGAAGCATGGACAGACGGAAATTCACCTAGCTTAACCCCTTAATGACCAGCCTATTTTAGACCTTAATGACCAGGTTATTTTTTACGTTTTTCCATCGTCGCATTCCAAGAGCTATAACTTTTTTATTTTTGCGTCGACATAGCTGTATAAGGTCTTGTTTTTTGCGGGACAAGCTGTACTTTTTAATAGCACCATTTTGGGGGACATATTATTTATTGATTAACTTTTATTAACTCTTTTTGGGGGGGGGGGGGGGGTAGAAAAAAACCTGAAATTTCGCCACTCTTTTTCGCGTCCTAAATCTACGCCGTTTACTGTGTGGTATAAATAACACTAACTTTATTCAGCGGGTTGTTACGATTGCAATGATACCAAATTTCTATAGATTTTGTATGTTTTACACAGGAAAAACGTTTTTTTTCTCAAAATTATTTGTTTTTGTCTCTACATATTTGAAGAGCCATAGCTTTTTTATTTTTCGCCGATGCGGTTGTATGAGGGCTTTTTTTTTGCGGGACGACTTGTCGTTTTTATTGGTACCATTTTGGAGTAGATGCGACTTTTTCATCACTTTTTATCATTTTTTTAATTCAGGATTCACAGAAAACAGCAATTTTTCCATAGTGTTTTATTTTATTTTATTTTTTTTACGGCATTCACCGTGCAGGTTAAATAATATAATAGATTTATAGTCGGGGTCATTACGGACGCGGCGATACCAAATATGTGTAACTTTTTTACTTTATTTTGGTTTTTTAATAGTAAAGCAGTTTGTAAGGGGAAAAAGTGGGTTTTTCATTTTTTTATTTTTTATTAACTCTATTAAATTTTTTTTTAAACTTTTTTTACTAGTCCCACTAGGGGACTTTAATATGCGATCATCCGATGGATATTATAATACACTACAATACTTTTGTATTGCAGTGTATTACTGCCTGTCCGTTTAAAATGGACAGGCATCTGCTAGGACATGCCTCCGGAATGATCTAGCAGGCATTCACTACAGGCAGACCTGGGGGCCTTTATTAGGCCCCCCGGCTGCCATCGGAGACACAGACACTCGGCGATCTTATCGCCGGGTGTCAGTGGGATGAGAGGGAGCTCCCTCCCTCTCTCCAAAACCACTCAGATGCGGTGCACGCTATTGAGCGCCGCATCTGAAGGGTTAAACGGGTGAGATCGATACTAATATCGATCTCACCCGGCAGAGCAGGGACGCCCCCAGCTGCCTCTGGCAGCTGAGAGCAGCGAGATTTGACTGTTTATTTATCCTGATGCAGTGCCGTAAAAACGCTTATGCATCAGAATAAAGCCGGTTAGTGACGGACGTGAAAAGGCGTATTAGCGGTCACCAACGGGTTACATTAATAAATTAGGCGCATCTTACTCAAGCAATATTTATTTTAAGGCCGTCAAATGAAACGCAAGTCTTAAGAAATCTCCCCTATTGACCTTTAATGGGTTCCATCGGGGATATCGGTCATGGGGGCCTCTGTCGTTTTACTAGCAGAAACAGTGCAACATGTTGCACTATTTCTTCCGGCCTTTTTGACCCGATCTACAAAGAAGATAACGGAGCCTCTGACGCAGATGTAAACTGAGCCTTACACCCTTTAATTTTTCAATCCCCTCCAGAAGAAAAAAAATAAAACTAGGGAGTCTTTTTAGAAGACAAAATGAATGTTCCGCACCATAGAGAGCATGAGCGAGCAGTGCATGACTTTCTCCCATACGATATGCCCGCAGTACTGCTGAGAAGTGGCGCCAGGTCCGGTCACAGCCTTGGATCAGGTAAATACAAAGGGAGCGCCACTGTACCAGTTTGAGTTTTGCTCGGCAATTTTTCTTTAGGTTGTGCAACTTACCAAACAGAATATCTACTATTGGCTCCGAATTGTCATGCCTCACATCGACATTTATTTCACAATTTGTATTGGTGGTGCGGATTTTTTTCGAGTAAATCGCTTCCAAAAACTCTCTGAAAATAAAAGAAACATGTAAATATAAACATACAAGAACACATCATCCATGCCACAGAGACCCACACATAAAATCAAGGTCAATTTCACTAAAGGCTGCTCATAGGTCTGTAAGACAGTTCCCCACAACCCTAAAAATATATTATTTGTGTATCCAGAAAAAACATATGACATGAATACTAGATGCAGCTCTGGAGGGCCACGTTCCTACGCAGTAGAGATTTCTGCTGGGGCAATGACCTGAAATCCGTTAAGAAAAAAACCCATAAAGGGCCAGTTCACACAGCTGGAAAAACGTGCCAAAAAACGTCCGAAAATGCCTTCCAGTGATTTCAATGGGAGGAGTTTTCTTCCCGCGAGCGGAAAAACAGTCTTGCGGGAAAAAGGGACATGCCCCATCTTTGGGCGTTTACGCCGCTGACTTCCAATTGACATCAACGGGAAGCAGAGAAAGCGTATTTTGCAGCGTTTTATGCCCTCGGTGCTCAATGTCCACGGGCGAAAAACGCTGCGAAAATCGTCATGCCGGCAGAGTAAAATCTGCCTCAAAATTCCAAACGGAATTTTGAGGCAGATTTTCCTCCTGCAAAAAACTCTGTGTGAACCCGGCCAAAGCAATTCGCAAGAAGAAAAACATGACGTGTTTATGAAAATCAGCAGCGTGACCTCATGAACTTCTTCCTGCAGCGTGTGAATGAGGTTCTGTTGTGGATTTTCATTTGGCCTAAGGCGCTAATCACATGCCCCCATGGCTCTGATCTGTCAGCTTTACGTTGCCACTGGATTTTGTTTAGGCTAAACATGCGCTTATTCTATTTTTAATATTTTATAAGATCATATAGTAAAGTAAAAATAAACGGTGCTATATAAACTGAATTTTTTATGCTATTTTATTGCTTTTTGGGTATTGCACCTTACATAGGTGAGGGGCACGTCTATCCTAATGCTGATCACGTCCCATATATATGAACGAATCACTTCAAAATTGTAAAAACCTACAAGTACCTATAACATTTGCATTTATATGTAATTAAAGAGGACTTCCCAGCAAATATATTTATGGTGTATGGATTTGATGAGACATACATCACTTGGGGTTCCCCACAGATGAAAAGAACAAGCTCACTAGGATATCTTAGGCTTTGTTCACATTTGCGTTGGGGTCCCGTTCTGATGTTCCATCAGAGGTTTCAGTCAGAACGGGACCCTGAGCAGACACAAATGGACACCGGAAACCAGAGGTTTCCATCACCATTGATTTCAATGGTGACGGAGCCGGTGCCCGTTGCTTCTGTTTGTCTCTTTTGTGCACGGGATCCGTCGTTTTGCCAGAAGCAATAGCGTAGTCGACTACGTTAGAACGGGACCCCAACGCAGATGTGAACAGAGCCTTAAATAGGTTGTCTCACTAATAGCCTTTTACACTGGCTAATGGACATTCATTTGACAACTCGTTCTCAATCATTGTCCTGTGTAAACAGGGCAATGATCACCCTACGAACAAGCAAACGCTTTTTCATTGGCTGATGGGATCTTGTATGTGGCCAAAAAAAAATTGTCGCTAGTCGGCGGCACATCTGCGTGTAAACAAGATCTGGTGTCGACATAATGCAAAAGCATGGACAGAGGATTGTGGAATGATCGTTCATCCCCCATACATTACTCCTTGTAAATAGAGCTAACCAGTGTCGATTGGCGCTCGATTTCACTGCCAATATTGCGCCATCTAAAAGGACCTTAACACCCTATCCATATACCCGAGTAGGATACATGGACGTCATAAATGCAGGTCCCCTGCTTAGGATTCCCCTTAGCAGCTGGAGCAGAGAGCTGCTAAGGCCCCTTTCACATCACATTTTTGCCCTATGTTTGGCGTGTGTACGTCAGGAAAACGCCAGTTGTAAATGCTAAATGTGACCAAAGGGATCTATTACCCTAAGGGCGAATTTACACGAACGTGATTTGCGTCTGTGCAACCCGCGTGGTTTTCACGCGGGTCGCACGGACCTATGCAAGTCTATGGGGCCGTGCAGACTACCCGTGAGTTTTGCGCAGCGTGAGTCCGCTGCGTAAAACCCACGACATGTTCTATATTTCGGCGTTTTCCGCGCATCACGCACCCATTGAAGTCAATGGGTGCGTGAAAATCCCGCGCACCACACGGAAGCACTTCCGTGGGATGCGTGTTATTCGCGCAACAGCAGTAAAAAAATGAATGTAAACAGAAAAGCACCACGTGCTTTTCTGTTTACAAACATCCAAACGGATTGTCATTCATGATGGCGGCTGCGTGAAAAGCACACAGCCGCGCATCATATGAACATGACACACGGAGCTATTAAGTGCCTTTTGCGCACGCAAAACGCCGCGTTTTTTGCGCGCGCAAGACGCACATGCTCGTGTAAATCCGCCCTAACGGAGGCCAAAAGACTTTCCTTTTGGCCTCGGTCGGGCTGGTATACCTTTTGTTTAACCCCTTAATGACCAGCCTATTTTAAACCTTAATGACCAAGCCATTTTTTAAGTTTTTCCATCGTCGCATTACAAGAGCTATAACCTTTTTATTTTTGCGTCGACATAGCTGTATAAGGTCTTGTTTTTTGCGGGACAAGCTGTACTTTTTAATAGCACCATTTTGAGGTACATCTTATTTATTGATTAACTTTTATTAACTTTTTTTTGGGTGGGGGGGGGGGAATAGAAAAAAACCTGAAATTTCGCCACTCTTTTTCGCGTCTTAAATCTACGCCGTTTACTGTGTGATATAAATAACACAATAGCTTTATTCAGCGGGTTGTTATGATTGCAACGATAACAAATTTGTATAGTTTTTGTATGTTTTACTACTTTTACACAGTAAAAACGCTTTTTCTTCAAAATTATTTGTTTTTGTGTCTCCATATTTGAAGAGCCGTAACGTTTTTATTTTTTCGCCGATGCGGTTGTATGAGGCCTTTTTTTTGCGGGGAAAGACTTGTAGTTTTTATTGGTAGCATTTTGGAGTAGATGCGACTTTTTGATCACTTTTTATCACATTTTTTTAAAGTCAGTATTCACAGAAAACAGCAATTTTTCCATAGTTTGTTATTAATTTTTTTACGGCGTTCACCGTGCGGGTTAAATAATGTCATAGCTTTATAGTCGGGGTCGTTACGGACGCGGCGATACCAAATATGTGTAACTTTTTTACTTGATTTTTTTAATAGTAAAGCATTTTGTAAGGGGAAAAGCTGGGTTTTTCATTTTTTTCAAATTTTTTTTAAAATTAACTTTATTAAACTTTTTTTTTACTTTTTTACTAGTCCCATTAGGGGACTATAATATGCATTTCTCCGATCGCTATTATAATACACTGCAATACTTTTGTATTGCAGTGTATTACTGCCTGTCCGTTTAAAACGGACAGGCATCTGCTAGGTCATGCCTTTGGCACGATCTAGCAGGCATTCGCTCCAGGCAGACCTGGGGGCCTTTATTAGATCGATATTAGTATCGATCTCACCCGGCAGAGCAGGGACGCTCCCAGCCCTCAGCTGCCTCTAGCAGCCGAGAGCAGGGAGATTTGACAGCTCCCTGCTTGTTTACTTTATCCTGATGCAGTGCCGTAAAAAGGCATATGCATCAGAATAAAGCCCGTTAGTGGCTGCCGTTAAAAGGCGTATTGGCGGTCACTAACGGGTTAACAGGATACCGCAATAAAAAAAGTATACTTTTCTTTAACATGTATGGCATACACGTCACAGGCATCTGTTAAACACATACGTTATGGGCTCTTCATCATGTCAATGTTAAACGGATGCCATAATAGCCTGTGGGTGACAGATGCCTAACATTGGCTTAATGGTATCCGTTTAAAAGTAGAGGTCATGAAAAAGGTCGTGAGAGTTCATGACACATACAATTAACATATCCTATAAGGCCGGGTTTACACGTAGCGTAAATACTGCAGATTTTCTGCAACGGATTTCACTGAAGAAAATCTGCAGCATAATACAGTAGCAGCAGAGTAGATTAGATTTGAACAAATCTCATCCACGCTCTGCGTAAATGATAAGCGGGGAAAAAAAACGCTCAGAAATTGACCTGTGGTGCGTCTTTTAATCTGCACCATGTCAATTTTATTTGCGTAATCGCTGCTTTTTTGTTGCAGGTTTTCCCCATTGAATTCAATGGGGGAGGTAAAACCCGCAACAAATAGCAGATGTTGCGATTTTGCGACAGAAAAGCTGCAATGCTGCGCCAAAAATCGCAACACAGAACAAAAATAAAATCTTATACTTACCCAGAATTCTGTGCTTCTTTGTCCAAGCCGGTCTCCTGGAGTGATGTTTCATCCCATGTGATCGCTGCAGCCAGTCACAGCCAGCAGCAGTCACATGGGATGAAACATCCTCCTAGAAGGCCGGGCTGAAGGTTGTCAGGATGGGCGTTTTTTTTTCTTTTCTGTTTTACGCAGCGGATATTTCTGCCGAAATACTGCACCACAATTTGGTGCGGTTTTTCGGCCAGAACTCCCTGCGGCCGCCAGCGCGGATACGCTGTGCACTGTGTGAACTTACCCCATTAGTCTATAGGTCACTGTTAAACATTAGCTGTAGCGAATGTCTTAACGTATACGTTGTGAGCATTACCCAGCATGACGTACGCCAAAACATGTGATGTGAATGGGGCAGTGGCTCCGACGGGCTCCACCCATGAATTAGATGCACAACCATTCTCCAAAAAATTTACCCGTGGTGTGAAACGATGGTCCTGCTTTAGTGTTGCCTTTGTGATATAACCCCCCCCATCTACCATGACTATAATGCATTATGCCAGGAACCTTGGGACTGTGAGATAAACTCTCCCACTTTTCCTTTGCAGTAGTTTCGATAGATCTCTCTCAAAGACTACCAGGCAACAACAAAAAAGTAAGGCTATGTTCACATCTGCGTCGGAGGCTCCATGGCAGATCCCGCAGGGTTTTTCCACGAAGTTTACCAGAGAGAATAGCGCAGCATGCTGCGCTATTGTGTCCTGTAAAATCACAGACACGGAAAGCCAACGGAACCTATTAAAGTCAATGGGTTCCATCGGCAACAGGCGTTTTTCAACGGCCCGTTATTCCCTTGTTGTGATTCTCTGACGGAGCAGAATGGAACGGCTCAACACAGGTGTGAACCCAGAGACTCTGTCACCACGTTTTAAGTGCCCTATCTTCTACATAATGTGATCGGCGCTGTAATGTAGATTACAGCGTTTTTTTATTTAGAAAAACGATCAATTTTGACAGAGTTACGACCTATTTTAGATTTATGCTAATGAGTTTCTTAATGCCCAACTGGGCGTATTTTTACTTTTTGACCAAGTGGGCGTTGTAAAGAGTGTATGACGCTGACCAATCAGCATCATACACTTCTCTCCATTCATTTATTCAGCACATAGTGATCTAGCTAGATCATGATGTGCAGTCACTCACACATTAACGTTACTGAAGTGTCTTGAGAGTGAATAGACATCACCTCCAGCCAGGACGTGATGTCTATTCACAATCCAGACACTTCAATAACAGTTGTGTGGAATTTACAGCACAGCAAGAGTAATCTCGCGAGATCACGCTGTAAGCTGTCACTTACAGCGTGATCTCGCTTGCTGTGCTGTAAGTCCCACACAAACGTTACCGAAGTGTCAGGATTCTGAATAGACATCACGTCCTGGCTGGAAGCGATGTCTATTCACTCTCAAGACACTTCAGTAACGTTAATGTGTGAGTGACTGCACGTCATGATCTAGCAAGATTACTATGTGCTGAATAAATGAATGGAGAGAAGTGCATGACGCTGATTTGTCACTGATTGGTCAGCGTCATACACTCCTCTTTACAACGCCCACTTGGTCTAAAAGTAAAAACACGCCCAATTGGGCATTAAGAAAGTAATTAGCATAAATCTAAAATAGGTCATAACTCCGTCAAAATTGATAGTTTTTCTAAATAAAAAACACTGCTGTAATCTACATTACAGCACCGATCACATTATGTAGAAGATAGGCCACTTACAATGTGGTGACAGAGCCTCTATAAGGTGCGTTCACATATATCAGTTGTTCTTGTCTCTCAAATGATTATAACTGATGCTAAAATGTATCAGTTGCCATCAGACATTTTCACTATGAAACCATTAGTTGTCATGAGTTTTTACCACAATGGTCCACCAAAAAGGTAGTCTAGGGTCTGAAATGGTCCAATTTTATCAGAGTGGTGCATAGTTCGTGATAGATTGGATACATTATAGATTAGATACATGTTGTGTACCATGTAATTTCACAAAACTTCAGACATGATGCTGTAATGTCAGGGCTCTCCTTCTCTGCTCCGGCCCTACACTGAAGCCCAACACACAAATTGTAACGTCACGTATGTCATATTCAGTGCAGCAACGAGAGGGAGAGCCCAGAAGACCGCTGCTGTCCACTCACCACAGATCAGATCTTCGAAGAACCTTGTGAACCTGCAAAGACGCCAAACACTCGCCATAACTAAAGGGAGTAGCTAGCGTTCAGCACCTTTACAGCTACCCAATCCCACCCGGGACCTCACACAACGCAGAGATTGCTGTTTCTATTCACACAACAAGGTTCGGGTGTCAGCCGTTAAAAAACGTTTCCCCATTTCCATTCTTGACGGCCAATTGTGACCCGTTTTTAACTGTGTGTTCTAAAAACAAATTTCATGTGTAGATAGCGCCACAGTGCCCTCCGCACATAGCGCCACAGTGCCCTTAGAGGATGCCAGTGTCCTCTGTAGATAGCGCCACAGTGCCCTCTGTAGATAGTGCCACTCATGGCTCCTGCAGACAGCCCAACTCATGCCTCCCCTGCAGACACCGCCACTCATGCCCCCCCTGCAGACAGCGCCACTCATGCCCCGCCCTGCAGACAGCGCCACTCATGCCGCCCCCCCCTGCAGACAGCGCCACTCATGCCGCCCCCCCCTGCAGACAGCGCCACTCATGCCGCCCCCCCCCCTGCAGACAGCGCCACTCATGCCGCCCCCCCCTGCAGACAGCGCCACTCATGCCGCCCCCTGCAGACAGCGCCACTCATGCCGCCCCCTGCAGACAGCGCCACTCATGCCCCCCTGCAGACAGCGCCACTCATGCCCCCCCTGCAGACAGCGCCACTCATGCCGCCCCTCCTAACGCCACAGTCCATATATGTGTAGCGCTATGAGTGACACTAAATATCCCTCCTGCTCTGGGGAGTCCCACGCCGGCTGCTGCAGGAAGGAGGATGCGGCAGTAGCCGGCGTTGAACTTGCGAACAATTTACTGGATGATAAATCTCACCTGGTGGACTGCACGCTGGGCTGGAACGGGCACATGCGGACACTGATTCTCTTCACTGACTTCAGCACCACATCTATGCCCTTGGCGGACGCCATGCTTAGTGGTAAGGAGCAACTAAACTAAGGTTAGACTACAAATCCCAGAGTTCCCAGCCCACACCGGAAACGGAAGCTCAACAGCTGTGAAGCATGCCGGGAAGTGTAGTCTCTGATGCAAAAGGGTGGAGGTTGAGACATCGCTGGAAGTATAGAAGTGGAAGTGTAGCTTCTTGCTCTATAGACAGCAGTAAGTTCTGTGTGTGGTCGTGGTTGGTCGTGGTGTCATCATGACGCCCGGTCTTACAGACATCTCAAGGACCCGGGGTCTTATGCTGCAGCTGATGCTGTTCTGTGTTACAGTGGATGACAGGTGTTGTCATGCACACGTTACATGGTTTGGCTCTTTAAATGGGCAGACATGTCATTATAAGTATATTAGGGGGGTGACGGTCCATCAGCTGGACACACAGTCCACCTTAGTAAATAGCGCCACACAGCCCCCCAGTAGATAACGCCACACAGCCCCCCTAGTAGATAGCGCCACACAACCCCCCAGTAAATAGCGCCACACAACCCCCCTAGTAGATAGCGCCACACAGCCCCCCTAGTAGCGTCACACAGCCCCCCAGTAGATAACGCCACACAGCCCCCCTAGTAGATAGCACCACACAGCCCCCCTAGTAGCGTCACACAGCCCCCCTAGTAGATAGCGCCACACAGCCCCCCTAGTAGCGTCACACAGCCCCCCTAGTAGCGTCACACAGCCCCCCTAGTAGATAGCGCCACACAGCCCCCCTAGTAGCATCACACAGCCCCCCTAGTAGCGTCACACAGCCCCCCTAGTAGCGTCACACAGCCCCCCTAGTAGATAGCGCCACACAGCCCACCACAGGCCCTTGAGTAGGCCAGTGTGATGCAATTATGTCATTACGCTGGTCTGCGCAGGGACTATGTCATCAACATGTCTGGCAATGCTTCCGTAAATATGGACGGTATACAGATGCACATCAGTAGCCGTCCGTATTTACGGAAGCTCTCATAAACTTCTACTGACAAGAATAGGACAGGTTCTATGAGTTTTTCAGCACGGACACCCATCAGTAAAAATACTAAAAGGTGTCTGTGGCCAATAGAAATGAATGGGTCCGTAATTACTGATGGAAAATACTGTTGTGGGCATGGGGTACGCAGTAAGACGCAGCTCCTACAAGGTCCTGATGCCGAGCAGCGTCAGGGCCTTATATGCGACGCAGCGTTTAACGTCCTGATTCCTGCGTCACATACAACGCCCTGACGCTGCTCGGCATCAGTACCGTATTTTTCAGACTATAAGACGCACCCAGGTTTTAGACAACAGAAAATAGGAAAAAAATTCATACTTTACTTCTTTTACTAATAAAAAACTATTGGTTAAAAAAAATTTTTGTTCAGTTTCATCACATTCTGAGAGCCATAACCTATATTTTTCCATCGTTTGAGCGGTGTGAGGGCTTAGTTTCATTCTTTTTAGCGCTATGGTGACCAAAAGTCAACAATTCTTTTTTTTTTTTTATGCTGTTCACTGTGTGAGTCAAATAATGCTATATTGTAATAGTTGCGGACTTTTACGGACTTAGCGATACCATTTTTTTAAATTATGTTTTCATTGTGCTTGGGGAAAAAGTTTTTTTTTTTGGTAACCTTTAAAAAAAATTTACACTCCTGAAAATGTATCTAACTTTTTTTTCTTACACCATTTATTAGTTCCCCTAGGGGACTTCAACCAGCGATCATTAGATCGCTGGTACAATACACTGCAATACATGGATGAGTTACGGAAACAGCATAACTCGCTGAGCTAAGCTGTTTCCGTAACTTCCATAGTAGTGAATTGCAGTTACAGAAACAGCGTAGCACCACACAGAGCAGCTGAAAGGGGTTTAGGGGTACCCGTTCTGGAGATAGGTGCGGGTCCCAGAGTCTCTCGTGGGAAAACTCCTGTAATTTCGGATTCCCATTTGACCATATATGAAGGTTTAATAGCAGAGACGTAAGCAGTGAATAACGTGTAGAAAAGGGAAAAACCTTTAGCTTTGGGGAGTTTATTATTGAAAAATAACAAAGCCTGTCGGTCTAGCATTGGACTGGAGATATCTAAATATGACAGCGAATGCCTAATACATAAAAATGTGAAAAAGTCAGAGCATGGGATATTATATGTGGAGGATATATCCGCAAAGGAGCGCAAGTGTGAGTTCTGACAGAACGAATGCTCCCAATACCTGCTGCTTCCCAGGAGTCAACATTGATATTGTCTATATAAAAATACAAAAACCTGAGGGGAAGATCTCCCAAGTTCACACACTCATTAACGGGAGATTGAGGTATGAAGTACTTCCAAGCAGCCAAAGAGGTTTTTAAGCTTAGTAAAGGTACCAACGGGAAACAAGCAAGAGGAGTAAGCTTCAGGGCCGAGATAAGGGGCCTGCCCAGGGCACATTGTGCAATCCACACCCATTTCTTATCACAGGATGAGGGCCACCAGTATCTAATTTGATCTAGAACAACAGACATGTAATATTTATATAGATCAGGGACCCCCATCCCGCCAGCTTGCCACGATCTAACCATGGTGGAAATACGAACCCTGGGTCTCTTCCCACTCCAGATAAAGGACAATAAGATTTTCTGTAATTTAGGAAGAAATTAGGGGGGTAAGGGAATAGTCACCATACGGAAAACATAGAGGATTACTGGCATTATCAACATTTTAATAATCGCTATCTTTGAGCCCAAGACACTATAGAGCCTGCAAATTTATCAAGCATTCCAGAAATTCTCGAGAGGAGAGTAATTCACGGAGAATAACAAAGAGCCCGGGAAAGTAAAATGAATACCCAGATAGTGGATATTATCTCAAGTCCACACATACGGAAAGCGGGTCTGCAGAAGTGTCTGCGTAGTGAGGTCAATACCCATGCTCAAAACCTGAGATGTAGACTGATTGACACTATAATACGAGACCTCTCCGAATCCTTAAAGAGACTCTGTCACCACATTATAAGTGGCCTATCTTGTACATGATGTGATCAGCGCTGTAATGTAGATTACAGCAGTGTTTTTTATTTCGAGAAAACGATCATTTTTGACGGAGTTATGACCTATATTAGCTTTATGCTAATGAGTTTTTCAATGGACAACTGGGTGTGTTTTACTTTTTGGCCAAGTGGGCGTTGTACAGAGGAGTGCATGACGCTGACCAATCAGTGACCAATCAGCGTCATACACTTCTCTCAATTCATTTACACAGCACATAGCGATATCGCTATGTGCAGCCACATAACACACTATAACGTTACTGCAGTGTCCTGACAATGAATATACATTACCTCCAGCCAGGACGTGATGTGTATTCAGAATCCTGACACTTCGCTAATACAATCCCGACACTACAGCACAGCAAGCGTAATCTCGTTTGAAATTACAGTTTACAGCGTAATCTCGCGAGATTACGCTTCCTGTGCTGTAGTGTCGGGATTGTATTAGCGAAGTGTCAGGATTCTGAATACACATCACGTCCTGGCTGGAGGTAATGTATATTCATTGTCAGGACACTTGAGTAACGTTAATGTGTGTGTATGTGGATGCACATAGAGATATAGCTATATCCCTATGTGCAGTGTAAATGAATGGGGAGAAGTGTTTGAAGCTGATTGGTGACTGATTGGTCAGCGTCATACACTCCTCTGTACAACGTCCACTTGGCCAAAAAGTAAAACACGCCCAGTTGTCCATTGAGAAACTCATTAGCATAAAGCTAATATAGGTCATAACTCCGTCACAAATGATAGATTTTCTAAATAAAAAATACTGCTGTAATCTACATTAGGGCGGATTTACACGAACGTGTAATACGTCCGTGCAACGCGAGTGCTTTTCACGCACGTCTCACGGACCTATGTAAGTCTATGGGGCCGTGCAGACAGTCCGTGATTTTCATGCAGCGTGTGTCCGCTGCGTGAAACGCACGACATGTCCTATATTTATGCGTTGTGCGCGCATCACGCACCCATTGAAGTCAATGGGTGCGTGAAAATCACGCGCAGCACACGGAAGCACTTCTGTGTGACGCGCGTGATTCGCGCAACAGCCGTAAAAAGTATGAATGAAAACAGAAAAGCACCACGTGCTTTTCTGTTTACAAACATATAAACATTGTCATAATGATGGCGGCTGCGCGAAAATCACGCAGCCACGCATCATATGGTGATGACACACGGAGCTATTAAGTGCCTTTTGCGCAAAACGCACACGCTTGTGTAAATCCGGCCTTACAGCACCGATCACATCATGTACAAGATAGGGCACTTATAATGTGGTGACAGAGCCTCTTTAAGTAAAATGCCGACCTCATCAAGTGAGATTAAGGGGTCAGTAATTGCAGGTAGTACGTCTTCTGCATACAGACGATTTTATGAGGAACACGGCCCACCTGGATATCCGCATTTGCCCTAATAGCAGCGGCCGGAGGCTCCATTATGAGAGCAAAGGTTATGGGGGATGACGGACAGTTACAGAGTTGATTTATGTCAGGTATAATATTAGATTGGCATAAGTTGTTTAAAAAGTTAGTGTCTATTTAATATAAATCAACTTTTTAGATGGATAAAAATAAAATAAATTTCAGCCCAAATGTGTGTCCAAATGTGATGAGATTAGACAATGGTGAGTTGTTTTGACATATAAATCTGTCCCCCAGATTTTGCCACTTTAAAATATTGATGGCAATGGGACAGATTTCTCAAAGTGGCAGAAGTGCTTCATATTTATCACAGTTAATGTTTGAGGCCTAATTTATACCTATAATCCATTCAAGATTTATATAAGAATTTTGTACAGTACTATATGAGGTGTATAGACAAATTTAGGCTCTGTTTACATCTGCATTACGGTGAGGCGTTTAGTCACTTTTGATGCAGCGCTATTTTTACTGTCAAAACAATCGAAACCTTTGCCAGAACCCATTTTAACTTTCGTGATAAATGGAAATCATGGGGAAGATGTGAACAGAGCCTTACAATTTTTACGATATTCTACCAGCAGAGGGCACCAGACCACAACAGATGTTGTTTTACGGTATTGATGCTATTATTATGGAACATTGACTTTCCTGTCATGATATATGATAGAGATATTTGATATTTCAGAACGTAACATTGGTAAGTGACCTTGTACTGGGAACCCCAATGATGCCCAGAACACTGAGCTATACTACGTGGTTATTGACATGAACCCCTTTGGTGTTCAGTGGAGTTCTTATATTCTTGATTTTCGACGATGATACACCGGACGTCTGAATTGGCCAGATTAGAAAATTAAAAGCGTTCCATTACAGTACATTCAAAAGAAGGGACGATGGGCAACCCAGGCATATGTCATTGTGTATTGTAAATGGGCCTGATGGGGACACCATTATTTTTCAGTCTGGCAGTAGGGGTCTGGTAAAGTGTAAAAATGTTTGCTTTTAAGGAGAGGCCAAGACCTAATTGTAAGGTGGAGTGGGGGGTGAGCCCAGTAATTTTATTGAATACCTTTGTGTGAATTCACCTTAAGGGGGATATGATGTATTTGTGCATAATGCATGATATCCAAACACTAAGGCTATGTACACCTTCGAAAGTGTTTTTTTGTTTTGTTTTGTTTTTTAATAAGTGTGTTTGGTGCAACTTTCAAATTATTATTATTATTTTTTTTATTATTTTTTACTTTTTGAGATACAGCTGCTGAATCCTAAACCCGTCATCTCTGCGGGACTGACGGATTCAGTGTCAGTGGCTCCTGTGTGTGTCTAACAGGCAGGATCCACCTGTTATGCATCACATCAAAGTTCATAACTTAGATAAAGCAAAAATCAGCAGCAGCGGAACAAATAGATTAGGTGGGTGCACGCCTCTTGGGTCACAGTCCGATGACCCTTCAATGTAGAGAAAAGTAGAGAATGAGGCAGCAGAACCAAATAAGTGAAATAGTTACATAGTTAGTACGGCTGAAAAAAGACACATGTCCATCAAGTTCAACCAAATAGTGATCATGTTTCTTCCACATGCAACGTTTCAGCTCAGTATGAGCCTTTCTCAAGCATAACAGTGTAATAAAGTGAGAAAATATATGTATGTTTCATAATTACAGATCTCATTAAGGACATTTCATATAAAAAGTAATAGAAAAAGAGTACAAAATCTCATATAGAGTCAACTCCAATGTGATCATATGGAAATATACAAACATATGTAAATAAATATAAAAAAAGTGAAGTATACATACAGTATCATAATTATATTGTGTCAATAAGGTCAATCAATAGGATTAACAACACATGCATAAACAATCGTGAATATCATATTATCAGGTGTATAAAACATACATAGTTACTTCACCATCACTGGGAAAGCTGTCCGCGTCCTATACTGTCTACTGCACATGTCCACTAGTCAAACTAGGTCTAATCTAGCGCCTGTGTGCGTCCTGACATGCGCAATTGTATTCCAGAATACAGCGGGGGCCATCTTAGATAAGAGCACAGCCACTATCAAATCCCTTCAATGACAAGTAAATCAATACCAATGGAATGGATTCCATATAGATCGGCTGCCATCTTGGGACACCTAAATCCTTATATTAAAAATAATCACCATCTTGGTACACCCTAAATCTAGATCATAATAGGGATTTACAGAGGCGTAGCTAGGTTTTCCTGCACCCGGGGCAAAGATTCAGATTGGCGCCCCCCCCCCAATTTATTTCCCGACATCTCCTTCCCCCTCGCCATGTTTTCTTTCCCTACCAATCAATGAGGTGTAATTTTTTTTCACAATTTTTTTAATGTAACTCGAGTATAGAAGCATTTTTACATTTACAAGCGATATAGTTCTATAATGTAATTAACATGAAAATGAATTAAAAGAAAATAATTTTTACATTTACAAGCGAAATTTTTACATTTACAAGCGATATAGTTCTATAATGTAATTAACATGAAAATGAATTAAAAGAAAATAAATTAAAGAGGCCACACACAGCCCCCTGTAGATAGCGCCACACAGAGCCCCCACTGTAGATAGCGCCACACAGCCCCCCTTGTAGATAGTGCCACACACAGCCCGCTGCCCCTTTATAAATAGCGCCACACCCCCCCCCCTTGTAAATAGTGCCACATTCCCCCCCCTTGTAAATAGTGCCACATTTCCCCCCATTTAAATAGCGCCACACCCCCCCCCTTGTACTTAGCGCCACACTGTGAACAGACTGGTGAGCGGTAGCCTACCGCTACAACTCTCCGCTCTGCCTGGTGTGACTTACCGGAGAAGCCGAGGAGGTCATTCGGCGCAGGCAGCGACAGAGTTTCTTATGACTAGGGTTGGTGACAGCCAGGGCCGGCCTTAGCTTGGATGGCGCCCTGTGCGGGACTCTGTATTGCCGCCCCCTACACAAACCAAAAATTAACCACATATATGGACACGCTGGAACATATATACTGTACATACATAAAGACAGATATTTAGACATTCAGGCAAATATACATACACACATCTGGAATATATACATACAGGTGAATATATAGACGTACAGACACATATACGCACACACACCGGCAGATAAGTACACAGACAAGAACATATACAAATACATAAAAGGCACATATATACAAGCTCACATTCACAAACAGACCCATATATACCCACACAGGCACATATGTACACAGCACAGATAATGTAGTATATGTTACCTGCAGTCCTATGTAACACCACAGATAACACAGTGATAACTCTCTGAGTACAGATAGTAGTGTTACCTGCAGTCCTATGTAACACCACAGATAACACAGTGATAATTCTCTGAGTACAGATAATGTAGTAGATGTTATCTGCAGTCCTATGTAACACCACAGATAACACAGTGATAACTGTCTGATTACAGATAATATAGTAGCTGTTGCATGCAGTCCTATGTAACACCACAGATAACACAGTGATAACTCTCTGATTACAGATAATATAGTAGCTGTTGCATGCAGTCCTATGTAACACCACAGATAACACAGTGATAACTCTCTGATTACAGATAATATAGTAGCTGTTGCATGCAGTCCTATGTAACACCACAGATAACACAGTGATAACTCTCTGATTACAGATAATGTTGTAGTGTTGCCTGCAGTCCTATGTAACACCACAGATAACACAGTGATAACTCTCTGAGTACAGATAATGTAGCTGTTGCCTGCAGTCCTATGTAACACCACAGATAACACAGTGATAACTCTGATTACAGATAATGTATTAGACGTTACCTGCAGTCCTATGTAACACCACAGATAACACAGTTATAACTCGCTGAGTACAGATAATGTAGCTGTTGCCTGCAGTCCTATGTAACACCACAGATAACAGTGATAATTCTCTGAGTACAGATAATGTAGTAGATGTAAGAGACAAACACATGCAGAGACACAGACAGACAGAGACACCCACACATCTTCTGCTTCTCGGCAAGTGTAACAGCAGAGCTGGAAGGCTGCAGCACGGGAGTGGACCTGTCCCCTGACCTGAGTCTCATCTGACCTCATGTCACTGATGTGAGGTCAAGTGACAAGTCAGGTGACTGGACTGGTCCACTCCCTGGCCGTCACAGACCTCAGTCAGAACGCCGTTATTTCCTGGCTCTTCCTAATGCTGCTGCAGGTGTCCGACATACGGGGCGCCTGTCAGCAGCGATCAGCTGCTCTTCGGCACCCCCCCCTTCCCTACCACCTGGTTGCGCCCGGGCACATGCCCCGCCTGCCCCCCCCCCTAGCTACGCCCTTGGGGATTTATGCCAAGACGTAACATATTTTATATTAGTAGATAATCAGGATCAGATAGAAATGAATCAAAGTAGATCCCAATATAATTTTTATTAATGAACAAATATGTAAGGAGGAGACCAAATATAGTGGTCATATAATATGTACCACCAAATGTAAATATGAAAAAATATATAGAGAAATGCCTAGTTCCCCTCAATGAGATTAACCTACTACTACAACAATCACTATCCTATGCCGTAAAAAAACAGTTTTTCGGATAGGATACGTAGTACATTCCGACAAAAAGTCCCAGTTCTATCAAGTACCATCAACGGAAAGGAATATATAGGGGGATATTTTCATAGGAGAAATTATTAATTCAAAATTAAACTTAAAATATAGTGGATATAAAAAGTCTACACACCCCTGTTAAAATTCCAGGTTTTTGTCATGTTACAAAATCAGCATGGCATATCTTGACTTGGCAATTGCTGCCAACTCTTCCTTGCAAAAGCGCTCCAGATCTGTCAGACTGCGAGGGCATCTCCTGTGTACGACCCTCTTCAGGTCAACCCACAGATTTTCAATCAGATTCAGGTCTGGGCTCTGGCTATTCCAAAACTTTGATCTTCTGGTGAAGCCATTCTTTTGTCTATTTGGAGGTATTCTTTGAGTCGTTTCAATCTGAAAAGTGAAATTCCTCTTCATTTTTTTAGCACAGGGCCTGCCGGTTTTGTGCCAATATTGTCTGATATTTGGAACTGTTCATAATTCCCTCGACCTTGACTAAAACCCCAGTTCCAACTGCAGAAAAACAGCCCCAAAGCATAATGCTGCCTCCACCGTGCTACATAACGCTGCCTCCACCATGCTTCACTATGGGTATGGTGTTCTTTTGGTGATGTGCAGTGTTGACTTTGCAACAAACATACCTTTTGGAATTATGGCCAAAAACTTCAACCTTAATAATAATAATAATAATCTTTATTTATATAGCGCCAACATTTACGCAGCACTTTACAATTTAGAGGGAACATGAAACAAACAATATCAGACATTACATAGTGACAAACTTAATTTACAATTCAAACCAGAGGAGTGAGGAACCTGCTCGCAAGAGCTTACAATCTCAACCTTGGTCTCATCAGACCATAACACATTTTCCCACATGCTTTTGGCAGACTTGATGTAGGTCTTTGCAAAACATAGCCGGGCTTGGATGTTTTTCTTTGTTTCTTTGCCACCCCACACCACAATCCAGACATATAAAGAATACGGGAGATTGTTGTCACATGCATTACACAACCAGTACCTGCCAGAAAGTCCTGCAGCTCCTTTAATGTTGCTGTAGGCCTCTTGGTAGCCTCCCGGACCGATTTTTGTCTTGTCTTTTCATCAATTTTTGAGGGATGTCCAGTTCTTGGTAATGTCACTGTTGTGCCAAATGTGCCACTTCTTGATGATCGTCTTCACTGTGTTCCATGGTATATCTAATGCCTTGGAAATTCTTTGGTACCCTTCTCCCCACTGATGCCTTCCAACAGTCAGATCCCTCTTTAAGGACCATGGCTTTTGCTGTCACATGCAACAAAGAAAATGTCAGGAAAACCCTAATAGAACAGCTGAACTTTATACTTTAACTTTATACAGGTTTACTCAGAATCACTTTAAATAATGGCAGCTGTGTTCTGACTACTATTTAACATGAGTTTAAATGTGATTGGCTAATTCTGAACACAACCACATCCCCAATTATCACATAACGTTCACACTTATGCAACCACATTATTGAAGTTTTGTTATTTTTATTTTTCCCCTCTAAATGATTTCCGTTTGCTTTTCAATGGAATTGTACAGATTATGGGTCACATCTTGGACTGATTTTGCAACATGACAAAAACCTGGCATTTTAACAGGGGTGTGTAGACTTTTTATATATATATATACATATATATATATATATATATATATATATATATATATATATATATATAAAAAGGCATGATAAAGGTCCTATTGTTGGAGAGAAACCTCGCTATTTTATTGACTGAATAAAACCACCATTTTATTCACACATTGGAGTGCTGCAAGATTTTTCTACTTTTCTACATTGTTTAGTCCTTGGATCAAGACGACTTGCTGGACACCCATACAACTTCGATTTGTGAGTGCCGCTGTTTTCTGTTTTCTCTCTCTCGCTCTCTCTCTCTCTCAAATTTTCTCAGTGTTTTGGTGTTTTTCACAAATAAACACTGAATATATCGACCAAATTTTACCACCAACATAAAGTACAATGTGTCACGAGAAAACATGCTCAGAATCACTTTGATAGGTAAAAGCATTCCAAAATTATACGTGTCAGATTTTAAAAAATTGTCTGTGTCCTTAAAGGGAACCTGTCACCCGCATTTCACCTATTAAACCAGCAATACCAGGTGGTAGTAGGTGAAAAATCACTTCTGTATAACCTATAATTGTCTTCTTAGTCGTCTCTGTATCTTTAGTATTCAGCTTTTTAGTGGTCCCACACCGTATGCTAATGAGCATAAAAGAGTCAGATCTTCATTTGAAAAGAGTCAAATCTTCGTTTGAAAAGAGTCATATCTTCATTCCTCAGGTCTTTCCGAGTTTACCCCGCCTCCTTAGTTTTGATTGGCAGCTCCTCGCCTTCCCCCAGCACACAAAATCCCATGCTTGTGCATTGATGTCCTCTTCTGGTGTGTGCACACAAAGGGACACCGGATTATTATGATAAAAGGCGCAAAATGTTTGCAGACCATTATTTACAGTTGGAGGAGGAATTTAGGAGAGGGGATAACGGCAATGAACGATTTATAGCAGCGGCCAGTGAGGGATAAGTAAAGTTCAATAGGTGAAATGCTGGTGACAGGTTCCCTTTAAGGGGTTACATAGTTACATAGTTTGTACGGTTGAAAAAAGACACATGTCCATCAAGTTCAACCAAGGGATGGGAAAGGGGAAGTAAAAAATTTCTACACATAGGAGCTAATATTTTTTTGTTCTAGGAAATTATCTAAGCCTTTTTTAAAGCCATTTACTGTCCCTGCTGTGAACAGCTCCTGCGGTAGGCTATTCCATAAATTCACCGTTCTCACAGTAAAGAAGGCCTGTCGCCTCTGCAGGTTGAACCTTTCTTTTTCCAGACGGAGGGAGTGCCCCCTTGTTTTTTGAGGGGGTTTACATGGAACAGCATTTCGCCATATTTTTTGTACGTGCCATTCATATATTTATATAAGTTAATCATGTCCCCCCTTAGTCGTCTTTTCTCAAGGCTAAATAGGTTTAGTTCTTTTAATCTTTCCTCATAACTTAGATTCTCCATGCCCCTTATTAGCTTCGTTGCTCTTCTTTGTATTTTTTCCAACTCCAGGGCATCCTTTCTATGAACTGGAGCCCAGAACTGGACTGCATATTCTAGATGAGGCCTCACTAATGCTTTGTAAAGTGGTAATATTACATCCCTGTCCCGCGAGTCCATGCCTCTTTTGATACACGACAATATTTTGCTGGCCTTGGAAGCAGCTGATTGACACTGCATGCTGTTATTTAGTTTATGATTTACAAGTACACCCAGATCCTTCTCAACAAGTGACTCCCCCAGTGTAGCTCCCCCTAGGACATATGATGCATGCAGGTTGTTCGTACCCAGGTACATAACTTTACATTTATCTACATTAAACTTAATTTGCCAAGTGGACGCCCAAACACTTAGTTTGTTTAAATCTGCCTGCAATTCACAAACATCTTCCATAGTCTGAACTATATTGCATAGCTTGGTGTCATCTGCAAAAATAGAAATTGTACTATTAATCCCATCCTCTATATCATTAATAAATAAGTTGAATAATAGGGGTCCCAGCACTGAACCCTGGGGTATGCCACTTATAACTGGGGACGATTCAGAGTAGGAATCATTGACCACAACTCTCTGGATACGGTCCTTGAGCCAATTCTCAATCCAATTACAAACTATACTTTCTAAACCTATAGTCCTTAATTTACCCATTAGACGTCTATGGGGGACAGTGTCAAATGCCTTTGCAAAGTCCAAAAACACTATATCCACAGCGGCCCCTCTGTCTAGGCTTCTGCTTACCTTTTCATAAAAACAAATCAGGTTGGTTTGACAGCTTCTGTCCTTTGTAAAATCGTGCTGGCTGTCACTTATAATACTATTTATTGTCACATAATTCTGTATATAGTCCCTCAATAGCCCCTCAAACATTTTCCCCACAATTGATGTTAAGCTTACTGGTCTATAATTAGCCGGCGAAGACCTAGAGCCCTTTTTGAAAATAGGCACCACATTTGCCCTGCGCCAGTCCCTTGGCACTATACCAGTCATGAGAGACTCTCTAAATATTATGAAGAGGGGGACAGAAATAACTGAACTAAGCTCCTTAAGAACTCTAGGGTGTAACCCATCTGGTCCTGGGGCCTTGTGTACATTTATTTAATTTAGCTTGCACCATATCTACATTCATCCAATTCAGTATATCAACTGATATATTAACAGCACTGGCAGCGGCTACATCAGCTGCTCCTTCTTCTGTTGTATATACAGAACGGAAGAACCCATTTAGTAACTCTTGCTTGTCTTGATCCCCTGTGACCAACTCCCCATTACCACTATCTAAGGGGCCTACATGTTCAGACCTTGGCTTTTTTGCATTTATACGCTTGAAGAATTTTTTAGGATTTGTTTTACTATCCTTGGCCACCTGCCTTTCATTTTGTATTTTTGCTGATTTTATTATCTTTTTACAGATTTTATTAAGCTCTTTATATTTTACAAAGGCTACAGCTGTACCTTCAGATTTGTATTTTTTAAATGCCCTTTTTTTGTCACGTATTGCCCTTTTTACAGAAGGTGTAAGCCATGTGGGGTTTAATTTTAGTCGTTTATACTAGTTACCTGTAGGAATAAATTTTGCACTATAATTACCCAAAGTAGATTTGAAAATCTCCCATTTATCATTTGTCCCATTATTTAACATTAGTTCTTCCCAGTCTATATCCTGAATTGCAGCCCTCATCCTGGGGAAATTGGCCTTAAAATTAAGTGTTTTTGCCCTCCCAGCCTGTGTTTGTCTTTTACAGTATAGGTAAAATATAACTATATTATGATCACTGTTACCGAGGTTTTCACGAACATTGACATTCCCAACAAGCTCTGTATTATTAGAAATGACCAAACCCAACAGAGCTTCACCTCTAGTCGGGTCTTCCACAAACTGGCCCATAAAATTTTCCTGCAACAGGTTGAGGAAATGTCTCCCCTTTGCAGTTGAAGCCGAACCATGACACCAATTAATATCCCGGTAATTAAAATCTCCCATTAGCACAACAGTACCCGCCTGTGCAGCCCGCTCCATCTGTTTATATATTTGACATTCTATCTCTTCAGTTATATTGGGGGGTCTATAGATTACACCAAAAGTAATTTTTTCATTGTTTACCTCCCTTTGTAATTCCATCCACAAGGTTTCAACCTCCTCACAATCTTCACCCTCTAAAGTCTCATTCACACTCACCTTCATATCGCTTCTCACATACAGGCATACACCACCATCCATTTCATTAACTGTAGCACTACAAGTGTTGTATTTGGCTACGTGTCCCTGCGGTCTCTCGTATGTAGGGATGATCACGAGGGAAAGGACAATAAGAATTCAGGAACATGTGAGAGATATAAAAAAGGCTGGAACAATAGACTGCGGTGATTGGGACAAAACTAATAAACTCAAACCTATTCCTAGGCACTTCCGGGAACATCACAACAACAGATGGCAGGATCTGAGAGTATATAAAATCATCATTGGATCTTGGGGTGGCGATAGTTTTAGAAAATTAGAATGCACAGAGTGTAAATGGATACCTAAACTAAGGACCAGTTCTCCATTCAAGCTCATGAAAAAATTTCCTTTGCATAGTTTCAAAAATGGTAGATTCCTGTGGTATAAATGTTTTAATTGTGAGTTGAAGTAGTTGGGCGATTCTGAGGCATATACAGTGGATTGCGTGGGTCTATTGACCTTTTCTGTACTAGGTTATTAGTTTTATTTTGGGTGATTGTTTACTCTATTATGTTTTTGGCCGTAGGATTGGAGCTGACTTGTCTTTTACTGACCGGTTCTGTCGGAGCGGCGCCACTGAATTCTTGTAAAAAAAAGGGCTTCGTGTGCTTTGAATACATTATAATGATATACATATTCCTTTTTTGTTGTCTTTATGTTTTTTTTTTATCCAAAAAGTTCTTTTTTTTTTTTATGTCGGCTTTGTTGTATTGATGTACAGCTATATACATATATAACACTATGCACTTTAATATGGATTAAGCTTTTTCGGTATGTCAGCTTTTTTTAAGGGGTATTTTGGCCTCTTTTGCCAAGGCAATTTACGCCGGTGCGGGCTCGCATGTCTATGCAGCGTCCGTAATTCTGGCGGGGTGTCGTGGGGCGATCGTGGGTGGTGCGACCGTCACAGGCAGACGTACATACTTGCATTCCTGGCACTTTGCCCCTTACCAGTATGGCCACCTTTGGATGCCTGTGTATGGCGCATGCGCCGACCTGGCCTCTCCCTCTCGGCAGTGCGTAGGGATATTGACATGCGCAGTCTGCATCTTCCGTATGCCAGGATGGGGTGGTAAGGGCTGTAGGGTCCGCCATTGATAGGCTCCATGGGATTAATGAACAGGTGTGTAATATATGCGCCTTAATGCATTATCCTAGCAAACATCATACCCCACATAAACATTGTGATTGGATGTGTCGTTAAAAATTCCTCCCCATATTCCACCTATTTAAGAACACGTCTCCACACCATTCATTACCCCTTGAAAAAGCTGACGGCGAAACGCTCATCAGGCACAGTATGCAGCACACTCGTTGATATTTGATCCAGGGCCCTGGTCTGGGGCCTCTATTTTTGTTTCTTGTGGAAGTGCACTGATATTCAGTGATTTACTGAGTGTATATATTTTTCTTCCTTTGAAGTGTATACTGTTGTACCATGCTTTACTCCTACAGTGATTCTTAACTGTATGTACTGTGGTCTCCTAACTACCACCACATTATTATAAATTTTTAATTGTGTCAATATTTAGGTCTTGATGGCCAACTTGTTTTTATTCTATTTCAAATAAAGAATTGCAATTTTGTATGGTGCAAATTGTGTGCTATAAGTTATTTTTTTATTTGGATACATATATGTTTATAGATATTCTTTCAAATCTTAGACTTAACTGGCGTTCGAATTTTATAGCAAGGAAATTGAACTACTTGGGACCAATATTCCTTAACTTAAGGACAGTCTAACAGTAAGAGAGCACCAGGGGCCCCATAATACTTTGGACATAAATCTGCAGTCTGCAGTTCAAATTTATGTAATCTAGATATAGTGTACACGTGATGCAAAATATACAGCTGTGAAGCCCACACATACATATACTTATCGGCATTACTGGTGGGATGTGGGTCCTGGATGTGGGACCTTTGATAAGGCGCATAATAACTTTATTTATTTTGTTGGGGCTCGGAATACCTTTTATTAGCATATATTACGATCCTGGGCCACATAACATTTTGCCAATGCCCAGACGTACATGACAATTTATGAATATATAACTTGCACAGACATCTGTAATATCTCCTATTGCCAGCCACACAACTTGGACCGGGACGTGTCCTGCCACAGACTACTATCAGAGCAGTGAAAATATGGAACTTTGCCACGGGATGTTGTGATAGTCAGGAGGCCTTTATGGAAAGATATAATATTCGTTATCTGTATTACATTGCTTAGGGTGTGTCACGATGCGGGGTGTGGACGCACTGAGCCGTACCGCGTAGAGGGATGGCAGCTGGCCAAACAGGTAAAGTACAAGAGTCAATAGTTCAAAGAGGATACCTGAGGCAATGTAGACAGTAGCAAGGCAGACACGTCTGGGACCAGGCGGAGGGTAGACGTCAGGTGTGGCGCAGCAGAATACGGCAACAGCTCAGCACGGCACTAGAACAGGATAGCACGGAAACCGGATACAGGAACAGGGTACACTGGGAAACTGGAAGACACTAGGAGACCATTAGCACGACAAACTTCGGGAAACAAACAACGCTCTGGCAAGGAACAAGAGGGCAGAGCCACTTTTATAGCCTAGAGCATCCTGGGCTAGATTGCAGACTTCCTGCAATATGCCCGCACTTGCCCTTTAAGACCGTGCACGTCCCTTTAAGACCGAGACCGTCTCAGTATCCGGAAGTGAGTGCCAGCGCCTCACAGGAGGACGATGCTGCACACAAGTCAGATGTCCATGGCCACGGCCGTCGATGGGTAAGTCACAACGACGGGCCATGGCCGTAGACGTTACAGTATCCCCCCCCTCTTACGCCCCCTCTTCTTGGGCCCAGAGCGGGAGAGAAACTTCCTCTTGAGGACAGGAGCATCGATGTTCTCCTCTGGCTCCCAAGACCTCTCTTCTGGGCCGAACCCCCTCCAATCCACTAAATAAAATGTCCTTCCTCCCACATTCTTGGTGGCCAGAATCTCCCTTACTTCAAAAATCCCAAACGAGCCGTCAGGGACCACTGCGGAACTAGGAGTCCTGGAGTAGCGGTTCAGGACCACGGGCTTCAGCAAAGATGCATGGAAGGAGTTAGGCATTTTGAGGATAGGAGGCAGCTGCAGCTTGTAATATATCGGGTTGATCTGTAGTAGGATTTCAAAGGGTCCGAGGAACCTAGGGGCAAATTTTCACGACGGCACCCTCAGCCGGATATTCCTTGAAGACAACCACATTTTAGTCCCTGGAAGAAACTGCGGGGGAGCCCGTCTTCTTGTATCTGCCTTTCTCTTCATGCGGTCCACCACCAGCAGGATAGAAGATCGGGTTTTTTGCCATATCTGTGGAAAGTCCCTGAAGGATGAGTCAGCTGCAGGCACCTGGGACATTGTAGAGACAGGAAGAGGTATACGAGGATGTTGGCCATAGATGACGAAGAACGGACTGGAAGTGGTAGACTCACTAGTGTGGTTATTATAAGAGAACTATGCCCACGGGAGCAGCAGCATGCCGCCTGGAAACAAAGTGACACAGATAGTTCTCCATGATCTGGTTAACCCTCTCGACTTGCCCATTGGACTGGGGATGATAGAACGAAGAGAAGTCCAATTTTACAGCGAGGAGACCGCAGCGTGCTCTCCAAAACTCAGAGGTGAACTGGACCCCTCGGTCCGAGACAATATGTAGGGGCAAGCCGTGCAGACAGAAGATGTGTTGAATGAAGAGGTCAGCCAATTGCGTAGCAGACGGCAGACCAGTCAAGGGAACAAAATGAGCCATCTTAGAGAATCCATCCACCACCATCCAGCTCACACTGCAACCCGCAGAAGGAGGAAGGTCCTTGACAAAGTCAATTGCGACATGCTGCCAGGGAGCAACGGGCACAGTCAGTGGTTGCAGCAGGCCAGCAGGTCTGGAGTGAGCAACTTTATTTGCTGCGCATACCGTGCATGAGGAGACAAAGTCCATAATGTCTTTGGGTAGCGTGGGCCACCAGAACTGATGGACGATTAGATCTTGGGTCTTACGAGCACGCGTGCCCGGCTAGCTTAGAACTGTGACCCCAGCGAAGAATTCTTCATCTGTCTGCCAGACGCACAAAAGTCCTTCCCGGAGGAATGTCTCTAACTTGCAGGGGGTTCACAGATAAAATGCAGGACGGATCAATAATACTATGTGGGGACTCCACAGTGTCCTCAGTTTCAAAAGACCTAGACAAGGCGTCGGCCCTCACATTCTTGTCGGCAAGTCGGTAGTGGAGTTCGAACCGGAACCGAGCAAAGACCAACGACCACCTGGCTTGACGAGGATTCAACCGCTGGGCCGTCTGTAGGTAGGTCAAGTTCTTGTGATCCGTGAAGACCAGGATAGGATGAACTGCGCCCTCTAGTAGATGTCTCCACTCCTGCAAAGCCAGCTTGATGGCCAGTTACTCCCGATCCCCAATCGAGTATGCGCTCTAAGAAAATAGCTTGGAATAGAAGCCACATACCACAGCCTTGCCTTTCGAACCTCTTTGGAACCATAGTACACCAGCACCAACAGAGGAAGCCTCTACCTCTAATGAAAACTGTAGGGATACATCAGGGTGGTGCAGAATAGAGGCTGGCGTGAAGGCTTTCTTTAAGGATTGAAATGCGGCTTCTGCCTCCGGAGTCCACAGTTTGGCATTCATACCCTTTTTAGTGAGGGTAGAGATAGGAGCAGTCAAAGATGAGAAGTTGGGGATCTACTGGGTTCTACAGCCGGTAGAAGTTGGCGAATCCCAGGAAGCGTTGTATGGCCCTTAAGCCTTGGGGGTGTGGCCACTCCAGTACAGCCTTTACCTTCTGAGGGTCCATCTTGAGGCCCTGATCGGAGATGATATAACCCAGGAAGGATAGAGACTTCTTCTCAAACACACACTTCTCTAGCTTGGCATTAAGACGATTCTCCCTTAGACAAAGCAACACCTGGCCGACATGAGTTTGATGAGTTACTGGATCTGGGGAAAAAATCAAAATGTCATTGAGATACACCACAGCACAAACATTAAGGAGATCACGAAAAATATCATTGACAAATTCTTGAAACACTGCGGGGTTGTTACACAGGCCGAAGGGCATAACTAGATATTCGTAGTGCTCATCACGAGTATTAAAAGCAGCCTTCCACTCATCACCTCGACTAATCCGGATCAGACTGTAGGCCCCCCGCAGGTCCAGTTTAGAAAAAAAACTTGCCCCCCCGTATGCGGTCAAATTGTTCAGAAATCAAAGGCAGAGGGTACCTGTCCTTCACTGTGATCTGATTCAGGCCTCGGTAGTCAATGCAAGGTCGTTGCGATCCATCTTTCTTTTTGACAAAAAGAACCCCGCTCCGGCCGGGAATGAGGATTTACGAATGAAGCCCCTCTCCAGATTCTCCTTAATGTAGGCCGACATAGACTGGGTCTATGGCAAGGAGAGAGGGTACACTCTACTGCGAGGAGGAGACGACTCAGGAATCAGGCCGATCGGACAATCGTAAGCCCGGTGTGGCGGCAAGGTCTCAGGCTCCTTTTTATTGAAGACATCGGAGAACATGGAGAAACAAGAAGGCAACCCTGCCAATGACTGAAGCGGAGAAGGCTGTAGTGGCTTGATATGACCCAGACAGCAGTCAAGACACTTCGGGCCCCACTGAAGAACCTCTCCAGAGTTCCAATCTAGAGCAGGGGCATGCAGACGGAGCCAAGGCAAACCCAGCAGCACAGGGTTGACGGCATTGGACAGGACAAACAGGGAGATGAGCTCAGCATGAAGAGATCCCACTTGGAGTCTCAACGGCTTGGTCACAGACACAACTGGGTCAGGCAATGGCAGTCCATCCACCGAGGCAATGATCAACGGCCTTTATAGCTAGACTGTAGGCAACTGGAGAATATCCAGAAGGTCTTGGCAGATGAAGTTGGCTGCAGAGCCAGAGTCCAGGTATGCAGAGACCAGATGGGACCTCTCGCCAGCAATGATGGTTACGGGAATGAATAGTTTAGAAGAGAGTTCTCGATTAAATGCAGTGACGCCCAGGGTTGTCTCTCCAACCAAACCTAGGTGCTGGGGTTTTTTGGCTTCTGAGGTCACAGATGCACGACATGGCCAGCGAGGCCAGAGGTGCGCCTGCGCTGTTTCTCCTGGACCAATAATTTTAGCCGGTCCACTTGCATCGTAACCTCGGGCAAAGCAATAGAAGCAGGCAAGAGGGGTCGCTGGAAGTTGGGCGCCAGTCTAGGACGCCGTCGCTCCTGACAAACTTCATGAGTTCTCTCCTTCAGCCTTATGTCCACCCGAGTGGCAAGCAGAATCAAGTTGTCCAAGGCAGGTGGCAGATCTCGAGCAGCCAGTTTGTCCTTGGTCTCGGACGACAGACCATGCCAAACGGATGCCACCAAGGCCTCATTGTTCCAGGATAGCTCTCCTGCCAGGGTCTGGAACTGGATGGTATATTCTCCCACAGAGGTGTCCTCTTGGCGAAGGTTGAAGATAGCAATGACTGCCAACGAGACTCGCCCTGGCTCCTCGAAAACAGTCCGGAATAACCGCACAAACCCCTGGAAGTCTTGGGTCTCGGGTCCTTGACGTTCCCAGGTAAGGTTCGCACATGCCACGGCCTTGCCGGCAAATACGGACATGATGAATGCGATCTTGGTTCCGTCCGACGGAAATGCTCGGGTGTGCAGGGTAAAATGAATGAAGCATTGGTTCAGAAACCCCCGACACATACTGGTGTCTCCATAGATGGGCAATGGCAGCGAGAACTGAGGATCCCGGCCGGAACTGCCAGGAGGTGTATCAGGAGGGTCGACCTGAGGAGTTTGCATAGAGGCAGGAAGAGAAGCAACTAGCGCCCCTAGCTGCTGTGCCATAGAGTCCACTGCCACAAGAAGTTGGTCTTGTCTAGCTCGGAGATCCAGCAGGTCCGCCTGCATGGCTTGGTAAGGTGACATTCCTTTGAATTGACCAGCGGAGTCCATGGCCAGAGTGTACTGTCCTGATGCGGTTTGTAGACCCACTGGGCCATACCGCGTAGCGGGATGGCAGCTGGCCAAACCGGTTAAGTACAAGAGTCAATAAATCAAAGAGGATACCTGAGGCAACGTAGACAGTAGCAAGGCAGATACGTCTGGGACCAGGCAGCGGGTAGACGTCAGGTGTGGCACAGCAGAATACGGCAACAGTTCAGCACGGCACTAGAACAGGATAGCACGGAGACAGGATACAGGAACAGGGTACACTGGGAAACTGGAAGATACTAGGAGACCATTAGCACGACAAACTTCGGGAAACAAACAACGCTCTGGCAAGGAACAAGAGGGCAGAGCCCCTTTTATAGCCCAGAGCATCCTGGGCTAGATTGCTCACTTCCTGCAATATGCGCGCACTGGCCCTTTAAGACCGTGCACGTTCGGGAGCGCGCGCTCTCCGGAGACAGTCTCAGTATCCGCAAGTGAGTGCCGGCCTCTCACAGGAGGACGACGCTGCACACAAGTCAGATGTCCATGGCCACGGCCGTCGAGGGGTAAGTTAGAACGACGGGCCGTGGCCATAGACGTTACAAGGTGATTATTTGTTGGAGCGGCCACATCTACTGTTACAATAAAAATTACACCTATTTTCGTGGACTGAAGCAGAAGGGCTTTAAGTTTTCACTGTTTTTATTAATGGATTTTTCCTTAGCATTAGTAATATGTGCTATGATTGTTGCAATCAGTGGCGGATCCCCATATGGGCGTTTCGGGCGGTCGCCCGGGGCCCAAGGCTTGCAGGGGGCCCATAGCTTCCCACACCACACCGCACACAAGTGAAACAAAACTCTCCAGGGCTGCTGCTGCCGGCCGCATTCTAGTGATCATCGGTCCCACGTGTTGATGAAGAGGCGGGGGAATGTGCAGGGGGAGTCCAGGGAACAGGGGCACAGCACATCAGCTGTAGAGAGCAGACTGTCAGAGATTGTGATGGGCAGGTGCTGGAGTCTCCCTGACAGTCTGCTCCTCTGTGTAGCTGTACACTGTCCCTCCTGTCTAAACCTCCAGCAGCTGCCTGATAACGGCAACTCTGAAACTAGAGGGTGAAGGACCTGTGGTGACGTCACAGTCACATGATTAAGGTCCTGGAGGCTGCCAGAGACCAGCACCGCAGAGGAAGAGACTGGTAAGTAAGTAAGTGTGTGTGCGTGCGCGTGCGTGCGTGTGCGTGTGTGTGTGTGTTAGTTAATGTAAGTCTATATAGTGTGTGCTGTGTATATAGTGTCTATAATGTAAGTCTATGTAGTGTGTGTTTATGTGTGTGTGTGTGTGTCATAATGTAAGTCTATATAGTGTGTGCTGTGTATATAGTGTGTGCTGTGTATATAGTGTGTGCTGTGTATATAGTGTGTGCTGTGTATATAGTGTGTGCTGTGTATATAGTGTGTGCTGTGTATATAGTGTGTGCTGTGTATATAGTGTGTGCTGTGTATATAGTGTGTGCTGTGTATATAGTGTGCTGTGTTTATAGTGTCTATAATGTAAGTCTATATAGTGTGTGTGGTTTGAATATATAGTGTGTGGTGTTAGTGTGAATTGTATATAGGGTGTTTAATCTCACATTTTTTGTGTGCAAAATAATTTCCCACCCATAGAGCCCTCTGCAGTAAGTCAGATGCTCAGAACCCGCCCCCTGCAGTATAATCTCCCCCATGGAGCCCTCAGTAGTTATTATACTGCAGGGGGGGGGCAGAGCGTTTGATTGACTGTTCAGGGTTCTATAGGGGAATAACTCCTTCCCCCCCCAAGAGCCATAAGGGCAGATTTACACGAACGTGTAATACGTCCGTGCAACGCGCGTGCTTTTCACGTGCGTCGCACGGACCTATGCAAGTATATGGGGCAGTGCAGACTGTCAGTGATTTTTGCGCAGCGTGAGTCCGCTGCGTAAAACTGACGACATGTCCTATATTTCTGCGTTTTTTGCGCATCACACACCCATTGAAGTCAATGGGTGCGTGAAAATCACGCGCAGCACACGGAGGCACCCGTGCGTGATTTGCTCAACAGCAGTATAACTATGATTGCAAACAGAAAAGCACCAGGTGCTACAAACATACAGAGTGTCATAATGATGGCGGCTGCGCGAAAGGCACGCAGCCGCGCATCATATGGTGATGACACGCGGAGCTGTTAAGTGCCTTTTGCGCGCGCAAAACGCCGCATTTTTTGCGTGCGCAAAACGCACACGCTCGTGTAAATCCGCCCTAAGTGTCAGACACTTAGACCCTCCCATAGGGCACTCAGCAGTCAGTCAGATGCACTGGGGAGGGGTGTCTGACTGCTTAAAGGGAATGTGTTGCCAGCAAAACATGTTTTTTTTTTTTTAGTTAAACAATTAGTGCGTAGGTGATTAAACATTGTTCTAATTTTTTATTTTTTTTCCACGAGTCACTAAATATTATAAATTGGATTCAATTTATAATATTTCCCATTGCTGGTCACTAGATGGAGCAATTCCCAAAATTGCAGCATTGCATGTGGTAAAGCAACCACATTGCTTTATGCTGCAAAATTGGGTAAAAATCCCTTGCTCTAGTGAGCTCTCAGAATCCCCCCCTCCTTTATCCTGGCTAGTGCCGGGAGAAACGAGGGGTTTGAACGGTCTAACCTCCTACACTGTGTGTCGCCATTTTTTGAGCTAACACACAGTGTAGTAGGTTTACATACAGTAGTAAACACGCACATACATAGAAATCACTTACCTGCTCCAGTCACCGCCGCTCCCTCCGGTCAGTCTGCTACCGCCGCTCCAAGTGCACAAGTCCGGAAGCCGCGACCGGAAGTAGTAATCTTACTGCCCGGCCGCGACTTCCGGTCCACAGGAAAATGGCGCCGGACGGCGCGCATTTCAAATTGAACTGTGTGGGAGCGGCGCATGCGCCGTTCCCACACAGCGGCGTACACGATAGTGGATGGAACAGGCCCCGTTCGCAGTCCCTATGGGACTGGAGCTGCCGTATTCCATGTCTGTATGTGTCGTTAATCGACACATACAGAAATGGAAAAAAAAATGGCAGCCCCCATAGGGAAGAAAAAGTGTAAAAATAAGAAAAAGTAACACACAAACACACAAATAAATCCAAACGTTTTTAATAAAGCACTAACATCTTTAACATATTAAAAAAATTTTTGGGGTGACACTGTTCCTTTAAAGGGTAACTAACGAAACTTTTTAAAAAAAATTACATGTCATAGTGACATGTCAAATGTTCTAATCGGTGGGGGTCCGGGCACTGAGACCCCACCAATCGCTGAAACAAAGTGGCAGAAGCGCTCAGGTGAGTGAGGAGCCACTTTGTTTCTGATCGTCTTTCCTGTGATAGCCGAGCATGCGGTCTATGGGCACAACAGAAAGTCTATGAGTCCGTACACCGCGCCGAGAAAAGACAGTCAGAAATTAAGTGGAACAGCGCTCACCCGGGCACTCCTGCTGCTTTGTTTTAGTGATCGGTGGTGGTCTCAATGCTGGGACCCCCATCAATCAAAACTTCTGACTAGGGATGTCACGATACCAGAATTTGGACTTCGATACCGATACTTCGTTTAGTATTGCGATTTCGATACCAATTTCGATACTTTTGCCAACAGTAATAAAAAAAAAAATCTTCCGTTTTCTGATGTGAGGCGCGACGTGTGATGAATTTTGAACGCGCCTCACATTAATAGTAATTAATCCCATCATGTTTCTCAGTCATAATGGGTTAATGTGCGAGGTACATGATGGGGTTAATTACTATTAATGTGAGGAACATGGAGGTTAAATTCATCGCACCTCGCACCTCACATTAATAAGTGATAGAAAGCCGTGTTTATTTCATTTTTTTACAGCGCACACATCATAAATGATGCAAAAAAATTGTTGTGCGCGCCATTACTGAATGTATGAATATTTTATGTATTGAGACTTATTTTAATGTTTATTGTAAAAAAGGTGAATGTGTATTTTTTTTTTTAATTTAGCAATACTTTGTTTTTACTTTATTTTTAAACTTTAATGTACTGACATATATCAGATATATCCCAGTACATTAGCCTGTGGACGGATAGCACAGACATATATCAGATATATGCCAGTACATTAGCCTGTGTACGGATAGCACACAGGCAGTTGTTAGGACATACTTGGGTATGTCCTAACAACAAGAAATATGGTAAGACAGCCCTGGGGTCCGTCAATAGACCCTGAGCTGTCTGCCCATATATGGTATGGCCCTCGATCGCGTCACAGGAATTTCCTGTGACGCGATCCAGGGGCATCCCCCCTGCTCATTTTCCCCTGAATGCTGCAGTCAGCTTTGATCGCAGCATTCAGGAGAATAGCGGCGGAGATGAGCGGTTTCTCTGATCTCCGCCGTTATAGAGCAGGGCTGCGGCTGTGTAATACAACCATTGCCCCGCTCCTGACAGGAAGTGCGCGCGCGGTCAGCATGAGGAGGTGCGGCCGGCGCTGCACTAATGAGCGGCAGTTCAGGCACTGAGGCCAGAACATGGGGGTGTTTTGTAGTGCGCCCGCCATGTTCTGTCTCCAGTGCCGCCTCTCATTAGTGCAGCGCCGGCCGCATCGCATCATCCTGACCCCGCAAACTTATCATGACTCAGGAGCGGGGCTGTGGCTGAATTACACAGCCGCAGCCGCGCTCCCATACATTCATGTATTACTATACTGAGCTGTGCGGCTGCGCAGCTCAGTATCGAAATACAGGAAATAGCGGTATCGAACCGTTTAGGGATGCACAGTATCGAAACAGTATCGAAGTTTCGATGCACCGTGCATCCCTACTTCTGACACATCACTCTCACTATGACACGCCAAATGTTTTTTAAAAGTTTAGTTACCTCTTGGGGACTGAATTTATTGGTTTGAGTTAATGTATGGGCCTGGGTCTTAATTTGCTTAGGGGTCTGGGGTATAAGACAATTTATGGTGTTTATTTCTGAATTTTTATGTTGCTATAGACGCTGTAAATGGCTACAGAATCAAGGGGAAAAGATTTCTCATCAGGAAACTCTGCAGTCATCAGGAGAAGTCGCCATAACGGCCTGTGTCAGATGGAGAAGAAAAGAGAACGACCCATTAGTGAAGACATCACCTGTGAGTCATTGCATTTATAGATCTGTCACCTCTCCTGACATGTCTGTTATCGGAAATCCTTGTATTCCACATAAAGTCTTTGTGTACCCAGGACTAATAGACAAATGCGTGTTACCATTCCCCTTGTCAGGAGGATGTGTCCCTACACAGTGTGATACTGTCAGCGATGGTTGGAGACTGTCAGTGTGTAGGGACACAGCCCTTTGACAAGGGGAATCGTAGCACTCATTTGTCAATGCTCACACAGAAAGGTGGTGTTTAATATAGACATGACGTGGCAGAGCGGTGGTGGACAAGGGGGCCCAAGCTTGTGGAACAGCCCAGGGCCCATGGTCTACTTAATCCGCCACTGGTTGCAATACATTTTGAATGCTGTAACTAGTAAAGTATGTTAATATATGCACTGTAATTGGAGGTTTTGCATATTTCTTGAGAATTGGCTTAGAATTCCCTTGAGACATTCATCCAATAAAGTCCTCATTAGTAGGAATGTTTCTCTGAGAATAATTACGTTGTACTGATGTGAACTTCATCAGGAAATGTGTCGCTGATTGTTCTCAATGTTGATCATGTATAAGTGGCTACAGCCAGTCCTAAGGACAGTGAGTCTTTTATATGGCTGCCATATATACTTGATGGAATATAACTATAGAAAAGAAACAATGCAAACGTTTTTGATAGTTCAGTGTTTAGGTGTTAATATTCATTTTGTACTAGGTTGTTGTATTGTCATATATTTTATCTAACATGTCTGCATTATCACCTTATGGGTCAAACATTTCAGAATCACAAGCAGACAGAAGTTTAAAGGGGTTGTCTCATCACAGAACCCCTTTAATATGACAGCCGCTGTTGCAGGTCCAATTTGCAAGACCCCAGTAAACAGCTGATTTTTCTGGTGGGGGTTGAGTGCTGTGCATGTAATATGTGGATGGACCAGGTCCACGAGAGAGCTGCTGCTTGTGAGCAGCTCCCCACTCTGACTTATGGAGTGGGGGACCTCCCCTCTGTCCTCCATATGCCGTAATAGAAAGAGGTTGTTGAGATGAGACATACCCTTTTACCACACATGGGGACTTATTACAATGATACATAATGTCAAGTTCATGTTTATTATGTCTGTGTATATTAGTGGATTGCTTATGCAGTAACTTCTTAAAGGGGTTGTACCAAAATAAAAATCATCACCTATCCACCATTGGGACCCCCACAGATCATTTGCAGGAGGACATTGAATGGCGTGGTGGTCGGGCAAGCGTGCTGCCGCACCATTCAAAGTTTATGGAATGATGGAAACAGCCGAATAGAGTGGTGGGCTGTTTTCATCTTTCTCATAGACGTTGAGTGAAGCGGCGAGCGCATACTTGAATGCTACTCCATTTAAGCTCCTCCTCACTTCAGGGGGTGCAGTAAGGAGGATCCGTTGGGTCGGGACCCCATTCTTGTGATCGCTGGGGATTCCTGTAATAGGGCCCCCAGCGATCAGAAAATTATCACCAATTCTGTGGATAGCGGATCATTTTTGATTCTAGGACATTTACTTTAATATACTCTTATTTAAAGGCCAAGTTCACACGTAGCGTAAATACTGCAGTTTTTTTTCGCAACGGATGCAGTTGCGGAAAATCTGCAGCATAATAAGGTAGCAGCAAAGTGGATGAAATTTGAACAAATCTCATCCACAAGTTGTGTAAATGCTGAGCGGAACAAAAACGCTCAGAAATTGACCTGCGGTGCGATTTATTAATCCGCAGCATACCAATTGTATTTACGTAATTGCCGCTTTTTTGTTGCAGATTTTCCCCATTGAATTCAATAGGGAGGTACAACTTGCAACAAATAGCAGATGTTGCGTTGTTTTTCTGGCAGAAAAGCAGCGATTCCACCGCAAAAACGCCATGGTAAGTATCCTTTTTTTTCTTTTCAGTGTAGGATTTCCACAGCGGACATTCCAGACGGAAAACTGCAACACAACTTGGTATGGTTTTTTAGCCGGAATTCCCTGCGGCGACCAGGGCGGATAGGCTGTGTGCTTTTACGCAGCATATCTGCCCTGAGTGAACATACAACTAGTGACTTAAATGATTTAATCAGAATAAATGCTATCATAATCAGTGCCATTCAGATTTTCTTATCAACTGCAGAATAGATTCAATACTCCAAATTACTAAATGGGTGACACTGGCAACATTTACTACCTATGAAGGTGAAATTACAAATAGTGATTTCATGATGACATCACTATACACCACTTCATTAAATTTCAGAATTGATAAATGTTAATGATGTCACAACTGGTGGAGTGTCCTAATAATAATCGTAAGTTAATATATTAGCATTAACCCCTTAACGACCTCCAAAACGTATTTTCACGGCGGCAGTTAAGGGTACTTATGACAGAGCGCTGACTTTTCACTACGCTGTGACAAAAGTCCGTCATGGGTGTCCTGTGGTGGCTAAAGCGGGTGTCGGGCGGTCTAAAGACAGGGTGTTAATGGCTTCTATGGCAGCCGGGGGCCTAACAAATGCCCCCAGGTCTGCCTGTAGTGGATGCCTGCTAGGCCATGCCAGTGGCATGGCCTAACAGGTGCCTGTCAGTTTTACACTGACAGACAATAATACACTGCAATACAGTATATTATAATGATCGCATAGTAAAGTCCCCTAGGGGGACTAAAAATAAAGTTATCGAAACGTTTAATAAAGTTAATTATAAATAAATAAAAATCCCAAGTAAAAAAAAATGTTTTTCTCTTACAAAATGCTTTATTATGAAAAAAATAAATAATTTAGAACATTACACATATTTGGTACCGCCACCTCAGTAACGACCACACCTATAAAGCTATTATGTTATTTAACCCGCATAGTGAACGCCGTAAAAAAAAAAAAAAAAAAACACTGCTAGATTTGCTGTTTTCTGTTCATCCTCCCTTCAAAAAAATTTGATAAAAAGTGATCAAAAAGTCGCATGAACCATGTTTATTGCACTATCTTTATGTGAACATGGTACAGTTAGTACCACCGTATTTTGATTCATACTTTCTTTAGATGGCTGGGAGGTTACCTCCCATTGATGTTCATGCATTTCATATACTGTTCATATACTGTGAAAATTTGTATTTTGTACTGCGTGCAAATTTTTGGGCAATGGTGTACAATGTTTTATATGCTGTTAAAAAAAATTTCAAAATAAAAATCTTGATAAAGAAAAAAAAAAAAAAAAAAGTCGCATGAACTCCAAAATGGCACCAATAAAAACTAGAATTCGTCCCACAAGAACAAATAATTTTGAAAAAAAAGTGTTTTTACTGTGTAAAAGTAGTAAAACAAAAAAAACTATATAAATATGGTATCATCGTAACGACCCCCTGAATAAAGCTATTATGTTATTTATACCACACAGTAAACGGCGTAAATCTAAGACACAAAAAAGCGTGGCAAAATGTCAGGTTCTAAAAAGCGTGGCAAAATGTCAGGTTCTTTTCCATTACCCCCCTAAAAAAGTTAATCAATAACTTATATGTACCCCAAAATGGTGCTATTAAAAAAATACAACTTGCCCCGCAAAAAACAAGACCTTATACAGCTATGTAGACGAAAAAATAAAAAAAGTTATAGCTCTTTCATTGAGACTATGGAAAAACGTCAAAAATTGGTCATTACAGCCTAAAATAGGCTGGTCACTAAGGGGTTAAAGTATAATTTTATCAATTTTGTTGCATAACACACATGGATACCTTGTCAGAAGTTGTTATATTTCTTTTTCTTTCACCCCGTAGTAAATATAGAAACCGCAATCATTTGATGTAGGGGTAATAGTTTGGCTGGCTGTTATTATTTTCCCATAATTTCTTCTGCAGATATCTAAAAATTCTCCGGGGATGAAACCGCGTCGCAAAACTCGGCAAAAACGGCCCGAGAACGCCTCCCATTGATTTCAATGGGAGGCGTCGGCGTCTTTTTCCCGCGAGCAGTAAGACTGCCTCGCGGGAAAAAGAAGCGACATGCCCTATCTTCGGGCGCTTCCGCCTCTGACCTCCCATTGACTTCAATGCGAGGCAGAGAAAGCGTATTTCGCGCTGTTTTATGCCCGCGGCGCTCAATGGCCGCGGGCGAAAAACGCAGCGAAAATCGACGTGCAGGGAGAGGAAAATCTGCCTCAAAGTTCCAAATGGAATTTTGAGGCAGATATTCCTCCCCCAAAATACTCCGTGTGAACATAGCCTTAAGGAATACAAGCGTATCGTCAGCATAGAGCGAGAAACGCTCCTCCCTTCCACACATCTCAAAGCCTTTAATGTCAGGAGAAGCCCTTATAGCTAACGCATGAGGCTCATTGGCCAATGCAAAGAGGGAAGGCGAGAGTGGGCAACCCTGTCTAGTCCTTCGGGCTAGTGTGAATGAGGGGAAGATGTGACAATCGGTTTTAATACTGGCTAGAGGTTGGGAGTATAATAGCTGTATCCATCAGATTAATCTGGGCCCAAACCCAAATTTACCAAGTACAGACCACAAGTAAGACCACTCTATGGAGTCAAATGCCTTTTCGAGATATAAAGCGGCAACAATTCTGGACCCTCCCGAACCCACAGCAGGGGACATGTTAGTAAAGAGCCTTCGAAGGTTCACATCAGTGGCTTTCCTGGGCATAAAGTCAGATTGGTCCGGATGTATAATATGAGAAATTAGTTTTTTGCAGACACCACCAAAATCTTAGCTATTATTTTAATGTCACAGTTAAAGAGCAAAATAGGCTGGCAGGAGTCACATTCTTTAGGATCTTTACTGGGCTTGGGATGAATACTACAAGAGCCTCTCTCATAGAGGGGGAGAGGGTATGGCCCCTATCAAAGGATTGAAAAGGTTAAGCAAATGATGGGCAATTAAGTCAACTTGTGCTTTTTACCACTCTATGGGCATGCCATCCAGACCAGGGGTTTTTCGGTTCGGAAAGGAGCTAATAGCCTTTGTAATTTCCTTTATAGTTAGATTGGCTTCGAGAATACTAACATCCTCTCTATCCAGGGTAGGGAACACAATATTATCTAGATATATCTCTAGATCAGAAGGGGTAGTGGAAACTTTAGATGAGTATAAGTCAGAGTCAAATTTAGCAAAGACTTCATTAATGGCCAAGGGGTCACCAACAGACATCCCAGTGCAGGAAGTTATTTCCAAAATAGAATTTGGGGTAGTGTCCTCTCTAGCCAGGTAAGCCATCAAAAGATCATTCTTGTCTCCATGTTCAAAAACTCTGTGCTAACAATACAACATTTTTTTTCTTAGTAAGTTAAGTTACTAAAAGATTATATTCTCGTTGTTTTGCTGAGAAGGTAGTAAAGGCTGAAGTTTCCCTAGTCCTGATAAACTCTTCCTCTGCCACAACCAACTCAGCTTCTAAAACCGTACGCTGCTGAGCTAGCCACCTCCTATATGAGGATTTAGCCCATATAACTACCCCTCTAATATACGCCTGGAAGGCATCCCATACCAGATTGCTATCTGCTGAACCCAAATTAGTTCTCCAGCACCCTAAAATTTATTTTTCCAATGTAGTTGCAATCTCGGCGCAAGAGAGCCAGGGAAGACTCTGGATTGCAGATCTTGCGCTTTGAAATTTCAGGGAACCCCAGAGTAACCATGAGGGGAGAGTGGTCTGAGATTTCTTGAGGGAGGCACTGCATATCTGCTACATATGTCAAGGATACAGCATTACCAAACGCCAAGTCAATTTGGGAGAATGATCTACAGGCTGGTGAGTAGCATGAATAAGCTACAGAGTCAGGGTAACGAGCCCGCCAAATTTCCCGTAAATGACAGCACAATTAGCTAAATGGGAACCAGAACCCGGTACTCACCCAAATTTGCCTAAGGCAGAGAACAGCAAGAGAATAAAACCCCCAGAATCAGAAGGGGAGCAGGACCAAACTCCGTTACCAACATTATTATATCAGTGAGTAGTTGCACAGTGGCCGAAGGAGGATTATATACATTCACTATAATAAAGGATGTGAAATGGATTTGACAGAGTAGCATAATGAATCTCCCCCTTGGATCTGTTCTTACATTTGCAACATCACATTGTAGAGATTTGCGGACCAGTAACGAGACCCCAGAGGAGTAACTGGAGTAGGAGGCGTGATAACCATTCCTGTCCCAGGGCCGTATAAGGGCTCGCAACCTGGAACCGAGTAAATTAATCTCTTGTAACATAACAATTTGCGGATTGTACATAGAAAGGAAATAAATTACTAGAGGCTGTCTGAATTTGTCATTCAAACCTCTCACATTCCAGGAGATAATTTTAAGATGGCATAGCGTCTCCATGAGAAATAGTAAGGGCTATATAAATCCGGAGAGTCGCAAGACACTGGGGTTGAATATTTTAATTGCATCTCCTGTGGAAATCTCCAACACCAACACTCCCATTTATCAGATCACCAGTCCACATATGGAATGAAAGGACATATATACAAGCAGACAAGTATGAAAGGCAAAAACAATTAAACCCAACCCAAACCCATGCTACCCATCCCCCAGAACTTGAGACAGGTTTCATTCCCAATTGCAGCAAGTAGCAAAAAAACAGAAACTAAACTACAAAGTATGTTGAAATGGTTAGTAAAGGGGGGCAGCCCCCTTTCCCTAGAATGTAGCAAGAATTTTCACATAAGATCAATAGACTCGGCAGAGCTACAGCTTGGAAGACAGGAGTATTACGGCAACATATCTAAGTTCTGGTAGGCAACCTGACATCCGTCATCATTGAAGATATCAGCGAGAAAACGCCAAATCTTCACCCGAAGCGTAAAGTGTAGAGCATGAACCATGGCAGAAAACAGTCTGTCATTATAGGTCCTCACAGCATAGGAAGATATGGAGCGATAGGAGCCAAACAGTATCTGATGCATATCGATATTTCGGCATATCTCTCAGCACACATCACACCAGAGATCATTGGCGAGGGAAATCGAGTGCTCCATCAAGGAGTATAGAAGCTAGAGTCCATAACTTACCAACCAGGCAAAGACCTCTTTCGGCTTGTCCAGGAATATTGCAGGACCGTTGTGCACCAATCTGAGTTTGTTTCTCCCTAAGGCATTTCTTCGCCTCCATAAATCGCTACCTCTGTTTTTGTTCCTCCAATGAGTAATCTGGAAAGACTCTCACATCCTGATTAGTATGTTTCAAAGGCTCTTGTTTCCTTGCTAGTTCCTTATCTCTGTCCTTGAAATTTAGAAACTTTCCAATGAACGTGCGAGGCGGTTCTCCAGGTGGAGGAGCTCTAGTCGGGATACGATGCGCATGTTCTACACAGAACATAGCAGAAAAGGCAGTATCCCCAAACAATGACTTGAGCCAATTTTCCAAAAATGCAGCAGGATCAGGCCTTTCCACACCTTCAGGGAGGCCGATGAAGCAGATGTTGCATCTTCGCAAACGGTTCTCCATATCATCTAATTTCGCCCACCATGTGGACTGTTGCATTTCTAGAGTGTCGACCCTTGATCTCAAAGGAGTCACGACATCTTCCAGATCGGAAATACGCCTCTCAGACTAAGTAGGTTTTTCGCGTAGTGTGTGTATGTCAGCTCTGAGAAGACCAAAATCTGTCTGAAGGGCATACATTTTCTCGGTTAGAACCGTACGAGATTCTGTGATTCTGCCTTCCGCAAATCCAACATGTACGGTTTAGGAGGAGAGTCGACAGAAGTGGAAGGAGAGGTGGAGGCCTCAGAAGGCCACGCGGCATGGGGTCCAGATATAGGACCAGTGGATTTATCCATCTTGTCCATAATTTTGGACTGTTTGGAGGGGGCCATTTTAGGAGTACACCGAGTTGCAGGACAATGTAAGGACGGAGAATCACCTCAGATCGGTGCACAACCAGACACACTTTATAGAATTATAGGAATAGGGAAGGGAGAAGATCCTCCATGCATCTTCTTATATCCAGATTGCATCTTAGCAGTATAAGAGGAGATAGCATGGAGGCCATAAAACATCCAAGTATCAGTGGCAACAAGTTTGCTAAAGTCACTCACCACACTACAATGGTGGTCGCGTCCACAGGAATTCCCCTTCAGAGCATCCCCTGTGTCGCAGCTACAAGCCCCAGGCAGGCGTTAGGGCAAATCACAAGGGGCTACACACAAGGCCCAAACTGTGGGACAGGGGGTCCATTGTGGTTCCGGTGCGGACGTAAGTAGCCTGCGTCCGTCCACCACAACAAATCCAGGCTGGGGATCCATTCCAGACAAGGTCCAAAACTCCAAGCCGCAGAATACAGGTTATCCCCTCAGGAGGTCGTCACTCCTCAGTAGGAGCAGAGGGGAGCCCTCCCCGTAGACCCAGGAGTACACAGGAGAGTACACAGCCGGGCGCGCGGCCTCTCCAACTTCCAGCCACCATCTGTTACTCCAGTCCGCAGCTTTAGACCGGCCAGTAGGCCGCAATTGCAAAAGAGGAGCAAGGGCCCAAATATGCGTCTGAAAAGGAGCACTGACCTCCGCTGGTAGCAAATCACCACACCTGGTAGCAAATCACCTGGAGGAGCGCTGGGACCACGTATAGAGCAGGATTACTCAGGATAGCATGCTAGGGACGGGAGCCCCAGTAAAACACCTCCAGCCAGCCCCACGTCCAAGCCATGCCCCCCCCTGCAATAAAGTGTCTTTGATCCAAAGATTTTGTTAGTTCTACTTTAATGTAAGGCTACCCTCATAATAACTAACATTGACTGACCTGTGTTACAGCTTGAAATCTTCCCACAGCTCTGATTATATAACAATCTATAGGTAACCGCTTCAGTGTGACCCTACTAACCTTACTCTTTGTTTTTATTCTCGCGCATCTCTCATTTGTGTATTGTCTTTCAACTCTGTAGCTTAGAAAATCTCTTTTATGCTCCGTTACACCAGGGACTAATTTTGCTCAGGGCAAGAGAAAAACTTTTTGTATGAGATCAAGATTTTAGAAAGTATTCTCACCGCAACAAATACAGAATTGTAGCATAGCGGCAAAAGGAGTGTATAGCTATAAGTACATTGTATCTTAACTCAAGTAGATATATTTCTGTATAGCAATAAATGTGTCACACGAATTACAATTCAATACAATCCATTATTGATAGAGGTGAGACCAGTCAGTGTACAAACACCACCCTGACCCATCTTGTCAAGAAGACTTTTTGTTGGATTAAAATGTATTGAATGACCTAGTGATGAACTCTGAGAAATACAAATGTAATTGCAAGCCCCCCAGAAAAATGTTACAATTTATGGATGCTGTGGGTCGGGCTAAGATGTTCTCTTTTATCTTTTGATAAATTATTGGAGATATATCTAAATGTAAGTATTGGCGGGGTTTGAGCCTAGACCTCCACTAACCGCTAGCATAAAAGGGTTGTGGTATTTATTAAGCCGCTTTAGTTTAGTTTGGATTTTTTCAGATCCACGAGTTTTGTTGATGGAACTTCCTTCTATTTACATTAGACTATTTACTATAATACATATACACTTGCAATTTCAATGAGACCACCATTAGCTGAGCTTGGAGATACAGAAATATTAGAGTCAGGCCCCATGCACACGAACGTGCTTTTGCGGCCGCAATTCCCCCGAAAATACACAGGAGAATTGTGGCCTCATTCATTCCTATGGGGCCATGCACACGACCGTGGTTTCCACAGTCCGTGCATGGCCCCGGAGCCCGGACCACAGAAAGAACAGGCAAGCCTTATTACGGCCGTGTTCTGTGGTCCGGACTAATTGAAAATAATGGCCGCGGCCATATGCACAGCCTGCGATTTGCGGGTGGGTCGCGGTTGACACTCCGTGGCCGGCCAACCCGAAAATCACAGCCGTGCACATGGCTACGGATCCGTTGCCTGTATTTGTGGTCCATTTGTCTGCAAAAAACCTTCGGTCATGCATCCATGTGTCATCAGTATTCACATATCTGCAAAAAAAGGAAGGCTGAGTAGGTCACATGATCTGCAAATACGGTCAGTAAAATGACATGTCCTGAGTTTTTGCGGCCCAGAATCGCCCCCCACAACGGATCCGTGTACATCACGGTCGTGTGCATGGGGCCATATAAATGAATAGGTCTGTGTGCTATCTGCAAAACTGCGGAAAGCACATGGACAAAAAACCACAGTGGGGTGCATTAGGCCTTAAGCACAGGGTTGGACTGGCCACCAAGTGCACCAAAGGATCCTGAGGTCCGAACAAGGTTCTGTCTATAATGGACCCCTAATACAACAGAGCCTCAAAGGTTCAGCAGAAGAAAACCCCATTTGTAGCTGACATTAAAACCAATCACAGTTGATTCACCAATAACTTATTAGGGCTTATTGATGATATAGGCCATACCACTAATATATTCTCTCTCCATCCATTACAGGGTCAAAAAATGTAAATGGGACAAGAACACGGGACTTGTTAACCACGGCTCTAATGGACTACAGTAATTGTAATGATGAATATGTGCGCTACAGTGATTTTATTATGAAATAGTGTTTATCATGTTTAGTCAACCGTGGTTCAAGTATGTCGTTGCTGTCTTTTTCACTCTGTCTATCTAGTATATTCATCATGCGAAGATACTGCATTCTATAACCTGGTGCAGATTGTGAGAAGGTGTTGCAGCACACTGTATTTTATTAGATGAATAACGCTAATTCTTTTCCTCTTCATTCTACAAAACCATCAGATTATCTAACAGCCTATTAAAAATACATAAACTGTACTCCTCAAGCATATATGCATCTGTAATATTACCGCCGTAATAGGTAAGGAGACCAAGAGATTCAGCAGCTTCCTCTGTGAACGCTTTTTAATGCGCAAATTGGTCATCAAGGTTTCCAGATAGAAAAGTGTGGTGGGCAACATTATCAGAGTATAAAGGACATGTCCTGTAGAGCTGGGCACACATGGGAGATTAGAAGATTCTTTGTGTAAACCGCAATAATGGACGAGGCGTCTTTCACGTCACATGTTATATCCATCATCTTTTGTTTTCAATTAGATGGGGCTTATGATCAATTATATTTGTAGGTCATACGGCACAGTAGCTGAGACTGCGTGCTGAATAATAGACCAAGCATCGCACTGGCGGGACATCATACACACGAGTGTAGTCAGTCGGGATGCACAGGAAATGACCTCCAGGCCTCAACTCTGAATAGAGATATAATGACCCGTATTTGTAAAAACTTAACTCGCAAGCTGTCTTCTGGAAAAGCGAGTAGGCACATGGTCACATTTTATTGCTAAAATTCTGTTTGTGTTCTTCTAGTTCATGGAGATTGCAGAGCACATTTTATGATCTGTAGGTCACTATCATGTTGATTAGAATATAAATTGAGTTTTAATTAAAAGGCTGACCTATTCCAGTGTTATTGAATCGACCTTCGTGCCTCAAATGTAATTGCCAATCGTTTAACTGCTTTTTTTTTTTTTTTTTATTTTTTTTAAAAGAAAAATACAAATTGAGATGAATTTTAGTGCATTGTTTTGAATGTAAAATTATAAAACTGTACATTGATTTTGTGATACAAGTAAAAAAAAAAATCATACTGTTGTAAAGTTTCAGAAAACATATTGAATATCAGGTGCAATACCGGATTGGTGTAACTTGGCTCATCAGATGAAATTATACCAAAGGTAAGCTAGGCATACTTGCATTGTATTTTCGCAGTGTGAAAATACGCTACGGAAAATTACAATGTATGCCTATGGAAGAAATACTCCGGAACTCTACGGATTTCTCTAGTTCTTGAATAGCAGAATATTTTTTTCATAGAACTACATTGTAAAATTTTCCGCAGGGTATGTGTACGTGTAAATACAATGCAAGTATGCAACGTGTGAGCGCACCCTAAAGGGCTTGCTCTGTAGATTTGACTTGCATAGTAAACTCTACTATCATACACGTCATATCACTAATAAAGGAATCAAAACCCCAGATGTTGTGGCCGAAAATGGGCCCACAAGAGAATCCTCTGGTGGGGTGATACAACCCAAAACATTTCTGGTTGAGAGTAGTAAAATAAGAACAGGTGTGGTAGTGTTGATGGCTGTGATTTAATCACTGATTGCACGAACTGGCGGTCATTCTTTAGTGATCAATGTTAGCTGAAGGGGTGTGACAGAGTGATGGACCGTCGTTTGGTGATAATCGGGTGCTGTATTTTGAAAATATTCTTACCGAGGGGATCCATACAAAATAGATCTGTAACGCAGGAAATACCCCTCCAAATGGAACTTTTCAGATTTTGACTGAGACTAAGCTACAATACCAGGCACAATCAAAAGTATATGTACAGCGTTATGTCTGGGTAAACAATAAAAAGGATGTGCGCGCCAATTGGTGAGGGTATCGGGAGTCGGAAACTAACCGATCAAATACTGATGGCCTATACTAAGAATAGTCCATCAATATCAGGCTACATTCACACGAGCGTGACAGATTTACGCTCGTAAAAAACTTGCATAAATCTGTCCGTGTGCATTGCGATTTTGCATCAGTGTGCTGTGCGTGTGGCATATGTTTTTCACGCACTTCAATGTAATTGATGCGTGAAACACGGAGAGCACACGGATGTGCGACCGTGTGCTGTGCTTGGTTTTCACGCACCCATTGACTTCAATGGGCAACTATGTGCGTGAAAACGCACCAATATAGGACATGCAGTAAGTTTAACGCAACGAACACGCACTGTGTGAAAAACAACGCATATGTAAATAGCATTATTGAAATCAATGGGTCCTTGTGATGTGTGTTTCAACGCACATCTGAATGAGCCCTTAGAGTCTCAGAAAAACACCTTAAGGGCTCATTCAGACGAGCATATTGAAATCACTCACAGCACACGGACCCATGCAATTCAATGGGGTCATTCACATATGCGTTGTTTTTCACGCAGCGTGTGTCCGTTGCGTGAAATTCACTGCATGTCCTGTATTGGTTCGTTTTCATGCACCTAGTCGCACATTGAAGTCTTTGAGTGTGTGAAAACCACGGACAGCACACGGTCGCACGTCCGCGTGTTGTACGTATTCCACGTATTAAATACATTGAAAAGCAGAGAAATACAGATTTTTTAACATGAAGTGCCAGCTCGGACGTGAAAGCGCATGCCTCATGTAAAGCACACTGATGCCAATACGGCACACGGGCAGGAAATGTAGGAAAAACGCTGCGTTTTTTACGCACGCAAATCGGACACGCACGTCTGAATGAACCCTCAGGGTATTATCACACAGGCCGGATACGCTGCGTAAAAGCACACAGCGTATCCACCCTGAATGCCGCATAGAATTCAGACGAAAAGCCGCACTAAAATGTGGTATCGTTTTTCGGGGCAGAATGTCCACTGCGAAAAACAGCACTAAAAGCAAAAAAGTTCATACCTGTGTTCATGGTGACGCGTCCCTCTGATGTCCTGCAGCCCGACCTCGTGGGATGACGTTTCATCCCATGTGACTGCTGCAGCCTGTGATCAACTGCAATAGTCACATGGGATGAAAAGTCGGTCGGGCTGGATGCAGGAGCAGAGAGTTCTGGGTAAGTAGGAGAATTTTTTTATTTCCTGCTTGTGATTTTTGCTGTAAAATTGCAGCTTTTTCACCACAAAAATCGCAACATCTGCTATGTGTTTCGGGTTTTGCCTCCCCATTGATTTCAATGTGGAAAGCCAGCAAAAGAAATGCAGTGATTCCGCAACATAAGTGATCATACCTCGGATTAAAAAACCGCACTGCAAGTCAATAAATGAAAGTTTTTTGGCCGTTTTTTTATGCAGCGTGTGGATGAGATTTGTTCTCACGCTTTGCTGCTACTGTAATATGCTGCACATTTTCCGCAAATAAATCCATTGCAGAAAAACCGCAGTGTTTTATTCTACGTATGAACCCGGCCTTAATATGTATTTGACACTTGAAAAAGGCTCATTGATGGAGCCATGGTGTTGTCTTTGTGAACTTTTTAACATGCTCCATATTCCTAACAGGGACCAGGGCCGTATTGGGAATTAAAATCAGCCCTGGCATTTTTAAGCACACAAGCCCACCGCAGGCCATACGCAGCTGCCAGTGTTTGGCTGGAGTACATGGGACCACCTTTCAGCTATACAAGACATGGGGAGATTTATTAAAACAGGTGTAAATGAAAGAGGAATAGTTCCTGATAGCTCCAACTCCAATGAATCCACTGCTTTTCCACGAGAATAATGTACATGTTCGTTATTCTAGAGGATTTTTTTGCAAATTCAAGCAGACTTCTTTTCGCTGCATGTGAATGGGGTATAAAAAAGCCCATTCACTTGTAATGGATGCAGAATATTAGTGGATTTGTTTGAAAGGGATTTAGGTGTGGAATCAGGGACTTAGACCTAATCAAATCCTGATTGCGTGATCATGGCCTAATTGACGTATAAAGATTGCAAATTATACCAGTATACAATGCTAAAATATCACCATACTGTAACTAAATAGTATGATTTATATTTTATATTCAAGCATATACACACACACTCACATGCTTTACACATGACGCACAGATGCAACCCACAAGCTGGACACATGCTGCATTCGTGACACTCACACCTTGGACACATGCGCACACACACCGCTCACACCTAGCACACATGCGCATGCACAACACTCCTAGGACACACGCACACCACTCACACCTAGGACACATGCGCACGCATACAACTTACAACTAGAACACATCCCTCACTCACACCTAGGACATATGCCGCACATGCACCACTCACAACTAGGGCACATGTGCACGCACACCACTTACACCTAGGATATATCCTCCACCCTCGCCACTCACACCTTAGACATATGCCGCACATTGTCGACCCACACCAAGGACACATGTTGAACACGCACTACGACATTCCTCGCATAACCGAGCGAGCGTTGTACAGACTCATAGACTTTCTATTGAGCTTGTACACCGCTCTGAGGAAAGCCGATCAGGAACTAATCGGCCCGTCGCTCACCCGAGCGCTTCTGCCGCTTCATGCAGCGATCCCACCGGGTCTCAGTGCTCAGAACCCCACCGATCAAAACTTCTGACATGTCACTATGACATATCAAAAGTTTTAAAAAAAAGTTTAGTTACCCATTAAGCGATTCTTAATCACAAGGAGAATCGGATCTTAGCACAACGTAAAGGGGAAACATTCAATAAGAATATGTTAGGATATATTTACCCTCTACCTTGTGCTGAGATCTGATTCTTCTTTTGATAAAAAAAACAACATACGGGACAGTGGATCTCGGAAACAAAAAGGGCTTAAACATTGTAAGATAAAGTATATTTATATTCTATCACTGTGTGTGGGCAGCTGTGACGGGATGTTTGTAGGATAGCTTCTCTGTATTGAGCTGTATATAGCAGCTGTTGACTTGAATAGCCAAAAGAGTTATCAAGTGCAGCTATCCACTCTCGAGGACCTGGAGCCACCAGTAAATTTATTGTACACTCATACACGCATTTCCATGTGGCTCTGTTTCAGGCAAATGGAGCAGCTGTTTAGAATTTGCTTTAGGTTATAAATGTAGACTTCACATTGTATACAATGGAACATAGGATTAATAAAATGAATGCAATATATATATATATATATATATATATATATATGTGATGTCATCCATTGTTCATTGTAGGAATACACTATATAACACTATATAAATATTTTTTTATGTTTTTAAAATGGTCATCATGGTTGCATGGGTTGGGGGTAGCAGTTTGAAAGATATGCATCTATTCCAGCACTGTGGGGAAATGTTCTACGCCAGTTTTCTGATGTAGAAAAGCCACAATTTGAGCATCTCAAATTAATTGGACCCGTGTACGATACCCTCTGTGCGTCATACGGTTGCCAAGGCAACAGTACCGCCAAGGGTACAAGAGCATCTCCCCACACCCAATGTCCGTTCAGGCGTGATAATGCCGCAGTGCCCTCTGTAGATAGTGACACACACAACCACTGTAGATATGGCACAGTCCCTTCTGTAGATAATGCAACAGTGCCCTCTGAAGATATTGTCACAGTGCCCTCTGTAGATAATGTCACAGTGCCCTCTGCAGATAGTGCTTCACCCCCCCATATATAATGCCACAGTGCTCTCTATAGATAATACCACAGTGCTCTCTATAGATAATACCATAGTGCCCTCTGTAGTTAGTACCACAGTGCCCTCTGTAGATAGTACCACATACCCCCTATAGATAATGCTACCCACATCTCCTGTAGATAGCACCACAGACATCCCCTGTAGTTAGCGCCACACACACCCCCTCCTGTAGATAGCGCCATTGGGGCTCCCCCTGGGAGCAGAATCCCCAGACAGAGCGTTGCCGACGCTCTGGTCGGGGATTTCGCTCTTAGAATAGCCCCTTACGTCACTGTCCATATATGGACAGTGACATCAGGGGCTCCCCCTAGGAGCCGAATCCACAGCCAGTGTGTTGGCAATGCTCTGGCCGGGGATTACACTCCTGGAGGAGCCGCTGACTACTGTCCATATATGGACAGTGACGTCAGGGGCTCCCTCAATGAGCCGAATCCCCAACCAGAGCAACACTCTGGCCGGGGATTCTGCTCCAGGAGAAGTGAATGGCAGAGCCAGGAGCAGATAGTTTCCTGCTCTGCCATAGTATTCAATTGTATCTGTGTCCTGAGGACGCAGATACAATTGAATATATTATTTGCCGGGACAAGTCTGGGACAGGAATTTGCCGGGACTGTCTCTGTAAATTTGGGAGAGTACCGGCAAATTCGGGACTGTTGGCAACTATGCGCACCTAATTTATTTAGAATCAATGCATCCCTTTCGTTAAATTCGGTCCATATCCATGCGCCAGAATGTCAAATCTATGCCAGCTGTGAGCTAGCATTGATGTGCACTATAATTATGTAAATTATAGAAAAATATGTCGGGCCGCAGAATACCCCACCGCTTTGGATAAGTTCCACCCATTATTCTGGCGCATATACCTTAAAGACTAACTGCATTTTCATGAAAATGTTGATGTGTCACAGAGACATAAAAGTTTAGATTGGTCGGGGTCCGGATATGCTGAGACCCCGACCGTCGCTGAAACAAAGCGCTCAGCATCTTCAGCTGATATCGACGCTCACTGTTAGGTTGAAGTCGGCTCACATTGACCGTCTACGTCAGCTACGTCACCAATCCAAACTTTTATGTCTATATGACATATCAAAAGTTTGATGAAAGTGCAGTTACTCTTTAATTAATTTACCCCAATGTATTTAACTACACAGGTCTGCATGTGATGTTGAGGGATGGACAAGACTGTTGCTCTGCTAGGGTTACCAAACGTACAGGGAGGGGGCAGATATAGGTGTTCCTGTACAAGTGGCAGTCAATATTGTAACGTCCGTGGTTGCTGACCACGAAATCCTTCCATCCAGTCGATGCCCTTCTCTCCAGAGATGTCTGCACATATGGCCGTCCTGTTCTACAGTGACCACCAGGGTGCCCTCGCGAGCTCAGTCCAGACTTAAGAAGACAAAGCGCACGCAGGTGGGAGATTTAGCTGATTGCTCCCAGAGCATCCTGGGCTATAAGAAGAGCCTAGCCCCTTCCTCCCATGCCTGAGCGTTGTTGTCGTACCCAAAGTTTGTCTATGCAAATGGTCTCCTAGTGTATTCCAGTTCCCAGTGTTTCCCGTACCTGTTCCTGTATCCCGTGCTATCCTGGTCAAGTGCCGTTACCAGGTTCCAGTTTGAGCTTCATTATCGCCCGGCTGGCAAAAATGTGACGGCCGATGCCTTGTCCAGGTCTTTCGAGACAGAAGACACCATGGAGATTCCATAGAACATTATTGATCCATCTTGCATTGTCTCTGTCAACCCAGTGCAAGTTGGGGACATTCCTCCAGGGAGGACTTTTGTGCGCCTGGCTGACAGAGGGAGAATGCTCCACTGGGGACACTCCTCTAGACTGGCAAGTCAGACGGGGATCCGTAAGACTCGAGATCTGATTGCCCGTCATTTCTGGTGGCCCACACTGACCAAGGACATTATGGACTTTGTTTCTTCCTGCTCAGTGTGTGCAACTAACAAGGTCGCTCACTCCAGACCTGCTGGCCTGCTCCAGGCATTGCCTGTGCCCGATGCTGCCTGGCAGCATATAGCTGCCTCTCTCTGCTGGATGCAGTACTGTCTGGGTGGCGGTGGATCGATTTTCGAAGATGGCCCACTTCGTTCCTCTGACCGGTCTTCTTTCTGCTCCTCAACTGGCCAAGCTTTTCATCCAACACATCTTCCGCCTGCACGGCTTGCCGCAGCATATTATGTCTGATCGGGGGGTTCAGTTCACCTCGAAGTTCTGGAGAGCCCTCTGCGGAATCCTAGGTGTAAAGTTGGACTTTTACTCTGCCTACCATCCTCAGTCCAATGGTCAGGTCGAGAGGATCAATCAGATCTTGGAGAACTACCTACGCCACTTCATCTCCAAGCAGCATCATGACTGGGTGCAGTTGCTCCCATGGGCTGAATTCTCATACAATAATCACACCAGCGGTCCACAAGGAATACACCGTTCTTTATTGTCTATGGCCAACACCAACAAATTCCTCTCCCGGTGCCTGATACGTCTGAGGTACCAGCAGCTGACACTGCTTTTAGGGACTTTCTGCAGATCTGGCAGCAGACTCGAACCTCCATCCTGCTGGCGGTCGACCGCATGAAGAAACAGGCAGACACTGGAAGACGTGAACCTCCCCAGTTACTTCCAGGTACCAAGGAGAAGAGAACCTCTTCAGTTTCTCCCAGGCACGAAGGTCTGGCTGTCCTCCAGGAATATTCGACTGAGGGTGCCATCATACAAATTTGCTCCCAGGTTCCTCGGACCCTTCGAGATCCTAAAGGAGATGAAACCTGTCGCCTACAAGCTTCGGCTGCCTCCTACTCTGCAGATCCCCAACTCCTTCCATGTCTCCCTCCTGAAGCCGGTGGTTCTGAACCACTTTACCAAGACTCCTAGCCCTCCGGTTGCCTCCAGCGGTCCTTCAGACACCTTCAATGTTAGGAAGATCCTGGACATTAAATAAATAAGAGGAAGAACCTTTTATTTAATAGATTGGAAGGGGTTTGGTCCAGAAGAGAGGTCCTGGGAGCCAGAAGAGAATCTCAATGCTCCTACCCACATTAAGAGGTTTCTCTCTCGTTCTGGTCCCAAGAGGAGGGGGAAAAAGAGGGGGATACTGTAACGTCCGTGGTCGCTGTCCACGAACTCCTTCCATTCAGTCGACGCCCTTCTCTCCAGAGATTTCTTCACAAAGCACACGCAGGTGGGAGATTGATCTGATTGCTCTCAGAGCACCCTGGACTATAAGAAGGGCCCAGCCCCTTCCTCCCATGCCTGAGTGTCGTTGTCATACCCAAAGTTTGTCTATGCAAATGGTCTCCTAGTTTCTAGATCCCAGTGTTTCCTGTACCTGTTCCTGTATCCTGTATCCCGTTCTATCATGGTCAAGTGCCGTGCTTAGCTGTAATTGTGCTGTGCTGCATACCACGCCTGTCCTGCTACACCATGCCTGACGTCTGCCTGCTGCCTAGTCCCATCCGAGCCTGCCTTGCTACTGTCCGATCTGCCACAGGTACCCTATACGAACTATAGACTGTTACCTGAGCCCTGTTGGCCAGCTGCCATAACGCCAAGGCGGTACAGTCCAGAGGGTCCACGAACCCTACGTGACAAATATATTCCAATAAAAAAAGTACCCTCCTTGGTCCAGCATCCACTCACATGTCACTTCTATCATCCCCTGGGATAATGTGTTATAGCAAATCCAGAGTCAACACAGCCGTCTACCGGGAAATTTTAGAGCACTTCATGCTTCTCTCTGCTGACAAGCTTTATGGAGATGCTGATTTCATTTTCCAGCAGGACTTGCCACCAGCCCACACTGCCAAAAGTACCAATACCTAGTTTAATAACCACAGTAACACTGTGCTTGATTGGCCAGCAATCTCGCCATGCCTAAACCCCATAGAGAATCTATGGGGTATTGTCAAGAGGACTAGTATATATACATGCACACAAAAATAGATAACAATATATATAATTAGATAGATATAGATAGAAGGATAGATAGATTTATATGTACATAGCTAGACATAAATAGACTTATGTATCTCTCAGGTAACGTCTCGTGTGACATTTGCGATATATACAGGGCTGGCCTTAGGGGTGTGCGACCTGTGCCATTGCACAGGGTGCATCACTCTAGCAGGTGGAAGGTGGTGCTACGCTGGCTCCCTTCACCTGCTTTTTTCAGAGGCGCTCTGGCCGGCGACTCAGCAGCCGGCTTTCCGCCTGGGTGCTTCTTCACTCAGCGGCATCGCTACCGCTGTAGCAGACATAGCAGCTGCTAGTGGAGACACCGGGCATGAGTGCGCCTGTGCCGCCCATCAGGACAGGCTGGCGGCGCCGCTAGAAGCCGCTGCGGCTGCTACAGTGGTAGCGACACCACTATAGCAGGGAGGTATCTTCCTGCTCTGCTATCTACTAGTACCACTGTAGCTCCCTGAAGGAGTGGAATCCCAGTGTGGCCGGGGATTCCGCTCCTGGACGGAGCGCTTGATGTCTCTGTCCATATATGGACAGAGACATCAGGGGCATCTCCTGAAGCGAATCCCTGTCCACAGCGTTGCTGACTCTGTGACCGGGGATTCCACTCCAGGAGAAGCCAGTGACATACCTGTCCATAAATGGACACAGACGATAGGGGCTTCTCCTGGAGTGGAATCCTCAGTCACAGGGGATTCCGCTTCAGGAGTTGGACAGAGACATATATGGACAGAGACATCAAGCGGAGCGCTCCAGGAGCAGAATCCCTGGCCACAGGGGATTAAGCTCCTTCTGGGAGCTACAGTGGCGCTATTTACAGTAAGGGGGGGTGCTATCTACAAGGGGGCTATGGGCTTTGTGGCATTACCTACAAGGGGGCTGTGTAGCACTACCTAACGGGGCTGTGTGGCACTACCTACAAGGGGCTGTGTGGCACTACCTACAGTGGCTGTCTGGCACTACCTACAAGGGGCTGTGTGGCACTACCTACAGGGGGCTGTGCGGCACTATCTACAGGGGGCTGTGTGGCACTACCTACAAGGGGCTGTGTGGCACTACCTACAAGGGGCTGTGTGGCTGGCACTACCTACAAGGGGCTGTGTGGCAGTACCTACAGGGGTCTGTGTGGCACTATCTATAGGGGGAATCTGTAAGTGGCGGGCTGATGGTCATTTTACTGTGAGTGGGGGGCTGATGGTCATTTTACTGTGAGTGGCGGGCTGATGATCATTTTACTGTGAGTGGGGGCTGATGGTCATTTTACTGTGAGTGGGGAGCTGATAGTTTTCAAGTGGTTTCCACCCCTGAGCTCCAATTGAAGGTAGGAGGCAGAAAATACCTGCGGCGTTCGTTTGGAGCTTTTTTGCCTTCGTCTTTTGCATTAGCTTCAACGGCTTAAAAAAATGAAAAAAAAAAAAATGGTCAAACAATGCTGTCAATTGAAAATCTGCTTCAAAATTCCTGAAGGAATTTTGTGGCAGATGTTCTTTTGCCTTACAAAAAAACGCTGTGTGAACATACCCTACAAGTGTCTTACTTGTTTTTAGCCGTTTTCTGTCTTTTTCTGAAAATTTTTGGTAGGGGTGCCCTGAGAAAATTTTATTTTTCCAGTGGGTGCCTCGAGTCAGAAAAGGTTGGGAAACTCTGTGCTAGGCTACTGGATCACGCCGGCCTATGCAAGGATCCCATCGTGGAGCAGCTCAGTTCGTCGTGGGAACGGGGCCTAGGTGAGTACAATTTACTTTTTGTTTGGGGGCACTGTCTACAAGGGGGAGGTGGGGGGCTGTGTGGCATGATCTACAAGGGGGAGGTGGGGGATTATGGCACTGTCTACAGGGACGCTGTATGGCACAATCTACAGGGGGACACTATCAACAAGGGGGGTGTGGCAGCAGGGGAGGGGGGCATTATATTTTGTGGGGCCCACTAAGCGGACATTTTACTGTGTAGGGGTACTACAGGGGGCAATATATGGTGTGTGGCACTTAGGGGGCATAATACTGTGTGGGCACAATTAGAGGACAAAATACTGTGTCCTTGAAGGGCTAATAATATATAATATTATTAAATATTATTATTATACTGTATGGGGGCACTAAAGGGGCATTATACTCTATGGGGGCACCATATTGGGCATTATACTGTGGGGGGCATTATACTTTTTTATGGGGCATTTTTTTTATGATTTGATGGGGCGCCGAATGATCATTTCGCACGGCGTGCCATCTATCCTAGGGCCAGCCCTGGATATATATACACACACACACACACACACACACACACACACACACACACACCAGAAACCCCCCTGTGACCAGGGCCAGAAAGCCCTTACATACTATGGAACTCAATAGTATTGACAGCGCTGGCTAGGCATGGGGAATCATCGGTTCCCCTTCCCGCCATTCGGCGCTTTTCTTGTAATGCAGACGGCACTTGGGCCTGCGTTAGGTGAGGGCAAACTGGGCAAGGGGCACGTAACATTTATGGGCCGGGCGGCATGGGCCCCCTAATGTCGGGTGGCGTTGCTAGCACCGGAGGGGGCGCTCCGTACGCAGATACTAATGAATACTATAAGCTGCAGGCCACATTAGGCCTGCAGCCTATGAGGTGCAGGGAAGACTCACTGCATCACGCTCGTGTGTGCAAGTGTCAAGCAGGATGCCGAATTACGAAGATATTTATTCTCCATTATTTTAATGACCTTTCCTCTACATAGTTCTGCTCAAGTCTCAAAGAAATGTGTTATCTCTATGTGTTCATCGTGGGGTCTTCATGCATCCATGGCTAGCGGGTTGGCTGAACGCCCAGACAAAGTGCAACTATTCGCAACAAACTCCCTCATGGGACAGAACAGTTAACACTACTCCATTGTACGCTTGTTTCCAGGTGTTACCTGATGTCAGCATTTTAATGAAGAATTATATTTATGTATTTAAAATATTCTTATATTCTTATTGTCTGAATAAGAATTATTGTCACATTGCCTCTGATTGGTTAACCTCAACCCTACACCGCTTTTGAATGATATTATTGTAATTGAGTTTGGCAATAAACCCCCAGAGGAGTATTTTGACGTCTGTGTGTTATTTCTCCTCTCTCTATATATATCTGTATGAAATCTCCTGATTAGGATGCTGGATAAAGTTCCTGACGTGAGTGTCTGTTGGAACACTCGTCTAAATTTCAGTCTAATTTATTTTGAGCCATTGACTTAAACAACAATGGTGACATTGCCCACGACACCTATCGCATGACTACCAGCATCACAAATAATAAAAGCTAATGGGGCCACAAGTCGCAGCAACTGCCATAACACAGACGCAAAAAATCCAGCAGATTTGGATATCTTGCGACAGTCGTGTTTCAGTTGCGGCAATGTACGGGTCTCAAATCAGCTTTCATTAATAGCAGTGCAAGCAACTCGACAATGCAACCTTTGGCTATGCAACAGATGACGCTGCCAAAGTTGCCATGTAGCCCTAGACTTAGTTACACATAGAAGCATATGCACATATGTACAGTATGTATCTCACATATTTATCTATATATATATATGTGAGATATATAGTGTACATATATATGAGATATATACACACTGTACAGATATATATATATATAGATATATAGTGTGAGATATATAGTGTGAGATATTTATATATATATATATATATATATATATATATATATACTGTACATATCTATATATGATATATAAAAACTGTACATATATAAATATATGTATAAAGTGTACATATATGAGAGATATACATACTGTATATGTACAGATATGAGATATATATATGTACAGTATGCATATCTCTCAAATATTTATATGTACAGTTTTTATATATGATATATATGTACAGTATATACATATCACTTATATATCTATATGTGAGATATAAATATATTCAGATCATATATATACAATCCAGCAATAGATAAACACAGCACTCCACAATAGCAGAAAATCAGGCGATGTGCTCGTCACCAGGGGATGAATCAGTTCCCCTTTTTTTTATAAATAGAGGACAGCGTAGAAAGCAGTGACGGCACCAGGACTTCAAGGCAGATGCAAGCAAAGTGGATTTATTTGTACAGTATGTATATATCTCATGTATATATGTACATGAAATATATCTCACATATATAGATATATATGTGAGATATATACATACTGTACACATATATATGTAATATAAAAATCATTATAAATTATCACTATCATATATAAATATATATAAGAGACATATATCTGTACAGTATGTATATCTCATATGTATGTATATGTATCTCATATATACACTACCGTTCAAAAGTTTAGGGTCACTTAGAAATTTCCTTATTTTTGAAAGAAAAGCACAGTTTTTTTCAATGAAGATAACATTAAATTAATATAGAAATACACTCTATACATTGTTAATGTGCTAAATGACTATTCTAGCTGCAAACGTCTGGTTTTTAATGCAATATCTACATAGGTGTATAGAGGCCCATTTCCAGCAACCATCACTCCAGTGTTCTAATGGTACATTGTGTTTGCTAACTGTGTTAGAAGGCTAATGGATGATTAAAAAACACTTGAAAACCCTTGTGCAATTATATTAGCATCGCTGTAAACAGTTTTGCTGTTTTAGAGGAGCTATAAAACTGAACTTCCTTTGAGCTAGTTGAGAATCTGGAGCATTACATTTGTGGGTTCGATTAAACTCTCAAAATGGCTAGAAAAAGAGAACTTTCATGTGAAACTCGACAGTCTATTCTTGTTCTTAGAAATTAAGGCTATTCCATGCGAGAAATTTACAAGACACTGAAGATTTCCTATAACGGTGTGAACTACTTCCTTCAGAGGACAGCACACACAGGCTCTAACCAGAGTAGAAAGAGAAGTGGGAGGCCCCGCTGCACAACTGAGCAACAAGACAAGTACATTAGAGTCTATAGTTTGAGAAATAGACGCCTCACAGGTCCTCAACTGGCAGCTTCATTAAATAGTACCCGCAAAACGCCAGTGTCAACGTCTACAGTGAAGAGGCGACTCTGGGATGCTGGCCTTCAGGGCAGAGTGGCAAAGAAAAAGCCATATCTGAGACTGGATAATAAAAGGAAAAGATTAATATGGGCAAAAGCACACCGAAATTGGACAGAGGAAGATTGGAAAAAAGTGTTATGGACAGATGAATCGAAGTTTGAGGTGTTTGGATCACACAGAAGAACATCTGTGAGACGCAGAACAACTGAAAAGATGCTGGAAGAGTGTCTGACGCCATCTGTCAAGCATGGTGGAGGTAATGTGATGGTCTGGGGTTGCTTTGGTGCTGGTAAAGTGGGAGATTTGTACAAGGTAAAAGGGATTTTGAATAAGGAAGGCTATCACTCCATTTTGCAACGCCATGCCATACCCTGTGGACAGCGCTTGATTGGAGCCAATTTCATCCTACAACAGGACAATGACCCAAAGCACACCTCCAAATTATGCAAGAACTATTTAGGGAAGAAGCAGGCAGCTGGTATTCTATCTGTAATGGAGTGGCCAGCGCAGTCACCAGATCTCAACCCCATAGAGCTGTTGTGGGAGCAGCTTGACCGTATGGTACGCAAGAAGTGCCCATCAAGCCAATCCAACTTGTGGGAGGGCCTTCTGGAAGCATGGGGTGAAATTTCTCCCGATTACCTCAGCAAATTAACAGCTAGAATGCCAAAGGTCTGAGAAAATTATTATTTCAAATAAAAATCATTATTTATAACCTTGTCAATGACTTGACTATATTTTCTAGTCATTTTGCAACTAACTCATTTGATAAATATAAGTGTGAGTTTTCATGGAAACACAAAATTGTCTGGGTGACCCCAAACTTTTGAACGGTAGTGTATGTTCATATATGTACATATATATACGTATATGTTTTTAGATTTCTCATATATATTTATATATGTAGTTTTTATATCTTATATATATATATATATATTTATATATATGTATTAGTGTTCAAAAGAAGATCTTGCAGCACTTCAATATACATGCTTAAAAATATTTTTTTGCCTCGGTCCCTTTTACACAGGGCAATTATCGGGTAAACAAGCGTTCAGAGAATGCTTGTTGCCGATAATTGCCCTGTCTAAACAGGGAAACGATCAACAGATGAACGAGCACACACTCAATCATCTGCTGATCTTATCGTTTAAAAAAACTGAAATATTATCATTGTCGGCCCCACATCTACCTGTGCTGCCGACATGATAATAATGTATGGGGACGAGTGATCGGAGAAACGAGCGCTCATCCCCATACATAGCTCCTTGTGACTGGAACAAACGAGCGTCGATAAAGACACAACACGACTCCAATTCTTGACGGCACAGTAGCACAGGATACAGGGTACAGGCAACAGGAACGGGTAACACTGGGAACTGGAAAACACTAGGAGACCATTTGCAATGACAAACTTTAGGTAACACAACAACGCTCAGGCAATGATCAAGAGGGCAGAGCCCTTTTTATAGTCCAGCAGCATTCTGGGCTAATTGCAGATTTTCTGCAACTGTGCGCGCACTGGCCCTTCAAGGCCCTGCACGCGCGGGCGTACGCGCCCTGTGGGAGACAGTGTCCGTACCAGGAAGTGAGTGCCGGCGTCTCTCAGGAGGGAGATGCCGCCGAGAACTCACACGTCAATGGCTGCGGCCGTCAGAGGGTAAGTCAGGACGACGGTCCGTGGCCATATACGTTACAGTTGTCTCTTTGATCGGCGCTCATTGCATTGGTGAAAATTGGCCTGTGTAAGAGGACCTTTACTCTATGCCATTTAAATATCTTTGCCAATTCTCCCACTGAGATTATTAGGACTGTAATTCCACATTAGTTTCCTACATTCCTACACTGAAATCTGAAAGAATCCAAATGGCTATGGCCCTTTCTAATAATCTTGGCTAACGTAGTAGATGGGAGCATATCTGACACCCCCCTATCCCTCTTCTGTGTGGTCACTCTGACACCAAAAGGGTTCACACCAGAGCCGGCTCCAGGTTTATGTGGGCCCTTGGGCGACACAGACTTAGTAGGCCCCTTTGCGGGGGAACTCACGGTGGCAGCAAAATGGCAGAAAACATCACTTTGTGCCCCCATATAGACGTTAGGCCCTGTTTATGCCCCCATATAGAAGTTAGGTCCCCAGTTTGTACCCCCATAAATGTAGTGCCCTCTATAGATAGTGCCACACAGCCCCCTTCCCAGGTAGTGCCACACAGCCCCCTCCCTGGTAGTGCCACACAGCCCCCAGAGACGGAGTCCCAGAGCAGAGCCACTTGTGGCTCTGCCTTGGACTCCTTGTCTCCCTCTGATATCACTGTCCATATATGGAGAGTGATGTCAGGTGCTTTCCCAGAGACGGAGTCCCGGAGCAGAGCCGCTTATAGTGCTCTGCCTGGGACTCCTTCTCTCCCTGTGATGTCAGGGGCTTTCCCAGAGACGGAGTCCAGGAGCAGAGCCGCTTGTAGCGCTCAGCTGGGACTCCTTCTCTCCCTCTAACATCACTGTCCATATATGGCCAGCGATGTCAGGGGCTTCTCCAGAAACGGAGTCCCAGAGCAGAGCCGCTAACACTCTACCTGGAACTCCTTCTCTCCCTCTGACATCACTATGCATATATGGACAGTGTTGTCAGGTGCATCCCCAGAGACGGAGTACCAGAGCAGAGATGCTTGTAGCGCTCTGCCTGGGACTCCTACTCTCCCTTTGACATTACTGTCCATGTATGGACAGTGATGTCAGGTTCTTTCACAGAGACAGAGTCCCGGAGCAGAGCCGCTAGCGCTCTGCCTGGGACTCCTTCTCTACCTCTGACATCACTGTCCATAGTAATATGGCATCTGGAAACTGCTGTTATTTAGCTTCTCTCAACCAAGCTGCTATGTCAGACTCCACTGCATCCTTACCCTGCGCCTGGCCCTGGAGTCAGACTCCGGTGCACAAGTGGCTTTTCCTGCTATGGGCATTGTGTTCACAGACATCCTTTGCTAGCTCCAAACTCTGTCCCGCATCACCCACTCTCTTCAGATCCCGACTACATGGTGCAGGCTCAGAGAGCTGTCAGGCTGAGCTGATGCGCATAACAAACTCAAATTGAGGATATGCGCAGATGATGTCTGAGGATTGTCTAGCGCGCTTGCGCGGTTCCTGGACAAGTCGGAAGCCAGGGCAAGAGTAGAAGAGAGGCCGGACGTTCGGGCATGGACAAGCTCAGTCTTCTAGCTCTCCATGTCGCGCGCTACCATGGACGAGGGCGGCGTGACGGCAGGGAAAATCGTTTTTTTCACCAGGGGGGCGTGACATGCGAAGAAGGCCAAAGAGTTGAAGACATTATATTAGTAAGTATGTTATTTTCACACAAGACACAATTTAAAAGCATTTTATAGTAAACTGGCCAACCCCTTTAATGACTGCCGTGAAAAGGCGTATCGGCGGTCATTAGGCGGTTAATACTGAAGATATTTTAAACCTTAATGACAATTTTTTAAGTTTTTCCATCGTCGCATTCAAAGAGCTATAACTTTTTTCGTTTTCCGTCGACATAGCTGTATAAGGACTTGTTTTTTGTGGGACAAGTTTTTATTTTTCAATAGCACCATTTTGGGGTACTTATAATTTATTGATTAACTTTTATTAACATTTTTGGTGGGGTAATAGGAAAAAACCCTGAAATTTCAACACTTTTTTTGTGTCTTAAATTTACGCCGTTTACCATGTGGTATGATTAACATAATAACTTTATTCAGCGGTTCGTTACGATAACGGCGTTACGAAATTTATATAGTTTTTTTATGTTTTACTACTTTTATATAGTAAAAACACTTTTTTTCGAAATTATTTGTTTTTGTGTTGTCATATTTTAAGAGCCATAACTTTTTTTATTTTTCTGCTGACATAGTTGTATGATGGCTTTGTCAGCTTGTAGTTTTTATTGGTACAATTTGGAGTACATGCGACTTTGTGATCACTTTTTATCACTTTTTTTTAAGGCAGGATGAACAGAAAACAGCAATTCTGCCATTGTTTTTTAATTTTTTACAGCGTTTACCGTGCGGCTTAAATAATGCAATCATATTATAGTAGGGGTTGTTATGGATGCGGAGATACCAAATATGGGTAACTTTTCACTTTTTTCATAATAAATTATTTTGTAAGGGGAAAAAGTGGGTTTTACTTTTTTTTTTACTTGGGACTTTTATTTATCTATTTCAAACTTTTTTTAAACTTTTTTTAGTCTCACTAGGGGACTTTACTCGGTCTTTTGATCACTTTTATAATACACTTCAATACTTCTGTATTGCAGTGTATTATGCCTGTCAGTGTAAAACTGACAGGCATCTGTTAGAAGATGCCTCTGGCATGGCCTAACAGGTATTTACTAAAGGCAGACCTGGGATGCCGGTGGGGTGAGAGAGGGAGCCCCCTCTCACTAAAGCCATACCGATGCGGCACTCGCTATTGAGTGCCGCATCTGAGGGGTTAAGCATGATCGAAGACCACTGCTAGTGGTCTGCGATCGATGCCCTGAAGCCCGAGGCTGTTAGCAACAGCCCGGGCTTGAGGAGCACCCCGCCCGATGCAGGAAAACTTCTGAAGCGCCGACGTGAAAAAGCGGCGCTTCAAAAGAACCACCCCTAATGGCCGACGTAGAAACACTGTATGCCAGTCGTTAAGGTGTTAATGGGTCCTAGGCAGGCTATGAAACTGTTTGGGACCTGAACTCACTAGTAGGCAACAAGACCCTGTGGCATGTCTGGGGAATATGTAAGTCAAACTTTCTAAGTTTGTAAATCAGGACAAAATCTGGATTTCAGTAAATATGGAAGATAATTGCTTAGCCGAGCATGTTATTGGATCTTTTAGCAGAAGGTTACATGTAAAAATGTTTTGAATATAATAAAGTACTTGCACAATGTAAATATAAGTAAATTATACAAGGTGTTTTCTCATTAGGAAATATGGACATCATAGAGGGGTGTCCCCCATGTGAACCACTCTATGGGTCACAGCAGAGAGCCGCCTACAAAGAGCGGATCCCACTCTAGTAAACAGACTTTGGCCAGTCAATGTATTACAAGGTCATTCATTAATTTTATTGTCTTGCATGTAATACTACATTTCCCTATCAGCCGCCACTGCAGAGGCAAAATATGGCTACTGTGATAACAGCTGATATTATCTAAAGCTGGACTCCAATCTATCTGCTAATCGCTGGCCCAGCTTCCATATAAGAAGGGTGTGTGTTCCTGAGATAATCCCTGCTATCTGGATATAAAATTATACTAATTAGAAGCGTAAGTAAGAGAGAAAACATAAACCAGTTTAGGTGGTCCTGGCACTACAGTTTTGATCATGCTGGGGCTTGCTCTTGGGAAGTGGTGCTGAAGTTGACTAAGACAATGGAGGGAAAAACTTCAATTTTTGGCAGCCTTGATTACAATTGATGGAGATGTAAACGGGTATATGGGTGCCACTGATACACAATTTCATGATAACTTTGTATTTAGTTACAGCAAAGTATTCTATATGTCTGCTAAGATAGCCATTAAAACGATAACAGAGATATCTTTGCAGATTAATTAAATCAAACAATCACTTCCATTGAGAAAGTGGGGTTGGCAAGTTTTTCAGCAAGGTTTTTTTTCGGCTTTAGGATTTATTTTATGCAATTCAGTGTTCACTCAATGGTTAAATGGTTAAAGTTATTTCACTCAGATAAGCTCCTTAGGCTGAGTATACACATAGCAGCCACAGCAAGGTGATGTGACCAATAAACAGCGCCCACATGTGGTTATACCACAAATTTGCTGTTTTGCTGCCAAACCACACGCCACCATCAACAATCCGCAGCCTAATAAGCTTACATGAGTAAAATATCTTTAACTTTTGAGTGAACACTGAATTGCGCATACAAAATCCTAAAACCCAAAAAATAACTTGCCGAAAATCTCGCCATTCTCCATTCAGCTGCGCTGTGGCTGCTACTTGTGAACGCAGCCGAAAGCTTGTATCTCCATGAGCGGTCTTTTATGCCCATCATTTAATCCTTACATGCTGTCAGTTTTGTCAATTAGGCTGGGGATACACATGATACAGGTCGCACATCCAAAGATCGCTGTGTCGCGCTACGTACATCATTCGCTCCATTCACTGTCTATGGGACTGACGAAAGCAGCCAAGGGCTTTACTCGGCTGTCTCCGTCATTCACATTGGCTTTGAATAGAGCCGCAGAGCGCACGTTGGACCGCCTTTCCATTCAATGTCCTCCACAATTCGGTCAAGCATTGAGGAAGATCTGGGGGATTGGTTCTCCCGTTCGTGCAACTGTTGGGGGTCCCAGGGCTGAGGCACCCAGCGATCAAACATTTATCACCTATGCGGTGGATCGGTGATAATTGTCGATTCTGGGAATACCCTTTTAAAGTGTATGGTCACCTTTGGCCACAATGTGACAAACTAATTTCTTTTATTCATAATATTTTTCAGAATTACTCTGTTTTGTTTTTTATCTGATAATCGTTTCAAAGTGCTAAACATGTGAAATGCAACATTTTTATTAACTGTAATACCTCAGAATTTCTAGTAAACTATTCTCTGACAGACGTCTATGTGGCTGTATTTTGCAATATTTTGGAATAATGCAGGAAATGAAACTACAAAATACAGTTTTGGAAGTTTGGAGAGCAAAAACATTTTGGAAGAAACATGTTACAGACGCTGTCAGCCACATCATTGACAAATGACACCCATGTGATAAACCATGCAATATGATGAATACTGCTGACGTAACTGTCTTCTTAACTGTTTTCTTGATCTGTCTCAGGGAGTGTTTCAGTACATGCATCACTATCCCCTAATACATCTATTTGATTTGCGATGTCTTCAGGAAGCACAGAGTTGTTATGTGACATGCGTTGCCAAGTGGGAAAACATTCCATGGAGGAGACGAGACATTCCATTCCTATGTTGACTGAACTGTTTTCCTTTGTTCTATCTCCAGAAAAATCCTGATTTGCTCTGTCAGGTAATGCACTTATTAACCCCTTCCCGCTCCTTGACGTACTATTACGTCATGGCAGCTCTATCGTTCGCGCTCCATGCCGTAATAGTACGTCTTGCAGTTAGAACAGCGGTGCGCGCGCCCGGCGCGTTCATGCGCTGTGATAGCTGCTGTTTCTGACAGCAGGCTATCACGGCATAATGGGACGGGACCATTTACTATGGTCCCGCCTCGCCGATCGCCGCTATTGGCTAGTCAGTGAGTAACTAGCCAATAGCAGCGATCGGTCTCATTCAGCACAGCAGTGCTCGAGCCCGGCGTTCCTGAGCTGTGATAGCTGCTGTTTCTGACAGCATGCTATCACAGCATAATGGGCCGGGACCATTTACTATGGTCCCGCCTCGCCGATCGCCGCTATTGGCTAGTCAGTGAGTAACTAGCCAATAGCAGCGATCATTCTCGTCACTTCCTCTCTCTGACCTCACATCCTGCTGCAACCGCCCTGAACGCCCTGTTGGAGTTAGCGAGGCGTTGAGATCGGTTGTGAGCAGAGAGTCAGAGAGAAAAGAAGTGAAAAAAAGTGAAAAAAAGTTTCTAAAACAACGTTTTTTTTGCTTCCCACCACCCCATCCACTACCCACTCCTGTTCCCTTCCTCTTTGAGTTCTACCCACGTTTTTTGGTCAGTGATCTCCTATCACTGACCACTTTTCAGTCTTCAGGACCACATTTCTTGGTCCCTGGGGATTTTTTTTTCATTTTTTTCTATATAAAACATAAAACAAAAAAAAAAATATAAAAAGAAAAAAAAGAAACAAAAAAAAATAGTTAGTTTAGCCAATTTTGAAAATTTAACTGGTTAGTTTAGTATTAGCCCCTTCCCGCTCCTTGACGTACTATTACGTCATGGCAGCTCTATCGTTCGCGCTCCATGCCGTAATAGTACGTCTTGCAGTTAGAACAGCGGTGCGCGCGCCCGGCGCGTTCATGCGCTGTGATAGCTGCTGTTTCTGACAGCAGGCTATCACGGCATAATGGGACGGGACCATTTACTATGGTCCCGCCTCGCCGATCGCCGCTATTGGCTAGTCAGTGAGTAACTAGCCAATAGCAGCGATCGGTCTCATTCAGCACAGCAGTGCTCGAGCCCGGCGTTCCTGAGCTGTGATAGCTGCTGTTTCTGACAGCATGCTATCACAGCATAATGGGCCGGGACCATTTACTATGGTCCCGCCTCGCCGATCGCCGCTATTGGCTAGTCAGTGAGTAACTAGCCAATAGCAGCGATCATTCTCGTCACTTCCTCTCTCTGACCTCACATCCTGCTGCAACCGCCCTGAACGCCCTGTTGGAGTTAGCGAGGCGTTGAGATCGGTTGTGAGCAGAGAGTCAGAGAGAAAAGAAGTGAAAAAAAGTGAAAAAAAGTTTCTAAAACAACGTTTTTTTTGCTTCCCACCACCCCATCCACTACCCACTCCTGTTCCCTTCCTCTTTGAGTTCTACCCACGTTTTTTGGTCAGTGATCTCCTATCACTGACCACTTTTCAGTCTTCAGGACCACATTTCTTGGTCCCTGGGGATTTTTTTTTCATTTTTTTCTATATAAAACATAAAACAAAAAAAAAAATATAAAAAGAAAAAAAAGAAACAAAAAAAAATAGTTAGTTTAGCCAATTTTGAAAATTTAACTGGTTAGTTTAGTATTAGCCCCTTCCCGCTCCTTGACGTACTATTACGTCATGGCAGCTCTATCGTTCGCGCTCCATGCCGTAATAGTACGTCTTGCAGTTAGAACAGCGGTGCGCGCGCCCGGCGCGTTCATGCGCTGTGATAGCTGCTGTTTCTGACAGCAGGCTATCACGGCATAATGGGACGGGACCATTTACTATGGTCCCGCCTCGCCGATCGCCGCTATTGGCTAGTCAGTGAGTAACTAGCCAATAGCAGCGATCGGTCTCATTCAGCACAGCAGTGCTCGAGCCCGGCGTTCCTGAGCTGTGATAGCTGCTGTTTCTGACAGCATGCTATCACAGCATAATGGGCCGGGACCATTTACTATGGTCCCGCCTCGCCGATCGCCGCTATTGGCTAGTCAGTGAGTAACTAGCCAATAGCAGCGATCATTCTCGTCACTTCCTCTCTCTGACCTCACATCCTGCTGCAACCGCCCTGAACGCCCTGTTGGAGTTAGCGAGGCGTTGAGATCGGTTGTGAGCAGAGAGTCAGAGAGAAAAGAAGTGAAAAAAAGTGAAAAAAAGTTTCTAAAACAACGTTTTTTTTGCTTCCCACCACCCCATCCACTACCCACTCCTGTTCCCTTCCTCTTTGAGTTCTACCCACGTTTTTTGGTCAGTGATCTCCTATCACTGACCACTTTTCAGTCTTCAGGACCACATTTCTTGGTCCCTGGGGATTTTTTTTTCATTTTTTTCTATATAAAACATAAAACAAAAAAAAAAATATAAAAAGAAAAAAAAGAAACAAAAAAAATAGTTAGTTTAGCCAATTTTGAAAATTTAACTGGTTAGTTTAGTATTAGGGTTAGTTAGTGTCAGGGAACCGTCAAAAAGCGTAGTTAGGTATAGTGTCAGGGAATTTAGCGTCAGGAATCGGTCACCGTAGATAGGCTTAGCGTTAGGGATCCATCACCGTAGTTAGGTTTAGCGTCAGGGAAGCTCGGAATAATTAGATAGGTTTAGTGTCAGGCACCCGTCACCGTAGTTAGGTTTAGTGTCAGGGAAGCTTGAAATAATCTAGATAGGTTTAGTGTCAGGGAATCGTCGCCGTAGTTAGGTTTAGCGTTAGGGAAGTCCACATAAAATTTAGTTAGGTTTAGTGTTAGGAACCCTCGCCCTAGTTAGCTTTAGTGTCAGGGAAGTCCACTTGCTCTCTAAAAACAAAACACACATTTGTGCTAGTTGTGCTATCCTATTGCTCCCAGTTAGGGATTTATTTTTTTGCAGTATATAAATTTTGTCTTCGCACAACAAGCATGTCCCAACGGACATTTACTGCTGAAGAGGCGTATGCATTTCTGGCCTCCGACACAGACTCGTCGGATGGCGATACACTATTTTATTTGTCTACCTCCTCATCCAGCGATGAAGAGGAGGGACCCCCTAGGAGACGCCCCAGGACCACCACCATAGTAGAAATCCCTGAGAGAAGTGACCCCACAACAAGTGATACCCCTGAGCGAAGTGACCCCATTTGGACGCCCACACCAGACCATTATGAACCCCAAATCCCTGAGTACACGGGCAGCCCAGGCATCAAATTTAACACGGCAGGGTTCAGTGAGATGGACTTTTTCAAGTTCTTCTTCACTGATAACTTTATAGAGCTAATGGTCACCCAGACTAATTTATATGCCCAACAGTATATCACCAAGAACCCCAACTCATTTTATGCCCAATCCCAGAGGTGGACTCCTGTAAACGCAGCAGAGTTGGGCAAGTTCTGGGGACTGCTCTTGAACATGGGGCTTCTAAAAAAGCCATCCATTAGGACCTACTGGAGCACGGACATCCTATACCACACCCCGATGTACCGTATGGCCATGTCCAGGATGCGTTATGAGGCAATACTTCGCTTCCTACATTATGCCGATAATGAGCAGTGCCCACCCCGAGATGACCCCAGTTTTGACCGTTTATATAAACTGAGACCCCTATTAGACCATTTCAGTGCCCGGTTTGCCCAAGCATACACCCCCGAGAAGTGTATTTCCATTGATGAGTCCCTGGTACATTTTAAAGGGAGGCTTCAATTCCGCCAATACCTGCCAAGTAAGAGGGCAAGGTATGGCGTGAAGTTGTATAAGCTGTGCGAGAGTGCATCAGGGTATACATATAAATTCAGGATATATGAAGGGAAGGACAGCAGTATTCAGCCCCCAGAATGCCCCCCCTTACTGGGAATTAACGCAAAAATTGTGTGGGATTTGGTGCACCCACTGCTGGACCAGGGTTACCACCTCTACCTGGATAATTTTTATACCAGCGTCCCGCTCTTCAAGTGCCTCGCTTCCAGAAGGACTGCGGCATGCGGCACTGCTAGAAAAAATCTTAGAGGCCTCCCTAAAACACTGCTTGGGCAAACACTCAGAAGGGGTGAGAGCAGGGCACATTCTAGTAGCAACATATTGTGTGTCAAGTACAAGGACAAGAGAGATGTCCTTGTATTGACAACAATACATGGCCACACCAGTACCCATGTACCTGTACGAGGTACCAGTACAGAGACCCCCAAACCAGATTGCATCCTGGACTACAATAGGTACATGGGAGGGGTGGACTTGTCAGATCAAGTCCTGAAGCCCTACAGCGCTACGCGGAAATCGAGGGTGTGGTATAAGAAGCTGGCCGTGCACATCATACAGATGGCATTGTACAATGCGTACGTGCTACGTCGATGTGCAGGCCAGAGGGGAACTTTCCTGGAATTTCAAGAGGTGGTTATAAAGAACCTAATTTTTGGCGACCAGGAAGGAGGGGCACCCAGTACTTCTGGAAGCGAGGCCACACGCATCGTACCAGGGCAACACTTTCCAGGAGAAGTTCCCCAAACTGGCAAGAAGGGAAAAAGTCAAAAGAGGTGCAAAGTGTGCTATAAGAGGGGGATAAGGAAGGACACAACATACCAATGCGACACGTGTCCCGAAAAACCAGGGCTCTGTATGAAAGATTGTTTTAAAATTTACCATACATCCCTTGATTTTTAATTTACCCTGATGCACTCCGCACAGCTTATCCCCCTCATCTTTCCCTTTTGAGCCCTGCCATGTGCCCAAGCAGCAAATAACAGCCACATGTAGGGTATTGCCGTACCCGGGAGAACCCACATTACAATTTATGGGGTGTATGTCTCCGGTGGCACATGCTGGGCACAATATATCGGACACTGAAATGGCATATATGTATAGGAAATTGCAAATCTCACTTTGCACCATCTACTGCGCATTACCTTTTACACAATAACTGTTGGGTCAAAATGCTCACTACACTCTAGATGAATGTCTTAAGGGGTGTAGTTTTTAAAATGGGTTCACTTCTCGGGGGTTTCAACTGTACTGGTACCTCAGGGGTTCTGCCTACATGACTTAGCACCAGAAAAGCTCCAGTAGGCTAAATGGTGGTCCTTCCCTTCTGAGCCCTGTCGTGTGCCCAGGCAGCTAATAACAGCCACATGTAGGGTATTGCCGTACCCGGGAGAACCCACATTACAATTTATGGGGTGTATGTCTCCAGTGGCACATGCTGGGCACAATATATCAGACACTGAAATGGCATATATGCATAGGAAATTGCAAATCTCACTTTGCACCATCTGCTGCGCATTACCTTTTACACAATAACTGTGGGGTCAAAATGCTCACTACACCACTAGATGAATGTCTTAAGGGGTGTAGTTTTTAAAATGGGGTCACTTCTCGGGGGTTTCAACTGTACTGGTACCTCAGGGGTTCTGCCTACATGACTTAGCACCAGAAAAGCTCCAGTAGGCTAAATGGTGGTCCTTCCCTTCTGAGCCCTGTCGTGTGCCCAGGCAGCTAATAACAGCCACATGTAGGGTATTGCCGTACCCGGGAGAACCCACATTACAATTTATGGGGTGTATGTCTCCAGTGGCACATGCTGGGCACAATATATCAGACACTGAAATGGCATATATGCATAGGAAATTGCAAATCTCACTTTGCACCATCTGCTGCGCATTACCTTTTACACAATAACTGTGGGGTCAAAATGCTCACTACACCACTAGATGAATGTCTTAAGGGGTGTAGTTTTTAAAATGGGGTCACTTCTCGGGGGTTTCAACTGTACTGGTACCTCAGGGGTTCTGCCTACATGACTTAGCACCAGAAAAGCTCCAGTAGGCTAAATGGTGGTCCTTCCCTTCTGAGCCCTGTCGTGTGCCCAGGCAGCTAATAACAGCCACATGTAGGGTATTGCCGTACCCGGGAGAACCCACATTACAATTTATGGGGTGTATGTCTCCAGTGGCACATGCTGGGCACAATATATCAGACACTGAAATGGCATATATGCATAGGAAATTGCAAATCTCACTTTGCACCATCTGCTGCGCATTACCTTTTACACAATAACTGTGGGGTCAAAATGCTCACTACACCACTAGATGAATGTCTTAAGGGGTGTAGTTTTTAAAATGGGGTCACTTCTCGGGGGTTTCAACTGTACTGGTACCTCAGGGGTTCTGCCTACATGACTTAGCACCAGAAAAGCTCCAGTAGGCTAAATGGTGGTCCTTCCCTTCTGAGCCCTGTCGTGTGCCCAGGCAGCTAATAACAGCCACATGTAGGGTATTGCCGTACCCGGGAGAACCCACATTACAATTTATGGGGTGTATGTCTCCAGTGGCACATGCTGGGCACAATATATCAGACACTGAAATGGCATATATGCATAGGAAATTGCAAATCTCACTTTGCACCATCTGCTGCGCATTACCTTTTACACAATAACTGTGGGGTCAAAATGCTCACTACACCACTAGATGAATGTCTTAAGGGGTGTAGTTTTTAAAATGGGGTCACTTCTCGGGGGTTTCAACTGTACTGGTACCTCAGGGGTTCTGCCTACATGACTTAGCACCAGAAAAGCTCCAGTAGGCTAAATGGTGGTCCTTCCCTTCTGAGCCCTGTCGTGTGCCCAGTCAGCTAATAACAGCCACATGTAGGGTATTGCCGTACCCGGGAGAACCCACATTACAATTTATGGGGTGTATGTCTCCAGTGGCACATGCTGGGCACAATATATCAGACACTGAAATGGCATATATGCATAGGAAATTGCAAATCTCACTTTGCACCATCTGCTGCGCATTACCTTTTACACAATAACTGTGGGGTCAAAATGCTCACTACACCACTAGATGAATGTCTTAAGGGGTGTAGTTTTTAAAATGGGGTCACTTCTCGGGGGTTTTAACTGTACTGGTACCTCAGGGGCTTCTGCCTACATGACTTAGCACAAGAAAAGCTCCAGTAGGCCAAATGGTGGTCCTTTCCTTCTGAGTCCTGCCATGGGCCCAAACATCAGTTTATCACCACAAATGGGGTATTGCCGCACTCAGGACAAATTGGGCAACAAAATGGGGTGTTTTATTCCTTGTGAAAATAAGAAATTTTGAACAAAAATTACATCTTAATGGAAAAAAATATCATTTTTTTAATTCACAGCCCAATTCAAATAGGTGCTGTGAAAAAACGGTGTGGTCAAAATGATAACAACAACCATAAATGAATTCCTTGAGGGGTCTAGTTTCCAAAATGGGGTCACTTCTGGTGGGTTTCCATTGCTTTCATACCTCTGGGGCTCTGCAAATGCGACATGGAACCCGAAAACCAATCCAGCAAAATCTGGACTCCAACAAACACATAGCGCTCCTTTCCTTCTGAGTCCTCCCATGGGCCCAAACGGCAGTTTATCACCACAAATGGGGTATTGCCGCACTAAGGACAAATTGGGCAACAAAATGGGGTGTTTTATTCCTTGTGAAAATAAGAAATTTTGAACAAAAATTACATCTTAATGGAAAAAATATCATTTTTTTAATTTCACAGCCCAATTCAAATAGGTGCTGTGAAAAAACGGTGTGGTCAAAATGATAACAACAACCATAAATGAATTCCTTGAGGGGTCTAGTTTCCAAAATGGGGTCACTTCTGGTGGGTTTCCATTGCTTTCATACCTCAACACCTCTTCAAACCTGGCATGCTGCCTAAAATATATTCTAATAAAAAAGAGGCCTCAAAATGCACTAGGTGCTCCTTTGTTTCTGAGGCTTGTGTTTTATTCCACGAGCGCACTAGAGCCACATGTGGGACATTTCTAAAAACTGCAGAATCTGGACAATACATATTTAGTAGTATTTCTCTGGTAAAATCTTCTGTGTTACAGAAAAAAATGGAATAATATTGAAATTCAGCAAGAAAAATGAAATTTGCAAATTTCACCTCCACATTGCTTTAATTCCTGTGAAATGCCTGAAGGGTTAAAAAACTTTCTAAATGCTGTTTTGAATACTTTGAGGGGTCTAGTTTTTAAAATGGGGTGTTTTATGGGGGTTTCTAATACATAGGCCCCTCAAAGCCACTTCAGAACTCAAGAGGTACCTTAAAAAAAAGGCTTTTGAAATTTTCTTAAAAATATGAGAAATTGCTGTTTATGTTCTAAGCCTTGTAACGTCCAAGAAAAATAAAAGAATGTTAAAAAAACGATGCCAATCTAAAGTAGACATATGGGAAATGTGAACTAGTAACTATTTTGGGTGGTATAACCGTCTGTTTTACAAGCAGATGCATTTAAATTCTGAAAAATGCAATTTTTTCAAAATTTTCTCTAAATTTTGCAATTTTTCACCAATAAACACTGAATATATCGACCAAATTTTACCACGAACATGAAGCCCAAAGTGTCACGAGAAAACAATCTCAGAATCGCTTGGATAGGTTTAAGCATTCCGACGTTATTACCACATAAAGTGAAATATGTCAGATTTGAAAAATGGGCTCTGAGCCTTAAGGCCCAAACTAGGCTGCGTCCTTAAGGGGTTAAAGATGTATTTGTCTGCGATGAAAATTTTTATAAATTTATGCACCAGCCACTCTTTGAAAACCATAACTACAGAGCTTTGCAGTCCAGCCATAAAAGATCTAATAATCTGGATCTCGTCTTCATCGATTTCACTTTTGGCTGCGTTGAAAAAAATGATGTTGATTATCAGACTGCACATAAGAATCACAAAATAACACAAAAGTCTCTAAAATCTGCTGAAAGCTCCTGGCTAATTAGTGAAAAAAAACGGAAAAACACAAATGTTCTTCTATGAGCCGGCAAGATAATATAATAAAGAAATATTCAGATTTTTCTAGTGGCTGTTGAGTATTTATAGTGGAAAATGATCGATGTATTAATCCATAATATCTTTCCGTGTCAAGCCGGCTTTGGCACACAAAAAAACATGCCTGGTCACTATACATTTTTTTCTATTTTTACTCTGCTTAGGAACCAGCCAGGAGAATTCCCAATATTATTATGCCATATTCTGATTTTAGATATGTCTCCTAAGGGGTATCTAGTAGTAAAGACAAATGTATCTATCCCTCCTCGTCTGAATAACTGACGACCAGGGCATTTTAAACAGACTACATGGTGGTCTCTCTCTCTACCCATAATGTGTGTGGGTTCAGATAGCACCAGATACTGGGTGGAAGTGGTTTTGCACGGATAGGGGCCCAACCCAAATGATGAGTATGAAAGAAAGTATCCAGCACACCAATTGGAAAAAAAGGTAATTTTTTATTTTGTTTTTAATGTCAGTGGCAGAGTGCAACGTTTCGGTCAATACGACCTTCTTCAGGCACTGAGCCTTGCTGGGAGTACTGCATAGACGAGTGCTTGTTGTAGTAATAGTGGCTGACCGCTTTGTCATGGTGCCGGGAACTCGCTCGTCCATGGCTGTGGCCGTCAGAGGGTAAGTCAGGACGACGGTCCGCGGCCATAGACATTACATGTGGTACCAGATCCTAAGCGACTGCCAGTATAAATAGTAACAATATAACAATGTTCTTGGTCTGGATCATTGGCTGGTAATATTATTGCATCTAGGATTGTCTGGTCACTTATATCTGTTTTTCCTTGCCCACATAGACAATCCCAGATATGTAACGCACATTACAAGAACAGAAAGCAATGTCACTAAGTTTGACTGCAAAGATCGGACAGTGGCTTTCGTTTAATCTATTGGATTAGGCAGAACGAATACTCTGGCTGATAGAAATGTGTGTGTTTTTTGAGAAATTGAATATTTCGTCTTTGTGCATTTGTCAAACATTCACAAATGCAATGTATCACTGTATTGTTTGAAAAATTACCTACTTTACAGTTGCCTTCATTCCAATTATTTCCCATGTCTTCATAGTCTAAGCAAGCAATATTAAAGATAGATGCACGCAACAATTTGTTTTGCGCCAAACAACAAATCTAGTGGTCAGTTTAATTGTAATATTATGTATGAGCAAGATATCCGAGAAAGATTCCAATGGAATGCGAATAATTTTGGAATTCCAAGTCTTTATGTTTTTGTCTTCGCTTGTTTTTGCTTGCTCTTCTAATTTAGGATTACGGAAAAATGCAGCAGGGTTATTTGTGATATTATCCCCAATTTGAATTCGAATATCAAAAAATATATTTTCCATATAAAAAAAACTGCACAAACCACTCTGCCTCTGATGTTTGGTCAACTTCAAAACAAAATATCCCACTTGTTGTTTTCTCAACATCTTGTGAAACCCAAATATCAAAAACTGGAGGTATAATTTTTCTTTCCATAATAACATCAACTTGAGTAGGATGTAAATTCATTAACATTCCTTTATCATCTGGAGCTACCATATAAAACCCAGTTATCACCGTATCAATATCTCTTCCATTTTTTAACCATGGCAGAGGGTCCTCCTTGAATTCATAAAATGCATATGTTACAATAGTATCAACAGGTACAGTCGATTCATTATCATGTAATTTTTGAAAAAAAAGATGGGAACGTGTTCTCTGTTTTGCTATGTGAGCCAGGTAGATCCCATTTTTCTTCTCTTTTTGTGATCTTAAAATTATTGGTTACCATGGAAGTTTCCGTTTCTCCTGGAACTTTCCCAAATGATACAGCATCTGTCACCGTCTCCAGTACAGATAAAGTGTTCTTGAGCACGTCCACAGATGGAAGAGGTATTTCAGCTGTGAATCTGTCCACGTTTATTAATGAGGCTTTCAGAACATTGGACAGAGATTCTAAGATACCAGAGCTTAACGTCTCACTCTCTATGGAACCAATGATTCCTTTCCTATATTTGGTTAAGGTGACTCTAACTTCTGTTAACTTTGTCAATGCAATCTTTTGAGATTTTGTATTCACTTCTTTGGCCTCTTCTGTAAGTTGGCTAATACTTGGTAATATTTGAATGACAGCCATGATGTTTGTGATCATTACACTAGATGACATGTTTACAAGACTTTCTCACAATTCAGTTCTCTTGTCCATCAAAGCTTGTACAAAGCTGTCGGTCTTAAAAGTGTTTAAAACAGAAGCTATCATGTATATAAAAGGTCCTGTTTTTAAAAAGTCTCCAGTGTCAAGAAAACATCTCATTGCGGGGTCATGGGAAATAAGCTCTTCCATGGATGATTCTTCTGGCTGATCCTCATATGAATTGACCACAGTTACACTTAGGGCTATTTGTATGTATGAAGAAAGAGCATCGGACACTTGAACATATACTGTTGTGAAGGATGCTTTATTTGCTTATATTCTCTGTATGAAATTACATTATGAATTATCAAGCAGGATGCCGAATTACTAAGATATGTATTATGTGAAAGTGATTATAATAATGTTTAAATGATTTAATTTCGTGCAGCAGCCATCTTGTCTGGAGTTACCATCTTGGTTCTTTTGTAGTGAATAAGAAAGTCATTGTTCCTTTAACACAAATAATGTTGATTTCGTATGTTTTATCTTTGACCCTGGTTTCCATACGAAGCTTGCAGAGAAGGCACAGGGAGTGAGATGGAAGGGTGGCAAATATGCTTGTGGGAATGCCTCCCCCATCTTACAGGAACATTATTGCCAAGAGAGATAAGGCCACCTGCAAACCTGATGTGTGAAGAATTATAATGATGTATCTGGAATGTATCGTATGTCTGTAATTGGCTGAATAAGAATTATTGTCACATTGCCTTTGATTGTTTAACCTCAAGTTTACACCCCATTTGAATGATATTATTATAGTTGAGTTTGGTAATAAACCTCCAGAGCAGTATTTTGAGCATATCAGCAGCGTCTGTGTGTTTTTTCTCCTCTATATATATCGGTATGAAATATCCTGATTAGGATGCTGGATAAAGTTCCTGGCGTGAGTCTCTATTGGAACACTCATCTAAATTTCAGTCTAATATATTTTGAGCCATTGACTTCCACGACAGTAATGGTGCCGAAACCCGGGAGATTGCTCGTCTGATAGCTGTCTATAGAGAGGTGTGGCTTTGCATCTGTAAATTACAAAAATACTGCGGTAGGTAAGGAGCTTATTCTTACACCATTCACACATGTATTGCGTAAGCCTCGGAATTTAGCTGTCATGACGTCACATCTTCTGGACGTGGCACTTTGTCCAGCAGTGGTATGAAAGATGGATCCAAAAAGGTGTGTTGAAACTTTTTGTGTGATGAAAGATTGCAGGTGTGTACGTGATCTTGAACTGTTGATATGAAAGACATGAGAGAATTTTTGCCAGCAATTATATTGTTAGCCAGAAAAAATTGTAAGACTTCCCCCTTTGCAATACAGTGACGTAGCGCATGGCGGAGAGAAGTTGTAACTCACATGTGAAGTTTTTAAAATGAAAAGATTGTAGTCTGGACAGTGAGGAAAAAAACTTGTGCTTGCTGCTCTGTTGTAGTGTGTTATTTGTTATTTAGTTGTGTAAAATCGTTGAGGATTAATAGTTGTTCTGTTATCCATTTGCTCTGGGATTATAGTTGGGAGGTACTGACTGTTTGTAGGTGAGAGAAAAGTTGGATATTTGTAAGTAATATCCTGTAATACCACAAGGGCTTCAATGGTTAAGTCCTGATAATGGAGAATCCAGTGCAACAGGGAAAACTTTGAATGTAGTTTTGAATAATTATTGATACACTTTTAGCACTCACTGCTATCTTGTAATACTGTGTGTAAGGACCCTTCTGTATGAACCAAAAGCTATACCCCGGCAGTGAGGGGTTTGTAGATGTTTGAAATGAATGTGACCAACTCCTGTTTGATTCAATGGAGGTTCATGAATGTCGATTGTGTTGAAGAATTTGCTCTTGCAATTGTTGATTGGCAGCATTTTGTCTGTTGTTGATGTTCAATACAGTGAGGGATGAGAGGAAAGGAGATCCTACTGCTAAAATGTCTGGAGGAACGACTTTTGATATCGTATTGGTAAGACAGTCTAGGAGATAGACTGGTCTGAGATATCTGTCGGCAAACGTGGCTAGTTTGCCTGGAGGTGGGGGATTTACCGGAGATCACCCTACTGCTCTCCGACCATGGGGTCAGGAGGAAGTGAGACAAAAATGCGGGACAGCCTTGGGGCACAGGTCCCGGCCATTATTATAGTAGAATGAGCAAAAGGAGCTGGGGCTTTAATTGTAAAGTATGTGAAGGCAAAATAACACACTGTAAGAAAAAATTGTTGAAGGGGCTGGCAGCAGTAAGATGGTTGTTTGCATGTGATAAATAGAATGGTTTGTGGAAAGTTGAGAAAGGGAGTGGATGGCCAGGACAAGGCATAAGTTAAAAGGACAAAGTAAGTGATTACAGGTGGTTACAAGTAAGTTGATGTGAGAAAGAACAATTTGAATACAGGTGTAAATTTTGATAGGAAGAGTGAGGAAAACGGAGCACCCAGGTACATTGCAGTGACTAATGTGGGACAGAACGGGGGAGTGTAATGTGAACGGGTGTAATGTGACATCTGTGTGATGTGTGAGACATGTGTGTAATGTAACATGTGTGAAGTTTGAAACTAGTGGCCACAATAAAGCAGATCTATATTGTATGTTCTTATTTTTAACAGCAGTAATGTCTAAAAAAAATAAAATTCTTAGTGTTTTGTATATAGGGTTAAAATCAGTTCCTCTTTTCTGTGTAAAGGAATGTTTCTTATCTTTGCGCATGCGCTGTTGTCCGTAACTACACCAAGCGAGAAAAATATTACAGCCGGCTGGATTTGTCTGCAAAAAGATAAAAGTTACGTTGCATATTTATGTGTTATGATGTGATAAGATTTAATGTTGGAATGTTTTGATGTTAATTCAAATGAATTAAAATACAGATATTGTGAGACATGGGGTCTTGAAAATATATGTACCCCCACTGTTCCCTATTCTTATATATAGTTTATTGGTTTGCAGTAATTAATATTACCAGATATATTATTTTCTCTTTTATTGAATAACTAATTACATTTGTTTTGTTTTTGTTTTCACACATGAGGCACGTGCTATAGTGCTGCCTAAATGTTATTTTTGAAAATGTGAGATGTTTTACAGGTAAATGGTTGCAAGTTATTTTAAAGATAAAATGTATTTTTGTCAGGAGAAAGTAATTTTTGTTACAGGCTATTGCGTATTACAGGGGGCCAAACTAGTGCCCCCCAGATAGAGTGCCCGACCTTTTTATGTTGAGATATGTAGTTTTGAACCCTGCTACATTACTTTAGCAGAGTTCAAATAGGAGGGAATGGTGAAGGGACTGATCAGGTAGTTTTGTTTTGTGTTTTATTTTGTTTTGAATGAATGAATTTGGTTCTAGGAGGTCTACAAAATGTGTATGAGACCCCAATGAGTAATCCAAATTAAATGTGTATGACAGTAACCTAAATTTTGAGGTATTTCTGTATAGATGGTTCCAGATCTTTCCAGAAAGGTAAATATGGCACTGGGTATGCTGTGCTGTATTCTCCACCCAATATGAGGTATTGTGTAAGAGACCATCCCTGTCCAGCAAATTTACACAGGAGGCGAAGTGACGTCACCCACAGATGAGTCTTTACAGATTTAGATGGGGAGAAGGCAAAACAAAAACAAAAAAATTGGCTGAACATTGTTTATTTTATGCCAGATTTCAGTAACATAATTTGTTTGTTTTTGTATTAATCAGGTATTTACAGGACTTGGTGGGGTGGGATTTACAAGTGTCCTGGATCATCAGATGAATGTGGAAAAATAAAACTCCACCCTTTTGAAATGTTCTATCTATGAGTGACATGGGTTTCCAATGCCAATTTGTAATGCAGAGATACTTGATCATATTCAGTATGTACAAGACAGGATACGAGGCACGAGGTAAATCATCCAGAAACCACTCTCACCTTCTTGTTCATCTCAAAAAGCGGAGCTGGAGGTGCTCGCTGAGGCTTGTAACCTGGCAAAAGGTAAGACAGCCACATTTACACTGACTCTAGGTACGCTTTTGGCATCGCCCACAATTATGGGCCCATTGGTAGTAGGAATTTTATTGGATCATCGGGTAAGCCAATTGAGAGAGCAAGACATGACAGACCTGACAACAAGAGTATGTGCAGCAAGGTAACAGAAAATTGACTTGTCCCTGGATACAATAATGACACCGCTAGGTTTGTAGCAGCCTGCATGATGTGCGCACGGCATGACATAGGTTAAACAGAAAAGGTACCTGTGAAAAGTGCAGCCCGGCCATATTACCCGTTACAGCGACTGCAGAACATGCAACTACCCGAGGTAGAAGTGTATGAAACGGTTCTCGTATGTGTAGACCTGTTCTCAGGGTGGCCTGAAGCCCAGCCAGTACCTTCCCCACTGCAGAAGTTGTGTGTAGTGACAGGGGAATCGTTTTTATCCCAAGTATTGAACTGGTGTATGTACAATAAGATATCAGTAGTTCTCTAGATGTTATCCCAAAGTTAGTTTGTTTAATAACTGTATTCAAGAAGTGTTGTGGGAATATTAAATACTGAGGATAAGTTTTATGTAAAGTTCTAGACCAGCCTTAGCATTGGACTATTGGAGGCATGCGTGAGATAAAAGGTACGGCAGTGGGATATTCCCATTTGAAAACATTTTTATTTTTTTATTTTTTTGTTATTGTTTTCAATGTGAACGTTTAATGTAAAGATGTTATTTGTTAATGTTTTTCTTCAATTGAATTATCTGATTAAGATCAATTAATGATTATTCGATGAAAAGATTGTTCTCCACGGGAAGCGTCCAACTGGGAGCGGAAGGTGTGAAAACCAGATTCTAACAGAATGTGGATGGATAAATGAAGGTAAACCGGTAGCATCTAAGGCACTCTTGATGGCACTTGCATCGATGGTGTGACCTCACATATGCCCCAAGACTGCAAGGATCGATGTGGTAAGATCTAATTGGTATGTCCCAGGTTTTTACAGCTGATGCTGCTAAATTCTGTTAGAGCTGTTTGATTTGCCTACAGAACAGTCCTGGCAGACCGGTGCCAACCTTATCATACCCGCCTCCCACGAAGAGAATAGACCTTGAGAGGCCTTCCCAGGCAATACAAATTAGAGTAAGAAGAATTGGTTTGCGACATTTGTCAGATAAACATGTGGAATCTGTGTATATTTCTGTGGGTTGGAGATGTTCCAGGTAATCAGCTCAAAACAAGGTACAAATCCTGCTGAAAAGTGTAACACCAAGTGCAAATACAATGTACCCTGTAACTACACATCTTCTAGGTGCCCTGTCCAGTGGGACAGAGAAGTTTTTCTTATATAAAGGTGTTTGATTTAGTTTAAGGGCCTGACATTGTTATTGTATGTACTTAGAACAACTTTTATATTACGTAGATGATATCACCAGATTAGTATTTATTTTAACAATTGACAAGGGTTGGGGTTCCCCAGCAAGTGCCAGTAAATATGAACAAAAAGACTTTAACATGATGAACTCCATCACTGAGATGTGGCAGGCGCAGCCGGAGCCCATACAACGCGTTTCTCCTGAACTGACGGCATTGTCACAATTCTACGCAGCCGCACAGACAAGCAACTTACCGGAGGAAGAGGACATATGTGGAGGGTTTGTGGTAGTCACAATAAAACTCCACTAATCCATCTACGTGATTGAAGCTAATGCAAGGACCACGGAAAAAACGCTGCAAAGGCCGCCATTTTTTTTTTTTTTTTTCGAGAATGGCCAAAAACTGCTCAGGAAATAAAATGCCTCTGTCTCCCATTGAAATCACTGGGAGAAGATATGGGCCATTTTTTGGCGCTGATTCTGCCGCATTTTCCACATAAAAATCAGCGCCAACAAACTGTGTGAAGTGACCCGTAGGCTCTGTTTAATACAGGAATAGCACAGTCATACAGAAAGCCCAAAGAAACCCTGTCCCAATTCGTCCGTATCAGTATGCAAACGCATTCAGCATAGCTGTCATGGCTCTGTTATGAATAGCAAAGATTTGTTAACCTCTTCCCACATCTGGATGTAACTGCACAACTACTGCAGGGGGTCAAGTATAAAGTGGGCTCACGCACTGACCGCGCTCCATACGCTGTGGACGTCAGCTGTGTATTACAGCTGACACGATGCTCTAACGGCTAGGAACAGCGATCACACTGTTCCCTGCCATTTAACCACTTAAATGCCGCGGTCAATAGCGACCGCTGCATTTAAGACTTTTGAGCGCCGTAAAGAAGACGGTGAAAAAATGGTACCAATAAAAACGACAGCTCGTCCCTCAAAAAATAAGTGCCATACTGTTCAATCAACGGAAAAATAAAAAAGTAATGGCTTTCAGAATGTGGTGGCACAAAACATTTTTTTTTTTAACGAATAGTTTGTTCTTTGTAAAAGTAGTAAAATATACAAAAACCGGCATAAATTTTGTATTGCCGTAATCGTATTGAGCCGGAGTTTAAAGTTAAGAAAGAAAATCTGCAGGGTATTACAGTAGCAGTAAAGTGGATAAGATTTAACAAATCTCATCCACATGCTGCAGAATATTTCCATGCATAAATTGACATGTGGTGCAGTATTTTTTTTAATTCGCAGCCCCTCCCCTTGGTTACTAATGGCACTCCTTCTAGGTCCAGCGTTTGTGGGATGATGTTTTCTCTGATGTCCCCATGCAGTATGTGATTGGCTGGAGCAGTCACATGGGATGAAACGTCAACCCAGGAGGCCAGCAGCACTGAGACCAGCCGGAAAAGGGAAGAGGCATCGCTATATGAATGGCAGGAGCAATGAGTATAGTTTTTTTTTGGTTTTTAAAGTAGAAACGTCTTGCTTGTGATTTTTGCTGCGAATTCGCAGCTTTTCCGCAGAAAAAATCCCAAGTCTTGCTATTTTTTTTGAGAATTTCTCTTCCCCATTGAACACAATGGGAAAGGTCCGCAACAAATATGCAATCATTCCATAGTATAAATTGACATGCTGGAGTTTTAAAAATCCACACCGCAGGTCAATTTCTGCATGGAAATTTTCAGCAGCGTGTGGGAGAGATTCTTAAAATCTCATCCACTTTGCTCCTATACCTTGTAGATTTTCTTTCCGCAAATATGCACGATAAATCTGCAGCAAATATGTTACATGTGCAGGGGGCCTTAAAGTGTATTCTAGATTTGTTGTAGATTTTAAAATTCACGTCCTATGTATCTCCGGTTGTTTCACAACTAGAACTGCGATCCTGGTTGCATATGAAAGATTACAATCCCATCTTTCATATGCCACCAGAACCACTGGAACCACTGTACTGTCAGGTCCACATGACTGACGGGTTCAGTGTCATCGGGTTGTGAAGGATGGTTTATTTGCTTATATTCTCTGTATGAAATTACATTATGAATTATCAAGCATGATTCCAAATTACTAAAATAAGTATTCTCCATTTTGTAATGAACTTTCCTTCTATATAATTCAAAGAAACATCTTATCTCCATGTGTTAAACGTGTGGCCTTCATAGCCCAATTGTAGCGGGTTGGCTGAACTCCCAGACAAAAAATTGCAACAAACTCCCCCATGAGAATAAATATTCTTATGGTCTGCTATTGGCTGAATAAGAGTTATTGTCACATTGCCTCTAATTGGTTAACCTTAAGTCTACACCCCATTTGAATGATATTATTATAATTGAGTTTGTAAATATAGCCCCAGAGGAGTATTTTTGAGCATACCAGCAGCGTCTGTGTGTTATTTCTCCGCTCTCGATATATATCGGTATAAAATAACTCTGATTAGGATGCTGGATGAAGTGCCTGGCGTGAGTGTCTGTTGGAACACTCATCCAAATTTCAGTCTAATATATTTTGAGCCATTGACTTCCACGACAGGGTCCTGCGTGTCAGCTGTTACCGATCACATCTGAGTTTATAACTTAGATGTTAACAAAAACAGGTGGATACTGCTTGTCAGAGACACTTAGTACCCGCTGACACTGAACCCGTCAGTCCAGCTGACCTGACGGATCCAGGTCTCAGCGCAAGATACAGTTGCTCTGCATACAGAATACAAAGCAGCTGTATCTCAAAAAGTACAAATAATTTTGAATAAAAACTAATTAGAACGTTGTACCAAACACACTGATACACATTTTTATTAAAAAATAAATAATGTTGATTCCAAAGGTGTACATACGAATGTAGCCATCTTTATCTTGACTCTGATAACTTGAAAAGTATGTCTGTGCATACCACATATATACTGTACATTAGACGTATTCACGGTGGGATTTCCTGGCGTCCACGCCGAACGTACTCTGCAGACGCCTCAATCAGGCACACAGAGTGCAGCTTGAAAGTCAAACTCCATTTTTTTCAACAAATATGAAAATGTCCTGGATGTTGGAAAAAGGGGCAATAACTTGGAATTGTGCCTCACTGTATCTATACGATAATATGAGAATGCGCATGGAGAAAATAACAGGCCCACAGTTATCTCCACAAAGTGCAGAAGTGCTAGTGCTCTTCTTCTACATATACAAGACCCTTATTCTTATCAATGCAATTGCACAGTTATACAAGGTCTGACAGCTAACAATGCATATCAGAGCAAAAAACCAAGCAATGAGGTGGAGAGAACTGCCTGCAGAGCTCAGAGACAGGATTGTCTGGAGTCACAGATCTAGAGTAGGGTACACAATAATTTCTGCTGCACTGAAAGTTCCCAAAAGCACAATGGCCTCCATAATTCTTAAATGGAAGAAGTTTGGAACAATCAGGACTCTGGCTGAGCTCCAAAGATCCTGTGTGCAGATGGGAGAAACTTCCAGAAGGTCAACCATCACTGCAGCACTCCACCAATATGAGCTCTATGACAGAGTGGCCAGAAAGAAGCCTCTTCTCAGTAAAAGACACATGAAAAACCGCCTGTGTCACTGTTTGTGGGTATGTGGACCCACTAGGCCGCACCGCTGTAGCTGGGACGCAGCTGGCCAAACAACAGGGAACCCCAGCAATATGAAGTCCCGCACAAGGGTACCAGGATAGTCCAGACAGTGTCCGCAGCTCTGGCACAGATGGAGGTGGAAGCAGCAGGTAACGCCAGACGTGGCGGATGACAGCAGGTGCCGCAGGTTGCGCCAGACATGGCGAATCACACTGGATGGGGCAGATGACACAGGACGTGGCAGATGACACAGGACATGGCAAACAACAGCAGGTGCAGTAGACACGACTCCAACTAGTAGGAACAAGAACACAGCACGGGATACAGGAACAGGTAACAGGGCACGGGTAACAACTGGAACGGGAAACACTAAGGGACCATTTGCAAGACAGACTTGGGATATACTAACAACGCTCATGGAAGGATCAGAAGGGCAGGGGCTTTCTTATAGTCCAGGAAATCATGTGGTTGATGATGATGATTGTCTTCATGTGCGCGCACTGGCCCTTTGAGGGTATGTTCACACAGCCTATATTCAACCGTTTTTCGGGCCGTAAACTCCCCAAAAACAGACGAAAAATCGGAAGCAGAACACCTCCAAACATCTGCCCATTGATTTCAATGGGAAAACGGTGTTCTGTTCCGACGGAGCGTTTTGGCAGATCAAACCACTCCATAAAATCAGACCTAAGAGCTTCAGTCTTTTTAAATGCTAAAATGCTACGTCAGAGAAATAACGCACTGTCTCCAATTTTGGACCGTGTGGATTCTAGACACCATCATAAGAAAGAAAAGTAAACATGCAGGTTACAAGTATGGGTATGTTCACACTGCCTATTTTCTGCCGTTTTTCGGGTCGTAAACGGCAAAAAAAATGGCTAAAAATACGTTGGCTGAACGCCTCCAAACAGCTTCTCATTGATTTCAATGGGAAAAACTGCGTTTTGTTCCCACGGGGCATTATATTACGCGCCGTTTGTTAAAACAGCGTGAAAAAAAGCCCCGTAAAAAAGAAGTGCATGTCGCTTCTTGAGCCATTTTTATTGTCTCAATAGAAAAACAGCTCCAATAACGGCCGTAAAAAATGCATCAAAAAAGTCTGATGCATAAAAAATGGCTGAAAATCAAAGGCTGTTTTCCCTTGAAAACAGCTCTGTATTTTACAGCCGTTTTTTGTTAAGCGTGCAAACATAGCCTTAGCGTGGGGTCAATCACCTAATAGACGAGAGGAGATATAGAAAAAGGGAGCCCCATGATATGCGATGCGATGTTAATCTGGCCACTATTCTACACGACCACCAAGAATGGAGGGTGGGACGCTGTTCTGGGCAGCCTTGAAAGCATTTTGGGAAATCAGAATATGGGACAAGATATTGTGCATTATTTTTATAGATGGTTCAGCTAGAGTCACCTGCCAAAAGCTCTTTACATCATAAGACAGCCCTGTCAAACTGCTTCCTATAAGGGTATGTTCACACGGCCTATTTTCAGACGTAATTCGGGCGTTTTACGCCTCGAATTACGCCTGAAAAGACGGCTTCATTACGCCTGCAAACATCTGCCCAATGCTTGCAATGGGTTTACGATGTTCTGTTCAGACGTGGAGTCATTTTAAAAAAGACGGCGCATAAAAAGACGCCCGCGTCAAAGAAGTGCATGTCACTTCTTTGGCCGTTTTTGGAGCCGTTTTTATTGACTCCATTGAAAAACAGCTCCAATTACGTCCATAATGGATGCCGCGAAAAACGCGAGTACTTGCAAAAACGTCTGAAATTCAGGAGCTTTTTTCGCCTGAAAATAGCTGCGGAATTTCAGACGTAATTTGCTAAGGGTATGTTCACACGGCCTATTTACGGACGTAAATCGGGCGTTTTTGCCCCGAATTACGTCCGAAAATAGCGCCTCAATAGCGCTGACAAACATCTACCCATTGAAAGCAATGGGCAGACGTTTGTCTGTTCACACGAGGCGTAATTTACGCGCCGCTGTCAAATGACGGCGCGTAAATAGACGCCCGCGTCAAAGAAGTGACTTGTCACTTCTTTGGCCGTAAATGGAGCCGTTATTCATTGACTCCAATGAATAGCAGCGCCAATTACGTCCGTAATTGACGCGGCGTTCAAGCGCCTGCACATGCCGTTACGGCTGAAATTACAGGGATGTTTTCAGGCTGAAACATCCCCGTAATTTCAGCCGTTACGGACGCCCTCGTGTGAACATACCCTCAGACGTGTGAACATACCCAAAGAGTATGTTCACACGCTTAACAAAAAACGTCTGAAAATACGGAACTGATTTCAGAGAAAAGAGCCTCTGATTTTCAGGCATTTTTGAAGCTGAAAATGAAATTTGGAGCTTCTTTTGAGGCGTTTTTTGAGGCGTTTTTTGAGGCGTTTTTCATAGTGTTCAATGGAAAATCAGCTCCAAAAAACGCCTCAAGAAGTGACATGCTAATAGGGCTACAATAGGGCTACAATACGTCGGCAAACATCTGCCCATTCATTTGAATGGGTTTGCCGACGTACTGTGCAGACGACCTGTCATTTACGCGTCGTCGTTTGACAGTTGTCAAACGACGACGCATAAATTGACTGCCTCGGCAAAGAAGTGCAGGACACTTCTTTGCAACTTGAGCCGTACTTCATTGAAGTCAATGAAGAGCAGCTCAAGATTTACGAGCGTCACAGACGCCTCGCATAATACGAGGAGGAGCTTTTACGTCTGAAACGACGCAGCTGTTTTCTCCTGAAAACAGTCTGTCTTTTCAGACGTAAAACCTCTCATCGTGTGCACATACCCTAATTATTTTTACGGATCGTCTTTTTACGCTCCGTTTTTTTTTTTTTTTTAAATATCCTTTTTATTGTCAATTTTCACATTTTCTTACAAACATTTCACGTAAAAGTTACATCATGAGTGCGCAGCACTCTACTGTCATGGAATTAACTTTGAATTAAATTCAACATAACACAAAAACATATGAACATGGCATCATTGTCCATCTTCATATGGACCGAAAACATGACTTCCCCCAACCCCGACACGACCTAGGTCATCAATGAGTATCTACTTATCATTTATCCCCCAACTAGTTCAAAGTTGCAACCCCCCTAAAGTGCCTGCCAAGAGCTGTGTGCAGTACCACTTTGTGTGCTGGAAAGGCTTAACAATTTCCGCTATTTCGGCTGCTGTACATTGCGATTCTATGAATATTTGCCACTTATCAAATAGCTTCTTGGTTCCCGTTTCCTTCCGCCTTTCCACCTCCACCCTCTCAAGAACTAATAAGGGTATGTGCACACACACTAATTATGTCCGTAATTGACGGACGTATTTCGGCCGCAAGTACCGGACCGAACACAGTGCAGGGAGCCGGGCTCCTAGCATCATACTTATGTACGATGCTAGGAGTCCCTGCCTCGCTGCAGGACAACTGTCCCGTACTGAAAACATGATTACAGTATGGGACAGTTGTCCTGCAGGGACTCCTAGCATTGTACATAAGTATGATGCTAGGAGCCCGGCTCCCTGCACTGTGTTCGGTCCGGTACTTGCAGCCGAAATACGTCCGTCAATTACGGACGTAATTAGTGTGTGTGCACATACCCTAACTGTTTCAGCCGTGACACAATCAGTTCTAATCCCGGCGTGTCTGCCTCCAACCATTTACTCAGCAGGCATCTCAAGGCTACCAGTAAAATCGTGTGCACCAGCGCTGGAGGTGATCTCACTCCTCGAGCACCCTCTTCCTCTGGCGGCCGAGCCTGATGGAATAGTAGCGCTTGAGGCGTCAGTGGGAAGTTCGCTTTCCAATGATCCTCAATATATTTTTGTACCATCCCCCAAAATCGTTTCGTATGTACGCACCCCCACACTCCATGCCATAAATTCGTCAGAGGTGTATTGCATTTGGGGCAACACGTAATGCGGTCAGGGAAGGAAAGGATTGTGAAGGCAGAATATTAAAGCCATATATAGCTGAATGCATCAACTTAAAAAGGTTTCCCTCCAGCTCTCATTTATAACACTCTTCCGTACCGTCTCCCAACCCCCCAGTATGATCTCTCCTATACCTGGATCTTGGGTCCACCATTCCCAGATTTTGAAACTAACCCTTGATTGCGGACGAACAAAACCATCTCTCAGTGCTCTATACAACCCTGAAATGGTCGCCCGCCCAGTTGTTGGACCTATGACCTCATCTAGAGTGTGCGAGGTAGCTTCCTTACTCAAATCCCTGAGCCTGGAGGTGCAAAATGCTCATACCTGAAGTATTTGTAAAAAATTGACCCTACCTTCTATGGGTCTGAGTTTAGTGGTAATTTCCTCCCCAGTTAACCACCTCCTTTCCTCTATGTGCATAAGATCCCCTGCGTTGTCAATGCCTACCATCCCCCATGAGGCAAATCCGTCCCCCTTGCCTACTCCCGGTAAAAATTCCGGGTGTCCTCTCAACGGCATATATTTCGATACCAGGTGAGGTAACCCAAACTGTTTACGTACCACTTTCCAAGCTAGGACTGTATCTCTCAATACAATGGAGGTTTTGAGACGGCACGGAAGAGAAGCAACTCTACAATGTAACAAAGCTTTCAGGTTCCAGGGTGAGGCATACTCCCCCTCCAGATCTCTGTTGGAATAATTGCTCGTTTCGTGAAGCCAATCTACTACATGACGAAAAAGACAGGCCACGTTATAACCCCTGACATTCGGAAAGTTCACACCCCCTTCTTGTTTGCCCATCATGAGCTTGGTAAGTGCGATGCGAGGCCTTTTTCCTAACCATATAAATTTAGTGAATGAGGCCGTCAGTTTAGAGACATCCACATGCTTCAATAAGAGAGGGATTGTTTGAAAGGGATATAGCAATCTGGGGAAGCTAACCATCTTAATCAGGTGGCACCTTCCCAGGAGGGACAACGGCAATTGGCCCCATCTAGTGAGTTCCGCTTGTATTTTTTTAATTAACGGGGGATAATTTAGGCCATACAGGGTGTCCGGTACCCTCCCTATTCTGATACCCAGATAAGTAATGCAATGTTCAACTGGGGATATCCCAGACCCCAAGGATTGCCAAAAGGTCTTAGGCAATGGCCTGCCCAACTCCAGCAGTTCTCTTTTAGCTAGGTTGACTTTATATCCCGAGCATTGCCCAAATTCCTGCAAAAATTGAAAAACCGTCCATAAATGTTCTTGAGGATTTGACATAAAAAGTATAACGTCATCAGCAAACAGGGCTAACTTCACTGCCCGAGACCCTACTTGAATGCCTCTGAACATATCCGATTCCTCCAGAAATCTAGCCATAGGTTCCAATGCGAGATTGAATAACAGGGGCGACAGGGGACAACCCTGTCGTGTTCCTTTATGTAATTGGAAGGGATCCGACAGGAACCCTGAGGAGTGAACACGTGCCTGCGGGTTATTGTAGACACCCTTCAGGAAGACCCGGAAGTCTCCCTGAACGTTCATTTTGTCCAGCACCATCCCCAGCCATTCCCATTGTATGTTATCAAAGGCTTTCTCTGCGTCTAACGCTAATAGTGCCGGCCTGGTACCTGGCTGGGGATCGTGCCTGACTGTTTCTAGCACCGTCAACACTTTGCGTAGATTCGTCACTGCTGCCCTGCCCTTTACAAACCCTACTTGGGATTTTCCCACCAGTGTGGGTAGATACATAGCCAGCCGATTGGCCAACATTTTTGTGAGCAATTTCTGATCTTGGTCTATCAGTGAAATGGGACGGTACGACCCCGGGTCAAGAGGATTCTTCCCCTTCTTGGGTAACACCTTTATATGCGCTACTTTGGCCTCTGCTGGTAAAGCACCCGTCCTTAGTAAAATATTATAGTATGCCACCAAGGTAGGGCTGATTTCTTCTCTCAGAGATTTAAAAAACTCTCCTGTGAATCCATCTGGACCCGGGGCCTTTCCGTTAGATAAAGTCTTAATGGCGCTCCGAACTTCCTCTAATGTAATCTCTGCGCTCAAGTGACCGTTCTGCTCCTGAGTGAGCCCTGGCAGCTTCACCTGCTCCAAAAATTCCCTCCCTTTTTGAAGATCTATGGGTGTTTCTGAGTAAAGGGCTTGGTAGTATTTACTTAATATGGTGTTGATTTTTTTTGGGTCTGAGGTAGAAGTTCCATTAGATTCGTTAAGTGTTGAAATGTGTGACGGTGCATACCTCCCCTTCGCTAATCGCGCTAATAATTTGCCCGCTTTATTGCCGAAACGCATTAGATCGGCATCAAATTGGGACCGGTAAATACTCTCTCTTTTGTCTAACCACTGATCAAACTGTCGCTTGGCTTCCCTCCATTTCTCCCCCAATGGCGGTGATGGAGAATGTAGAAATGCTGTGTATGCACACCGTAATCTGTCGCTCGCTGCCTTGTATCCTTCGATCGTTTTGCGTTTAAGATTAGACATAAATTGCATAACTTTCCCCCTTATTACCACTTTGGCTGTACGCCAATACAATGACGGTTCCGAACGATGCGATACATTATCCCCATCAAATTCCATCCACCACCCCTTAAGCTTCTGTATAAAGCCCTCATCCTTTGCCAGAAAGGCGGGAAACCTCCAGATAAAATCCGTTCCTCTAGCTACTGTGTCGGCCAAGGTAATGGTAACCGGGGCATGGTCCGAAATAACTAGATCTTCAATCGCCGCTTCACGTAATCGTCGCGATAATGCGTCATTAACTAGCAAGTAATCAATACGCGACCATGACTGATGAACATGGGAGAAATGTGTATATTCCCGCGCATCTGGGTGTAGACTCCTCCACGCATTTATTAGGGCCGTGTGTCTTAAAAATTCGGGCAAGATCCTATCTCTATTTCTCTGCGAACTAGTCCCTGCGCTCCTATCTTCCCTTGAAGACCTCACAGTGTTAAGGTCTCCCCCCAGAATCAAAAACCTAGTGCGATCCTGCTGGAGTTGGGTTTCCAAATGACCAAAAAACCCTGTGTTAATCGTATTTGGGCCATACACATTATGAATACTGATAGTTTCCCCTGCATGCTCCATCACTAGATGGATCCAACGGCCCTCGTCATCCCGTTCCTGGGACACCAGCGTAAACGCAAAATTTTTATGTATCAAAATTGTAACTCCCGCCTTACCCTCCTTTGCCGACGAGCCAAAAACCTGACCCACCCAGAATTTTTGCAAATACTTAAACTCTGGCTCGGTAAGGTGAGTTTCCTGTAATAGAGCCACATCTGGGTGCAATCGTTTCATGTGTCGCAAAAGTTTGGTCCGTTTCTGTGGGGATCTCAGCCCTTTAACGTTCCAAGAGACTATTTTCATGTTATTGGGCCATGCATAAGATGAGCTAAAATGCCTAAAAGTCGTGATAGGGTCGGGGAGTTAGATCCGCCTTTTTCCAAGAGCCATGTATAAACATTAATAACATAACCAAAACCCGGCTTATAAACCAGAACCAAACTCCATGTCAAGGCCATCCGCCCCTTATCTAACAACACCATAAAATCACCTACGACAAGGGTTATCAGCCCCTTAATACCCACTGGTGTAAGTGACTTCACTTTTTTCTGTTGTGTCAAAACACGCCCCTCCCTCCCCCTCCCCCCCAGACCTGCATATATGTCTCCTTCAATGAGGAAGCAGCACCTGCCCTTACCACCTCATTACCCCTTTGTCGCCTGTGCACACATTTATACATTCTCATACCGTCGGTTTAACAACCTAGAGTCTGTTTGGATTATATCCTCACATAACCACATTAATCTTGTTTCGCCTCTAGGTTTCCCTGCCTCCTTTTCCCAGATCTCCTACCGCAACTTCCCCCAGTATGCCATCTGTGGCAGATATAACTAATCCCTTGCGTAGGGGAGGCATTGTATCATTCCCGGTCGATCCCGCCCACAGGGAAAAATCTCAGAACCTGATCTAACTCCCTCACTAATCTCCTGTAGCGAGAATGCAGGAAAATATCAAAAATGCATACATTTCAACATTGTAACATTATAACATTAGGTCAGCTGTTGACCGGTACAGAGTGCCGTATAAGACCGCCAAATATCGCCCTCAAAACGTTCAAATTATCTGCAAACTTATCTGTAGCCGGTCGGAATCTGCAATTGGTCAACAGCGTCCACAGAATCATCAACACATCAGCTTAAATAAAATGGTGCTGAAAAGAACTTGAAAAGAACTTCGTCCGTCAATCAGGAGACGTAGATCGGGTGCGGTCCCGCGTTCGCCTCTGCGGCTTCGGAGAGTCCCCTCCATTTCCGGCTCGACCCCCCCGGGATCTCCTAGTGTGGGCATTAAAGCTTCTGCCCAGGTTCGCTCCATATTTTGTCGGTTCCGTTTGGCTTCTCTTGACTTGCGATTTGGACTGTATGCTGGACTGTGACGCTCCTCTTCTTGCTGGGGTCTGTGCCTGCAAAGCTCTGTAAGTGCGTCCTCCGCTTCCTGTGGCGTGGTGAAAAGCTTGTTCCGCCCGTTCTCTTGGAACACCCGTAAGATGGCTGGGTACTGCAGGTTAAAGCGTATTTTCGCTTGGAACAGCGTGGTGCAGATCTTGCTGAAGGCCCGCCTTCGTTTTGCAACCTCCGCAGAGAAATGATCAAAAAGTAGCACTTTCATGCCCATTATTTCTAAAGGACGCGATCTGCTGCGGAAAGCTTTCATGAGTGCCACCTTGTCATTGTAATCCAACAGCTTAAGGGTATGTGCACACACACTAATTACGTCCGTAATTGACGGACGTATTTCGGCCGCAAGTACCGGACCGACCACAGTGCAGGGAGCCGGGCTCCTAGCATCATACTTATGTACAATGCTAGGAGTCCCTACTACTCCGTGGAACTGCTGTCCCGTACTGAAAACATGATTACAATACGGGACAGTTGTCCTGCAGAGAGGCAGGGACTCCTAGCATCGTACATAACTATGATGCTAGTAGCCCGGCTCCCTGCACTGTGTTCGGTCCGGGACTTGCGGCCGAAATACGTCCGTCAATTACGGACGTAATTAGTGTGTGTGCACATACCCTAAAGATTACTTGTCTGGGACGAAGCGAACTGTGGTCATCTGTTGCTGGGAGGTTTCTGGGGTCAGGCCCCACTCTGTGCGCCCTCTCCACCCGGCAGGGACGGGGAAGACCTAAAGCTGCTGGCAATGTCCTCTCACATAGTCGCTGTAAATCAGAAGATATCACCGCTTCCTTCAGCCCCACCAGTCGCAGGTTGCTCCTCCTGGAGCAGTTCTCCAGATCCTCCACCTTGTCCCCCAACTGCGTAGTAACAGACAGCACCCCTTTCAGTTTGGATTGCAGACGCTCATTTTCATCCTCCAGCAGCGTCATACGCTGTTCTAGCTCATCAGCTCTGGTAGTGACTTGTGCCAGCTCCGCCTGCACGCGGTTTAGGGAATCTTGCACCGTTTTTTCCAGCGCCTTTTGCAGTTCTGGCGCTATCTGTTTGGCTACTTCACGGGCCAGGGCTACATAATCAATGGCTGCAGGATGAGAGGACATTATGTGTTCTGCCGGGCTTAAAAGCTGGGACTGATGGTGTTGCAGCTCATCTTCCTGTGTGTATAACAGGGTCGCAGTGGCGGGAAGCGCCGCCATCTTACCTCCCTTTACCACGGCCGCGGCTGAATCTTCCATGGCTGGCTTCTGCGCGCTTCTGAGGAGGTACCTGTCCATACAGGCACCACCGGGTATGTTTCCGTGTGCAGGGCTGGTGGCTTCACCGCTGATTGTCGTCGCCAAAGCGACTATTGCGATCAAACAGGCTGGATGGGAGCGGGAGCTCAGTCACTCGCGTCCTGCATCGCCAGCGCCGGAACCGGAAGTCGCTCCGTTTTTTTAAACGAAGGCGTAAAAAGATGCCCCGTATGAACTAAATGCTGTTTTTCCCATTGATTTCAATAGGCAGATGTGTGTAGGTATTCAGCTTCTGTTTTTTCAGGAGTTTTTCGAGGCGTAAACACCCCGAAATACGCCTGAAAACACTGTGTGTGAACATACCCTCAGTGTCCTGTGAGTATGACATGAGGGAGTAAGAACCACATTCACACCTCAAATTGTAGGGTATATTCAGACATTTCGGTTCAGGTGTGGTTGAAACGGCATTAAAAAAACGCATGCGGTTTTACTGTGTTTTTCTGTGTTTTTCAAAGCGGTGAAGAAAGAAAAAGATTTCCTTTGGGAGCTTTATTATTCTTCCCTGTCGGGAATCCATTCCTAACTGTCAAAGAAATAAAATACAAAAAAACCTGTAAGGGCATGACCACACGTGGCGGATTTCCTCCGCAACTGTCCGCATCAATGCCGCACAGAATCTGCGTTGCAGATTCTGCTGCGGATCTGCACAAAATGTGCAGTAAATTGATGCGGACTAGCTGCTGCGGACTGCGGTAAAAGTACTTCCCTTCTCCCTATCAGTGCAGGATAGAGAGAAGGGACAGCACTTTCCCTTGTGAAAGTCAAAGAAATTCATACTTACCGGCCGTTGTCTTGGTGACGCGTCCCTCCTTCGGCATCCAGCCCGACCTCCCTGGATGACGCGGCAGTCCATGTGACCGCTGCAGCCTGTTATTGGCCTGTGATTGGCTGCAGCCGTCACTTAGACTGAAACGTCATCCTGGGAGGCCGGACTGGAGACAGAAGCAGGGAGTTCTCGGTAAGTATGAACTTCAATTTTTTTTACAGGTAGCTGTATATTGAGATCGTAGTCACTGTCCAGGGTGCAGAAACAGTTACTGCCGATCGCTTAACTCTTTCAGCACCCTGGACAGTGACTATTTACTGACGTCTCCTAGCAACGCTCCTGTAATTACGGGAGCCCCATTGACTTCCTCAGTCTGGCTGTAGACCTAGAAATACATGGGTCCAGCCAGAATGAAGAAATGTCATGGCAAAAAAGCAAGACGCATCCGCAGCACACATAACATGTGCATGACAGCTGCGGACTTCATTGCGGAATTTAGAATCTCCATTGAAGTCAATGGAGAAATTCCGCCATGAGTCCGCCACTGCTCCGCAACAGACAGAGCATGCTGCGGACACCAAATTCCGCTCCGCAGCCTATGCTCCGCAGCGGAATTTTACGCCTCGTCTAAACGAACACTTCTAAATAGAAGTGGAAGGCAATGGAGAAACGGCTCAGCTGCGGATTAACGCTGCGGAGTGTCCGCAGCGGAATTTAAGTGAAATTCCGCCACGTGTGAACCCAGCCTAAAAGAGCCTTAGGGCCTGTTCACATCTGCGTTCGAGTTTCCGTTGTTTTGCTCTGTCAGAGAAGCAGAACAACGAAAATACGATGGAGACAAGCGGCGCCCAATGGAACCCATTGACTTTATTGGGTTCCGCCTGGTTTCCGTCAGGGCTGGATAACACCTCACTATCAATATATGCTGCACAGTGTGTGTACATTTGGCACAAAACTTTTTCACAAAGCATTTTCTATTCCACAAAACGGTGACAAATGGGTACATTTAATGCCATGTTCACACGCTGAGGATTCTTTGCCTGAATCCTAATAAAAGCATCAGGGGCACCTCCATTCCTGGAGTCCCTGGCCAGAACGCTTCTGATGCTCTGGCCGAGGAGTTCATAGTTTAAAGACCCTGACATCACTGTCCATATATATCTACCCTGTGTGTCTGTCAATATACTGATGAGTTGTAAAGTGAAAAAAGATCAACAGCACACGCCAAATCCTCAATTACAAAAGTCACCAGACTGCAAGAGGGAAAAATATAATGGTTATACCAAACAAATGTGCACGCCACTTCACCCCCAATCCCTGTGGGGCCTCAGTACTCACAATCCATTCAGAAAAAATAGCGGCATCAAGGCAGGTGTATGCAAAAGAATGTCCTTCTTTTACTATTCCCAGCACATCATAACAAAAAAGCTGGTGAGTTGGTCATTGACCATAACCCATAACAGTTTGTTTTTAACCAGGTCCATTAGGATCGTAAGCATACGCCAGGAGTTTAGCCGCTAACAGAATATACTGGATAAGCCTTTTAGTATGTTTGGATAATGAGGTCAATGGTTTATTATGTAACACAGTGGCTAAGTCTACTGATAAAGTCAAACACCTCCAACCAGAATTGAGTCTCTATAGGACAGTCCCACCAAGTATGCAATCCAGTACCTATGCCTCCACATTGTCTAAAATATCCGGGGACAGAATTCAAATAGTTTTTAGGGGACCCTTTACCATCTAAGCATAACTGGCTTCTATTAAAAAAGTGTTCGTTGAAACCCTGGAAATTTGTTATGCCCTGTCTCTCCATTGGTTATGCGCACATATTTTAAAAACGCAGCATGCACTACTTTCATCTGTGTTTTTAGATGGAAAACGGCCTTAAAAGTCTATTGAGAATTATAAAATAAGGATGGATCCTTATTTGGACCGTATGTCACCTGTATTGCATTTGTTTTTCAAAGGGGCTGTCTTATGTCATTCAATTATCTCCCTATATATCTGCCCATCATTAAAGGGGTTTTTGGTTTTCCACCTTTATTAACCCCTTAGCGCACTAGGACGCACCGGTACGTCCTGCTGCGGGGGTAATGTTTGGAGCGCGCTCACCCGCTGAGCGCGCTCCATATGCTGCGGGCGTCAGCTATGTTTTGCAGCCAACACTCAGGACTAAGGGCTTATTTAGACTAACGTGATATACGTCCATGCAACGGGCGTGATTTTCATGCGCCTTCCACGGACCTATGTTAGACTATGGGGCCGTTCAGACAGTCCGTGATTTTCACGCAGCGTATGTCCACTGCGTAAAGCTCACGACATTTCCGATATTTGTGCGTTGTACGCACATCACGCACCCATTATAGTCAATGGGTGCGTGAAAATCACGCGAAGCACACGGAAGTACTTCCGTGTGACGCCCGTGATTCGTGCAACAGCAGTAAAAGTGTGAATGTAAACAGAAAAGCACCACGTGCTTTTCTGTTTCCAAACAGAGTGTCATAATGATGGCGGCTGCGCGAAAATCACGCAGCCACACATCATACGCTTTTAACAGACGGAGCTGTTAAGTACCTTTTGCACGCGCAAAATGCACACGCTCGTGTAAATCCGGCCTAACTGCCAGGAGCAGCGATCGCGCTGTTCCTGAATGTTTAACCCCTCAAATGCTGCCGTCAATCGCGACCGCAGCATCTGAGGCATTGAAAAGAGAGGGGCAGCCCCCTCCAACAGCTCATCGCCCCATCCGCAATGAGATGCGGGGTGACGATAGCTGCTATGGCAGCCTAGGGGCCTAATGAAGGCCCCCAGGGCTGCCTTCACTCTGCCTCTGTTAAGCCCTGCCTGTGCAGCCAAAATCGCCGTTTTTTGGTCACCTTAGCTCCCCAAAAAATGTAATAAAAAGTGATCAAAAAGTCATATGTAACAACAAATGGTGCCAATATTAACTACATCTCGTCCCGCAAAAAATAAGCCCTCACACTGCTCAATGCAGGGAAAAATAAAAAAGTTACAGCTCTAAGAATGTGGTAAAACAAAACTATTATTTTTTTAACAAAAAGTTTTTTTAAAGTAGTAAAATATAAAAAAATCTATATAAATTTGATATCACCGTAATCGTATTGAGCCACAGAATAAAGTTAAGTTGTTGTTTTTACAACACGGTGAAAAATTTAAAAACGGAACCCAAAAAATAATGGAGTAGTTTTTCCCAATTTCAGCCCGCAAATAATTTTTTTTCAGTTTCCGAGTACATTATATGGTACTTTAAATGCAACCAAGAGAAACTACAATTCCTCCCGCAAAATATAAGCCCTCACACCGCTCTATTGACGGAAAAATAAAGACGTTATGGCTCTTGGAATGCGGGAGGTGAAAAATGAAAATCAAAAAATAACTCGGACCTTAAGGGGTTAAACTATTTGGCAAAATAGTTTAAATCTGTATTAAACTATCTTTATAATATACTTACCGATGCAAAGCTGTAGATGTCTTCTAATACTTAGTAGTGTCACGTGGCTCCGACACCATCGGAACTTTTCTCTTCCGCTGACATGCCGACCGGTCTTCTTGATTCTTTACTTCCGGATGAGCTCCTCTTCCTGTCTTCTCCATGAACGGTGCGTCACCTGTAACGTTCCTGTAGTGGGCTGTTGCGAACGACGATTTGCTAAACTAGCGCCTGTGCATTTCAACTGATGTTTATTTGAATAACGCATGCGCAGTAAAAAGCAAATTCATGGGTGTAGTAGGCGTGATTCGTCCCTGCTGCCAGCGCATGGCATGCTGATAGACAAGCGGTGCATGCCGGCAGCAGAATGACCGGAAGAACGACGGAAGAAACACACAGAAGTAAACAAACTTCTCAATGTAAACAAAACAGCGTAATGCTAAAGAAAAATTAAAAGAACGATATTCAGGGGGCTTTAATATAGAAAATAAGAAGTGGTGCAGAGATAAAAAATTTAAAAAAAAAGGTATTGGAAAACCGCTGTAACACGGATCTGTAATACTGATACAAAATTATCTATTACACATCCGTATTACAGATCCGCATTACGGACGTTTACAAATATACTCATATGCTTTCAGACGCCGCTTTTATAATATGTTTTGCTTCTAGAGAGATTCTAGAGAGATCTCTTCTCTTGAGCCCCTTTATTAGCTAAAGCTAAGAACTGGGTCACAGGAGTAAAAAAAATCTGTATGTCCTGCTATGCATCATGTATGTCTTTGAGGTAGTCAAAAATGGAGGACACCCACTTTAAATGAGATGATCCAACCTCACAGAAGATCCTACGGTACAATCCGCTACGTGTATTATTCTTAGGTAACTTTTAAAGCCTCTCGTGTATTCCTTCTTTACTCTATTGGAAATGCAGTTCACCTTGATGGGAAAAGTGCTGGTTCTAATAATCTTTATAGGTATTACACTGTCTTAGCCACAGGCATGTTTTTACTGGAGATTGTCCTACTGGGGTGATGTGCCTGCGTAGTTCCAATAATGGGAGAAGGGGATGTTTCTAGAATAAATGTAATGTGTTTTAACCACTCTCTGAAATGTGTTTCCCTCATGAGCCCGTAGCTGATTAAATCCATTTTTCCCGATTGCAGCTAATTGTAGATCAGCGATGTAAGAGCGCTCGAGGTGTTCATCTATCGGCAGTTCTCTCATAAAATATTCACACTAATCACTACAGTTCCTGGCCACGTGGTGGATCAGAGTACACAATGGCTTGCTGCCTTACTTAATAACGGGGGCTTCTTTGAAAGGAATAGTAAATGTGTGTTTTGACCGACACTGAGTGCATTACATTAGCCTGTTTAAGTGCCAAAGAGGTTATAAAAAGAGAGTAAATAGAAATGGGCTGAAAATGTCCGTTTGTGTTCCCTGATTGATTTATTGTGTGAAAGCAGCCGAAAAATGTAACCACTACATCATCATTCCATCTCTTCTGCTCCGTCTTCCATCTCTTCTTCTTCCTTCCATTTTGCTTTCATCTTTGATCACCTCCTTTTTCCCTCCATGTTGTCACCACCTTCTACCTCTTTTTTCCATACATCCAAATTATACATCTTTAAAGAGAATGTCGTTCGGTTTTACAAAAATAAAGCTTAAAGAAGAAAAACAATGGACATCATAGATAGAGGGGTACCCAACCATGGAGACACCTATCAGCTAAATCTGAGAGCTGTTAAGAAAGTGCAGCTACCACTCTTGTAGACTCAGCCTGGCCATGTATTACTTGTCGCCTATTATTAAAGGGGTTTTCCCATCTTGGACATTTATGGCATATCCACAGAACATGCCATAAATATCTGACAGATGCGGGTTCTCTAGAACTTGGCCCCTTGACCTCCGTTCTGCCATCTGCCGTTGTCGCTGGGTCTGACTACGTGGCCGGGTTTTCTGGAAACAGCCGAGCGCATTTTGC